>NC_091512.1:3083112-3735612 GCF_947461875.1 Haliaeetus albicilla
AAAACCTGTTGTGCCTGTGAATAGGCTGCAGGGGGAAGGTGAAGACCAGCAAGAGCTTTCAGGGCTGCCACCTTCCGTGTGGGACAAGGAGCCGGACGTTTGCCTTTTCGGGAACAGGCTCTGCCGAGGATGCGCACCGTGAGATGTTCCTTCTCTGGGCAAGCACAGATCCCAAAACCTGTTGTGCCTGTGAATAGGCTGCAGGGGGAAGGTGAAGACCAGCAACAGCTTTCCGGGCTGCCACCTTCCGTGTGGGACAAGGAGCCGGACGTTTGCCTTTTCGGGAACAAGCTCTGCTGAGGATGCGCACCGTGAGAGATTGCGTCTCTGGGAAAGCAGAGATCCCAAAACCTGTTGTGCCTGTGAATAGGCTGCACGGGGAAGGTGAAGACCAGCAACAGCTTTCAGGGCTGCCACCTTCCGTGTGGGACAAGGAGCCGGACGTTTGCCTTTTCGGGAACAGGCTCTGCCGAGGATACGCACCGTGAGAGATTGCGTCTTGGGGCAAGCACAGATCCCAAAACCTGTTGTGCCTGTGAATAGGCTGCAGGGGGAAGGTGAAGACCAGCAACAGCTTTCAGGGCTGCCACCTTCCGTGTGGGACAAGGAGCCGGACGTTTGCCTTTTCGGGAACAGGCTCTGCCGAGGATGCGCACCGTGAGAGATTGCGTCTTGGGGCAAGCAGAGATCCCAAAACCTGTTGTGCCTGTGAATAGGCTGCACGGGGAAGGTGAAGACCAGCAACAGCTTTCCGGGCTGCCACCTTCCGTGTGGGACAAGGAGTCGGACGTTTGCCTTTTCGGGAACAGGCTCTGCCGAGGATGCGCACGGTGAGATGTTCCTTCTCTGGGCAAGCACAGATCGCAAAACCTGTTGTGCCTGTGAATAGGCTGCAGGGGGAAGGTGAAGACCAGCAACAGCTTTCAGGGCTGCCACCTTCCGTGTGGGACAAGGAGCCGGATGTTTGCCTTTTTGGGAACAGGCTCTGCCGAGGATGCGCACCGTGAGATGTTCCTTCTCTGGGCAAGCACAGATCCCAAAACCTGTTGTGCCTGTGAATAGGCTGCAGGGGGAAGGTGAAGACCAGCAAGAGCTTTCAGGGCTGCCACCTTCCGTGTGGGACAAGGAGCCGGACGTTTGCCTTTTCGGGAACAGGCTCTGCCGAGGATGCGCACCGTGAGATGTTCCTTCTCTGGGCAAGCACAGATCCCAAAACCTGTTGTGCCTGTGAATAGGCTGCAGGGGGAAGGTGAAGACCAGCAGCAGCTTTCAGGGCTGCCACCTTCCGTGTGGGACAAGGAGCCGGACGTTTGCCTTTTTGGGAACAGGCTCTGCCGAGGATGCGCACCGTGAGATATTGCGTCTTGGGGCAAGCACAGATCCCAAAACCTGTTGTGCCTGTGAATAGGCTGCAGGGGGAAGGTGAAGACCAGCAAGAGCTTTCAGGGCTGCCACCTTCCGTGTGGGACAAGGAGCCGGACGTTTGCCTTTTCGGGAACAGGCTCTGCCGAGGATGCCCACCGTGAGAGATTGCGTCTCTGGGAAAGCATAGATCCCAAAACCTGTTGTGCCTGTGAATAGGCTGCACGGGGAAGGCGAAGACCAGCAAGAGCTTTCAGGGCTGCCACCTTCCGTGTGGGACAAGGAGCCGGACGTTTGCCTTTTCGGGAACAGGCTCTGCCGAGGATGCGCACCGTGAGGGATTTCGTCTCTGGGCAAGCAGAGATTCCCAGTGCGGTTGTGCCTGTGAATAGGCTGCAGGGGGAAGGTGAAGACCAGCAACAGCTTTCAGGGCTGCCACCTTCCGTGTGGGACAAGGAGCCGGACGTTTGCCTTTTCGGGAACAGGCTCTGCCGAGGATGCGCAACGTGAGAGATTGCGTCTCTGGGAAAGCACAGATCGCAAAATCTGTTGTGCCTGTGAATAGGCTGCACGGGGAAGGTGAAGACCAGCAAGAGCTTTCAGGGCTGCCACCTTCCGTGTGGGACAAGGAGCCGGACGTTTGCCTTTTCGGGAACAGGCTCTGCCGAGGATGCGCACCGTGAGATGTTCCTTCTCTGGGCAAGCACAGATCCCCAAACCTGTTGTGCCTGTGAATAGGCTGCAGGGGGAAGGTGAAGACCAGCAACAGCTTTCAGGGCTGCCACCTTCCGTGTGGGACAAGGAGCCGGACGTTTGCCTTTTCGGGAACAGGCTCTGCCGAGGATGCGCACCGTGAGGGATTGCGTCTTTGGGAAAGCAGAGATTCCCAGTGTGGTTGTGCCTGTGAATAGGCTGCAGGGGGAAGGTGAAGACCAGCAAGAGCTTTCAGGGCTGCCACCTTCCGTGTGGGACAAGGAGCCGGACGTTTGCCTTTTCGGGAACAGGCTCTGCCGAGGATGCGCACCGTGAGAGATTGCGTCTTTGGGAAAGCAGAGATTCCCAGTGCGGTGGTGCCTGTGAATAGGCTGCAGGGGGAAGGTGAAGACCAGCAAGAGCTTTCAGGGCTGCCACCTTCCGTGTGGGACAAGGAGCCGGACGTTTGCCTTTTCGGGAACAGGCTCTGCCGAGGATGCGCACCGTGAGATGTTCCTTCTCTGGGCAAGCACAGATCCCCAAACCTGTTGTGCCTGTGAATAGGCTGCAGGGGGAAGGTGAAGACCAGCAAGAGCTTTCAGGGCTGCCACCTTCCGTGTGGGACAAGGAGCCGGACGTTTGCCTTTTCGGGAACAGGCTCTGCCGAGGATGCGCACCGTGAGATGTTCCTTCTCTGGGCAAGCACAGATCCCAAAACCTGTTGTGCTTGTGAATAGGCTGCAGGGGGAAGGTGAAGACCAGCAACAGCTTTCAGGGCTGCCACCTTCCGTGTGGGACAAGGAGCCGGACGTTTGCCTTTTCGGGAACAGGCTCTGCCGAGGATGCGCAACGTGAGAGATTGCGTCTTGGGGCAAGCACAGATCCCAAAACCTGTTGTGCCTGTGAATAGGCTGCACGGGGAAGGTGAAGACCAGCAAGAGCTTTCAGGGCTGCCACCTTCCGTGTGGGACAAGGAGCCGGACGTTTGCCTTTTCGGGAACAGGCTCTGCCGAGGATGTGCACCGTGAGATGTTCCTTCTCTGGGCAAGCACAGATCCCAAAACCTGTTGTGCCTGTGAATAGGCTGCAGGGGGAAGGTGAAGACCAGCAACAGCTTTCCGGGCTGCCACCTTCCGTGTGGGACAAGGAGCCGGACGTTTGCCTTTTCGGGAACAGGCTCTGCCGAGGATGCGCACCGTGAGATGTTCCTTCTCTGGGCAAGCACAGATCGCAAAACCTGTTGTGCCTGTGAATAGGCTGCAGGGGGAAGGTGAAGACCAGCAACAGCTTTCAGGGCTGCCACCTTCCGTGTGGGACAAGGAGCCGGACGTTTGCCTTTTCGGGAACAGGCTCTGCCGAGGATGCGCACCGTGAGGGATTGCGTCTCTGGGAAAGCAGAGATCGCAAAATCTGTTGTGCCTGTGAATAGGCTGCACGGGGAAGGCGAAGACCAGCAAGAGCTTTCAGGGCTGCCACCTTCCGTGTGGGACAAGGAGCTGGACGTTTGCCTTTTCGGGAACAAGCTCTGCCGAGGATGCGCACCGTGAGATGTTCCTTCTCTGGGCAAGCACAGATCCCCAAACCTGTTGTGTCTGTGAATAGGCTGCAGGGGGAAGGTGAAGACCAGCAACAGCTTTCCGGGCTGCCACCTTCCGTGTGGGACAAGGAGCCGGACGTTTGCCTTTTCGGGAACAAACTCTGCCGAGGATGCGCACCGTGAGGGATTGCGTCTTTGGGAAAGCAGAGATTCCCAGTGCGGTTGTGCCTGTGAATAGGCTGCAGGGGGAAGGTGAAGACCAGCAAGAGCTTTCAGGGCTGCCACCTTCCGTGTGGGACAAGGAGCCGGACGTTTGCCTTTTCGGGAACAGGCTCTGCCGAGGATGCGCACCGTGAGAGATTGCGTCTTTGGGAAAGCAGAGATTCCCAGTGCGGTGGTGCCTGTGAATAGGCTGCAGGGGGAAGGTGAAGACCAGCAAGAGCTTTCAGGGCTGCCACCTTCCGTGTGGGACAAGGAGCCGGACGTTTGCCTTTTCGGGAACAGGCTCTGCCGAGGATGCGCACCGTGAGATGTTCCTTCTCTGGCCAAGCACAGATCCCCAAACCTGTTGTGCCTGTGAATAGGCTGCAGGGGGAAGGTGAAGACCAGCACCAGCTTTCCGGGCTGCCACCTTCCGTGTGGGACAAGGAGCCGGACGTTTGCCTTTTCGGGAACAGGCTCTGCCGAGGATGCGCACCGTGAGATGTTCCTTCTCTGGGCAAGCACAGATCCCAAAACCTGTTGTGCCTGTGAATAGGCTGCAGGGGGAAGGTGAAGACCAGCAACAGCTTTCAGGGCTGCCACCTTCCGTGTGGGACAAGGAGCCGGACGTTTGCCTTTTCGGGAACAGGCTCTGCCGAGGATGCGCACCGTGAGAGATTGCGTCTCTGGGAAAGCACAGATCGCAAAACCTGTTGTGCCTGTGAATAGGCTGCACGGGGAAGCCGAAGACCAGCAAGAGCTTTCAGGGCTGCCACCTTCCGTGTGGGACAAGGAGCCGGACGTTTGCCTTTTCGGGAACAGGCTCTGCCGAGGATGCGCACCGTGAGAGATTGCGTCTTGGGGCAAGCACAGATCCCAAAACCTGTTGTGCCTGTGAATAGGCTGCAGGGGGAAGGTGAAGACCAGTAAGAGCTTTCAGGGCTGCCACCTTCCGTGTGGGACAAGGAGCCGGACGTTTGCCTTTTCGGGAACAGGCTCTGCCGAGGATGCGCACCGTGAGAGATTGCGTCTCTGGGCAAGCAGAGATTCCCAGTGCGGTTGTGCCTGTGAATAGGCTGCAGGGGGAAGGTGAAGACCAGCAACAGCTTTCCGGGCTGCCACCTTCCGTGTGGGACAAGGAGCCGGACGTTTGCCTTTTTGGGAACAGGCTCTGCCGAGGATGCGCACCGTGAGATGTTCCTTCTCTGGGCAAGCACAGATCCCAAAACCTGTTGTGCCTGTGAATAGGCTGCAGGGGGAAGGTGAAGACCAGCAAGAGCTTTCAGGGCTGCCACCTTCCGTGTGGGACAAGGAGCCGGACGTTTGCCTTTTCGGGAACAGGCTCTGCCGAGGATGCGCACCGTGAGAGATTGCGTCTCTGGGAAAGCATAGATCGCAAAATCTGTTGTGCCTGTGAATAGGCTGCACGGGGAAGGCGAAGACCAGCAAGAGCTTTCAGGGCTGCCACCTTCCGTGTGGGACAAGGAGCCGGACGTTTGCCTTTTCGGGAACAGGCTCTGCCGAGGATGCGCACCGTGAGATGTTCCTTCTCTGGGCAAGCACAGATCCCCAAACCTGTTGTGTCTGTGAATAGGCTGCAGGGGGAAGGTGAAGACCAGCAAGAGCTTTCAGGGCTGCCACCTTCCGTGTGGGACAAGGAGCCGGACGTTTGCCTTTTCGGGAACAGGCTCTGCCGAGGATGCGCACCGTGAGGGATTGCGTCTTTGGGAAAGCAGAGATTCCCAGTGCGGTTGTGCCTGTGAATAGGCTGCAGGGGGAAGGTGAAGACCAGCAAGAGCTTTCAGGGCTGCCACCTTCCGTGTGGGACAAGGAGCCGGACGTTTGCCTTTTCGGGAACAGGCTCTGCCGAGGATGCGCACCGTGAGAGATTGCGTCTTTGGGAAAGCAGAGATTCCCAGTGCGGTGGTGCCTGTGAATAGGCTGCAGGGGGAAGGTGAAGACCAGCAAGAGCTTTCAGGGCTGCCACCTTCCGTGTGGGACAAGGAGCCGGACGTTTGCCTTTTCGGGAACAGGCTCTGCCGAGGATGCGCACCGTGAGATGTTCCTTTTCTGGGCAAGCACAGATCCCCAAACCTGTTGTGCCTGTGAATAGGCTGCAGGGGGAAGGTGAAGACCAGCAAGAGCTTTCAGGGCTGCCACCTTCCGTGTGGGACAAGGAGCCGGACGTTTGCCTTTTCGGGAACAGGCTCTGCCGAGGATGCGCACCGTGAGATGTTCCTTCTCTGGGCAAGCAGAGATCCCAAAACCTGTTGTGCCTGTGAATAGGCTGCAGGGGGAAGGTGAAGACCAGCAAGAGCTTTCCGGGCTGCCACCTTCCGTGTGGGACAAGGAGCCGGACGTTTGCCTTTTCGGGAACAGGCTCTGCCGAGGATGCGCACCGTGAGGTATTGCGTCTTTGGGAAAGCAGAGATTCCCAGTGCGGTTGTTCCTGTGAATAGGCTGCAGGGGGAAGGTGAAGACCAGCAACAGCTTTCAGGGCTGCCACCTTCCGTGTGGGACAAGGAGCCGGACGTTTGCCTTTTCGGGAACAGGCTCTGCCGAGGATGCGCACCGTGAGGGATTGCGTCTTTGGGAAAGCAGAGATTCCCAGTGCGGTTGTGCCTGTGAATAGGCTGCAGGGGGAAGGTGAAGACCAGCAAGAGCTTTCAGGGCTGCCACCTTCCGTGTGGGACAAGGAGCCGGACGTTTGCCTTTTCGGGAACAGGCTCTGCCGAGGATGCGCACCGTGAGAGATTGCGTCTTTGGGAAAGCAGAGATTCCCAGTGCGGTGGTGCCTGTGAATAGGCTGCAGGGGGAAGGTGAAGACCAGCAAGAGCTTTCAGGGCTGCCACCTTCCGTGTGGGACAAGGAGCCGGACGTTTGCCTTTTCGGGAACAGGCTCTGCCGAGGATGCGCACCGTGAGATGTTCCTTTTCTGGGCAAGCACAGATCCCCAAACCTGTTGTGCCTGTGAATAGGCTGCAGGGGGAAGGTGAAGACCAGCAAGAGCTTTCAGGGCTGCCACCTTCCGTGTGGGACAAGGAGCCGGACGTTTGCCTTTTCGGGAACAGGCTCTGCCGAGGATGCGCACCGTGAGATGTTCCTTCTCTGGGCAAGCACAGATCCCAAAACCTGTTGTGCCTGTGAATAGGCTGCAGGGGGAAGGTGAAGACCAGCAAGAGCTTTCAGGGCTGCCACCTTCCGTGTGGGACAAGGAGCCGGACGTTTGCCTTTTCGGGAACAGGCTCTGCCGAGGATGCGCACCGTGAGGTATTGCGTCTTTGGGAAAGCAGAGATTCCCAGTGCGGTTGTTCCTGTGAATAGGCTGCAGGGGGAAGGTGAAGACCAGCAACAGCTTTCAGGGCTGCCACCTTCCGTGTGGGACAAGGAGCCGGACGTTTGCCTTTTCGGGAACAGGCTCTGCCGAGGATGCGCACCGTGAGAGATTGCGTCTTTGGGAAAGCAGAGATTCCCAGTGCGGTTGTGCCTGTGAATAGGCTGCAGGGGGAAGGCGAAGACCAGCAACAGCTTTCAGGGCTGCCACCTTCCGTGTGGGACAAGGAGCCGGACGTTTGCCTTTTCGGGAACAGGCTCTGCCAAGGATGCGCACCGTGAGAGATTGCGTCTTGGGGCAAGCAGAGATTCCCAGTGCGGTGGTGCCTGTGAATAGGCTGCAGGGGGAAGGTGAAGACCAGCAACAGCTTTCAGGGCTGCCACCTTCCGTGTGGGACAAGGAGCCGGACGTTTGCCTTTTCGGGAACAGGCTCTGCCGAGGATGCGCACCGTGAGAGATTGCGTCTTGGGGCAAGCACAGATCCCCAAACCTGTTGTGCCTGTGAATAGGCTGCAGGGGGAAGGTGAAGACCAGCAACAGCTTTCAGGGCTGCCACCTTCCGTGTGGGACAAGGAGCCGGACGTTTGCCTTTTCGGGAACAGGCTCTGCCGAGGATGCGCACCGTGAGGGATTGCGTCTCTGGGAAAGCAGAGATTCCCAGTGCGGTTGTGCCTGTGAATAGGCTGCAGGGGGAAGGTGAAGACCAGCAAGAGCTTTCAGGGCTGCCACCTTCCGTGTGGGATAAGGAGCCGGACGTTTGCCTTTTTGGGAACAGGCTCTGCCGAGGATGCGCACCGTGAGAGATTGCGTCTCTGGGCAAGCACAGATTCCCAAACCTGTTGTGCCTGTGAATAGGCTGCAGGGGGAAGGTGAAGACCAGCAAGAGCTTTCCGGGCTGCCACCTTCCGTGTGGGACAAGGAGCCGGACGTTTGCCTTTTCGGGAACAGGCTCTGCCGAGGATGCGCACCGTGAGATGTTCCTTCTCTGGGCAAGCACAGATCCCAAAACTTGTTGTGCCTGTGAATAGGCTGCAGGGGGAAGGTGAAGACCAGCAAGAGCTTTCAGGGCTGCCACCTTCCGTGTGGGACAAGGAGCCGGACGTTTGCCTTTTCGGGAACAGGCTCTGCCGAGGATGCGCACCGTGAGAGATTGCGTCTCTGGGAAAGAAGAGATCCCAAAACCTGTTGTGCCTGTGAATAGGCTGCAGGGGGAAGGTGAAGACCAGCAACAGCTTTCCGGGCTGCCACCTTCCGTGTGGGACAAGGAGCCGGACGTTTGCCTTTTCGGGAACAGGCTCTGCCGAGGATGCGCACCGTGAGGGATTGCGTCTTTGGGAAAGCAGAGATTCCCAGTGCGGTTGTGCCTGTGAATAGGCTGCAGGGGGAAGGTGAAGACCAGCAAGAGCTTTCAGGGCTGCCACCTTCCGTGTGGGACAAGGAGCCGCACGTTTGCCTTTTCGGGAACAAGCTCTGCTGAGGATGCGCACCGTGAGAGATTGCGTCTCTGGGAAAGCAGAGATCCCAAAACCTGTTGTGCCTGTGAATAGGCTGCACGGGGAAGGTGAAGACCAGCAACAGCTTTCAGGGCTGCCACCTTCCGTGTGGGACAAGGAGCCGGACGTTTGCCTTTTCGGGAACAGGCTCTGCCGAGGATACGCACCGTGAGAGATTGCGTCTTGGGGCAAGCATAGATCCCAAAACCTGTTGTGCCTGTGAATAGGCTGCAGGGGGAAGGTGAAGACCAGCAACAGCTTTCAGGGCTGCCACCTTCCGTGTGGGACAAGGAGCTGGACGTTTGCCTTTTCGGGAACAGGCTCTGCCGAGGATGCGCACCGCGAGATGTTCCTTCTCTGGGCAAGCAGAGATCCCAAAACCTGTTGTGCCTGTGAATAGGCTGCAGGGGGAAGGTGAAGACCAGCAAGAGCTTTCAGGGCTGCCACCTTCCGTGTGGGACAAGGAGCCGGACGTTTGCCTTTTCGGGAACAGGCTCTGCCGAGGATGCGCACCGTGAGATGTTCCTTCTCTGGCCAAGCACAGATCCCAAAACCTGTTGTGCCTGTGAATAGGCTGCAGGGGGAAGGTGAAGACCAGCAAGAGCTCTCAGGGCTGCCACCTTCCGTGTGGGACAAGGAGCCGGACGTTTGCCTTTTCGGGAACAGGCTCTGCCGAGGATGCGCACCGTGAGATGTTCCTTCTCTGGGCAAGCACAGATCCCAAAACCTGTTGTGCCTGTGAATAGGCTGCAGGGGGAAGGTGAAGACCAGCAACAGCTTTCCGGGCTGCCACCTTCCGTGTGGGACAAGGAGCCGGACGTTTGCCTTTTCGGGAACAGGCTCTGCCGAGGATGCGCACCGTGAGATGTTCCTTCTCTGGGCAAGCACAGATCCCAAAACCTGTTGTGCCTGTGAATAGGCTGCAGGGGGAAGGTGAAGACCAGCAACAGCTTTCCGGGCTGCCACCTTCCGTGTGGGACAAGGAGCCGGACGTTTGCCTTTTCGGGAACAAGCTCTGCTGAGGATGCGCACCGTGAGAGATTGCGTCTCTGGGAAAGCAGAGATCCCAAAACCTGTTGTGCCTGTGAATAGGCTGCACGGGGAAGGTGAAGACCAGCAACAGCTTTCAGGGCTGCCACCTTCCGTGTGGGACAAGGAGCCGGACGTTTGCCTTTTCGGGAACAGGCTCTGCCGAGGATACGCACCGTGAGAGATTGCGTCTTGGGGCAAGCATAGATCCCAAAACCTGTTGTGCCTGTGAATAGGCTGCAGGGGGAAGGTGAAGACCAGCAAGAGCTTTCAGGGCTGCCACCTTCCGTGTGGGACAAGGAGCCGGACGTTTGCCTTTTCGGGAACAGGCTCTGCCGAGGATGCGCACCGTGAGAGACTGCGTCTTGGGGCAAGCAGAGATCCCAAAACCTGTTGTGCCTGTGAATAGGCTGCACGGGGAAGGTGAAGACCAGCAAGAGCTTTCCGGGCTGCCACCTTCCGTGTGGGACAAGGAGTCGGACGTTTGCCTTTTCGGGAACAGGCTCTGCCGAGGATGCGCACCGTGAGATGTTCCTTCTCTGGGCAAGCACAGATCCCAAAACCTGTTGTGCCTGTGAATAGGCTGCACGGGGAAGGTGAAGACCAGCAAGAGCTTTCAGGGCTGCCACCTTCCGTGTGGGACAAGGAGCCGGACGTTTGCCTTTTCGGGAACAGGCTCTGCCGAGGATGCGCACCGTGAGATGTTCCTTCTCTGGGCAAGCAGAGATCCCCAAACCTGTTGTGCCTGTGAATAGGCTGCAGGGGGAAGGTGAAGACCAGCAACAGCTTTCAGGGCTGCCACCTTCCGTGTGGGACAAGGAGCCGGACGTTTGCCTTTTCGGGAACAGGCTCTGCCGAGGATGCGCACCGTGAGAGATTGCGTCTTGGGGCAAGCACAGATCCCCAAACCTGTTGTGCCTGTGAATAGGCTGCACGGGGAAGGTGAAGACCAGCAAGAGCTTTCAGGGCTGCCACCTTCCGTGTGGGACAAGGAGCCGGACGTTTGCCTTTTCGGGAACAGGCTCTGCCGAGGATGCGCACGGTGAGATGTTCCTTCTCTGGGCAAGCACAGATCCCAAAACCTGTTGTGCCTGTGAATAGGCTGCACGGGGAAGGTGAAGACCAGCAAGAGCTTTCAGGGCTGCCACCTTCCGTGTGGGACAAGGAGCCGGACGTTTGCCTTTTCGGGAACAGGCTCTGCCGAGGATGCGCACCGTGAGAGATTGCGTCTTGGGGCAAGCAGAGATCCCCAAACCTGTTGTGCCTGTGAATAGGCTGCACGGGGAAGGTGAAGACCAGCAACAGCTTTCCGGGCTGCCACCTTCCGTGTGGGACAAGGAGTCGGACGTTTGCCTTTTCGGGAACAGGCTCTGCCGAGGATGCGCACCGTGAGATGTTCCTTCTCTGGGCAAGCACAGATCCCAAAACCTGTTGTGCCTGTGAATAGGCTGCAGGGGGAAGGTGAAGACCAGCAAGAGCTTTCAGGGCTGCCACGTGCCGTGTGGGACAAGGAGCCGGACGTTTGCCTTTTCGGGAACAGGCTCTGCCGAGGATGCGCACCGTGAGATGTTCCTTCTCTGGGCAAGCACAGATCCCAAAACCTGTTGTGCCTGTGAATAGGCTGCAGGGGGAAGGTGAAGACCAGCAGCAGCTTTCAGGGCTGCCACCTTCCGTGTGGGACAAGGAGCCGGACGTTTGCCTTTTCGGGAACAGGCTCTGCCGAGGATGCGCACCGTGAGAGATTGCGTCTTGGGGCAAGCACAGATCCCCAAACCTGTTGTGCCTGTGAATAGGCTGCAGGGGGAAGGTGAAGACCAGCAAGAGCTTTCAGGGCTGCCACCTTCCGTGTGGGACAAGGAGCCGGACGTTTGCCTTTTCGGGAACAGGCTCTGCCGAGGATGCGCACGGTGAGATGTTCCTTCTCTGGGCAAGCACAGATCCCAAAACCTGTTGTGCCTGTGAATAGGCTGCACGGGGAAGGTGAAGACCAGCAAGAGCTTTCAGGGCTGCCACCTTCCGTGTGGGACAAGGAGCCGGACGTTTGCCTTTTCGGGAACAGGCTCTGCCGAGGATGCGCACCGTGAGATGTTCCTTCTCTGGGCAAGCAGAGATCCCAAAACCTGTTGTGCCTGTGAATAGGCTGCAGGGGGAAGGTGAAGACCAGCAAGATCTTTCCGGGCTGCCACCTTCCGTGTGGGACAAGGAGCCGGACGTTTGCCTTTTTGGCAACAGGCACTGCCGAGGATGCGCACCGTGAGGGATTGCGTCTTTGGGAAAGCAGAGATTCCCAGTGCGGTTGTGCCTGTGAAAAGGCTGCAGGGGGAAGGTGAAGACCAGCAACAGCTTTCCGGGCTGCCACCTTCCGTGTGGGACAAGGAGCCGGACGTTTGCCTTTTCGGGAACAGGCTCTGCCGAGGATGCGCACCGTGAGAGATTGCGTCTTGGGGCAAGCACAGATCCCAAAACTTGTTGTGCCTGTGAATAGGCTGCAGGGGGAAGGTGAAGACCAGCAACAGCTTTCCGGGCTGCCACCTTCCGTGTGGGACAAGGAGCCGGACGTTTGCCTGTTCTGGAACAGGCTCTGCCGAGGATGCGCACCGTGAGATGTTCCTTCTCTGGGAAGCACAGATCCCCAAACCTGTTGTGCCTGTGAATAGGCTGCAGGGGGAAGGTGAAGACCAGCAAGAGCTTTCAGGGCTGCCACCTTCCGTGTGGGACAAGGAGCCGGACGTTTGCCTTTTCGGGAACAGGCTCTGCCGAGGATGCGCACCGTGAGATGTTCCTTCTCTGGGCAAGCAGAGATCCCAAAACCTGTTGTGCCTGTGAATAGGCTGCAGGGGGAAGGTGAAGACCAGCAAGAGCTTTCAGGGCTGCCACGTGCCGTGTGGGACAAGGAGCCGGACGTTTGCCTTTTCGGGAACAGGCTCTGCCGAGGATGCGCACCGTGAGGGATTGCGTCTTTGGGAAAGCAGAGATTCCCAGTGCGGTTGTGCCTGTGAATAGGCTGCAGGGGGAAGGTGAAGACCAGCAAGAGCTTTCAGGGCTGCCACCTTCCGTGTGGGACAAGGAGCCGGACGTTTGCCTTTTTGGCAACAGGCACTGCCGAGGATGCGCACCGTGAGGGATTGCGTCTTTGGGAAAGCAGAGATTCCCAGTGCGGTTGTGCCTGTGAAAAGGCTGCAGGGGGAAGGTGAAGACCAGCAACAGCTTTCCGGGCTGCCACCTTCCGTGTGGGACAAGGAGCCGGACGTTTGCCTTTTCGGGAACAGGCTCTGCCGAGGATGCGCACCGTGAGAGATTGCGTCTTGGGGCAAGCACAGATCCCAAAACTTGTTGTGCCTGTGAATAGGCTGCAGGGGGAAGGTGAAGACCAGCAACAGCTTTCCGGGCTGCCACCTTCCGTGTGGGACAAGGAGCCGGACGTTTGCCTGTTCTGGAACAGGCTCTGCCGAGGATGCGCACCGTGAGATGTTCCTTCTCTGGGCAAGCAGAGATCCCAAAACCTGTTGTGCCTGTGAAAAGGCTGCAGGGGGAAGGTGAAGACCAGCAAGAGCTTTCAGGGCTGCCACCTTCCGTGTGGGACAAGGAGCCGGATGTTTGCCTTTTCGGGAACAGGCTCTGCCGAGGATGCGCACCGTGAGATGTTCCTTCTCTGGGCAAGCACAGATCCCAAAACCTGTTGTGCCTGTGAATAGGCTGCAGGGGGAAGGTGAAGACCAGCAGCAGCTTTCAGGGCTGCCACCTTCCGTGTGGGACAAGGAGCCGGACGTTTGCCTTTTCGGGAACAGGCTCTGCCGAGGATGCGCACCGTGAGAGATTGCGTCTCTGGGAAAGCAGAGATTCCCAGTGCGGATGTGCCTGTGAATAGGCTGCAGGGGGAAGGTGAAGACCAGCACCAGCTTTCCGGGCTGCCACCTTCCGTGTGGGACAAGTAGCCGGACGTTTGCCTTTTCGGGAACAGGCTCTGCCGAGGATGCGCACCGTGAGATGTTCCTTCTCTGGGCAAGCACAGATCCCAAAACCTGTTGTGCCTGTGAATAGGCTGCAGGGGGAAGGTGAAGACCAGCAAGAGCTTTCAGGGCTGCCACCTTCCGTGTGGGACAAGGAGCCGGACTTTTGCCTTTTTGGTAACAAACTCTGCCGAGGATGCGCACCGTGAGATGTTCCTTTTCTTGGCAAGCACAGATCCCAAAACCTGTTGTGCCTGTGAATAGGCTGCAGGGGGAAGGTGAAGACCAGCAAGAGCTTTCCGGGCTGCCACCTTCCGTGTGGGACAAGGAGCCGGACGTTTGCCTTTTCGGGAACAGGCTCTGCCGAGGATGCGCACCGTGAGGGATTGCGTCTTTGGGAAAGCAGAGATTCCCAGTGCGGTTGTGCCTGTGAATAGGCTGCACGGGGAAGGTGAAGACCAGCAAGAGCTTTCAGGGCTGCCACCTTCCGTGTGGGACAAGGAGCTGGACGTTTGCCTTTTCGGGAAGAGGCTCTGCCGAGGATGCGCACCGTGAGATGTTCCTTCTCTGGGCAAGCACAGATCCCAAAACCTGTTGTGCCAGTGAATAGGCTGCAGGGGGAAGGTGAAGACCAGCAAGAGCTTTCAGGGCTGCCACCTTCCGTGTGGGACAAGGAGCCGGACTTTTGCTTTTTTGGGAACAAGCTCTGCCGAGGATGCGCACCGTGAGATGTTCCTTCTCTGGGCAAGCACAGATCCCAAAACCTGATGTGCCTGTGAATAGGCTGCAGGGGGAAGGTGAAGACCAGCACCAGCTTTCCGGGCTGCCACCTTCCGTGTGGGACAAGGAGCCGGACGTTTGCCTTTTCGGGAACAAGCTCTGCGAAGGATGCGCACCGTGAGAGATTGCGTCTCTGGGAAAGCAGAGATCCCAAAACCTGTTGTGCCTGTGAATAGGCTGCACGGGGAAGGTGAAGACCAGCAACAGCTTTCAGGGCTGCCACCTTCCGTGTGGGACAAGGAGCCGGACGTTTGCCTGTTCTGGAACAGGCTCTGCCGAGGATGCGCACCGTGAGAGATTGCGTCTTTGGGAAAGCAGAGATCCCAAAAACTGTTGTGCCTGTGAATAGGCTGCACAGGGAAGGTCAAGACCAGCAAGAGCTTTCAGGGCTGCCACCTTCCGTGTGGGACAAGGAGCCGGACGTTTGCCTTTTCGGGAACAGGCTCTGCCGAGGATGCGCACCGTGAGATGTTCCTTCTCTGGGCAAGCAGAGATCCCAAAACCTGTTGTGCCTGTGAATAGGCTGCAGGGAGAAGGTGAAGACCAGCAAGATCTTTCCGGGCTGCCACCTTCCGTGTGGGACAAGGAGCCGGAAGTTTGCCTTTTCGGGAACAGGCTCTGCCGAGGATGCGCACCGTGAGAGATTGCGTCTCTGGGAAAGCACAGATTCCCAGTGCGGTTGTGCCTGTGAATAGGCTGCAGGGGGAAGGTGAAGACCAGCAAGAGCTTTCAGGGCTGCCACCTTCCGTGTGGGACAAGGAGCCGGACGTTTGCCTTTTCGGGAACAGGCTCTGCCGAGGATGCGCACCGTGAGATGTTCCTTCTCTGGGAAAGCAGGGATCCTAAAACCTGTTGTGTCTGTGAATAGGCTGCAGGGGGAAGGTGAAGACCAGCAAGAGCTTTCTGGGCTGCCACCTTCCGTGTGGGACAAGGAGCCGGACGTTTGCCTTTTCGGGAACAGGCTCTGCCGAGGATGCGCACCGTGAGATGTTCCTTCTCTGGGCAAGCACAGATCCCAAAACCTGTTGTGCCTGTGAATAGGCTGCACGGGGAAGGTGAAGACCAGCAAGAGCTTTCAGGGCTGCCACCTTCCGTGTGGGACAAGGAGCCGGACGTTTGCCTTTTCGGGAACAGGCTCTGCCGAGGATGTGCACCGTGAGAGATTGCGTCTGTGGGAAAGCAGAGATTCCCAGTGCGGTTGTGCCTGTGAATAGGCTGCACGGGGAAGGTGAAGACCAGCAAGAGCTTTCAGGGCTGCCACCTTCCGTGTGGGACAAGGAGCCGGACGTTTGCCTTTTCGGGAACAGGCTCTGCCGAGGATGCGCACCGTGAGAGATTGCGTCTTTGGGAAAGCAGAGATTCCCAGTGCGGTTGTGCCTGTGAATAGGCTGCAGGGGGAAGGTGAAGACCAGCAAGAGCTTTCAGGGCTGCCACCTTCCGTGTGGGACAAGGAGCCGGACGTTTGCCTTTTCGGGAACAGGCTCTGCCGAGGATGCGCACCGTGAGATGTTCCTTCTCTGGGCAAGCAGAGATCCCCAAACCTGTTGTGCCTGTGAATAGGCTGCAGGGGGAAGGTGAAGACCAGCAACAGCTTTCAGGTCTGCCACCTTCCGTGTGGGACAAGGAGCCGGACGTTTGCTTTTCTGGGGACAAGCTCTGCCGAGGATGTGCACCGTGAGATGTTCCTTCTCTGGGCAAGCAGAGATCCCCAAACCTGTTGTGCCTGTGAATAGGCTGCAGGGGGAAGGTGAAGACCAGCAAGAGCTTTCCGGGCTGCTACCTTCCGTGTGGGACAAGGAGCCGGACTTTTGCCTTTTTGGTAACAAACTCTGCCGAGGATGCGCACCGTGAGAGATTGCGTCTCTGGGCAAGCAGAGATCCCAAAAACTGTTGTGCCTGTGAATAGGCTGCACGGGGAAGGTGAAGACCAGCAACAGCTTTCCGGGCTGCCACCTTCCGTGTGGGACAAGGAGCCGGACGTTTGCCTTTTCGGGAACAGGCTCTGCCGAGGATGCGCACCGTGAGAGATTGCGTCTTAGGGCAAGCACAGATCCCAAAACCTGTTCTGCCTTTGAATAGGCTGCAGGGGGAAGGTGAAGACCAGCAAGAGCTTTCAGGGCTGCCACCTTCCGTGTGGGACAAGGAGCCGGACGTTTGCCTTTTTGGCAACAGGCTCTGCCGAGGATGCGCACCGTGAGGGATTGCGTCTTTGGGAAAGCAGAGATTCCCAGTGCGGTTGTGCCTGTGAATAGGCTGCAGGGGGAAGGTGAAGACCAGCAAGAGCTTTCAGGGCTGCCACCTTCCGTGTGGGACAAGGAGCCGGACGTTTGCCTTTTCGGGAACAGGCTCTGCCGAGGATGCGCACCGTGAGATGTTCCTTCTCTGGGCAAGCACAGATCCCAAAACCTGTTGTGCCTGTGAATAGGCTGCAGGGGGAAGGTGAAGACCAGCAGCAGCTTTCAGGGCTGCCACCTTCCGTGTGGGACAAGGAGCCGGACGTTTGCCTTTTCGGGAACAGGCTCTGCCGAGGATGCTCACCGTGAGAGATTGCGTCTCTGGGAAAGCAGAGATTCCCAGTGCGGATGTGCCTGTGAATAGGCTGCAGGGGGAAGGTGAAGACCAGCACCAGCTTTCCGGGCTGCCACCTTCCGTGTGGGACAAGGAGCCGGACGTTTGCCTTTTCGGGAACAGG
Organism: Haliaeetus albicilla; assembly: GCF_947461875.1. Classification (NCBI taxonomy): domain Eukaryota; kingdom Metazoa; phylum Chordata; class Aves; order Accipitriformes; family Accipitridae; genus Haliaeetus; species Haliaeetus albicilla. The sequence continues at coordinate 3,100,184 of NC_091512.1, forward strand.
CTCTGCCGAGGATGCGCACCGTGAGAGATTGCGTCTTGGGGCAAGCACAGATCCCAAAACCTGTTGTGCCTGTGAATAGGCTGCAGGGGGAAGGTGAAGACCAGCAACAGCTTTCCGGGCTGCCACCTTCCATGTGGGACAAGGAGCCGGACGTTTGCCTTTTCGGGAACAGGCTCTGCCGAGGATGCGCACCGTGAGGGATTGCGTCTTTGGGAAAGCAGAGATTCCCAGTGCGGTTGTGCCTGTGAATAGGCTGCAGGGGGAAGGTGAAGACCAGCAACAGCTTTCAGGGCTGCCACCTTCCGTGTGGGACAAGGAGTTGGACGTTTGCCTTTTCGGGAACAGGCTCTGCCGAGGATGTGCACCGTGAGAGATTGCGTCTTTGGGAAAGCAGAGATTCCCAGTGCGGTTGTGCCTGTGAATAGGCTGCAGGGGGAAGGTGAAGACCAGCAAGAGCTTTCCGGGCTGCCACCTTCCGTGTGGGACAAGGAGCCGGACGTTTGCCTTTTCGGGAACAGGCTCTGCCGAGGATGTGCACCGTGAGAGATTGCGTCTGTGGGAAAGCAGAGATTCCCAGTGCGGTTGTGCCTGTGAATAGGCTGCAGGGGGAAGGTGAAGACCAGCAAGAGCTTTCAGGGCTGCCACCTTCCGTGTGGGACAAGGAGCCGGACGTTTGCCTTTTCGGGAACAGGCTCTGCCGAGGATGCGCACCGTGAGAGATTGCGTCTTGGGGCAAGCACAGATCCCAAAACCTGTTCTGCCTTTGAATAGGCTGCAGGGGGAAGGTGAAGACCAGCAAGAGCTTTCAGGGCTGCCACCTTCCGTGTGGGACAAGGAGCCGGACGTTTGCCTTTTTGGCAACAGGCTCTGCTGAGGATGCGCACCGTGAGGGATTGCGTCTTTGGGAAAGCAGAGATTCCCAGTGCGGTTGTGCCTGTGAATAGGCTGCAGGGGGAAGGTGAAGACCAGCAAGAGCTTTCCGGGCTGCCACCTTCCGTGTGGGACAAGGAGCCGGACTTTTGCCTTTTCGGGAACAGGCTCTGCCGAGGATGCGCACCGTGAGATGTTCCTTCTCTGGGCAAGCACAGATCCCAAAACCTGTTGTGCCTGTGAATAGGCTGCAGGGGGAAGGTGAAGACCAGCAACAGCTTTCCGGGCTGCCACCTTCCGTGTGGGACAAGGAGCTGGATGTTTGCCTTTTCGGGAACAGGCTCTGCCGAGGATGCGCACCGTGAGATGTTCCTTCTCTGGGCAAGCAGAGATCCCAAAACCTGTTGTGCCTGTGAATAGGCTGCAGGGGGAAGGTGAAGACCAGCAGCAGCTTTCAGGGCTGCCACCTTCCGTGTGGGACAAGGAGCCGGACGTTTGCCTTTTCGGGAACAGGCTCTGCCGAGGATGCGCACCGTGAGAGATTGCGTCTCTGGGAAAGCAGAGATTCCCAGTGCGGATGTGCCTGTGAATAGGCTGCAGGGGGAAGGTGAAGACCAGCAAGAGCTTTCAGGGCTGCCACCTTCCGTGTGGGACAAGGAGCCGGACGTTTGCCTTTTCGGGAACAGGCTCTGCCGAGGATGCGCACCGTGAGATGTTCCTTCTCTGGGCAAGCACAGATCCCAAAACCTGTTGTGCCTGTGAATAGGCTGCAGGGGGAAGGTGAAGACCAGCAAGAGCTTTCCGGGCTGCCACCTTCCGTGTGGAACAAGGAGCCGGACTTTTGCCTTTTTGGGAACAAACTCTGCCGAGGATGCGCACCGTGAGATGTTCCTTTTCTGGGCAAGCACAGATCCCAAAACCTGTTGTGCCTGTGAATAGGCTGCAGGGGGAAGGTGAAGACCAGCAAGAGCTTTCCGGGCTGCCACCTTCCGTGTGGGACAAGGAGCCGGACGTTTGCCTTTTCGGGAACAGGCTCTGCCGAGGATGCGCACCGTGAGAGATTGCGTCTTAGGGCAAGCACAGATCCCAAAAACTGTTGTGCCTGTGAATAGGCTGCAGGGGGAAGGTGAAGACCAGCAAGAGCTTTCAGGGCTGCCACCTTCCGTGTGGGACAAGGAGCCGGACGTTTGCCTTTTTGGCAACAGGCACTGCCGAGGATGCGCACCGTGAGGGATTGCGTCTTTGGGAAAGCAGAGATTCCCAGTGCGGTTGTGCCTGTGAAAAGGCTGCACGGGGAAGGTGAAGACCAGCAACAGCTTTCCGGGCTGCCACCTTCCGTGTGGGACAAGGAGCCGGACGTTTGCCTTTTCGGGAACAGGCTCTGCCGAGGATGCGCACCGTGAGAGATTGCGTCTTGGGGCAAGCACAGATGCCAAAACTTGTTGTGCCTGTGAATAGGCTGCAGGGGGAAGGTGAAGACCAGCAACAGCTTTCCGGGCTGCCACCTTCCGTGTGGGACAAGGAGCCGGACGTTTGCCTGTTCTGGAACAGGCTCTGCCGAGGATGCGCACCGTGAGATGTTCCTTCTCTGGGAAGCACAGATCCCCAAACCTGTTGTGCCTGTGAATAGGCTGCAGGGGGAAGGTGAAGACCAGCAACAGCTTTCAGGGCTGCCACCTTCCGTGTGGGACAAGGAGCCGGACGTTTGCCTTTTCGGGAACAGGCTCTGCCGAGGATGCGCACCGTGAGATGTTCCTTCTCTGGGCAAGCAGAGATCCCAAAACCTGTTGTGCCTGTGAATAGGCTGCAGGGGGAAGGTGAAGACCAGCAAGAGCTTTCAGGGCTGCCACGTGCCGTGTGGGACAAGGAGCCGGACGTTTGCCTTTTCGGGAACAGGCTCTGCCGAGGATGCGCACCGTGAGGGATTGCGTCTTTGGGAAAGCAGAGATTCCCAGTGCGGTTGTGCCTGTGAATAGGCTGCAGGGGGAAGGTGAAGACCAGCAAGAGCTTTTCGGGCTGCCACCTTCCGTGTGGGACAAGGAGCCGGACGTTTGCCTTTTCGGGAACAGGCTCTGCCGAGGATGCGCACCGTGAGATGTTCCTTCTCTGGGCAAGCAGAGATCCCAAAACCTGTTGTGCCTGTGAATAGGCTGCAGGGGGAAGGTGAAGACCAGCAAGAGCTTTCAGGGCTGCCACCTTCCGTGTGGGACAAGGAGCCGGACGTTTGCCTTTTCGGGAACAGGCTCTGCCGAGGATGCGCACCGTGAGATGTTCCTTCTCTGGGCAAGCACAGATCCCAAAACCTGTTGTGCCTGTGAATAGGCTGCAGGGGGAAGGTGAAGACCAGCAGCAGCTTTCAGGGCTGCCACCTTCCGTGTGGGACAAGGAGCCGGACGTTTGCCTTTTCGGGAACAGGCTCTGCCGAGGATGCTCACCGTGAGAGATTGCGTCTCTGGGAAAGCAGAGATTCCCAGTGCGGATGTGCCTGTGAATAGGCTGCAGGGGGAAGGTGAAGACCAGCACCAGCTTTCCGGGCTGCCACCTTCCGTGTGGGACAAGTAGCCGGACGTTTGCCTTTTCGGGAACAGGCTCTGCCGAGGATGCGCACCGTGAGATGTTCCTTCTCTGGGCAAGCACAGATCCCAAAACCTGTTGTGCCTGTGAATAGGCTGCAGGGGGAAGGTGAAGACCAGCAAGAGCTTTCAGGGCTGCCACCTTCCGTGTGGGACAAGGAGCCGGACTTTTGCCTTTTTGGTAACAAACTCTGCCGAGGATGCGCACCGTGAGATGTTCCTTTTATTGGCAAGCACAGATCCCAAAACCTGTTGTGCCTGTGAATAGGCTGCAGGGGGAAGGTGAAGACCAGCAAGAGCTTTCAGGGCTGCCACCTTCCGTGTGGGACAAGGAGCCGGACGTTTGCCTTTTCGGGAACAGGCTCTGCCGAGGATGCGCACCGTGAGAGATTGCGTCTTGGGGCAAGCACAGATCCCAAAACCTGTTGTGCCTGTGAATAGGCTGCACGGGGAAGGTGAAGACCAGCAACAGCTTTCCGGGCTGCCACCTTCCGTGTGGGACAAGGAGCCGGACGTTTGCCTTTTCGGGAACAGGCTCTGCCGAGGATGCGCACCGTGAGGGATTGCGTCTTTGGGAAAGCAGAGATTCCCAGTGCGGTTGTGCCTGTGAATAGGCTGCAGGGGGAAGGTGAAGACCAGCAACAGCTTTCAGGGCTGCCACCTTCCGTGTGGGACAAGGAGCCGGACGTTTGCCTTTTCGGGAACAGGCTCTGCCGAGGATGTGCACCGTGAGAGATTGCGTCTGTGGGAAAGCAGAGATTCCCAGTGCGGTTGTGCCTGTGAATAGGCTGCAGGGGGAAGGTGAAGACCAGCAAGAGCTTTCAGGGCTGCCACCTTCCGTGTGGGACAAGGAGCCGGACGTTTGCCTTTTCGGGAACAGGCTCTGCCGAGGATGCGCACCGTGAGAGATTGCGTCTTGGGGCAAGCACAGATCCCAAAACCTGTTCTGCCTTTGAATAGGCTGCAGGGGGAAGGTGAAGACCAGCAAGAGCTTTCAGGGCTGCCACCTTCCGTGTGGGACAAGGAGCCGGACGTTTGCCTTTTTGGCAACAGGCTCTGCCGAGGATGCGCACCGTGAGATGTTCCTTCTCTGGGCAAGCAGAGATCCCAAAACCTGTTGTGCCTGTGAATAGGCTGCAGGGGGAAGGTGAAGACCAGCAAGAGCTTTCAGGGCTGCCACCTTCCGTGTGGGACAAGGAGCCGGACGTTTGCCTTTTCGGGAACAGGCTCTGCCGAGGATGCGCACCGTGAGATGTTCCTTCTCTGGGCAAGCACAGATCCCAAAACCTGTTGTGCCTGTGAATAGGCTGCAGGGGGAAGGTGAAGACCAGCAGCAGCTTTCCGGGCTGCCACCTTCCGTGTGGGACAAGGAGCCGGACGTTTGCCTTTTCGGGAACAGGCTCTGCCGAGGATGCGCACCGTGAGAGATTGCGTCTCTGGGAAAGCAGAGATTCCCAGTGCGGATGTGCCTGTGAATAGGCTGCAGGGGGAAGGTGAAGACCAGCAACAGCTTTCAGGGCTGCCACCTTCCGTGTGGGACAAGGAGCCGGACGTTTGCCTTTTCGGGAACAGGCTCTGCCGAGGATGCGCACCGTGAGATGTTCCTTCTCTGGGCAAGCACAGATCCCAAAACCTGTTGTGCCTGTGAATAGGCTGCAGGGGGAAGGTGAAGACCAGCAAGAGCTTTCCGGGCTGCCACCTTCCGTGTGGGACAAGGAGCCGGACTTTTGCCTTTTTGGGAACAAACTCTGCCGAGGATGCGCACCGTGAGATGTTCCTTTTCTGGGCAAGCACAGATCCCAAAACCTGTTGTGCCTGTGAATAGGCTGCAGGGGGAAGGTGAAGACCAGCAAGAGCTTTCAGGGCTGCCACCTTCCGTGTGGGACAAGGAGCCGGACGTTTGCCTTTTCGGGAACAGGCTCTGCCGAGGATGCGCACCGTGAGAGATTGCGTCTTGGGGCAAGCACAGATCCCAAAACCTGTTGTGCCTGTGAATAGGCTGCAGGGGGAAGGTGAAGACCAGCAACAGCTTTCAGGGCTGCCACCTTCCGTGTGGGACAAGGAGTCGGACGTTTGCCTTTTCGGGAACAGGCTCTGCCGAGGATGCGCACCGTGAGGGATTGCGTCTTTGGGAAAGCAGAGATTCCCAGTGCGGTTGTGCCTGTGAATAGGCTGCAGGGGGAAGGTGAAGACCAGCAAGAGCTTTCAGGGCTGCCACCTTCCGTGTGGGACAAGGAGCCGGACGTTTGCCTTTTCGGGAACAGGCTCTGCCGAGGATGCGCACCGTGAGATGTTCCTTCTCTGGGCAAGCAGAGATCCCAAAACCTGTTGTGCCTGTGAATAGGCTGCAGGGGGAAGGTGAAGACCAGCAAGAGCTTTCAGGGCTGCCACCTTCCGTGTGGGACAAGGAGCCGGACGTTTGCCTTTTCGGGAACAGGCTCTGCCGAGGATGCGCACCGTGAGATGTTCCTTCTCTGGGCAAGCACAGATCCCAAAACCTGTTGTGCCTGTGAATAGGCTGCAGGGGGAAGGTGAAGACCAGCAGCAGCTTTCAGGGCTGCCACCTTCCGTGTGGGACAAGGAGCCGGACGTTTGCCTTTTCGGGAACAGGCTCTGCCGAGGATGCGCACCGTGAGAGATTGCGTCTGTGGGAAAGCAGAGATTCCCAGTGCGGTTGTGCCTGTGAATAGGCTGCAGGGGGAAGGTGAAGACCAGCAACAGCTTTCCGGGCTGCCACCTTCCGTGTGGGACAAGGAGCCGGACGTTTGCCTTTTCGGGAACAGGCTCTGCCGAGGATGCGCACCGTGAGATGTTCCTTCTCTGGGCAAGCACAGATCCCAAAACCTGTTGTGCCTGTGAATAGGCTGCAGGGGGAAGGTGAAGACCAGCAACAGCTTTCAGGGCTGCCACCTTCCGTGTGGGACAAGGAGCCGGACTTTTGCCTTTTTGGGAACAAACTCTGCCGAGGATGCGCACCGTGAGATGTTCCTTTTCTGGGCAAGCACAGATCCCAAAACCTGTTGTGCCTGTGAATAGGCTGCAGGGGGAAGGTGAAGACCAGCAAGAGCTTTCAGGGCTGCCACCTTCCGTGTGGGACAAGGAGCCGGACGTTTGCCTTTTCGGGAACAGGCTCTGCCGAGGATGCGCACCGTGAGAGATTGCGTCTTGGGGCAAGCAGAGATCCCAAAACCTGTTGTGCCTGTGAATAGGCTGCACGGGGAAGGTGAAGACCAGCAACAGCTTTCCGGGCTGCCACCTTCCGTGTGGGACAAGGAGCCGGACGTTTGCCTTTTCGGGAACAGGCTCTGCCGAGGATGCGCACCGTGAGGGATTGCGTCTTTGGGAAAGCAGAGATTCCCAGTGCGGTTGTGCCTGTGAATAGGCTGCAGGGGGAAGGTGAAGACCAGCAAGAGCTTTCAGGGCTGCCACCTTCCGTGTGGGACAAGGAGCCGGACGTTTGCCTTTTCGGGAACAGGCTCTGCCGAGGATGTGCACCGTGAGAGATTGCGTCTGTGGGAAAGCAGAGATTCCCAGTGCGGTTGTGCCTGTGAATAGGCTGCACGGGGAAGGTGAAGACCAGCAAGAGCTTTCAGGGCTGCCACCTTCCGTGTGGGACAAGGAGCCGGACGTTTGCCTTTTCGGGAACAGGCTCTGCCGAGGATGCGCACCGTGAGAGATTGCGTCTCGGGGCAAGCACAGATCCCAAAACCTGTTCTGCCTTTGAATAGGCTGCAGGGGGAAGGTGAAGACCAGCAAGAGCTTTCAGGGCTGCCACCTTCCGTGTGGGACAAGGAGCCGGACGTTTGCCTTTTTGGCAACAGGCTCTGCCGAGGATGCGCACCGTGAGGGATTGCGTCTTTGGGAAAGCAGAGATTCCCAGTGCGGTTGTGCCTGTGAATAGGCTGCAGGGGGAAGGTGAAGACCAGCAACAGCTTTCAGGGCTGCCACCTTCCGTGTGGGACAAGGAGCCGGACGTTTGCCTTTTCGGGAACAGGCTCTGCCGAGGATGCGCACCGTGAGATGTTCCTTCTCTGGGCAAGCAGAGATCCCAAAACCTGTTGTGCCTGTGAATAGGCTGCAGGGGGAAGGTGAAGACCAGCAAGAGCTTTCAGGGCTGCCACCTTCCGTGTGGGACAAGGAGCCGGACGTTTGCCTTTTCGGGAACAGGCTCTGCCGAGGATGCGCACCGTGAGATGTTCCTTCTCTGGGCAAGCACAGATCCCAAAACCTGTTGTGCCTGTGAATAGGCTGCAGGGGGAAGGTGAAGACCAGCAGCAGCTTTCAGGGCTGCCACCTTCCGTGTGGGACAAGGAGCCGGACGTTTGCCTTTTCGGGAACAGGCTCTGCCGAGGATGCGCACCGTGAGAGATTGCGTCTCTGGGAAAGCAGAGATTCCCAGTGCGGATGTGCCTGTGAATAGGCTGCAGGGGGAAGGTGAAGACCAGCACCAGCTTTCCGGGCTGCCACCTTCCGTGTGGGACAAGGAGCCGGACGTTTGCCTTTTCGGGAACAGGCTCTGCCGAGGATGCGCACCGTGAGATGTTCCTTCTCTGGGCAAGCACAGATCCCAAAACCTGTTGTGCCTGTGAATAGGCTGCACGGGGAAGGTGAAGACCAGCAACAGCTTTCAGGGCTGCCACCTTCCGTGTGGGACAAGGAGCCGGACTTTTGCCTTTTTGGGAACAAACTCTGCCGAGGATGCGCACCGTGAGATGTTCCTTTTCTGGGCAAGCACAGATCCCAAAACCTGTTGTGCCTGTGAATAGGCTGCAGGGGGAAGGTGAAGACCAGCAGCAGCTTTCAGGGCTGCCACCTTCCGTGTGGGACAAGGAGCCGGACGTTTGCCTTTTCGGGAACAGGCTCTGCCGAGGATGCTCACCGTGAGAGATTGCGTCTCTGGGAAAGCAGAGATTCCCAGTGCGGATGTGCCTGTGAATAGGCTGCAGGGGGAAGGTGAAGACCAGCACCAGCTTTCCGGGCTGCCACCTTCCGTGTGGGACAAGTAGCCGGACGTTTGCCTTTTCGGGAACAGGCTCTGCCGAGGATGCGCACCGTGAGATGTTCCTTCTCTGGGCAAGCACAGATCCCAAAACCTGTTGTGCCTGTGAATAGGCTGCAGGGGGAAGGTGAAGACCAGCAAGAGCTTTCAGGGCTGCCACCTTCCGTGTGGGACAAGGAGCCGGACTTTTGCCTTTTTGGTAACAAACTCTGCCGAGGATGCGCACCGTGAGATGTTCCTTTTATTGGCAAGCACAGATCCCAAAACCTGTTGTGCCTGTGAATAGGCTGCAGGGGGAAGGTGAAGACCAGCAAGAGCTTTCAGGGCTGCCACCTTCCGTGTGGGACAAGGAGCCGGACGTTTGCCTTTTCGGGAACAGGCTCTGCCGAGGATGCGCACCGTGAGAGATTGCGTCTTGGGGCAAGCACAGATCCCAAAACCTGTTGTGCCTGTGAATAGGCTGCACGGGGAAGGTGAAGACCAGCAACAGCTTTCCGGGCTGCCACCTTCCGTGTGGGACAAGGAGCCGGACGTTTGCCTTTTCGGGAACAGGCTCTGCCGAGGATGCGCACCGTGAGGGATTGCGTCTTTGGGAAAGCAGAGATTCCCAGTGCGGTTGTGCCTGTGAATAGGCTGCAGGGGGAAGGTGAAGACCAGCAACAGCTTTCAGGGCTGCCACCTTCCGTGTGGGACAAGGAGCCGGACGTTTGCCTTTTCGGGAACAGGCTCTGCCGAGGATGTGCACCGTGAGAGATTGCGTCTGTGGGAAAGCAGAGATTCCCAGTGCGGTTGTGCCTGTGAATAGGCTGCAGGGGGAAGGTGAAGACCAGCAAGAGCTTTCAGGGCTGCCACCTTCCGTGTGGGACAAGGAGCCGGACGTTTGCCTTTTCGGGAACAGGCTCTGCCGAGGATGCGCACCGTGAGAGATTGCGTCTTGGGGCAAGCACAGATCCCAAAACCTGTTCTGCCTTTGAATAGGCTGCAGGGGGAAGGTGAAGACCAGCAACAGCTTTCAGGGCTGCCACGTTCCATGTGGGACAAGGAGCCGGACGTTTGCCTTTTTGGCAACAGGCTCTGCCGAGGATGCGCACCGTGAGATGTTCCTTCTCTGGGCAAGCAGAGATCCCAAAACCTGTTGTGCCTGTGAATAGGCTGCAGGGGGAAGGTGAAGACCAGCAAGAGCTTTCAGGGCTGCCACCTTCCGTGTGGGACAAGGAGCCGGACGTTTGCCTTTTCGGGAACAGGCTCTGCCGAGGATGCGCACCGTGAGATGTTCCTTCTCTGGGCAAGCACAGATCCCAAAACCTGTTGTGCCTGTGAATAGGCTGCAGGGGGAAGGTGAAGACCAGCAGCAGCTTTCCGGGCTGCCACCTTCCGTGTGGGACAAGGAGCCGGACGTTTGCCTTTTCGGGAACAGGCTCTGCCGAGGATGCGCACCGTGAGAGATTGCGTCTCTGGGAAAGCAGAGATTCCCAGTGCGGATGTGCCTGTGAATAGGCTGCAGGGGGAAGGTGAAGACCAGCAACAGCTTTCAGGGCTGCCACCTTCCGTGTGGGACAAGGAGCCGGACGTTTGCCTTTTCGGGAACAGGCTCTGCCGAGGATGCGCACCGTGAGATGTTCCTTCTCTGGGCAAGCACAGATCCCAAAACCTGTTGTGCCTGTGAATAGGCTGCAGGGGGAAGGTGAAGACCAGCAAGAGCTTTCCGGGCTGCCACCTTCCGTGTGGGACAAGGAGCCGGACTTTTGCCTTTTTGGGAACAAACTCTGCCGAGGATGCGCACCGTGAGATGTTCCTTTTCTGGGCAAGCACAGATCCCAAAACCTGTTGTGCCTGTGAATAGGCTGCAGGGGGAAGGTGAAGACCAGCAAGAGCTTTCAGGGCTGCCACCTTCCGTGTGGGACAAGGAGCCGGACGTTTGCCTTTTCGGGAACAGGCTCTGCCGAGGATGCGCACCGTGAGAGATTGCGTCTTGGGGCAAGCACAGATCCCAAAACCTGTTGTGCCTGTGAATAGGCTGCAGGGGGAAGGTGAAGACCAGCAACAGCTTTCAGGGCTGCCACCTTCCGTGTGGGACAAGGAGTCGGACGTTTGCCTTTTCGGGAACAGGCTCTGCCGAGGATGCGCACCGTGAGGGATTGCGTCTTTGGGAAAGCAGAGATTCCCAGTGCGGTTGTGCCTGTGAATAGGCTGCAGGGGGAAGGTGAAGACCAGCAAGAGCTTTCAGGGCTGCCACCTTCCGTGTGGGACAAGGAGCCGGACGTTTGCCTTTTCGGGAACAGGCTCTGCCGAGGATGCGCACCGTGAGATGTTCCTTCTCTGGGCAAGCAGAGATCCCAAAACCTGTTGTGCCTGTGAATAGGCTGCAGGGGGAAGGTGAAGACCAGCAAGAGCTTTCAGGGCTGCCACCTTCCGTGTGGGACAAGGAGCCGGACGTTTGCCTTTTCGGGAACAGGCTCTGCCGAGGATGCGCACCGTGAGATGTTCCTTCTCTGGGCAAGCACAGATCCCAAAACCTGTTGTGCCTGTGAATAGGCTGCAGGGGGAAGGTGAAGACCAGCAGCAGCTTTCAGGGCTGCCACCTTCCGTGTGGGACAAGGAGCCGGACGTTTGCCTTTTCGGGAACAGGCTCTGCCGAGGATGCGCACCGTGAGAGATTGCGTCTGTGGGAAAGCAGAGATTCCCAGTGCGGTTGTGCCTGTGAATAGGCTGCAGGGGGAAGGTGAAGACCAGCAACAGCTTTCCGGGCTGCCACCTTCCGTGTGGGACAAGGAGCCGGACGTTTGCCTTTTCGGGAACAGGCTCTGCCGAGGATGCGCACCGTGAGATGTTCCTTCTCTGGGCAAGCACAGATCCCAAAACCTGTTGTGCCTGTGAATAGGCTGCAGGGGGAAGGTGAAGACCAGCAACAGCTTTCAGGGCTGCCACCTTCCGTGTGGGACAAGGAGCCGGACTTTTGCCTTTTTGGGAACAAACTCTGCCGAGGATGCGCACCGTGAGATGTTCCTTTTCTGGGCAAGCACAGATCCCAAAACCTGTTGTGCCTGTGAATAGGCTGCAGGGGGAAGGTGAAGACCAGCAAGAGCTTTCAGGGCTGCCACCTTCCGTGTGGGACAAGGAGCCGGACGTTTGCCTTTTCGGGAACAGGCTCTGCCGAGGATGCGCACCGTGAGAGATTGCGTCTTGGGGCAAGCAGAGATCCCAAAACCTGTTGTGCCTGTGAATAGGCTGCACGGGGAAGGTGAAGACCAGCAACAGCTTTCCGGGCTGCCACCTTCCGTGTGGGACAAGGAGCCGGACGTTTGCCTTTTCGGGAACAGGCTCTGCCGAGGATGCGCACCGTGAGGGATTGCGTCTTTGGGAAAGCAGAGATTCCCAGTGCGGTTGTGCCTGTGAATAGGCTGCAGGGGGAAGGTGAAGACCAGCAAGAGCTTTCAGGGCTGCCACCTTCCGTGTGGGACAAGGAGCCGGACGTTTGCCTTTTCGGGAACAGGCTCTGCCGAGGATGTGCACCGTGAGAGATTGCGTCTGTGGGAAAGCAGAGATTCCCAGTGCGGTTGTGCCTGTGAATAGGCTGCACGGGGAAGGTGAAGACCAGCAAGAGCTTTCAGGGCTGCCACCTTCCGTGTGGGACAAGGAGCCGGACGTTTGCCTTTTCGGGAACAGGCTCTGCCGAGGATGCGCACCGTGAGAGATTGCGTCTCGGGGCAAGCACAGATCCCAAAACCTGTTCTGCCTTTGAATAGGCTGCAGGGGGAAGGTGAAGACCAGCAAGAGCTTTCAGGGCTGCCACCTTCCGTGTGGGACAAGGAGCCGGACGTTTGCCTTTTTGGCAACAGGCTCTGCCGAGGATGCGCACCGTGAGGGATTGCGTCTTTGGGAAAGCAGAGATTCCCAGTGCGGTTGTGCCTGTGAATAGGCTGCAGGGGGAAGGTGAAGACCAGCAACAGCTTTCAGGGCTGCCACCTTCCGTGTGGGACAAGGAGCCGGACGTTTGCCTTTTCGGGAACAGGCTCTGCCGAGGATGCGCACCGTGAGATGTTCCTTCTCTGGGCAAGCAGAGATCCCAAAACCTGTTGTGCCTGTGAATAGGCTGCAGGGGGAAGGTGAAGACCAGCAAGAGCTTTCAGGGCTGCCACCTTCCGTGTGGGACAAGGAGCCGGACGTTTGCCTTTTCGGGAACAGGCTCTGCCGAGGATGCGCACCGTGAGATGTTCCTTCTCTGGGCAAGCACAGATCCCAAAACCTGTTGTGCCTGTGAATAGGCTGCAGGGGGAAGGTGAAGACCAGCAGCAGCTTTCAGGGCTGCCACCTTCCGTGTGGGACAAGGAGCCGGACGTTTGCCTTTTCGGGAACAGGCTCTGCCGAGGATGCGCACCGTGAGAGATTGCGTCTCTGGGAAAGCAGAGATTCCCAGTGCGGATGTGCCTGTGAATAGGCTGCAGGGGGAAGGTGAAGACCAGCACCAGCTTTCCGGGCTGCCACCTTCCGTGTGGGACAAGGAGCCGGACGTTTGCCTTTTCGGGAACAGGCTCTGCCGAGGATGCGCACCGTGAGATGTTCCTTCTCTGGGCAAGCACAGATCCCAAAACCTGTTGTGCCTGTGAATAGGCTGCACGGGGAAGGTGAAGACCAGCAACAGCTTTCAGGGCTGCCACCTTCCGTGTGGGACAAGGAGCCGGACTTTTGCCTTTTTGGGAACAAACTCTGCCGAGGATGCGCACCGTGAGATGTTCCTTTTCTGGGCAAGCACAGATCCCAAAACCTGTTGTGCCTGTGAATAGGCTGCAGGGGGAAGGTGAAGACCAGCAAGAGCTTTCAGGGCTGCCACCTTCCGTGTGGGACAAGGAGCCGGACGTTTGCCTTTTCGGGAACAGGCTCTGCCGAGGATGCGCACCGTGAGAGATTGCGTCTTGGGGCAAGCAGAGATCCCAAAACCTGTTGTGCCTGTGAATAGGCTGCACGGGGAAGGTGAAGACCAGCAAGAGCTTTCAGGGCTGCCACCTTCCGTGTGGGACAAGGAGCCGGACGTTTGCCTTTTCGGGAACAGGCTCTGCCGAGGATGCGCACCGTGAGGGATTGCGTCTTTGGGAAAGCAGAGATTCCCAGTGCGGTTGTGCCTGTGAATAGGCTGCAGGGGGAAGGTGAAGACCAGCAAGAGCTTTCAGGGCTGCCACCTTCCGTGTGGGACAAGGAGCCGGACGTTTGCCTTTTCGGGAACAGGCTCTGCCGAGGATGTGCACCGTGAGAGATTGCGTCTGTGGGAAAGCAGAGATTCCCAGTGCGGTTGTGCCTGTGAATAGGCTGCAGGGGGAAGGTGAAGACCAGCAAGAGCTTTCAGGGCTGCCACCTTCCGTGTGGGACAAGGAGCCGGACGTTTGCCTTTTTGGGAACAAAATCTGCCGAGGATGCGCACCGTGAGATGTTCCTTTTCTGGGCAAGCACAGATCCCAAAACCTGTTGTGCCTGTGAATAGGCTGCAGGGGGAAGGTGAAGACCAGCAAGAGCTTTCAGGGCTGCCACCTTCTGTGTGGGACAAGGAGCCGGACGTTTGCCTTTTCGGGAACAGGCTCTGCCGAGGATGCGCACCGTGAGGGATTGCGTCTTTGGGAAAGCAGAGATTCCCAGTGCGGTTGTGCCTGTGAATAGGCTGCAGGGGGAAGGTGAAGACCAGCAAGAGCTTTCCGGGCTGCCACCTTCCGTGTGGGACAAGGAGCCGGACGTTTGCCTTTTCGGGAACAGGCTCTGCCGAGGATGCGCACCGTGAGATGTTCCTTCTCTGGGAAGCACAGATCCCCAAACCTGTTGTGCCTGTGAATAGGCTGCACGGGGAAGGTGAAGACCAGCAACAGCTTTCCGGGCTGCCACCTTCCGTGTGGGACAAGGAGCCGGACGTCTGCTTTTTTGGGAACAAGCTCTGCCGAGGATGCGCACCGTGAGATGTTCCTTCTCTGGGCAAGCAGAGATCCCCAAACCTGTTGTGCCTGTGAATAGGCTGCAGGGGGAAGGTGAAGACCAGCAAGAGCTTTCCGGGCTGCCACCTTCCGTGTGGGACAAGGAGCCGGACGTTTGCCTTTTCGGGAACAGGCTCTGCCGAGGATGTGCACCGTGAGAGATTGCGTCTGTGGGAAAGCAGAGATTCCCAGTGCGGTTGTGCCTGTGAATAGGCTGCACGGGGAAGGTGAAGACCAGCAAGAGCTTTCAGGGCTGCCACCTTCCGTGTGGGACAAGGAGCCGGACGTTTGCCTTTTCGGGAACAGGCTCTGCCGAGGATGCGCACCGTGAGGGATTGCGTCTTTGGGAAAGCAGAGATTCCCAGTGCGGTTGTGCCTGTGAATAGGCTGCAGGGGGAAGGTGAAGACCAGCAACAGCTTTCAGGGCTGCCACCTTCCGTGTGGGACAAGGAGCCGGACGTTTGCCTTTTCGGGAACAGGCTCTGCCGAGGATGTGCACCGTGAGAGATTGCGTCTGTGGGAAAGCAGAGATTCCCAGTGCGGTTGTGCCTGTGAATAGGCTGCAGGGGGAAGGCGAAGACCAGCAAGAGCTTTCAGGGCTGCCACCTTCCGTGTGGGACAAGGAGCCGGACGTTTGCCTTTTCGGGAACAGGCTCTGCCGAGGATGCGCACCGTGAGATGTTCCTTCTCTGGGCAAGCACAGATCCCAAAACCTGTTGTGCCTGTGAATAGGCTGCAGGGGGAAGGTGAAGACCAGCAAGAGCTTTCAGGGCTGCCACCTTCCGTGTGGGACAAGGAGCCGGACGTTTGCCTTTTCGGGAACAGGCTCTGCCGAGGATGCGCACCGTGAGAGATTGCGTCTTGGGGCAAGCACAGATCCCAAAACCTGTTCTGCCTTTGAATAGGCTGCAGGGGGAAGGTGAAGACCAGCAACAGCTTTCCGGGCTGCCACCTTCCGTGTGGGACAAGGAGCCGGACGTTTGCCTTTTCGGGAACAGGCTCTGCCGAGGATGCGCACCGTGAGAGATTGCGTCTTTGAGAAAGCAGAGATTCCCAGTGCGGTGGTGCCTGTGAATAGGCTGCAGGGGGAAGGTGAAGACCAGCAAGAGCTTTCAGGGCTGCCACCTTCCGTGTGGGACAATGAGCCGGACGTTTGCCTTTTCGGGAACAGGCTCTGCCGAGGATGCGCACCGTGAGATGTTCCTTCTCTGGGCAAGCACAGATCCCAAAACCTGTTGTGCCTGTGAATAGGCTGCAGGGGGAAGGTGAAGACCAGCAACAGCTTTCAGGGCTGCCACCTTCCGTGTGGGACAAGGAGCCGGACATCTGCTTTTTTGGGAACAAGCTCTGCCGAGGATGCGCACCGTGAGATGTTCCTTCTCTGGGCAAGCACAGATCCCAAAACCTGTTGTGCCTGTGAATAGGCTGCAGGGGGAAGGTGAAGACCAGCAAGAGCTTTCCGGGCTGCCACCTTCCGTGTGGGACAAGGAGCCGGACGTTTGCCTTTTCGGGAACAGGCTCTGCCGAGGATGCGCACCGTGAGATGTTCCTTCTCTGGGCAAGCACAGATCCCAAAACCTGTTGTGCCTGTGAATAGGCTGCAGGGGGAAGGTGAAGACCAGCAACAGCTTTCAGGGCTGCCACCTTCCGTGTGGGACAAGGAGCCGGATGTTTGCCTTTTAGGGAACAGGCTGTGCCGAGGATGCGCACCGTGAGAGATTGTGTCTCTGGGCAAGCAGAGATTCCCAGTGCGATTGTGCCTGTGAATAGGCTGCAGGGGGAAGGTGAAGACCAGCAAGAGCTTTCAGGGCTGCCACCTTCCGTGTGGGACAAGGAGCCGGAAGTTTGCCTTTTCGGGAACAGGCTCTGCCGAGGATGCGCACCGTGAGATGTTCCTTCTCTGGGCAAGCACAGATCCCAAAACCTGTTGTGCCTGTGAATAGGCTGCAGGGGGAAGGTGAAGACCAGCAACAGCTTTCAGGGCTGCCACCTTCCGTGTGGGACAAGGAGCCGGACGTTTGCCTTTTCGGGAACAGGCTCTGCCGAGGATGCGCACTGTGAGATGTTCCTTCTCTGGGCAAGCAGAGATCCCAAAACCTGTTGTGCCTGTGAATAGGCTGCAGGGGGAAGGTGAAGACCAGCAACAGCTTTCAGGGCTGCCACCTTCCGTGTGGGACAAGGAGCTGGACGTTTGCCTTTTCGGGAACAGGCTCTGCCGAGGATGCGCACCGTGAGGGATTGCGTCTTTGGGAAAGCAGAGATTCCCAGTGCGGATGTGCCTGTGAATAGGCTGCAGGGGGAAGGTGAAGACCAGTAAGAGCTTTCCGGGCTGCCACCTTCCGTGTGGGACAAGGAGCCGGACGTTTGCCTTTTCGGGAACAGGCTCTGCCGAGGATGCGCACCGTGAGATGTTCCTTCTCTGGGCAAGCAGAGATCCCCAAACCTGTTGTGCCTGTGAATAGGCTGCAGGGGGAAGGTGAAGACCAGCAAGAGCTTTCAGGGCTGCCACCTTCCGTGTGGGACAAGGAGCCGGACGTTTGCCTTTTCGGGAACAGGCTCTGCCGAGGATGCGCACCGTGAGAGATTGCGTCTTGGGGCAAGCACAGATCCCAAAACCTGTTGTGCCTGTGAATAGGCTGCACGGGGAAGGTGAAGACCAGCAACAGCTTTCCGGGCTGCCACCTTCCGTGTGGGACAAGGAGCCAGACGTTTGCCTTTTCGGGAACAGGCTCTGCGAGGATGCGCACCGTGAGGGATTGCGTCTTTGGGAAAGCAGAGATTCCCAGTGCGGTTGTGCCTGTGAATAGGCTGCAGGGGGAAGGTGAAGACCAGCAAGAGCTTTCAGGGCTGCCACCTTCCGTGTGGGACAAGGAGCCGGACGTTTGCCTTTTCGGGAACAGGCTCTGCCGAGGATGTGCACCGTGAGAGATTGCGTCTGTGGGAAAGCAGAGATTCCCAGTGCGGTTCTGCCTGTGAATAGGCTGCACGGGGAAGGTGAAGACCAGCAAGAGCTTTCCGGGCTGCCACCTTCCGTGTGGGACAAGGAGCCGGACGTTTGCCTTTTCGGGAACAGGCTCTGCCGAGGATGCGCACCGTGAGATGTTCCTTTTCTGGGCAAGCACAGATCCCAAAACCTGTTGTGCCTGTGAATAGGCTGCAGGGGGAAGGTGAAGACCAGCAAGAGCTTTCAGGGCTGCCACCTTCCGTGTGGGACAAGGAGCCGGACGTTTGCCTTTTCGGGAACAGGCTCTGCCGAGGATGCGCACCATGAGAGATTGCGTTTTGGGGCAAGCACAGATCCCAAAACCTGTTGTGCCTGTGAATAGGCTGCAGGGGGAAGGTGAAGACCAGCAAGAGCTTTCAGGGCTGCCACCTTCCGTGTGGGACAAGGAGCCGGACTTTTGCCTTTTCGGGAACAGGCTCTGCCGAGGATGCGCACCGTGAGAGATTGCGTCTTGGGGCAAGCACAGATCCCAAAACCTGTTGTGCCTGTGAATAGGCTGCACGGGGAAGGTGAAGACCAGCAACAGCTTTCCGGGCTGCCACCTTCCGTGTGGGACAAGGAGCCGGACGTTTGCCTTTTCGGGAACAGGCTCTGCCGAGGATGCGCACCGTGAGGGATTGCGTCTTTGGGAAAGCAGAGATTCCCAGTGCGGTTGTGCCTGTGAATAGGCTGCAGGGGGAAGGTGAAGACCAGCAACAGCTTTCAGGGCTGCCACGTTCCATGTGGGACAAGGAGCCGGACGTTTGCCTTTTCGGGAACAGGCTCTGCCGAGGATGCGCACCGTGAGAGATTGCGTCTTTGCGAAAGCAGAGATTCCCAGTGCGGTGGTGCCTGTGAATAGGCTGCAGGGGGAAGGTGAAGACCAGCAAGAGCTTTCCGGGCTGCCACCTTCCGTGTGGGACAAGGAGCCGGACGTTTGCCTTTTCGGGAACAGGCTCTGCCGAGGATGCGCACCGTGAGATGTTCCTTCTCTGGGCAAGCAGAGATCCCAAAACCTGTTGTGCCTGTGAATAGGCTGCAGGGGGAAGGTGAAGACCAGCAAGAGCTTTCCGGGCTGCCACCTTCCGTGTGCGACAAGGAGCCGGACGTCTGCTTTTTTGGGAACAAGCTCTGCCGAGGCTGCGCACCGTGAGATGTTCCTTCTCTGGGCAAGCACAGATCCCAAAACCTGTTGTGCCTGTGAATAGGCTGCAGGGGGAAGGTGAAGACCAGCAAGAGCTTTCCGGGCTGCCACCTTCCGTGTGGGACAAGGAGCCGGACGTTTGCCTTTTCGGGAACAGGCTCTGCCGAGGATGCGCACCGTGAGAGATTGCGTCTCTGGGCAAGCATAGATCCCAAAACCTGTTGTGCCTGTGAATAGGCTGCACGGGGAAGGTGAAGACCAGCAACAGCTTTCAGGGCTGCCACCTTCCGTTTGGGACAAGGAGCCGGATGTTTGCCTTTTAGGGAACAGGCTGTGCCGAGGATGCGCACCGTGAGAGATTGTGTCTCTGGGCAAGCAGAGATTCCCAGTGCGATTGTGCCTGTGAATAGGCTGCAGGGGGAAGGTGAAGACCAGCAAGAGCTTTCCGGGCTGCCACCTTCCGTGTGGGACAAGGAGCCGGACGTTTGCCTTTTCGGGAACAGGCTCTGCTGAGGATGCGCACCGTGAGATGTTCCTTCTCTGGGCAAGCAGAGATCCCAAAACCTGTTG
Source organism: Haliaeetus albicilla (assembly GCF_947461875.1). Lineage (NCBI taxonomy): Eukaryota > Metazoa > Chordata > Aves > Accipitriformes > Accipitridae > Haliaeetus > Haliaeetus albicilla. The sequence continues at coordinate 3,119,277 of NC_091512.1, forward strand.
TGCCTGTGAATAGGCTGCAGGGGGAAGGTGAAGACCAGGAACAGCTTTCAGGGCTGCCACCTTCCGTGTGGGACAAGGAGCCGGACGTTTGCTTTTCTGGGGACAAGCTCTGCCGAGGATGCGCACCGTGAGATGTTCCTTCTCTGGGCAAGCAGAGATCCCCAAACCTGTTGTGCCTGTGAATAGGCTGCAGGGGGAAGGTGAAGACCAGCAACAGCTTTCAGGGCTGCCACCTTCCGTGTGGGACAAGGAGCTGGACGTTTGCATTTTCGGGAACAGGCTCTGCCGAGGATGCGCACCGTGAGGGATTGCGTCTTTGGGAAAGCAGAGATTCCCAGTGCGGATGTGCCTGTAAATAGGCTGCAGGGGGAAGGTGAAGACCAGTAAGAGCTTTCCGGGCTGCCACCTTCCGTGTGGGACAAGGAGCCGGACGTTTGCCTTTTCGGGAACAGGCTCTGCCGAGGATGCGCACCGTGAGATGTTCCTTCTCTGGGCAAGCAGAGATCCCAAAACCTGTTGTGCCTGTGAATAGGCTGCAGGGGGAAGGTGAAGACCAGCAAGAGCTTTCAGGGCTGCCACCTTCCGTGTGGGACAAGGAGCCGGACTTTTGCCTTTTTGGGAACAAACTCTGCCGAGGATGCGCACCGTGAGATGTTCCTTTTCTGGGCAAGCACAGATCCCAAAACCTGTTGTGCCTGTGAATAGGCTGCAGGGGGAAGGTGAAGACCAGCAACAGCTTTCAGGGCTGCCACCTTCCGTGTGGGACAAGGAGCCGGACGTTTGCCTTTTCGGGAACAGGCTCTGCCGAGGATGCGCACCGTGAGAGATTGCGTCTTGGGGCAAGCACAGATCCCAAAACCTGTTGTGCCTGTGAATAGGCTGCACGGGGAAGGTGAAGACCAGCAACAGCTTTCCGGGCTGCCACCTTCCGTGTGGGACAAGGAGCCGGACGTTTGCCTTTTCGGGAACAGGCTCTGCCGAGGATGCGCACCGTGAGGGATTGCGTCTTTGGGAAAGCAGAGATTCCCAGTGCGGTTGTGCCTGTGAATAGGCTGCAGGGGGAAGGTGAAGACCAGCAACAGCTTTCAGGGCTGCCACGTTCCGTGTGGGACAAGGAGCCGGACGTTTGCCTTTTCGGGAACAGGCTCTGCCGAGGATGCGCACCGTGAGATGTTCCTTCTCTGGGCAAGCACAGATCCCAAAACCTGTTGTGCCTGTGAATAGGCTGCAGGGGGAAGGTGAAGACCAGCAACAGCTTTCCGGGCTGCCACCTTCCGTGTGGGACAAGGAGCCGGACGTCTGCTTTTTTGGGAACAAGCTCTGCCGAGGATGCGCACCGTGAGATGTTCCTTCTCTGGGCAAGCACAGATCCCAAAACCTGTTGTGCCTGTGAAAAGGCTGCAGGGGGAAGGTGAAGACCAGCAAGAGCTTTCAGGGCTGCCACATTCCGTGTGGGACAAGGAGCCGGACGTTTGCCTTTTCGGGAACAGGCTCTGCCGAGGATGCGCACCGTGAGATGTTCCTTTTCTGGGCAAGCAGAGATCCCAAAACCTGTTGTGCCTGTGAATAGGCTGCAGGGGGAAGGTGAAGACCAGCAAGAGCTTTCCGGGCTGCCACCTTCCGTGTGGGACAAGGAGCCGGACTTTTGCCTTTTTGGGAACAAACTCTGCCGAGGATGCGCACCGTGAGATGTTCCTTTTCTGGGCAAGCACAGATCCCAAAACCTGTTGTGCCTGTGAATAGGCTGCAGGGGGAAGGTGAAGACCAGCAACAGCTTTCAGGGCTGCCACCTTCCGTGTGGGACAAGGAGCCGGACGTTTGCCTTTTCGGGAACAGGCTCTGCCGAGGATGCGCACCGTGAGAGATTGCGTCTTGGGGCAAGCACAGATCCCAAAACCTGTTGTGCCTGTGAATAGGCTGCAGGGGGAAGGTGAAGACCAGCAACAGCTTTCCGGGCTGCCACCTTCCGTGTGGGACAAGGAGCCGGACGTTTGCCTTTTCGGGAACAGGCTCTGCCGAGGATGCGCACCGTGAGGGATTGCGTCTTTGGGAAAGCAGAGATTCCCAGTGCGGTTGTGCCTGTGAATAGGCTGCAGGGGGAAGGTGAAGACCAGCAACAGCTTTCAGGGCTGCCACGTTCCATGTGGGACAAGGAGCCGGACGTTTGCCTTTTCGGGAACAGGCTCTGCCGAGGATGCGCACCGTGAGAGATTGCGTCTTTGAGAAAGCAGAGATTCCCAGTGCGGTGGTGCCTCTGAATAGGCTGCAGGGGGAAGGTGAAGACCAGCAAGAGCTTTCAGGGCTGCCACCTTCCGTGTGGGACAAGGAGCCGGACGTTTGCCTTTTCGGGAACAGGCTCTGCCGAGGATGCGCACCGTGAGATGTTCCTTCTCTGGGCAAGCACAGATCCCAAAACCTGTTGTGCCTGTGAATAGGCTGCAGGGGGAAGGTGAAGACCAGCAACAGCTTTCCGGGCTGCCACCTTCCGTGTGGGACAAGGAGCCGGACGTTTGCCTTTTCGGGAACAGGCTCTGCCGAGGATGCGCACCGTGAGATGTTCCTTCTCTGGGCAAGCACAGATCCCAAAACCTGTTGTGCCTGTGAATAGGCTGCAGGGGGAAGGTGAAGACCAGCAACAGCTTTCAGGGCTGCCACCTTCCGTGTGGGACAAGGAGCCGGACGTTTGCTTTTCTGGGGACAAGCTCTGCCGAGGATGCGCACCGTGAGATGTTCCTTCTCTGGGCAAGCAGAGATCCCCAAACATGTTGTGCCTGTGAATAGGCTGCAGGGGGAAGGTGAAGACCAGCAAGAGCTTTCAGGGCTGCCACCTTCCGTGTGGGACAAGGAGCCGGACGTTTGCCTTTTCGGGAACAAGCTCTGCTGAGGATGCGCACCGTGAGAGATTGCGTCTCTGGGCAAGCAGAGATCCCAAAAACTGTTGTGCCTGTGAATAGGCTGCACGGGGAAGGTGAAGACCAGCAACAGCTTTCAGGGCTGCCACCTTCCGTGTGGGACAAGGAGCCGGACGTTTGCCTTTTCGGGAACAGGCTCTGCCGAGGATGCGCACCGTGAGGGATTGCGTCTTTGGGAAAGCAGAGATTCCCAGTGCGGTTGTGCCTGTGAATAGGCTGCAGGGGGAAGGTGAAGACCAGCAAGAGCTTTCAGGGCTGCCACCTTCCGTGTGGGACAAGGAGCCGGATGTTTGCCTTTTCGGGAACAGGCTCTGCCGAGGATGCGCACCGTGAGAGATTGCGTCTCTGGGAAAGCAGAGATCCCAAAACCTGTTGTGCCTGTGAATAGGCTGCACGGGGAAGGTGAAGACCAGCAACAGCTTTCCAGGCTGCCACCTTCCGTGTGGGACAAGGAGCCGGACGTTTGCCTTTTCGGGAACAGGCTCTGCCGAGGATGCAAACCGTGAGAGATTGCGTCTGTGGGAAAGCAGAGATTCCCAGTGCGGTGGTGCCTGTGAATAGGCTGCAGGGGGAAGGTGAAGACCAGCAACAGCTTTCAGGGCTGCCACCTTCCGTGTGGGACAAGGAGCCGGACGTTTGCCTTTTCGGGAACAGGCTCTGCCGAGGATGCGCACCGTGAGATGTTCCTTCTCTGGGCAAGCAGAGATCCCAAAACCTGTTGTGCCTGTGAATAGGCTGCAGGGGGAAGGTGAAGACCAGCAAGAGCTTTCCGGGCTGCCACCTTCCGTGTGCGACAAGGAGCCGGACGTCTGCTTTTTTGGGAACAAGCTCTGCCGAGGATGCGCACCGTGAGATGTTCCTTCTCTGGGCAAGCACAGATCCCAAAACCTGTTGTGCCTGTGAATAGGCTGCAGGGGGAAGGTGAAGACCAGCAACAGCTTTCCGGGCTGCCACCTTCCGTGTGGGACAAGGAGCCGGACGTTTGCCTTTTCGGGAACAGGCTCTGCCGAGGATGCGCACCGTGAGAGATTGCGTCTCTGGGAAAGCAGAGATCCCAAAACCTGTTGTGCCTGTGAATAGGCTGCACGGGGAAGGTGAAGACCAGCAACAGCTTTCCAGGCTGCCACCTTCCGTGTGGGACAAGGAGCCGGATGTTTGCCTTTTAGGGAACAGGCTGTGCCGAGGATGCGCACCGTGAGAGATTGTGTCTCTGGGCAAGCAGAGATTCCCAGTGCGATTGTGCCTGTGAATAGGCTGCAGGGGGAAGGTGAAGACCAGCAAGAGCTTTCCGGGCTGCCACCTTCCGTGTGGGACAAGGAGCCGGACGTTTGCCTTTTCGGGAACAGGCTCTGCTGAGGATGCGCACCGTGAGATGTTCCTTCTCTGGGCAAGCAGAGATCCCAAAACCTGTTGTGCCTGTGAATAGGCTGCAGGGGGAAGGTGAAGACCAGCAACAGCTTTCAGGGCTGCCACCTTCCGTGTGGGACAAGGAGCCGGACGTTTGCTTTTCTGGGGACAAGCTCTGCCGAGGATGCGCACCGTGAGATGTTCCTTCTCTGGGCAAGCAGAGATCCCCAAACCTGTTGTGCCTGTGAATAGGCTGCAGGGGGAAGGTGAAGACCAGCAACAGCTTTCAGGGCTGCCACCTTCCGTGTGGGACAAGGAGCTGGACGTTTGCCTTTTCGGGAACAGGCTCTGCCGAGGATGCGCACCGTGAGGGATTGCGTCTTTGGGAAAGCAGAGATTCCCAGTGCGGATGTGCCTGTGAATAGGCTGCAGGGGGAAGGTGAAGACCAGTAAGAGCTTTCCGGGCTGCCACCTTCCGTGTGGGACAAGGAGCCGGACGTTTGCCTTTTCGGGAACAGGCTCTGCCGAGGATGCGCACCGTGAGATGTTCCTTCTCTGGGCAAGCAGAGATCCCAAAACCTGTTGTGCCTGTGAATAGGCTGCAGGGGGAAGGTGAAGACCAGCAACAGCTTTCAGGGCTGCCACCTTCCGTGTGGGACAAGGAGCCGGACTTTTGCCTTTTTGGGAACAAACTCTGCCGAGGATGCGCACCGTGAGATGTTCCTTTTCTGGGCAAGCACAGATCCCAAAACCTGTTGTGCCTGTGAATAGGCTGCAGGGGGAAGGTGAAGACCAGCAACAGCTTTCAGGGCTGCCACCTTCCGTGTGGGACAAGGAGCCGGATGTTTGCCTTTTCGGGAACAGGCTCTGCCGAGGATGCGCACCGTGAGAGATTGCGTCTTGGGGCAAGCAGAGATCCCAAAACCTGTTGTGCCTGTGAATAGGCTGCACGGGGAAGGTGAAGACCAGCAAGAGCTTTCAGGGCTGCGACCTTCCGTGTGGGACAAGGAGCCGGACGTTTGCCTTTTCGGGAACAGGCTCTGCCGAGGATGCGCACCGTGAGGGATTGCGTCTTTGGGAAAGCAGAGATTCCCAGTGCGGTTGTGCCTGTGAATAGGCTGCAGGGGGAAGGTGAAGACCAGCAACAGCTTTCAGGGCTGCCACGTTCCGTGTGGGACAAGGAGCCGGACGTTTGCCTTTTCGGGAACAGGCTCTGCCGAGGATGCGCACCGTGAGATGTTCCTTCTCTGGGCAAGCACAGATCCCCAAACCTGTTGTGCCTGTGAATAGGCTGCAGGGGGAAGGTGAAGACCAGCAACAGCTTTCCGGGCTGCCACCTTCCGTGTGGGACAAGGAGCCGGACGTCTGCTTTTTTGGGAACAAGCTCTGCCGAGGATGCGCACCGTGAGATGTTCCTTCTCTGGGCAAGCACAGATCCCCAAACCTGTTGTGCCTGTGAATAGGCTGCAGGGGGAAGGTGAAGACCAGCAACAGCTTTCAGGGCTGCCACCTTCCGTGTGGGACAAGGAGCTGGACGTTTGCCTTTTCGGGAACAGGCTCTGCCGAGGATGCGCACCGTGAGGGATTGCGTCTTTGGGAAAGCAGAGATTCCCAGTGCGGATGTGCCTGTGAATAGGCTGCAGGGGGAAGGTGAAGACCAGTAAGAGCTTTCCGGGCTGCCACCTTCCGTGTGGGACAAGGAGCCGGACGTTTGCCTTTTCGGGAACAGGCTCTGCCGAGGATGCGCACCGTGAGATGTTCCTTCTCTGGGCAAGCAGAGATCCCAAAACCTGTTGTGCCTGTGAATAGGCTGCAGGGGGAAGGTGAAGACCAGCAACAGCTTTCCGGGCTGCCACCTTCCGTGTGGGACAAGGAGCCGGACTTTTGCCTTTTCGGGAACAGGCTCTGCCGAGGATGCGCACCGTGAGATGTTCCTTTTCTGGGCAAGCACAGATCCCAAAACCTGTTGTGCCTGTGAATAGGCTGCAGGGGGAAGGTGAAGACCAGCAACAGCTTTCAGGGCTGCCACCTTCCGTGTGGGACAAGGAGCCGGACGTTTGCCTTTTCGGGAACAGGCTCTGCCGAGGATGCGCACCGTGAGAGATTGCGTCTTGGGGCAAGCACAGATCCCAAAACCTGTTGTGCCTGTGAATAGGCTGCAGGGGGAAGGTGAAGACCAGCAACAGCTTTCCGGGCTGCCACCTTCCGTGTGGGACAAGGAGCCGGACGTTTGCCTTTTCGGGAACAGGCTCTGCCGAGGATGCGCACCGTGAGGGATTGCGTCTTTGGGAAAGCAGAGATTCCCAGTGCGGTTGTGCCTGTGAATAGGCTGCAGGGGGAAGGTGAAGACCAGCAACAGCTTTCAGGGCTGCCACGTTCCATGTGGGACAAGGAGCCGGACGTTTGCCTTTTCGGGAACAGGCTCTGCCGAGGATGCGCACCGTGAGAGATTGCGTCTTTGAGAAAGCAGAGATTCCCAGTGCGGTGGTGCCTGTGAATAGGCTGCAGGGGGAAGGTGAAGACCAGCAAGAGCTTTCCGGGCTGCCACCTTCCGTGTGGGACAAGGAGCCGGACGTTTGCCTTTTCGGGAACAGGCTCTGCCGAGGATGCGCACCGTGAGATGTTCCTTCTCTGGGCAAGCAGAGATCCCAAAACCTGTTGTGCCTGTGAATAGGCTGCAGGGGGAAGGTGAAGACCAGCAACAGCTTTCCGGGCTGCCACCTTCCGTGTGGGACAAGGAGCCGGACGTTTGCCTTTTCGGGAACAGGCTCTGCCGAGGATGCGCACCGTGAGATGTTCCTTCTCTGGGCAAGCACAGATCCCAAAACCTGTTGTGCCTGTGAATAGGCTGCAGGGGGAAGGTGAAGACCAGCAACAGCTTTCAGGGCTGCCACCTTCCGTGTGGGACAAGGAGCCGGACGTTTGCTTTTCTGGGGACAAGCTCTGCCGAGGATGCGCACCGTGAGATGTTCCTTCTCTGGGCAAGCAGAGATCCCCAAACCTGTTGTGCCTGTGAATAGGCTGCAGGGGGAAGGTGAAGACCAGCAAGAGCTTTCAGGGCTGCCACCTTCCGTGTGGGACAAGGAGCCGGACGTTTGCCTTTTCGGGAACAAGCTCTGCCGAGGATGCGCACCGTGAGAGATTGCGTCTCTGGGCAAGCAGAGATCCCAAAAACTGTTGTGCCTGTGAATAGGCTGCACGGGGAAGGTGAAGACCAGCAACAGCTTTCAGGGCTGCCACCTTCCGTGTGGGACAAGGAGCCGGACGTTTGCCTTTTCGGGAACAGGCTCTGCCGAGGATGCGCACCGTGAGGGATTGCGTCTTTGGGAAAGCAGAGATTCCCAGTGCGGTTGTGCCTGTGAATAGGCTGCAGGGGGAAGGTGAAGACCAGCAAGAGCTTTCAGGGCTGCCACCTTCCGTGTGGGACAAGGAGCCGGACGTTTGCCTTTTCGGGAACAGGCTCTGCCGAGGATGCGCACCGTGAGAGATTGCGTCTCTGGGTAAGCAGAGATCCCAAAACCTGTTGTGCCTGTGAATAGGCTGCACGGGGAAGGTGAAGACCAGCAACAGCTTTCCAGGCTGCCACCTTCCGTGTGGGACAAGGAGCCGGACGTTTGCCTTTTCGGGAACAGGCTCTGCCGAGGATGCAAACCGTGAGAGATTGCGTCTGTGGGAAAGCAGAGATTCCCAGTGCGGTTGTGCCTGTGAATAGGCTGCACGGGGAAGGTGAAGACCAGCAAGAGCTTTCCGGGCTGCCACCTTCCGTGTGGGACAAGGAGCCGGACGTTTGCCTTTTCGGGAACAGGCTCTGCCGAGCATGCGCACCGTGAGATGTTCCTTCTCTGGGCAAGCACAGATCCCCAATCCTGTTGTGCCTGTGAATAGGCTGCACGGGGAAGGTGAAGACCAGCAAGAGCTTTCCGGGCTGCCACCTTCCGTGTGGGACAAGGAGCCGGACGTTTGCCTTTTCGGGAACAGGCTCTGCCGAGGATGCGCACCGTGAGATGTTCCTTCTCTGGGCAAGCAGAGATCCCAAAACCTGTTGTGCCTGTGAATAGGCTGCAGGGGGAAGGTGAAGACCAGCAACAGCTTTCAGGGCTGCCACCTTCCGTGTGGGACAAGGAGCTGGACGTTTGCCTTTTCGGGAACAGGCTCTGCCGAGGATGCGCACCGTGAGGGATTGCGTCTTTGGGAAAGCAGAGATTCCCAGTGCGGATGTGCCTGTGAATAGGCTGCAGGGGGAAGGTGAAGACCAGTAAGAGCTTTCCGGGCTGCCACCTTCCGTGTGGGACAAGGAGCCGGACGTTTGCCTTTTCGGGAACAGGCTCTGCCGAGGATGCGCACCGTGAGATGTTCCTTCTCTGGGCAAGCAGAGATCCCAAAACCTGTTGTGCCTGTGAATAGGCTGCAGGGGGAAGGTGAAGACCAGCAACAGCTTTCAGGGCTGCCACCTTCCGTGTGGGACAAGGAGCCGGACTTTTGCCTTTTTGGGAACAAACTCTGCCGAGGATGCGCACCGTGAGATGTTCCTTTTCTGGGCAAGCACAGATCCCAAAACCTGTTGTGCCTGTGAATAGGCTGCAGGGGGAAGGTGAAGACCAGCAAGAGCTTTCAGGGCTGCCACCTTCCGTGTGGGACAAGGAGCCGGACGTTTGCCTTTTCGGGAACAGGCTCTGCCGAGGATGCGCACCGTGAGAGATTGCGTCTTGGGGCAAGCACAGATCCCAAAACCTGTTGTGCCTGTGAATAGGCTGCACGGGGAAGGTGAAGACCAGCAACAGCTTTCCGGGCTGCCACCTTCCGTGTGGGACAAGGAGCCGGACGTTTGCCTTTTCGGGAACAGGCTCTGCCGAGGATGCGCACCGTGAGGGATTGCGTCTTTGGGAAAGCAGAGATTCCCAGTGCGGTTGTGCCTGTGAATAGGCTGCAGGGGGAAGGTGAAGACCAGCAAGAGCTTTCCGGGCTGCCACCTTCCGTGTGGGACAAGGAGCCGGACGTTTGCCTTTTCGGGAACAGGCTCTGCCGAGGATGTGCACCGTGAGAGATTGCGTCTGTGGGAAAGCAGAGATTCCCAGTGCGGTTGTGCCTGTGAATAGGCTGCAGGGGGAAGGTGAAGACCAGCAAGAGCTTTCAGGGCTGCCACCTTCCGTGTGGGACAAGGAGCCGGACGTTTGCCTTTTCGGGAACAGGCTCTGCCGAGGATGCGCACCGTGAGATGTTCCTTCTCTGGGCAAGCAGAGATCCCAAAACCTGTTGTGCCTGTGAATAGGCTGCAGGGGGAAGGTGAAGACCAGCAAGAGCTTTCCGGGCTGCCACCTTCCGTGTGGGACAAGGAGCCGGACGTTTGCCTTTTCGGGAACAGGCTCTGCCGAGGATGCGCACCGTGAGGGATTGCGTCTTTGGGAAAGCAGAGATTCCCAGTGCGGTTGTGCCTGTGAATAGGCTGCAGGGGGAAGGTGAAGACCAGCAACAGCTTTCAGGGCTGCCACCTTCCGTGTGGGACAAGGAGCCGGACGTTTGCCTTTTCGGGAACAGGCTCTGCCGAGGATGCGCACCGTGAGAGATTGCGTCTCTGGGCAAGCAGAGATTCCCAGTGCGATTGTGCCTGTGAATAGGCTGCAGGGGGAAGGTGAAGACCAGCAAGAGCTTTCAGGGCTGCCACCTTCCGTGTGGGACAAGGAGCCGGACGTTTGCCTTTTCGGGAACAGGCTCTGCCGAGGATGCGCACCGTGAGAGATTGCGTCTCTGGGTAAGCAGAGATCCCAAAACCTGTTGTGCCTGTGAATAGGCTGCACGGGGAAGGTGAAGACCAGCAAGAGCTTTCCGGGCTGCCACCTTCCGTGTGGGACAAGGAGCCGGACGTTTGCCTTTTCGGGAACAGGCTCTGCTGAGGATGCGCACCGTGAGATGTTCCTTCTCTGGGCAAGCAGAGATCCCAAAACCTGTTGTGCCTGTGAATAGGCTGCAGGGGAAGGTGAAGACCAGCAACAGCTTTCAGGGCTGCCACCTTCCGTGTGGGACAAGGAGCCGGACGTTTGCTTTCCTGGGGACAAGCTCTGCCAAGGATGCGCACCGTGAGAGATTGCGTCTCTGGGCAAGCAGAGATCCCAAAACCTGTTGTGCCTGTGAATAGGCTGCAGGGGGAAGGTGAAGACCAGCAAGAGCTTTCAGGGCTGCCACCTTCCGTGTGGGACAAGGAGCCGGACGTTTGCCTTTTCGGGAACAGGCTCTGCCGAGGATGTGCACCGTGAGAGATTGCGTCTGTGGGAAAGCAGAGATTCCCAGTGCGGTTGTGCCTGTGAATAGGCTGCACGGGGAAGGTGAAGACCAGCAAGAGCTTTCCGGGCTGCCACCTTCCGTGTGGGACAAGGAGCCGGACGTTTGCCTTTTCGGGAACAGGCTCTGCCGAGGATGCGCACCGTGAGATGTTCCTTCTCTGGGCAAGCACAGATCCCCAAACCTGTTGTGCCTGTGAATAGGCTGCAGGGGGAAGGTGAAGACCAGCAAGAGCTTTCCGGGCTGCCACCTTCCGTGTGGGACAAGGAGCCGGACGTTTGCCTTTTCGGGAACAGGCTCTGCCGATGATGCGCACCGTGAGAGATTGCGTCTCTGGGCAAGCAGAGATCCCAAAACCTGTTGTGCCTGTGAATAGGCTGCACAGGGAAGGTGAAGACCAGCAAGAGCTTTCAGGGCTGCCACCTTCCGTGTGGGACAAGGAGCCGGACGTTTGCCTTTTCGGGAACAGGCTCTGCCGAGGATGCGCACCGTGAGGGATTGCGTCTGTGGGAAAGCAGAGATTCCCAGTGCGGTTGTGCCTGTGAATAGGCTGCAGGGGGAAGGTGAAGACCAGTAAGAGCTTTCCGGGCTGCCACCTTCCGTGTGGGACAAGGAGCCGGACGTTTGCCTTTTCGGGAACAGGCTCTGCCGAGGATGCGCACCGTGAGATGTTCCTTCTCTGGGCAAGCAGAGATCCCAAAACCTGTTGTGCCTGTGAATAGGCTGCAGGGGGAAGGTGAAGACCAGCAACAGCTTTCAGGGCTGCCACCTTCCGTGTGGGACAAGGAGCCGGACTTTTGCCTTTTTGGGAACAAACTCTGCCGAGGATGCGCACCGTGAGATGTTCCTTTTCTGGGCAAGCACAGATCCCAAAACCTGTTGTGCCTGTGAATAGGCTGCAGGGGGAAGGTGAAAACCAGCAACAGCTTTCCGGGCTGCCACCTTCCGTGTGGGACAAGGAGCCGGACGTTTGCCTTTTCGGGAACAGGCTCTGCCGAGGATCCGCACCGTGAGAGATTGCGTCTTGGGGCAAGCACAGATCCCAAAACCTGTTGTGCCTGTGAATAGGCTGCACGGGGAAGGTGAAGACCAGCAAGAGCTTTCAGGGCTGCCACCTTCCGTGTGGGACAAGGAGCCGGACGTTTGCCTTTTCGGGAACAGGCTCTGCCGAGGATGCGCACCGTGAGGGATTGCGTCTTTGGGAAAGCAGAGATTCCCAGTGCGGTTGTGCCTGTGAATAGGCTGCAGGGGGAAGGTGAAGACCAGCAAGAGCTTTCAGGGCTGCCACCTTCCGTGTGGGACAAGGAGCCGGACGTTTGCCTTTTCGGGAACAGGCTCTGCCGAGGATGTGCACCGTGAGAGATTGCGTCTTTGGGAAAGCAGAGATTCCCAGTGCGGTTGTGCCTGTGAATAGGCTGCACGGGGAAGGTGAAGACCAGCAAGAGCTTTCAGGGCTGCCACCTTCCGTGTGGGACAAGGAGCCGGACGTTTGCCTTTTCGGGAACAGGCTCTGCCGAGGATGCGCACCGTGAGATGTTCCTTCTCTGGGCAAGCACAGATCCCAAAACCTGTTGTGCCTGTGAATAGGCTGCAGGGGGAAGGTGAAGACCAGCAAGAGCTTTCAGGGCTGCCACCTTCCGTGTGGGACAAGGAGCCGGACGTTTGCCTTTTCGGGAACAGGCTCTGCCGAGGATGCGCACCGTGAGATGTTCCTTCTCTGGGAAGCACAGATCCCAAAACCTGTTGTGCCTGTGAATAGGCTGCAGGGGGAAGGTGAAGACCAGCAAGAGCTTTCAGGGCTGCCACCTTCCGTGTGGGACAAGGAGCCGGACGTTTGCCTTTTCGGGAACAGGCTCTGCCGAGGATGCGCACCGTGAGATGTTCCTTCTCTGGGCAAGCAGAGATCCCAAAACCTGTTGTGCCTGTGAATAGGCTGCACGGGGAAGGTGAAGACCAGCAAGAGCTTTCAGGGCTGCCACCTTCCGTGTGGGACAAGGAGCCGGACGTTTGCCTTTTCGGGAACAGGCTCTGCCGAGGATGCGCACCGTGAGAGATTGCGTCTCTGGGAAAGCAGAGATTCCCAGTGCGGATGTGCCTGTGAATAGGCTGCAGGGGGAAGGTGAAGACCAGTAAGAGCTTTCAGGGCTGCCACCTTCCGTGTGGGACAAGGAGCCGGACGTTTGCCTTTTCGGGAACAGGCTCTGCCGAGGATGCGCACCGTGAGATGTTCCTTCTCTGGGCAAGCACAGATCCCAAAACCTGTTCTGCCTTTGAATAGGCTGCAGGGGGAAGGTGAAGACCAGCAACAGCTTTCCGGGCTGCCACCTTCCGTGTGGGACAAGGAGCCGGACGTTTGCCTTTTTTGGAACAAACTCTGCCGAGGATGCGCACCGTGAGATGTTCCTTCTCTGGGGAAGCACAGATCCCAAAACCTGTTGTGCCTGTGAATAGGCTGCAGGGGGAAGGTGAAGACCAGCAAGAGCTTTCAGGGCTGCCACCTTCCGTGTGGGACAAGGAGCCGGACGTTTGCCTTTTCGGGAACAGGCTCTGCCGAGGATGCGCACCGTGAGAGATTGCGTCTCTGGGCAAGCAGAGATCCCAAAACCTGTTGTGCCTGTGAATAGGCTGCAGGGGGAAGGTGAAGACCCGCAGCAGCTTTCAGGGCTGCCACCTTCCGTGTGGGACAAGGAGCCGGACGTTTGCCTTTTCGGGAACAGGCTCTGCCGAGGATGCGCACCGTGAGAGATTGCGTCTTGGGGCAAGCACAGATCCCAAAACCTGTTGTGCCTGTGAATAGGCTGCAGGGGGAAGGTGAAGACCAGCAAGAGCTTTCAGGGCTGCCACCTTCCGTGTGGGACAAGGAGCCGGACGTTTGCCTTTTTGGCAACAGGCACTGCCGAGGATGCGCACCGTGAGGGATTGCGTCTTTGGGAAAGCAGAGATTCCCAGTGCGGTTGTGCCTGTGAAAAGGCTGCAGGGGGAAGGTGAAGACCAGCAAGAGCTTTCCGGGCTGCCACCTTCCGTGTGGGACAAGGAGCCGGACGTTTGCCTGTTCTGGAACAGGCTCTGCCGAGGATGCGCACCGTGAGGGATTGCGTCTTTGGGAAAGCAGAGATTCCCAGTGCGGTTGTGCCTGTGAATAGGCTGCAGGGGGAAGGTGAAGACCAGCAAGAGCTTTCAGGGCTGCCACCTTCCATGTGGGACAAGGAGCCGGACGTTTGCCTTTTCGGGAACAGGCTCTGCCGAGGATGCGCACCGTGAGAGATTGCGTCTCTGGGCAAGCAGAGATCCCAAAACCTGTTGTGCCTGTGAATAGGCTGCAGGGGGAAGGTGAAGACCAGCAACAGTTTTCAGGGCTGCCACCTTCTGTGTGGGACAAGGAGCCGGACGTTTGCCTTTTCGGGAACAGGCTCTGCCGAGGATGCGCACCGTGAGATGTTCCTTCTCTGGGCAAGCACAGATCCCAAAACCTGTTGTGCCTGTGAATAGGCTGCAGGGGGAAGGTGAAGACCAGCAACAGCTTTCCGGGCTGCCACCTTCCGTGTGGGACAAGGAGCCGGACGTTTGCCTTTTCGGGAACAGGCTCTGCCGAGGATGCGCACCGTGAGGGATTGCGTCTTTGGGAAAGCAGAGATTCCCAGTGCGGTTGTGCCTGTGAATAGGCTGCAGGGGGAAGGTGAAGACCAGCAAGAGCTTTCAGGGCTGCCACCTTCCATGTGGGACAAGGAGCCGGACGTTTGCCTTTTCGGGAACAGGATCTGCCGAGGATGCGCACCGTGAGATGTTCCTTCTCTGGGCAAGCACAGATCCCCAAACCTGTTGTGCCTGTGAATAGGCTGCAGGGGGAAGGTGAAGACCAGCAAGAGCTTTCAGGGCTGCCACCCTCCGTGTGGGACAAGGAGCCGGACGTTTGCCTTTTCGGGAACAGGCTCTGCCGAGGATGCGCACCGTGAGATGTTCCTTCTCTGGGCAAGCAGAGATCCCAAAACCTGTTGTGCCTGTGAATAGGCTGCAGGGGGAAGGTGAAGACCAGCAACAGCTTTCCGGGCTGCCACCTTCCGTGTGGGACAAGGAGCCGGACGTTTGCCTTTTCGGGAACAGGCTCTGCCGAGGATGCGCACCGTGAGAGATTGCGTCTCTGGGAAAGCAGAGATTCCCAGTGCGGTTGTGCCTGTGAATAGGCTGCAGGGGGAAGGTGAAGACCAGTAAGAGCTTTGCCGGGTTGCCACCTTCCGTGTGGGACAAGGAGCCGGACGTTTGCCTTTTTGGGAACAAACTCTGCCGAGGATGCGCACCGTGAGAGATTGCGTCTCTGGGAAAGCAGAGATCCCAAAACCTGTTGTGCCTGTGAATAGGCTGCACGGGGAATGTGAGAACCAGCAACAGCTTTCAGGGCTGCCACCTTCCGTGTGGGACAAGGAGCCGGACGTTTGCCTTTTCGGGAACAGGCTCTGCCGAGGATGCGCACCGTGAGAGATTGCGTCTCTGGGCAAGCAGAGATCCCAAAACCTGTTGTGCCTGTGAATAGGCTGCAGGGGGAAGGTGAAGACCAGCAACAGTTTTCAGGGCTGCCACCTTCTGTGTGGGACAAGGAGCCGGACGTTTGCCTTTTCGGGAACAGGCTCTGCCGAGGATGCGCACCGTGAGATGTTCCTTCTCTGGGCAAGCACAGATCCCCAAACCTGTTGTGCCTGTGAATAGGCTGCAGGGGGAAGGTGAAGACCAGCAAGAGCTTTCAGGGCTGCCACCTTCCGTGTGGGACAAGGAGCCGGACGTTTGCCTTTTCGGGAACAGGCTCTGCCGAGGATGCGCACCGTGAGAGATTGCGTCTCTGGGAAAGCAGAGATTCCCAGTGCGGATGTGCCTGTGAATAGGCTGCAGGGGGAAGGTGAAGACCAGTAAGAGCTTTGCCGGGTTGCCACCTTCCGTGTGGGACAAGGAGCCGGACGTTTGCCTTTTCGGGAACAGGCTCTGCCGAGGATGCGCACCGTGAGATGTTCCTTCTCTGGGCAAGCAGAGATCCCAAAACCTGTTGTGCCTGTGAATAGGCTGCAGGGGGAAGGTGAAGACCAGCAAGAGCTTTCAGGGCTGCCACCTTCCGTGTGGGACAAGGAGCCGGACGTTTGCCTTTTCGGGAACAAACTCTGCCGAGGATGCGCACCGTGAGATGTTCCTTTTCTGGGCAAGCACAGATCCCAAAACCTGTTGTGCCTGTGAATAGGCTGCAGGGGGAAGGTGAAGACCAGCAACAGCTTTCCGGGCTGCCACCTTCCGTGTGGGACAAGGAGCCGGACGTTTGCCTTTTCGGGAACAGGCTCTGCCGAGGATGCGCACCGTGAGAGATTGCGTCTTGGGGCAAGCAGAGATCCCAAAACCTGTTGTGCCTGTGAATAGGCTGCACGGGGAAGGTGAAGACCAGCAACAGCTTTCCGGGCTGCCACCTTCCGTGTGGGACAAGGAGCCGGACGTTTGCCTTTTCGGGAACAGGCTCTGCCGAGGATGTGCACCGTTAGAGATTGCGTCTGTGGGAAAGCAGAGATTCCCAGTGCGGTTGTGCCTGTGAATAGGCTGCACGGGGAAGGTGAAGACCAGCAAGAGCTTTCAGGGCTGCCACCTTCCGTGTGGGACAAGGAGCCGGACGTTTGCCTGTTCTGGAACAGGCTCTGCCGAGGATGCGCACCGTGAGAGATTGCGTCTTGGGGCAAGCACAGATCCCAAAACCTGTTGTGCCTGTGAATAGGCTGCAGGGGGAAGGTGAAGACCAGCAAGAGCTTTCAGGGCTGCCACCTTCCGTGTGGGACAAGGAGCCGGACGTTTGCCTTTTTGGCAACAGGCACTGCCGAGGATGCGCACCGTGAGGGATTGCGTCTTTGGGAAAGCAGAGATTCCCAGTGCGGTTGTGCCTGTGAAAAGGCTGCAGGGGGAAGGTGAAGACCAGCAAGAGCTTTCAGGGCTGCCACCTTCCGTGTGGGACAAGGAGCCGGACGTTTGCCTTTTCGGGAACAGGCTCTGCCGAGGATGCGCACCGTGAGATGTTCCTTCTCTGGGCAAGCACAGATCCCCAAACCTGTTGTGCCTGTGAATAGGCTGCAGGGGGAAGGTGAAGACCAGCAACAGCTTTCAGGGCTGCCACCTTCCGTGTGGGAAAAGGAGCCGGACGTTTGCCT
The DNA here is from genome assembly GCF_947461875.1 of Haliaeetus albicilla. NCBI lineage: Eukaryota > Metazoa > Chordata > Aves > Accipitriformes > Accipitridae > Haliaeetus > Haliaeetus albicilla. The sequence continues at coordinate 3,135,979 of NC_091512.1, forward strand.
TTTCGGGAACAGGCTCTGCCGAGGATGCGCACCGTGAGGGATTGCGTCTTTGGGAAAGCAGAGATTCCCAGTGCGGTTGTGCCTGTGAATAGGCTGCAGGGGGAAGGTGAAGACCAGCAACAGCTTTCAGGGCTGCCACCTTCCGTGTGGGACAAGGAGCCGGACGTTTGCCTTTTCGGGAACAGGCTCTGCCGAGGATGCGCACCGTGAGATGTTCCTTCTCTGGGCAAGCACAGATCCCAAAACCTGTTGTGCCTGTGAATAGGCTGCAGGGGGAAGGTGAAGACCAGCAAGAGCTTTCAGGGCTGCCACCTTCCGTGTGGGACAAGGAGCCGGACGTTTGCCTTTTTGGCAACAGGCACTGCCGAGGATGCGCACCGTGAGGGATTGCGTCTTTGCGAAAGCAGAGATTCCCAGTGCGGTTGTGCCTGTGAAAAGGCTGCAGGGGGAAGGTGAAGACCAGCAACAGCTTTCCGGGCTGCCACCTTCCGTGTGGGACAAGGAGCCGGACGTTTGCCTGTTCTGGAACAGGCTCTGCCGAGGAAGCGCACCGTGAGGGATTGCGTCTTTGGGAAAGCAGAGATTCCCAGTGCGGTTGTGCCTGTGAATAGGCTGCAGGGGGAAGGTGAAGACCAGCAACAGCTTTCCGGGCTGCCACCTTCCGTGTGGGACAAGGAGCCGGACGTTTGCCTTTTCGGGAACAGGCTCTGCCGAGGATGCGCACCGTGAGGGATTGCGTCTTTGGGAAAGCAGAGATCCCAAAACCTGTTGTGCCTGTGAATAGGCTGCACGGGGAAGGTGAAGACCAGCAACAGCTTTCCGGGCTGCCACCTTCCGTGTGGGACAAGGAGCCGGACGTTTGCCTTTTCGGGAACAGGCTCTGCCGAGGATGCGCACCGTGAGGGATTGCGTCTTTGGGAAAGCAGAGATTCCCAGTGCGGTTGTGCCTGTGAATAGGCTGCAGGGGGAAGGTGAAGACCAGCAAGAGCTTTCAGGGCTGCCACCTTCCGTGTGGGACAAGGAGCCGGACGTTTGCCTTTTCGGGAACAGGCTCTGCCGAGGATGTGCACCGTGAGAGATTGCGTCTGTGGGAAAGCAGAGATTCCCAGTGCGGTTGTGCCTGTGAATAGGCTGCAGGGGGAAGGTGAAGACCAGCAAGAGCTTTCAGGGCTGCCACCTTCCGTGTGGGACAAGGAGCCGGACGTTTGCCTTTTCGGGAACAGGCTCTGCCGAGGATGCGCACCGTGAGAGATTGCGTCTTGGGGCAAGCACAGATCCCAAAACCTGTTGTGCCTGTGAATAGGCTGCAGGGGGAAGGCGAAGACCAGCAAGAGCTTTCAGGGCTGCCACCTTCCGTGTGGGACAAGGAGCCGGACGTTTGCCTTTTTGGCAACAGGCACTGCCGAGGATGCGCACCGTGAGGGATTGCGTCTTTGGGAAAGCAGAGATTCCCAGTGCGGTTGTGCCTGTGAAAAGGCTGCAGGGGGAAGGTGAAGACCAGCAACAGCTTTCCGGGCTGCCACCTTCCGTGTGGGACAAGGAGCCGGACGTTTGCCTGTTCTGGAACAGATTCTGCCGAGGATGCGCACCGTGAGGGATTGCGTCTTTGGGAAAGCAGAGATTCCCAGTGCGGTTGTGCCTGTGAATAGGCTGCAGGGGGAAGGTGAAGACCAGCAACAGCTTTCAGGGCTGCCACCTTCCGTGTGGGACAAGGAGCCGGACGTTTGCCTTTTCGGGAACAGGCTCTGCCGAGGATGCGCACCGTGAGAGATTGCGTCTTTAGGAAAGCAGAGATTCCCAGTGCGGTTGTGCCTGTGAATAGGCTGCAGGGGGAAGGTGAAGACCAGCAAGAGCTTTCAGGGCTGCCACCTTCCGTGTGGGACAAGGAGCCGGACGTTTGCCTTTTCGGGAACAGGCTCTGCCGAGGATGCGCACCGTGAGATGTTCCTTCTCTGGGCAAGCAGAGATCCCAAAACCTGTTGTGCCTGTGAATAGGCTGCAGGGGGAAGGTGAAGACCAGCAAGAGCTTTCAGGGCTGCCACCTTCCGTGTGGGACAAGGAGCCGGACGTTTGCCTTTTCGGGAACAGGCTCTGCCGAGGATGCGCACCGTGAGAGATTGCGTCTTGGAGCAAGCAGAGATCCCAAAACCTGTTGTGCCTGTGAATAGGCTGCACGGGGAAGGTGAAGACCAGCAACAGCTTTCAGGGCTGCCACCTTCCGTGTGGGACAAGGAGCCGGACGTTTGCCTTTTTGGGAACAGGCTCTGCCGAGGATGCGCACCGTGAGATGTTCCTTCTCTGGGCAAGCACAGATCCCCAAACCTGTTGTGCCTGTGAATAGGCTGCAGGGGGAAGGTGAAGACCAGCAAGAGCTTTCAGGGCTGCCACCTTCCGTGTGGGACAAGGAGCCGGACGTTTGCCTTTTCGGGAACAGGCTCTGCCGAGGATGCGCACCGTGAGAGATTGCGTCTCTGGGAAAGCAGAGATCCCAAAACCTGTTGTGCCTGTGAATAGGCTGCAGGGGGAAGGTGAAGACCAGCAAGAGCTTTCAGGGCTGCCACCTTCCGTGTGGGACAAGGAGCCGGACGTTTGCCTTTTCGGGAAGAGGCTCTGCCGAGGATTCACACCGTGAGAGATTGCGTCTTTGGGAAAGCAGAGATTCCCAGTGCGGTTGTGCCTGTGAATAGGCTGCAGGGGGAAGGTGAAGACCAGCAACAGCTTTCAGGGCTGCCACCTTCCGTGTGGGACAAGGAGCCGGACGTTTACCTTTTCGGGAACAGGCTCTGCCGAGGATGCGCACCGTGAGATGTTCCTTCTCTGGGCAAGCAGAGATCCCAAAACCTGTTGTGCCTGTGAATAGGCTGCAGGGGGAAGGTGAAGACCAGCAAGAGCTTTCAGGGCTGCCACCTTCCGTGTGGGACAAGGAGCCGGACGTTTGCCTTTTCGGGAACAGGCTCTGCCGAGGATGCGCACCGTGAGATGTTCCTTCTCTGGGCAAGCACAGATCCCAAAACCTGTTGTGCCTGTGAATAGGCTGCAGGGGGAAGGTGAAGACCAGCAAGAGCTTTCAGGGCTGCCACCTTCCGTGTGGGACAAGGAGCCGGACGTTTGCCTTTTCGGGAACAGGCTCTGCCGAGGATGCGCACCGTGAGGGATTGCGTCTTGGGGCAAGCAGAGATCCCAAAACCTGTTGTGCCTGTGAATAGGCTGCACGGGGAAGGTGAAGACCAGCAACAGCTTTCCGGGCTGCCACCTTCCGTGTGGGACAAGGAGCCGGACGTTTGCCTTTTCGGGAACAGGCTCTGCCGAGGATGCGCACCGTGAGGGATTGCGTCTTTGGGAAAGCAGAGATTCCCAGTGCGGATGTGCCTGTGAATAGGCTGCAGGGGGAAGGTGAAGACCAGCAAGAGCTTTCAGGGCTGCCACCTTCCATGTGGGACAAGGAGCCGGACGTTTGCCTTTTCGGGAACAGGCTCTGCCGAGGATGCGCACCGTGAGAGATTGCGTCTCTGGGCAAGCAGAGATCCCAAAACCTGTTGTGCCTGTGAATAGGCTGCAGGGGGAAGGTGAAGACCAGCAACAGCTTTCAGGGCTGCCACCTTCTGTGTGGGACAAGGAGCCGGACGTTTGCCTTTTCGGGAACAGGCTCTGCCGAGGATGCGCACCGTGAGATGTTCCTTCTCTGGGCAAGCACAGATCCCAAAACCTGTTGTGCCTGTGAATAGGCTGCAGGGGGAAGGTGAAGACCAGCAACAGCTTTCCGGGCTGCCACCTTCCGTGTGGGACAAGGAGCCGGACGTTTGCCTTTTCGGGAACAGGCTCTGCCGAGGATGCGCACCGTGAGGGATTGCGTCTTTGGGAAAGCAGAGATTCCCAGTGCGGTTGTGCCTGTGAATAGGCTGCAGGGGGAAGGTGAAGACCAGCAAGAGCTTTCAGGGCTGCCACCTTCCATGTGGGACAAGGAGCCGGACGTTTGCCTTTTCGGGAACAGGATCTGCCGAGGATGCGCACCGTGAGATGTTCCTTCTCTGGGCAAGCACAGATCCCCAAACCTGTTGTGCCTGTGAATAGGCTGCAGGGGGAAGGTGAAGACCAGCAAGAGCTTTCAGGGCTGCCACCCTCCGTGTGGGACAAGGAGCCGGACGTTTGCCTTTTCGGGAACAGGCTCTGCCGAGGATGCGCACCGTGAGATGTTCCTTCTCTGGGCAAGCAGAGATCCCAAAACCTGTTGTGCCTGTGAATAGGCTGCAGGGGGAAGGTGAAGACCAGCAACAGCTTTCCGGGCTGCCACCTTCCGTGTGGGACAAGGAGCCGGACGTTTGCCTTTTCGGGAACAGGCTCTGCCGAGGATGCGCACCGTGAGAGATTGCGTCTCTGGGAAAGCAGAGATTCCCAGTGCGGTTGTGCCTGTGAATAGGCTGCAGGGGGAAGGTGAAGACCAGTAAGAGCTTTGCCGGGTTGCCACCTTCCGTGTGGGACAAGGAGCCGGACGTTTGCCTTTTTGGGAACAAACTCTGCCGAGGATGCGCACCGTGAGAGATTGCGTCTCTGGGAAAGCAGAGATCCCAAAACCTGTTGTGCCTGTGAATAGGCTGCACGGGGAATGTGAGAACCAGCAACAGCTTTCAGGGCTGCCACCTTCCGTGTGGGACAAGGAGCCGGACGTTTGCCTTTTCGGGAACAGGCTCTGCCGAGGATGCGCACCGTGAGAGATTGCGTCTCTGGGCAAGCAGAGATCCCAAAACCTGTTGTGCCTGTGAATAGGCTGCAGGGGGAAGGTGAAGACCAGCAACAGTTTTCAGGGCTGCCACCTTCTGTGTGGGACAAGGAGCCGGACGTTTGCCTTTTCGGGAACAGGCTCTGCCGAGGATGCGCACCGTGAGATGTTCCTTCTCTGGGCAAGCACAGATCCCCAAACCTGTTGTGCCTGTGAATAGGCTGCAGGGGGAAGGTGAAGACCAGCAAGAGCTTTCAGGGCTGCCACCTTCCGTGTGGGACAAGGAGCCGGACGTTTGCCTTTTCGGGAACAGGCTCTGCCGAGGATGCGCACCGTGAGAGATTGCGTCTCTGGGAAAGCAGAGATTCCCAGTGCGGATGTGCCTGTGAATAGGCTGCAGGGGGAAGGTGAAGACCAGTAAGAGCTTTGCCGGGTTGCCACCTTCCGTGTGGGACAAGGAGCCGGACGTTTGCCTTTTCGGGAACAGGCTCTGCCGAGGATGCGCACCGTGAGATGTTCCTTCTCTGGGCAAGCAGAGATCCCAAAACCTGTTGTGCCTGTGAATAGGCTGCAGGGGGAAGGTGAAGACCAGCAAGAGCTTTCAGGGCTGCCACCTTCCGTGTGGGACAAGGAGCCGGACGTTTGCCTTTTCGGGAACAAACTCTGCCGAGGATGCGCACCGTGAGATGTTCCTTTTCTGGGCAAGCACAGATCCCAAAACCTGTTGTGCCTGTGAATAGGCTGCAGGGGGAAGGTGAAGACCAGCAACAGCTTTCCGGGCTGCCACCTTCCGTGTGGGACAAGGAGCCGGACGTTTGCCTTTTCGGGAACAGGCTCTGCCGAGGATGCGCACCGTGAGAGATTGCGTCTTGGGGCAAGCAGAGATCCCAAAACCTGTTGTGCCTGTGAATAGGCTGCACGGGGAAGGTGAAGACCAGCAACAGCTTTCCGGGCTGCCACCTTCCGTGTGGGACAAGGAGCCGGACGTTTGCCTTTTCGGGAACAGGCTCTGCCGAGGATGTGCACCGTTAGAGATTGCGTCTGTGGGAAAGCAGAGATTCCCAGTGCGGTTGTGCCTGTGAATAGGCTGCACGGGGAAGGTGAAGACCAGCAAGAGCTTTCAGGGCTGCCACCTTCCGTGTGGGACAAGGAGCCGGACGTTTGCCTGTTCTGGAACAGGCTCTGCCGAGGATGCGCACCGTGAGAGATTGCGTCTTGGGGCAAGCACAGATCCCAAAACCTGTTGTGCCTGTGAATAGGCTGCAGGGGGAAGGTGAAGACCAGCAAGAGCTTTCAGGGCTGCCACCTTCCGTGTGGGACAAGGAGCCGGACGTTTGCCTTTTTGGCAACAGGCACTGCCGAGGATGCGCACCGTGAGGGATTGCGTCTTTGGGAAAGCAGAGATTCCCAGTGCGGTTGTGCCTGTGAAAAGGCTGCAGGGGGAAGGTGAAGACCAGCAAGAGCTTTCAGGGCTGCCACCTTCCGTGTGGGACAAGGAGCCGGACGTTTGCCTTTTCGGGAACAGGCTCTGCCGAGGATGCGCACCGTGAGATGTTCCTTCTCTGGGCAAGCACAGATCCCCAAACCTGTTGTGCCTGTGAATAGGCTGCAGGGGGAAGGTGAAGACCAGCAACAGCTTTCAGGGCTGCCACCTTCCGTGTGGGAAAAGGAGCCGGACGTTTGCCTTTTCGGGAACAGGCTCTGCCGAGGATGCGCACCGTGAGGGATTGCGTCTTTGGGAAAGCAGAGATTCCCAGTGCGGTTGTGCCTGTGAATAGGCTGCAGGGGGAAGGTGAAGACCAGCAACAGCTTTCAGGGCTGCCACCTTCCGTGTGGGACAAGGAGCCGGACGTTTGCCTTTTCGGGAACAGGCTCTGCCGAGGATGCGCACCGTGAGATGTTCCTTCTCTGGGCAAGCACAGATCCCAAAACCTGTTGTGCCTGTGAATAGGCTGCAGGGGGAAGGTGAAGACCAGCAAGAGCTTTCAGGGCTGCCACCTTCCGTGTGGGACAAGGAGCCGGACGTTTGCCTTTTTGGCAACAGGCACTGCCGAGGATGCGCACCGTGAGGGATTGCGTCTTTGCGAAAGCAGAGATTCCCAGTGCGGTTGTGCCTGTGAAAAGGCTGCAGGGGGAAGGTGAAGACCAGCAACAGCTTTCCGGGCTGCCACCTTCCGTGTGGGACAAGGAGCCGGACGTTTGCCTGTTCTGGAACAGGCTCTGCCGAGGAAGCGCACCGTGAGGGATTGCGTCTTTGGGAAAGCAGAGATTCCCAGTGCGGTTGTGCCTGTGAATAGGCTGCAGGGGGAAGGTGAAGACCAGCAACAGCTTTCCGGGCTGCCACCTTCCGTGTGGGACAAGGAGCCGGACGTTTGCCTTTTCGGGAACAGGCTCTGCCGAGGATGCGCACCGTGAGGGATTGCGTCTTTGGGAAAGCAGAGATCCCAAAACCTGTTGTGCCTGTGAATAGGCTGCACGGGGAAGGTGAAGACCAGCAACAGCTTTCCGGGCTGCCACCTTCCGTGTGGGACAAGGAGCCGGACGTTTGCCTTTTCGGGAACAGGCTCTGCCGAGGATGCGCACCGTGAGGGATTGCGTCTTTGGGAAAGCAGAGATTCCCAGTGCGGTTGTGCCTGTGAATAGGCTGCAGGGGGAAGGTGAAGACCAGCAAGAGCTTTCAGGGCTGCCACCTTCCGTGTGGGACAAGGAGCCGGACGTTTGCCTTTTCGGGAAAAGGCTCTGCCGAGGATGTGCACCGTGAGAGATTGCGTCTGTGGGAAAGCAGAGATTCCCAGTGCGGTTGTGCCTGTGAATAGGCTGCAGGGGGAAGGTGAAGACCAGCAAGAGCTTTCAGGGCTGCCACCTTCCGTGTGGGACAAGGAGCCGGACGTTTGCCTTTTCGGGAACAGGCTCTGCCGAGGATGCGCACCGTGAGAGATTGCGTCTTGGGGCAAGCACAGATCCCAAAACCTGTTGTGCCTGTGAATAGGCTGCAGGGGGAAGGCGAAGACCAGCAAGAGCTTTCAGGGCTGCCACCTTCCGTGTGGGACAAGGAGCCGGACGTTTGCCTTTTTGGCAACAGGCACTGCCGAGGATGCGCACCGTGAGGGATTGCGTCTTTGGGAAAGCAGAGATTCCCAGTGCGGTTGTGCCTGTGAAAAGGCTGCAGGGGGAAGGTGAAGACCAGCAACAGCTTTCCGGGCTGCCACCTTCCGTGTGGGACAAGGAGCCGGACGTTTGCCTGTTCTGGAACAGGCTCTGCCGAGGATGCGCACCGTGAGGGATTGCGTCTTTGGGAAAGCAGAGATTCCCAGTGCGGTTGTGCCTGTGAATAGGCTGCAGGGGGAAGGTGAAGACCAGCAACAGCTTTCAGGGCTGCCACCTTCCGTGTGGGACAAGGAGCCGGACGTTTGCCTTTTCGGGAACAGGCTCTGCCGAGGATGCGCACCGTGAGAGATTGCGTCTTTAGGAAAGCAGAGATTCCCAGTGCGGTTGTGCCTGTGAATAGGCTGCAGGGGGAAGGTGAAGACCAGCAAGAGCTTTCAGGGCTGCCACCTTCCGTGTGGGACAAGGAGCCGGACGTTTGCCTTTTCGGGAACAGGCTCTGCCGAGGATGCGCACCGTGAGATGTTCCTTCTCTGGGCAAGCAGAGATCCCAAAACCTGTTGTGCCTGTGAATAGGCTGCAGGGGGAAGGTGAAGACCAGCAAGAGCTTTCAGGGCTGCCACCTTCCGTGTGGGACAAGGAGCCGGACGTTTGCCTTTTCGGGAACAGGCTCTGCCGAGGATGCGCACCGTGAGAGATTGCGTCTTGGAGCAAGCAGAGATCCCAAAACCTGTTGTGCCTGTGAATAGGCTGCACGGGGAAGGTGAAGACCAGCAACAGCTTTCAGGGCTGCCACCTTCCGTGTGGGACAAGGAGCCGGACGTTTGCCTTTTTGGGAACAGGCTCTGCCGAGGATGCGCACCGTGAGATGTTCCTTCTCTGGGCAAGCACAGATCCCCAAACCTGTTGTGCCTGTGAATAGGCTGCAGGGGGAAGGTGAAGACCAGCAAGAGCTTTCAGGGCTGCCACCTTCCGTGTGGGACAAGGAGCCGGACGTTTGCCTTTTCGGGAACAGGCTCTGCCGAGGATGCGCACCGTGAGAGATTGCGTCTCTGGGAAAGCACAGATCCCAAAACCTGTTGTGCCTGTGAATAGGCTGCAGGGGGAAGGTGAAGACCAGCAAGAGCTTTCAGGGCTGCCACCTTCCGTGTGGGACAAGGAGCCGGACGTTTGCCTTTTCGGGAACAGGCTCTGCCGAGGATGCGCACCGTGAGGGATTGCGTCTTGGGGCAAGCAGAGATCCCAAAACCTGTTGTGCCTGTGAATAGGCTGCACGGGGAAGGTGAAGACCAGCAACAGCTTTCCGGGCTGCCACCTTCCGTGTGGGACAAGGAGCCGGACGTTTGCCTTTTCGGGAACAGGCTCTGCCGAGGATGCGCACCGTGAGGGATTGCGTCTTTGGGAAAGCAGAGATTCCCAGTGCGGTTGTGCCTGTGAATAGGCTGCAGGGGGAAGGTGAAGACCAGCAAGAGCTTTCAGGGCTGCCACCTTCCGTGTGGGACAAGGAGCCGGACGTTTGCCTTTTCGGGAACAGGCTCTGCCGAGGATGTGCACCGTGAGAGATTGCGTCTGTGGGAAAGCAGAGATTCCCAGTGCGGATGTGCCTGTGAATAGGCTGCAGGGGGAAGGTGAAGACCAGCAAGAGCTTTCAGGGCTGCCACCTTCCGTGTGGGACAAGGAGCCGGACGTTTGCCTTTTCGGGAACAGGCTCTGCCGAGGATGCGCACCGTGAGATGTTCCTTCTCTGGGCAAGCACAGATCCCAAAACCTGTTGTGCCTGTGAATAGGCTGCAGGGGGAAGGTGAAGACCAGCAACAGCTTTCAGGGCTGCCACCTTCCGTGTGGGACAAGGAGCCGGACTTTTGCCTTTTTGGGAACAAACTCTGCCGAGGATGCGCACCGTGAGATGTTCCTTTTCTGGGCAAGCACAGATCCCAAAACCTGTTGTGCCTGTGAATAGGCTGCAGGGGGAAGGTGAAGACCAGCAAGAGCTTTCAGGGCTGCCACCTTCCGTGTGGGACAAGGAGCCGGACGTTTGCCTTTTCGGGAACAAGCTCTGCCGAGGATGCGCACCGTGAGAGATTGCGTCTCTGGGCAAGCAGAGATCCCAAAACCTGTTGTGCCTGTGAATAGGCTGCAGGGGGAAGGTGAAGACCAGCAACAGCTTTCCGGGCTGCCACCTTCCGTGTGGGACAAGGAGCCGGACGTTTGCCTTTTCGGGAACAGGCTCTGCCGAGGATGCGCACCGTAAGAGATTGCGTCTTGGGGCAAGCACAGATCCCAAAACCTGTTGTGCCTGTGAATAGGCTGCAGGGGGAAGGTGAAGACCAGCAACAGCTTTCCGGGCTGCCACCTTCCGTGTGGGACAAGGAGCCGGACGTTTGCCTTTTCGGGAACAGGCTCTGCCGAGGATGCGCACCGTGAGAGATTGCGTCTTGGGGCAAGCACAGATCCCCAAACCTGTTGTGCCTGTGAATAGGCTGCAGGGGGAAGGTGAAGACCAGCAAGAGCTTTCAGGGCTGCGACCTTCCGTGTGGGACAAGGAGCCGGACGTTTGCCTTTTCGGGAACAGGCTCTGCCGAGGATGCGCACCGTGAGGGATTGCGTCTTTGGGAAAGCAGAGATTCCCAGTGCGGTTGTGCCTGTGAATAGGCTGCAGGGGGAAGGTGAAGACCAGCAAGAGCTTTCAGGGCTGCCACCTTCCATGTGGGACAAGGAGCCGGACGTTTGCCTTTTCGGGAACAGGCTCTGCCGAGGATGCGCACCGTGAGATGTTCCTTCTCTGGGAAGCACAGATCCCCAAACCTGTTGTGCCTGTGAATAGGCTGCAGGGGGAAGGTGAAGACCAGCAAGAGCTTTCAGGGCTGCCACCTTCCGTGTGGGACAAGGAGCCGGACGTTTGCCTTTTCGGGAACAGGCTCTGCCGAGGATGCGCACCGTGAGATGTTCCTTCTCTGGGCAAGCAGAGATCCCAAAACCTGTTGTGCCTGTGAATAGGCTGCAGGGGGAAGGTGAAGACCAGCAAGAGCTTTCAGGGCTGCCACCTTCCGTGTGGGACAAGGAGCCGGACGTTTGCCTTTTCGGGAACAGGCTCTGCCGAGGATGCGCACCGTGAGGGATTGCGTCTTTGGGAAAGCAGAGATTCCCAGTGCGGTTGTGCCTGTGAATAGGCTGCAGGGGGAAGGTGAAGACCAGCAAGAGCTTTCAGGGCTGCCACCTTCCGTGTGGGACAAGGAGCCGGACGTTTGCCTTTTCGGGAACAAGCTCTGCCGAGGATGCGCACCGTGAGAGATTGCGTCTCTGGGCAAGCAGAGATCCCAAAACCTGTTGTGCCTGTGAATAGGCTGCAGGGGGAAGGTGAAGACCAGCAACAGCTTTCCGGGCTGCCACCTTCCGTGTGGGACAAGGAGCCGGACGTTTGCCTTTTCGGGAACAGGCTCTGCCGAGGATGCGCACCGTGAGAGATTGCGTCTTGGGGCAAGCACAGATCCCAAAACCTGTTGTGCCTGTGAATAGGCTGCAGGGGGAAGGTGAAGACCAGCAACAGCTTTCCGGGCTGCCACCTTCCGTGTGGGACAAGGAGCCGGACGTTTGCCTTTTCGGGAACAGGCTCTGCCGAGGATGCGCACCGTGAGGTGTTCCTTCTCTGGGCAAGCAGAGATCCCAAAACCTGTTGTGCCTGTGAATAGGCTGCACGGGGAAGGTGAAGACCAGCAACAGCTTTCCGGGCTGCCACCTTCCGTGTGGGACAAGGAGCCGGACGTTTGCCTTTTCGGGAACAGGCTCTGCCGAGGATGCGCACCGTGAGGGATTGCGTCTTTGGGAAAGCAGAGATTCCCAGTGCGGTTGTGCCTGTGAATAGGCTGCAGGGGGAAGGTGAAGACCAGCAAGAGCTTTCAGGGCTGCCACCTTCCGTGTGGGACAAGGAGCCGGACGTTTGCCTTTTCGGGAACAGGCTCTGCCGAGGATGCGCACCGTGAGATGTTCCTTCTCTGGGCAAGCAGAGATCCCAAAACCTGTTGTGCCTGTGAATAGGCTGCAGGGGGAAGGTGAAGACCAGCAACAGTTTTCAGGGCTGCCACCTTCTGTGTGGGACAAGGAGCCGGACGTTTGCCTTTTCGGGAACAGGCTCTGCCGAGGATGCGCACCGTGAGATGTTCCTTCTCTGGGCAAGCAGAGATCCCCAAACCTGTTGTGCCTGTGAATAGGCTGCAGGGGGAAGGTGAAGACCAGCACCAGCTTTCCGGGCTGCCACCTTCCGTGTGGGACAAGGAGCCGGACGTTTGCCTTTTCGGGAACAGGCTCTGCCGAGGATGCGCACCGTGAGGGATTGCGTCTTTGGGAAAGCAGAGATTCCCAGTGCGGTTGTGCCTGTGAATAGGCTGCACGGGGAAGGTGAAGACCAGCAACAGCTTTCAGGGCTGCCACCTTCCATGTGGGACAAGGAGCCGGACGTTTGCCTTTTCGGGAACAGGCTCTGCCGAGGATGCGCACCGTGAGATGTTCCTTCTCTGGGAAGCACAGATCCCCAAACCTGTTGTGCCTGTGAATAGGCTGCAGGGGGAAGGTGAAGACCAGCAAGAGCTTTCAGGGCTGCCACCTTCCGTGTGGGACAAGGAGCCGGACGTTTGCCTTTTCGGGAACAGGCTCTGCCGAGGATGCGCACCGTGAGATGTTCCTTCTCTGGGCAAGCAGAGATCCCAAAACCTGTTGTGCCTGTGAATAGGCTGCAGGGGGAAGGTGAAGACCAGCAAGAGCTTTCAGGGCTGCCACCTTCCGTGTGGGACAAGGAGCCGGACGTTTGCCTTTTCGGGAACAGGCTGTGCCGAGGATGCGCACCGTGAGGGATTGCGTCTTTGGGAAAGCAGAGATTCCCAGTGCGGTTGTGCCTGTGAATAGGCTGCAGGGGGAAGGTGAAGACCAGCAAGAGCTTTCCGGGCTGCCACCTTCCGTGTGGGACAAGGAGCCGGACGTTTGCCTTTTCGGGAACAGGCTCTGCCGAGGATGCCCACCGTGAGAGATTGCGTCTCTGGGCAAGCAGAGATCCCAAAACCTGTTGTGCCTGTGAATAGGCTGCAGGGGGAAGGTGAAGACCAGCAAGAGCTTTCAGGGCTGCCACCTTCCGTGTGGGACAAGGAGCCGGACGTTTGCCTTTTTGGGAACAGGCTCTGCCGAGGATGCGCACCGTGAGAGATTGCGTCTTTGGGAAAGCAGAGATTCCCAGTGCGGTTGTGCCTGTGAATAGGCTGCAGGGGGAAGGTGAAGACCAGCAAGAGCTTTCAGGGCTGCCACCTTCCGTGTGGGACAAGGAGCCGGACGTTTGCCTTTTCGGGAACAGGCTCTGCCGAGGATGCGCACCGTGAGATGTTCCTTCTCTGGGCAAGCAGAGATCCCAAAACCTGTTGTGCCTGTGAATAGGCTGCAGGGGGAAGGTGAAGACCAGCAAGAGCTCTCCGGGCTGCCACCTTCCGTGTGGGACAAGGAGCCGGACGTTTGCCTTTTCGGGAACAGGCTCTGCCGAGGATGCCCACCGTGAGAGATTGCGTCTCTGGGCAAGCAGAGATCCCAAAACCTGTTGTGCCTGTGAATAGGCTGCACGGGGAAGGCGAAGACCAGCAAGAGCTTTCAGGGCTGCCACCTTCCGTGTGGGACAAGGAGCCGGACGTTTGCCTTTTCGGGAACAGGCTCTGCCGAGGATGCGCACCGTGAGATGTTCCTTCTCTGGGAAGCACAGATCCCCAAACCTGTTGTGCCTGTGAATAGGCTGCAGGGGGAAGGTGAAGACCAGCAAGAGCTTTCAGGGCTGCCACCTTCCGTGTGGGACAAGGAGCCGGACGTTTGCCTTTTCGGGAACAGGCTCTGCCGAGGATGCGCACCGTGAGATGTTCCTTCTCTGGGCAAGCACAGATCCCAAAACCTGTTGTGCCTGTGAATAGGCTGCAGGGGGAAGGTGAAGACCAGCAACAGCTTTCAGGGCTGCCACCTTCCGTGTGGGAAAAGGAGCCGGACGTTTGTCTTTTCGGGAACAGGCTCTGCCGAGGATGCGCACCGTGAGGGATTGCGTCTTTGGGAAAGCAGAGATTCCCAGTGCGGTTGTGCCTGTGAATAGGCTGCAGGGGGAAGGTGAAGACCAGCAACAGCTTTCAGGGCTGCCACCTTCCGTGTGGGACAAGGAGCCGGACGTTTGCCTTTTCGGGAACAGGCTCTGCCGAGGATGTGCACCGTGAGAGATTGCGTCTTTAGGAAAGCAGAGATTCCCAGTGCGGTTGTGCCTGTGAATAGGCTGCAGGGGGAAGGTGAAGACCAGCAAGAGCTTTCAGGGCTGCCACCTTCCGTGTGGGACAAGGAGCCGGACGTTTGCCTTTTCGGGAACAGGCTCTGCCGAGGATGCGCACCGTGAGGGATTGCGTCTTTGGGAAAGCAGAGATTCCCAGTGCGGTTCTGCCTGTGAATAGGCTGCAGGGGGAAGGTGAAGACCAGCAACAGCTTTCAGGGCTGCCACCTTCCATGTGGGACAAGGAGCCGGACGTTTGCCTTTTTGGGAACAGGCTCTGCCGAGGATGCGCACCGTGAGAGATTGCGTCTTTGGGAAAGCAGAGATTCCCAGTGCGGTTGTGCCTGTGAATAGGCTGCAGGGGGAAGGTGAAGACCAGCAAGAGCTTTCCGGGCTGCCACCTTCCGTGTGGGACAAGGAGCCGGACGTTTGCCTTTTTGGGAACAGGCTCTGCCGAGGATGCGCACCGTGAGAGATTGCGTCTTTGGGAAAGCAGAGATTCCCAGTGCGGTTGTGCCTGTGAATAGGCTGCAGGGGGAAGGTGAAGACCAGCAAGAGCTTTCAGGGCTGCCACCTTCCGTGTGGGACAAGGAGCCGGACGTTTGCCTTTTCGGGAACAGGCTCTGCCGAGGATGCGCACCGTGAGATGTTCCTTCTCTGGGCAAGCAGAGATCCCAAAACCTGTTGTGCCTGTGAATAGGCTGCAGGGGGAAGGTGAAGACCAGCAAGAGCTCTCCGGGCTGCCACCTTCCGTGTGGGACAAGGAGCCGGACGTTTGCCTTTTTGGGAACAAACTCTGCCGAGGATGCGCACCGTGAGAGATTGCGTCTCTGGGAAAGCAGAGATCCCAAAACCTGTTGTGCCTGTGAATAGGCTGCACGGGGAATGTGAGAACCAGCAACAGCTTTCAGGTCTGCCACCTTCCGTGTGGGACAAGGAGCCGGACGTTTGCCTTTTCGGGAACAGGCTCTGCCGAGGATGCGCACCGTGAGAGATTGCGTCTCTGGGCAAGCAGAGATCCCAAAACCTGTTGTGCCTGTGAATAGGCTGCAGGGGGAAGTTGAAGACCAGCAACAGTTTTCAGGGCTGCCACCTTCTGTGTGGGACAAGGAGCCGGACGTTTGCCTTTTCGGGAACAGGCTCTGCCGAGGATGCGCACCGTGAGATGTTCCTTCTCTGGGCAAGCAGAGATCCCAAAACCTGTTGTGCCTGTGAATAGGCTGCAGGGGGAAGGTGAAGACCAGCAACAGCTTTCCGGGCTGCCACCTTCCGTGTGGGACAAGGAGCCGGACGTTTGCCTTTTCGGGAACAGGCTCTGCCGAGGATGCGCACCGTGAGAGATTGCGTCTCTGGGAAAGCAGAGATTCCCAGTGCGGATGTGCCTGTGAATAGGCTGCAGGGGGAAGGTGAAGACCAGTAAGAGCTTTGCCGGGTTGCCACCTTCCGTGTGGGACAAGGAGCCGGACGTTTGCCTTTTCGGGAACAGGCTCTGCCGAGGATGAGCACCGTGAGATGTTCCTTCTCTGGGCAAGCACAGATCCCAAAACCTGTTGTGCCTGTGAATAGGCTGCACGGGGAAGGTGAAGACCAGCAACAGCTTTCAGGGCTGCCACCTTCCGTGTGGGACAAGGAGCCGGACGTTTGCCTTTTCGGGAACAGGCTCTGCCGAGGATGCGCACCGTGAGATGTTCCTTCTCTGGGCAAGCACAGATCCCAAAACCTGTTGTGCCTGTGAATAGGCTGCACGGGGAAGGTGAAGACCAGCAACAGCTTTCAGGGCTGCCACCTTCCGTGTGGGAAAAGGAGCCGGACGTTTGTCTTTTCGGGAACAGGCTCTGCCGAGGATGCGCACCGTGAGGGATTGCGTCTTTGGGAAAGCAGAGATTCCCAGTGCGGTTGTGCCTGTGAATAGGCTGCAGGGGGAAGGTGAAGACCAGCAACAGCTTTCAGGGCTGCCACCTTCCGTGTGGGACAAGGAGCCGGACGTTTGCCTTTTCGGGAACAGGCTCTGCCGAGGATGCGCACCGTGAGAGATTGCGTCTTTGGGAAAGCAGAGATTCCCAGTGCGGTTGTGCCTGTGAATAGGCTGCAGGGGGAAGGTGAAGACCAGCAACAGCTTTCAGGGCTGCCACCTTCCATGTGGGACAAGGAGCCGGACGTTTGCCTTTTTGGGAACAGGCTCTGCCGAGGATGCGCACCGTGAGAGATTGCGTCTTTGGGAAAGCAGAGATTCCCAGTGCGGTTGTGCCTGTGAATAGGCTGCACGGGGAAGGTGAAGACCAGCAAGAGCTTTCAGGGCTGCCACCTTCCGTGTGGGACAAGGAGCCGGACGTTTGCCTTTTCGGGAACAGGCTCTGCCGAGGATGCGCACCGTGAGATGTTCCTTCTCTGGGCAAGCACAGATTCCCAGTGCGGTTGTGCCTGTGAATAGGCTGCAGGGGGAAGGTGAAGACCAGCAAGAGCTTTCAGGGCTGCCACCTTCCGTGTGGGACAAGGAGCCGGACGTTTGCCTTTTCGGGAACAGGCTCTGCCGAGGATGCGCACCGTGAGATGTTCCTTCTCTGGGCAAGCAGAGATCCCAAAACCTGTTGTGCCTGTGAATAGGCTGCAGGGGGAAGGTGAAGACCAGCAAGAGCTTTCAGGGCTGCCACCTTCCGTGTGGGACAAGGAGCCGGACGTTTGCCTTTTCGGGAACAGGCTCTGCCGAGGATGCGCACCGTGAGAGATTGCGTCTCTGGGAAAGCAGAGATCCCAAAACCTGTTGTGCCTGTGAATAGGCTGCACGGGGAATGTGAGAACCAGCAACAGCTTTCAGGTCTGCCACCTTCCGTGTGGGACAAGGAGCCGGACGTTTGCCTTTTCGGGAACAGGCTCTGCCGAGGATGCGCACCGTGAGAGATTGCGTCTCTGGGCAAGCAGAGATCCCAAAACCTGTTGTGCCTGTGAATAGGCTGCAGGGGGAAGTTGAAGACCAGCAACAGTTTTCAGGGCTGCCACCTTCTGTGTGGGACAAGGAGCCGGACGTTTGCCTTTTCGGGAACAGGCTCTGCCGAGGATGCGCACCGTGAGATGTTCCTTCTCTGGGCAAGCAGAGATCCCAAAACCTGTTGTGCCTGTGAATAGGCTGCAGGGGGAAGGTGAAGACCAGCAACAGCTTTCCGGGCTGCCACCTTCCGTGTGGGACAAGGAGCCGGACGTTTGCCTTTTCGGGAACAGGCTCTGCCGAGGATGCGCACTGTGAGAGATTGCGTCTCTGGGAAAGCAGAGATTCCCAGTGCGGATGTGCCTGTGAATAGGCTGCAGGGGGAAGGTGAAGACCAGTAAGAGCTTTGCCGGGTTGCCACCTTCCGTGTGGGACAAGGAGCCGGACGTTTGCCTTTTCGGGAACAGGCTCTGCCGAGGATGAGCACCGTGAGATGTTCCTTCTCTGGGCAAGCACAGATCCCAAAACCTGTTGTGCCTGTGAATAGGCTGCACGGGGAAGGTGAAGACCAGCAACAGCTTTCAGGGCTGCCACCTTCCGTGTGGGACAAGGAGTCGGACGTTTGCCTTTTCGGGAACAGGCTCTGCCGAGGATGCGCACCGTGAGATGTTCCTTCTCTGGGCAAGCACAGATCCCAAAACCTGTTGTGCCTGTGAATAGGCTGCAGGGGGAAGGTGAAGACCAGCAACAGCTTTCAGGGCTGCCACCTTCCGTGTGGGACAAGGAGCCGGACGTTTGCCTTTTCGGGAACAGGCTCTGCCGAGGATGCGCACCGTGAGAGATTGCGTCTTGGGGCAAGCAGAGATCCCAAAACCTGTTGTGCCTGTGAATAGGCTGCACGGGGAAGGTGAAGACCAGCAACAGCTTTCCGGGCTGCCACCTTCCGTGTGGGACAAGGAGCCGGACGTTTGCCTTTTCGGGAACAGGCTCTGCCGAGGATGCGCACCATGAGATGTTCCTTCTCTGGGCAAGCACAGATCCCAAAACCTGTTGTGCCTGTGAATAGGCTGCAGGGGGAAGGTGAAGACCAGCAAGAGCTTTCAGGGCTGCCACCTTCCGTGTGGGACAAGGAGCCGGACGTTTGCCTTTTCGGGAACAGGCTCTGCCGAGGATGCGCACCGTGAGAGATTGCGTCTCTGGGAAAGCAGAGATCCCAAAACCTGTTGTGCCTGTGAATAGGCTGCAGGGGGAAGGTGAAGACCAGCAAGAGCTTTCAGGGCTGCCACCTTCCGTGTGGGACAAGGAGCCGGACGTTTGCCTTTTCGGGAACAGGCTCTGCCGAGGATGCGCACCGTGAGAGATTGCGTCTTTGGGAAAGCAGAGATTCCCAGTGCGGTTGTGCCTGTGAATAGGCTGCAGGGGGAAGGTGAAGACCAGCAAGAGCTTTCCGGGCTGCCACCTTCCGTGTGGGACAAGGAGCCGGACGTTTGCCTTTTCGGGAACAGGCTCTGCCGAGGATGCGCACCGTGAGATGTTCCTTCTCTGGGCAAGCAGAGATCCCAAAACCTGTTGTGCCTGTGAATAGGCTGCAGGGGGAAGGTGAAGACCAGCAAGAGCTTTCAGGGCTGCCACCTTCCGTGTGGGACAAGGAGCCGGACGTTTGCCTTTTCGGGAACAGGCTCTGCCGAGGATGCGCACCGTGAGATGTTCCTTCTCTGGGCAAGCAGAGATCCCAAAACCTGTTGTGCCTGTGAATAGGCTGCAGGGGGAAGGTGAAGACCAGCAAGAGCTTTCCGGGCTGCCACCTTCCGTGTGGGACAAGGAGCCGGACGTTTGCCTTTTCGGGAACAGGCTCTGCCGAGGATGCGCACCGTGAGGGATTGCGTCTCTGGGAAAGCAGAGATTCCCAGTGCGGATGTGCCTGTGAATAGGCTGCAGGGGGAAGGTGAAGACCAGCAACAGCTTTCCGGGCTGCCACCTTCCGTGTGGGACAAGGAGCCGGACGTTTGCCTTTTCGGGAACAGGCTCTGCCGAGGATGCGCACCGTGAGAGATTGCGTCTTGGGGCAAGCAGAGATCCCAAAACCTGTTGTGCCTGTGAATAGGCTGCACGGGGAAGGTGAAGACCAGCAACAGCTTTCCGGGCTGCCACCTTCCGTGTGGGACAAGGAGCCGGACGTTTGCCTTTTCGGGAACAGGCTCTGCCGA
This sequence comes from Haliaeetus albicilla, assembly GCF_947461875.1. Taxonomy (NCBI): domain Eukaryota; kingdom Metazoa; phylum Chordata; class Aves; order Accipitriformes; family Accipitridae; genus Haliaeetus; species Haliaeetus albicilla. The sequence continues at coordinate 3,155,205 of NC_091512.1, forward strand.
GGATGCGCACCGTGAGGGATTGCGTCTTTGGGAAAGCAGAGATTCCCAGTGCGGTTGTGCCTGTGAATAGGCTGCAGGGGGAAGGTGAAGACCAGCAAGAGCTTTCAGGGCTGCCACCTTCCGTGTGGGACAAGGAGCCGGACGTTTGCCTTTTCGGGAACAGGCTCTGCCGAGGATGTGCACCGTGAGAGATTGCGTCTGTGGGAAAGCAGAGATTCCCAGTGCGGTTGTGCCTGTGAATAGGCTGCACGGGGAAGGTGAAGACCAGCAAGAGCTTTCAGGGCTGCCACCTTCCGTGTGGGACAAGGAGCCGGACGTTTGCCTTTTCGGGAACAGGCTCTGCCGAGGATGCGCACCGTGAGATGTTCCTTCTCTGGGCAAGCACAGATCCCAAAACCTGTTGTGCCTGTGAATAGGCTGCACGGGGAAGGTGAAGACCAGCAACAGCTTTCAGGGCTGCCACCTTCCGTGTGGGACAAGGAGCCGGACGTTTGCCTTTTCGGGAACAGGCTCTGCCGAGGATGCGCACCGTGAGATGTTCCTTCTCTGGGCAAGCACAGATCCCAAAACCTGTTGTGCCTGTGAATAGGCTGCAGGGGGAAGGTGAAGACCAGCAACAGCTTTCAGGGCTGCCACCTTCCGTGTGGGACAAGGAGCCGGACGTTTGCCTTTTTGGGAACAAACTCTGCCGAGGATGCGCACCGTGAGATGTTCCTTTTCTGGGCAAGCACAGATCCCAAAACCTGTTGTGCCTGTGAATAGGCTGCAGGGGGAAGGTGAAGACCAGCAAGAGCTTTCAGGGCTGCCACCTTCCGTGTGGGACAAGGAGCCGGACGTTTGCCTTTTCGGGAACAAGCTCTGCCGAGGATGCGCACCGTGAGAGATTGCGTCTCTGGGCAAGCAGAGATCCCAAAACCTGTTGTGCCTGTGAATAGGCTGCAGGGGGAAGGTGAAGACCAGCAAGAGCTTTCCGGGCTGCCACCTTCCGTGTGGGACAAGGAGCCGGACGTTTGCCTTTTCGGGAACAGGCTCTGCCGAGGATGCGCACCGTGAGAGATTGCGTCTTGGGGCAAGCACAGATCCCAAAACCTGTTGTGCCTGTGAATAGGCTGCAGGGGGAAGGTGAAGACCAGCAACAGCTTTCCGGGCTGCCACCTTCCGTGTGGGACAAGGAGCCGGATGTTTGCCTTTTCGGGAACAGGCTCTGCCGAGGATGCGCACCGTGAGATGTTCCTTCTCTGGGCAAGCAGAGATCCCAAAACCTGTTGTGCCTGTGAATAGGCTGCACGGGGAAGGTGAAGACCAGCAACAGCTTTCCGGGCTGCCACCTTCCGTGTGGGACAAGGAGCCGGACGTTTGCCTTTTCGGGAACAGGCTCTGCCGAGGATGCGCACCGTGAGAGATTGCGTCTCTGGGAAAGCAGAGATTCCCAGTGCGGTTGTGCCTGTGAATAGGCTGCACGGGGAAGGTGAAGACCAGCAAGAGCTTTCAGGGCTGCCACCTTCCGTGTGGGACAAGGAGCCGGACGTTTGCCTGTTCGGGAACAGGCTCTGCCGAGGATGCGCACCGTGAGAGATTGCGTCTTGGGGCAAGCAGAGATCCCAAAACCTGTTGTGCCTGTGAATAGGCTGCAGGGGGAAGGTGAAGACCAGCAACAGTTTTCAGGGCTGCCACCTTCTGTGTGGGACAAGGAGCCGGACGTTTGCCTTTTCGGGAACAGGCTCTGCCGAGGATGCGCACCGTGAGATGTTCCTTCTCTGGGCAAGCAGAGATCCCCAAACCTGTTGTTCCTGTGAATAGGCTGCAGGGGGAAGGTGAAGACCAGCACCAGCTTTCCGGGCTGCCACCTTCCGTGTGGGACAAGGAGCCGGATGTTTGCCTTTTCGGGAACAGGCTCTGCCGAGGATGCGCACCGTGAGGGATTGCGTCTTTGGGAAAGCAGAGATTCCCAGTGCGGTTGTGCCTGTGAATAGGCTGCACGGGGAAGGTGAAGACCAGCAACAGCTTTCAGGGCTGCCACCTTCCATGTGGGACAAGGAGCCGGACGTTTGCCTTTTCGGGAACAGGCTCTGCCGAGGATGCGCACCGTGAGATGTTCCTTCTCTGGGAAGCACAGATCCCCAAACCTGTTGTGCCTGTGAATAGGCTGCAGGGGGAAGGTGAAGACCAGCAAGAGCTTTCAGGGCTGCCACCTTCCGTGTGGGACAAGGAGCCGGACGTTTGCCTTTTCGGGAACAGGCTCTGCCGAGGATGCGCACCGTGAGATGTTCCTTCTCTGGGCAAGCAGAGATCCCAAAACCTGTTGTGCCTGTGAATAGGCTGCAGGGGGAAGGTGAAGACCAGCAAGAGCTTTCAGGGCTGCCACCTTCCGTGTGGGACAAGGAGCCGGACGTTTGCCTTTTCGGGAACAGGCTGTGCCGAGGATGCGCACCGTGAGGGATTGCGTCTTTGGGAAAGCAGAGATTCCCAGTGCGGTTGTGCCTGTGAATAGGCTGCAGGGGGAAGGTGAAGACCAGCAAGAGCTTTCCGGGCTGCCACCTTCCGTGTGGGACAAGGAGCCGGACGTTTGCCTTTTCGGGAACAGGCTCTGCCGAGGATGCGCACCGTGAGAGATTTTGTCTTTAGGAAAGCAGAGATTCCCAGTGCGGTTGTGCCTGTGAATAGGCTGCAGGGGGAAGGTGAAGACCAGCAAGAGCTTTCAGGGCTGCCACCTTCCGTGTGGGACAAGGAGCCGGACGTTTGCCTTTTCGGGAACAGGCTCTGCCGAGGATGCGCACCGTGAGATGTTCCTTCTCTGGGAAGCACAGATCCCCAAACCTGTTGTGCCTGTGAATAGGCTGCAGGGGGAAGGTGAAGACCAGCAAGAGCTTTCAGGGCTGCCACCTTCCGTGTGGGACAAGGAGCCGGACGTTTGCCTTTTCGGGAACAGGCTCTGCCGAGGATGCGCACCGTGAGAGATTGCGTCTCTGGGAAAGCAGAGATCCCAAAACCTGTTGTGCCTGTGAATAGGCTGCAGGGGGAAGGTGAAGACCAGCAAGAGCTTTCAGGGCTGCCACCTTCCGTGTGGGACAAGGAGCCGGACGTTTGCCTTTTCGGGAACAGGCTCTGCCGAGGATGCACACCGTGAGAGATTGCGTCTTTGGGAAAGCAGAGATTCCCAGTGCAGTTGTGCCTGTGAATAGGCTGCAGGGGGAAGGTGAAGACCAGCAAGAGCTTTCCGGGCTGCCACCTTCCGTGTGGGACAAGGAGCCGGACGTTTGCCTTTTCGGGAACAGGCTCTGCCGAGGATGCGCACCGTGAGATGTTCCTTCTCTGGGGAAGCAGAGATCCCAAAACCTGTTGTGCCTGTGAATAGGCTGCACGGGGAAGGTGAAGACCAACAACAGCTTTCAGGGCTGCCACCTTCCGTGTGGGACAAGGAGCCGGACGTTTGCCTTTTCGGGAACAGGCTCTGCCGAGGATGCGCACCGTGAGATGTTCCTTCTCTGGGCAAGCAGAGATCCCAAAACCTGTTGTGCCTGTGAATAGGCTGCAGGGGGAAGGTGAAGACCAGCAAGAGCTTTCAGGGCTGCCACCTTCCGTGTGGGACAAGGAGCCGGATGTTTGCCTTTTCGGGAACAGGCTCTGCCGAGGATGCGCACCGTGAGAGATTGCGTCTCTGGGAAAGCAGAGATTCCCAGTGCGGATGTGCCTGTGAATAGGCTGCAGGGGGAAGGTGAAGACCAGCAAGAGCTTTCCGGGCTGCCACCTTCCGTGTGGGACAAGGAGCCGGACGTTTGCCTTTTCGGGAACAGGCTCTGCCGAGGATGCGCACCGTGAGAGATTGCGTCTTGGGGCAAGCACAGATCCCAAAACCTGTTGTGCCTGTGAATAGGCTGCACGGGGAAGGTGAAGACCAGCAACAGCTTTCAGGGCTGCCACCTTCCGTGTGGGACAAGGAGCCGGACTTTTGCCTTTTTGGGAACAAACTCTGCCGAGGATGCGCACCGTGAGATGTTCCTTTTCTGGGCAAGCACAGATCCCAAAACCTGTTGTGCCTGTGAATAGGCTGCAGGGGGAAGGTGAAGACCAGCAAGAGCTTTCAGGGCTGCCACCTTCCGTGTGGGACAAGGAGCCGGACGTTTGCCTTTTCGGGAACAAGCTCTGCCGAGGATGCGCACCGTGAGAGATTGCGTCTCTGGGCAAGCAGAGATCCCAAAACCTGTTGTGCCTGTGAATAGGCTGCAGGGGGAAGGTGAAGACCAGCAAGAGCTTTCAGGGCTGCCACCTTCCGTGTGGGACAAGGAGCCGGACGTTTGCCTTTTCGGGAACAGGCTCTGCCGAGGATGCGCACCGTGAGAGATTGCGTCTCTGGGCAAGCAGAGATCCCAAAACCTGTTGTGCCTGTGAATAGGCTGCAGGGGGAAGGTGAAGACCAGCAACAGCTTTCCGGGCTGCCACCTTCCGTGTGGGACAAGGAGCCGGACGTTTGCCTTTTCGGGAACAGGCTCTGCCCAGGATGCGCACCGTGAGATGTTCCTTCTCTGGGCAAGCACAGATCCCCAAACCTGTTGTGCCTGTGAATAGGCTGCAGGGGGAAGGTGAAGACCAGCAACAGCTTTCAGGGCTGCCACCTTCCGTGTGGGACAAGGAGCCGGACGTTTGCCTTTTCGGGAACAGGCTCTGCCGAGGATGCGCACCGTGAGGGATTGCGTCTTTGGGAAAGCAGAGATTCCCAGTGCGGTTGTGCCTGTGAATAGGCTGCAGGGGGAAGGTGAAGACCAGCAACAGTTTTCCGGGCTGCCACCTTCCGTGTGGGACAAGGAGCCGGACGTTTGCCTTTTCGGGAACAGGCTCTGCCGAGGATGCGCACCGTGAGATGTTCCTTCTCTGGGCAAGCAGAGATCCCAAAACCTGTTGTGCCTGTGAATAGGCTGCAGGGGGAAGGTGAAGACCAGCAACAGCTTTCAGGGCTGCCACCTTCCGTGTGGGACAAGGAGCCGGACGTTTGCCTTTTCGGGAACAGGCTCTGCCGAGGATGCGCACCGTGAGGGATTGCGTGTTTGGGAAAGCAGAGATTCCCAGTGCGGTTGTGCCTGTGAATAGGCTGCAGGGGGAAGGTGAAGACCAGCAAGAGCTTTCAGGGCTGCCACCTTCCGTGTGGGACAAGGAGCCGGACGTTTGCCTTTTCGGGAACAGGCTCTGCCGAGGATGCGCACCGTGAGAGATTGCGTCTTTGGGAAAGCAGAGATTCCCAGTGCGGTTGTGCCTGTGAATAGGCTGCAGGGGGAAGGTGAAGACCAGCAAGAGCTTTCAGGGCTGCCACCTTCCGTGTGGGACAAGGAGCCGGACGTTTGCCTTTTCGGGAACAGGCTCTGCCGAGGATGCGCACCGTGAGATGTTCCTTCTCTGGGCAAGCAGAGATCCCAAAACCTGTTGTGCCTGTGAATAGGCTGCAGGGGGAAGGTGAAGACCAGCAACAGTTTTCAGGGCTGCCACCTTCCGTGTGGGACAAGGAGCCGGACGTTTGCCTTTTCGGGAACAGGCTCTGCCGAGGATGCGCACCGTGAGATGTTCCTTCTCTGGGCAAGCAGAGATCCCAAAACCTGTTGTGCCTGTGAATAGGCTGCAGGGGGAAGGTGAAGACCAGCAACAGCTTTCCGGGCTGCCACCTTCCATGTGGGACAAGGAGCCGGACGTTTGCCTTTTCGGGAACAGGCTCTGCCGAGGATGCGCACCGTGAGATGTTCCTTCTCTGGGAAGCACAGATCCCCAAACCTGTTGTGCCTGTGAATAGGCTGCACGGGGAAGGTGAAGACCAGCAAGAGCTTTCAGGGCTGCCACCTTCCGTGTGGGACAAGGAGCCGGACGTTTGCCTTTTCGGGAACAGGCTCTGCCGAGGATGCGCACCGTGAGATGTTCCTTCTCTGGGCAAGCAGAGATCCCAAAACCTGTTGTGCCTGTGAATAGGCTGCAGGGGGAAGGTGAAGACCAGCAACAGCTTTCCGGGCTGCCACCTTCCGTGTGGGACAAGGAGCCGGACGTTTGCCTTTTCGGGAACAGGCTGTGCCGAGGATGCGCACCGTGAGGGATTGCGTCTTTGGGAAAGCAGAGATTCCCAGTGCGGTTGTGCCTGTGAATAGGCTGCAGGGGGAAGGTGAAGACCAGCAAGAGCTTTCAGGGCTGCCACCTTCCGTGTGGGACAAGGAGCCGGACGTTTGCCTTTTCGGGAACAGGCTCTGCCGAGGATGCGCACCGTGAGATGTTCCTTCTCTGGGCAAGCACAGATCCCCAAACCTGTTGCGCCTGTGAATAGGCTGCAGGGGGAAGGTGAAGACCAGCAAGAGCTTTCCGGGCTGCCACCTTCCGTGTGGGACAAGGAGCCGGACGTTTGCCTTTTTGGGAACAAACTCTGCCGAGGATGCGCACCGTGAGAGATTGCGTCTCTGGGAAAGCAGAGATTCCCAGTGCGGTTGTGCCTGTGAATAGGCTGCACGGGGAATGTGAGAACCAGCAACAGCTTTCAGGGCTGCCACCTTCCGTGTGGGACAAGGAGCCGGACGTTTGCCTTTTCGGGAACAGGCTCTGCCGAGGATGCGCACCGTGAGAGATTGCGTCTCTGGGAAAGCAGAGATCCCAAAACCTGTTGTGCCTGTGAATAGGCTGCAGGGGGAAGGTGAAGACCAGCAACAGTTTTCAGGGCTGCCACCTTCCGAGTGGGACAAGGAGCCGGACGTTTGCCTTTTCGGGAACAGGCTCTGCCGAGGATGCGCACCGTGAGATGTTCCTTCTCTGGGCAAGCACAGATCCCAAAACCTGTTGTGCCTGTGAATAGGCTGCAGGGGGAAGGTGAAGACCAGCAACAGCTTTCCGGGCTGCCACCTTCCGTGTGGGACAAGGAGCCGGACGTTTGCCTTTTCGGGAACAGGCTCTGCCGAGGATGCGCACCGTGAGAGATTGCGTCTTTGGGCAAGCACAGATCCCCAAACCTGTTGTGCCTGTGAATAGGCCGCAGGGGGAAGGTGAAGACCAGCAAGAGCTTTCCGGGCTGCCACCTTCCGTGTGGGACAAGGAGCCGGACGTTTGCCTTTTCGGGAACAGGCTCTGCCGAGGATGCGCACCGTGAGATGTTCCTTCTCTGCGCAAGCACAGATCCCAAAACCTGTTGTGCCTGTGAATAGGCTGCAGGGGGAAGGTGAAGACCAGCAAGAGCTTTCAGGGCTGCCACCTTCCGTGTGGGACAAGGAGCCGGACGTTTGCCTTTTCGGGAACAAGCTCTGCCGAGGATGCGCACCGTGAGAGATTGCGTCTCTGGGCAAGCACAGATCCCAAAACCTGTTGTGCCTGTGAATAGGCTGCACGGGGAAGGTGAAGACCAGCAACAGCTTTCCAGGCTGCCACCTTCCGTGTGGGACAAGGAGCCGGACGTTTGCCTTTTCGGGAACAGGCTCTGCCGAGGATGCGCACCGTGAGATGTTCCTTCTCTGGGCAAGCAGAGATCCCAAAACCTGTTGTGCCTGTGAATAGGCTGCAGGGGGAAGGTGAAGACCAGCAAGAGCTTTCAGGGCTGCCACCTTCCGTGTGGGACAAGGAGCCGGACGTTTGCCTTTTCGGGAACAGGCTCTGCCGAGGATGCGCACCGTGAGAGATTGCGTCTCTGGGAAAGCAGAGATCCCAAAACCTGTTGTGCCTGTGAATAGGCTGCAGGGGGAAGGTGAAGACCAGCAAGAGCTTTCCGGGCTGCCACCTTCCGTGTGGGACAAGGAGCCGGACGTTTGCCTTTTCGGGAACAGGCTCTGCCGAGGATGCGCACCGTGAGATGTTCCTTCTCTGGGCAAGCAGAGATCCCAAAACCTGTTGTGCCTGTGAATAGGCTGCAGGGGGAAGGTGAAGACCAGCAAGAGCTTTCCGGGCTGCCACCTTCCGTGTGGGACAAGGAGCCGGACGTTTGCCTTTTCGGGAACAGGCTCTGCCGAGGATGCGCACCGTGAGGGATTGCGTCTTTGGGAAAGCAGAGATTCCCAGTGCGGTTGTGCCTGTGAATAGGCTGCAGGGGGAAGGTGAAGACCAGCAACAGCTTTCAGGGCTGCCACCTTCCGTGTGGGACAAGGAGCCGGACGTTTGCCTTTTCGGGAACAGGCTCTGCCGAGGATGCGCACCGTGAGAGATTGCGTCTCTGGGAAAGCAGAGATTCCCAGTGCGGTTGTGCCTGTGAATAGGCTGCAGGGGGAAGGTGAAGACCAGCAAGAGCTTTGAGGGCTGCCACCTTCCGTGTGGGACAAGGAGCCGGACGTTTGCCTTTTCGGGAACAGGCTGTGCCGAGGATGCGCACCGTGAGGGATTGCGTCTTTGGGAAAGCAGAGATTCCCAGTGCGGTTGTGCCTGTGAATAGGCTGCAGGGGGAAGGTGAAGACCAGCAACAGCTTTCCGGGCTGCCACCTTCCGTGTGGGACAAGGAGCCGGACGTTTGCCTTTTCGGGAACAGGCTCTGCCGAGGATGCGCACCGTGAGAGATTGCGTCTTTGGGAAAGCAGAGATTCCCAGTGCGGTTGTGCCTGTGAATAGTCTGCAGGGGGAAGGTGAAGACCAGCAACAGCTTTCAGGGCTGCCACCTTCCGTGTGGGACAAGGAGCCGGACGTTTGCCTTTTCGGGAACAGGCTCTGCCGAGGATGCGCACCGTGAGATGTTCCTTCTCTGGGCAAGCACAGATCCCCAAACCTGTTGTGCCTGTGAATAGGCTGCAGGGGGAAGGTGAAGACCAGCAAGAGCTTTCAGGGCTGCCACCTTCCGTGTGGGACAAGGAGCCGGACGTTTGCCTTTTCGGGAACAGGCTCTGCCGAGGATGCGCACCGTGAGATGTTCCTTCTCTGGGCAAGCACAGATCCCAAAACCTGTTGTGCCTGTGAATAGGCTGCAGGGGGAAGGTGAAGACCAGCAACAGCTTTCCGGGCTGCCACCTTCCGTGTGGGACAAGGAGCCGGACGTTTGCCTTTTCGGGAACAAGCTCTGCCGAGGATGCGCACCGTGAGAGATTGCGTCTCTGGGAAAGCATAGATCCCAAAACCTGTTGTGCCTGTGAATAGGCTGCACGGGGAAGGTGAAGACCAGCAAGAGCTTTCAGGGCTGCCACCTTCCGTGTGGGACAAGGAGCCGGACGTTTGCCTTTTCGGGAACAGGCTCTGCCGAGGATGCGCACCGTGAGATGTTCCTTCTCTGGGCAAGCACAGATCCCCAAACCTGTTGTGCCTGTGAATAGGCTGCAGGGGGAAGGTGAAGACCAGCAAGAGCTTTCCGGGCTGCCACCTTCCGTGTGGGACAAGGAGCCGGACGTTTGCCTTTTCGGGAACAGGACCTGCCGAGGATGCGCACCGTGAGGGATTGCGTCTTTGGGAAAGCAGAGATTCCCAGTGCGGTTGTGCCTGTGAATAGGCTGCAGGGGGAAGGTGAAGAACAGCAACAGCTTTCAGGGCTGCCACCTTCCGTGTGGGACAAGGAGCCGGACGTTTGCCTTTTCGGGAACAGGCTCTGCCGAGGATGCGCACCGTGAGAGATTGCGTCTGTGGGAAAGCAGAGATTCCCAGTGCGGTTGTGCCTGTGAATAGGCTGCAGGGGGAAGGTGAAGACCAGCAAGAGCTTTCCGGGCTGCCACCTTCCGTGTGGGACAAGGAGCCGGACGTTTGCCTGTTCTGGAACAGGCTCTGCCGAGGATGCGCACCGTGAGGGATTGCGTCTCTGGGCAAGCAGAGATCCCAAAACCTGTTGTGCCTGTGAATAGGCTGCAGGGGGAAGGTGAAGACCAGCAAGAGCTTTCAGGGCTGCCACCTTCCGTGTGGGACAAGGAGCCGGACGTTTGCCTTTTCGGGAACAGGCTCTGCCGAGGATGCGCACCGTGAGGGATTTCGTCTTTGGGAAAGCAGAGATCCCAAAACCTGTTGTGCCTGTGATTAGGCTGCAGGGGGAAGGTGAAGACCAGCAACAGCTTTCAGGGCTGCCACCTTCCGTGTGGGACAAGGAGCCGGACGTTTGCTTTTTTGTGAACAAGCTCTGCCGAGGATGCGCACCGTGAGATGTTCCTTCTCTGGGCAAGCAGAGATCCCAAAACCTGTTGTGCCTGTGAATAGGCTGCAGGGGGAAGGTGAAGACCAGCAACAGCTTTCCGGGCTGCCACCTTCCGTGTGGGACAAGGAGCGGGACGTTTGCCTTTTCGGGAACAGGCTCTGCCGAGGATGCGCACCGTGAGATGTTCCTTCTCTGGGCAAGCAGAGATCCCCAAACCTGTTGTGCCTGTGAATAGGCTGCAGGGGGAAGGTGAAGACCAGCAAGAGCTTTCAGGGCTGCCACCTTCCGTGTGGGACAAGGAGCCGGACGTTTGCCTTTTTGGGAACAAACTCTGCCGAGGATGCGCACCGTGAGAGATTGCGTCTCTGGGAAAGCAGAGATTCCCAGTGCGGTTGTGCCTGTGAATAGGCTGCACGGGGAATGTGAGAACCAGCAACAGCTTTCAGGGCTGCCACCTTCCGTGTGGGACAAGGAGCCGGACGTTTGCCTTTTCGGGAACAGGCTCTGCCGAGGATGCGCACCGTGAGAGATTGCGTCTCTGGGAAAGCAGAGATCCCAAAACCTGTTGTGCCTGTGAATAGGCTGCACGGGGAAGGTGAAGACCAGCAACAGTTTTCAGGGCTGCCACCTTCTGTGTGGGACAAGGAGCCGGACGTTTGCCTTTTCGGGAACAGGCTCTGCCGAGGATGCGCACCGTGAGATGTTCCTTCTCTGGGCAAGCACAGATCCCAAAACCTGTTGTGCCTGTGAATAGGCTGCAGGGGGAAGGTGAAGACCAGCAACAGCTTTCAGGGCTGCCACCTTCCGTGTGGGACAAGGAGCCGGACGTTTGCCTTTTCGGGAACAGGCTCTGCCGAGGATGCGCACCGTGAGGGATTGCGTCTTTGGGAAAGCAGAGATTCCCAGTGCGGTTGTGCCTGTGAATAGGCTGCAGGGGGAAGGTGAAGACCAGCAACAGCTTTCAGGGCTGCCACCTTCCATGTGGGACAAGGAGCCGGAAGTTTGCCTTTTCGGGAACAGGCTCTGCCGAGGATGCGCACCGTGAGGGATTGCGTCTTTGGGCAAGCAGAGATTCCCAGTGCGGTTGTGCCTGTGAATAGGCTGCAGGGGGAAGGTGAAGACCAGCAAGAGCTTTCAGGGCTGCCACCTTCCGTGTGGGACAAGGAGCCGGACGTTTGCCTTTTCGGGAACAGGCTCTGCCGAGGATGCGCACCGTGAGAGATTGCGTCTCTGGGAAAGCAGAGATTTCCAGTGCGGTTGTGCCTGTGAATAGGCTGCAGGGGGAAGGTGAAGACCAGCAAGAGCTTTCAGGGCTGCCACCTTCCGTGTGGGACAAGGAGCTGGACGTTTGCCTTTTCGGGAACAGGCTCTGCCGAGGATGCGCACCGTGAGAGATTGCGTCTTGGGGCAAGCACAGATCCCCAAACCTGTTGTGCCTGTGAATAGGCTGCAGGGGGAAGGTGAAGACCAGCAAGAGCTTTCAGGGCTGCCACCTTCCGTGTGGGACAAGGAGCCGGACGTTTGCCTTTTCGGGAACAGGCTCTGCCGAGGATGCGCACCGTGAGGGATTGCGTCTTTGGGAAAGCAGAGATTCCCAGTGCGGTTGTGCCTGTGAATAGGCTGCAGGGGGAAGGTGAAGACCAGCAACAGCTTTCAGGGCTGCCACCTTCCATGTGGGACAAGGAGCCGGACGTTTGCCTTTTCGGGAACAGGCTCTGCCGAGGATGCGCACCGTGAGGGATTGCGTCTTTGGGAAAGCAGAGATTCCCAGTGCGGTTGTGCCTGTGAATAGGCTGCAGGGGGAAGGCGAAGACCAGCAAGAGCTTTCAGGGCTGCCACCTTCCGTGTGGGACAAGGAGCCGGACGTTTGCCTTTTCGGGAACAGGCTCTGCCGAGGATGCGCACCGTGAGATGTTCCTTCTCTGGGCAAGCACAGATCCCAAAACCTGTTGTGCCTGTGAATAGGCTGCAGGGGGAAGGTGAAGACCAGCAACAGCTTTCAGGGCTGCCACCTTCCGTGTGGGACAAGGAGCCGGACGTTTGCTTTTTTGGGAACAAGCTCTACCGAGGATGCGCACCGTGAGATGTTCCTTCTCTGGGCATGCACAGATCCCTAAACCTGTTGTGCCTGTGAATAGGCTGCAGGGGGAAGGTGAAGACCAGCACCAGCTTTCCGGGCTGCCACCTTCCGTGTGGGACAAGGAGCCGGACAGTTGCTTTTTTGGGAACAAGCTCTGCCGAGGATGCGCACCGTGAGAGATTGCGTCTCTGGGAAAGCAGAGATCCCAAAACCTGTTGTGCCTGTGAATAGGCTGCAGGGGGAAGGTGAAGACCAGCAAGAGCTTTCCGGGCTGCCACCTTCCGTGTGGGACAAGGAGCCGGACGTTTGCCTTTTCGGGAACAAGCTCTGCCGAGGATGCGCACCGTGAGAGATTGCGTCTTGGGGCAAGCACAGATCCCAAAACCTGTTGTGCCTGTGAATAGGCTGCAGGGGGAAGGTGAAGACCAGCAAGAGCTTTCAGGGCTGCCACCTTCCGTGTGGGACAAGGAGCCGGACGTTTGCCTTTTCGGGAACAGGCTCTGCCGAGGATGCGCACCGTGAGGGATTGCGTCTTTGGGAAAGCAGAGATTCCCAGTGCGGTTGTGCCTGTGAATAGGCTGCAGGGGGAAGGTGAAGACCAGCAACAGCTTTCAGGGCTGCCACCTTCCGTGTGGGACAAGGAGCCGGACGTTTGCCTTTTCGGGAACAGGCTCTGCCGAGGATGCGCACCGTGAGAGATTGCGTCTCTGGGAAAGCAGAGATTCCCAGTGCGGTTGTGCCTGTGAATAGGCTGCAGGGGGAAGGTGAAGACCAGCAAGAGCTTTGAGGGCTGCCACCTTCCGTGTGGGACAAGGAGCCGGACGTTTGCCTTTTCGGGAACAGGCTCTGCCGAGGATGCGCACCGTGAGATGTTCCTTCTCTGGGCAAGCAGAGATCCCCAAACCTGTTGTGCCTGTGAATAGGCTGCAGGGGGAAGGTGAAGACCAGCAAGAGCTTTCAGGGCTGCCACCTTCCGTGTGGGACAAGGAGCCGGACGTTTGCCTTTTCGGGAACAGGCTCTGCCGAGGATGCGCACCGTGAGGGATTGCGTCTTTGGGAAAGCAGAGATTCCCAGTGCGGTTGTGCCTGTGAATAGGCTGCACGGGGAAGGTGAAGACCAGCAACAGCTTTCAGGGCTGCCACCTTCCGTGTGGGACAAGGAGCCGGACGTTTGCCTTTTCGGGAACAGGCTCTGCCGAGGATGCGCACCGTGAGAGATTGCGTCTTTGGGAAAGCAGAGATTCCCAGTGCGGTTGTGCCTGTGAATAGTCTGCAGGGGGAAGGTGAAGACCAGCAAGAGCTTTCAGGGCTGCCACCTTCCGTGTGGGACAAGGAGCCGGACGTTTGCCTTTTCGGGAACAGGCTCTGCCGAGGATGCGCACCGTGAGATGTTCCTTCTCTGGGCAAGCACAGATCCCCAAACCTGTTGTGCCTGTGAATAGGCTGCAGGGGGAAGGTGAAGACCAGCAAGAGCTTTCCGGGCTGCCACCTTCCGTGTGGGACAAGGAGCCGGACATTTGCTTTTTTGGGAACAAGCTCTGCCGAGGATGCGCACCGTGAGATGTTCCTTCTCTGGGCAAGCACAGATCCCAAAACCTGTTGTGCCTGTGAATAGGCTGCAGGGGGAAGGTGAAGACCAGCAACAGCTTTCCGGGCTGCCACCTTCCGTGTGGGACAAGGAGCCGGACGTTTGCCTTTTCGGGAACAAGCTCTGCCGAGGATGCGCACTGTGAGAGATTGCGTCTCTGGGAAAGCAGAGATCCCAAAACCTGTTGTGCCTGTGAATAGGCTGCACGGGGAAGGTGAAGACCAGCAAGAGCTTTCCGGGCTGCCACCTTCCGTGTGGGACAAGGAGCCGGACGTTTGCCTTTTCGGGAACAGGCTCTGCCGAGGATGCGCACCGTGAGATGTTCCTTCTCTGGGCAAGCAGAGATCCCCAAACCTGTTGTGCCTGTGAATAGGCTGCAGGGGGAAGGTGAAGACCAGCAAGAGCTTTCCGGGCTGCCACCTTCCGTGTGGGACAAGGAGCCGGACGTTTGCCTTTTCGGGAACAGGACCTGCCGAGGATGCGCACCGTGAGGGATTGCGTCTTTGGGAAAGCAGAGATTCCCAGTGCGGTTGTGCCTGTGAATAGGCTGCAGGGGGAAGGTGAAGACCAGCAAGAGCTTTCAGGGCTGCCACCTTCCGTGTGGGACAAGGAGCCGGACGTTTGCCTGTTCTGGAACAGGCTCTGCCGAGGATGCGCACCGTGAGAGATTGCGTCTCTGGGCAAGCAGAGATCCCAAAACCTGTTGTGCCTGTGAATAGGCTGCAGGGGGAAGGTGAAGACCAGCAACAGCTTTCAGGTCTGCCACCTTCCGTGTGGGACAAGGAGCCGGACGTTTGCTTTTTTGTGAACAAGCTCTGCCGAGGATGCGCACCGTGAGATGTTCCTTCTCTGGGCAAGCAGAGATCCCAAAACCTGTTGTGCCTGTGAATAGGCTGCAGGGGGAAGGTGAAGACCAGCAACAGCTTTCCGGGCTGCCACCTTCCGTGTGGGACAAGGAGCCGGACGTTTGCCTTTTCGGGAACAGGCTCTGCCGAGGATGCGCACCGTGAGATGTTCCTTCTCTGGGCAAGCAGAGATCCCCAAACCTGTTGTGCCTGTGAATAGGCTGCAGGGGGAAGGTGAAGACCAGCAAGAGCTTTCAGGGCTGCCACCTTCCGTGTGGGACAAGGAGCCGGACGTTTGTCTTTTCGGGAACAGGCTCTGCCGAGGATGCGCACCGTGAGGGATTGCGTCTTTGGGAAAGCAGAGATTCCCAGAGCGGTTGTGCCTGTGAATAGGCTGCATGGGGAAGGTGAAGACCAGCAACAGCTTTCCGGGCTGCCACCTTCCGTGTGGGACAAGGAGCCGGACGTTTGCCTTTTTGGGAACAGGCTCTGCCGAGGATGCGCACCGTGAGAGATTGCGTCTCTGGGAAAGCAGAGATTCCCAGTGCGGTTGTGCCTGTGAATAGGCTGCAGGGGGAAGGTGAAGACCAGCAACAGTTTTCAGGGCTGCCACCTTCCGTGTGGGACAAGGAGCCGGACGTTTGCCTTTTCGGGAACAGGCTCTGCCGAGGATGCGCACCGTGAGATGTTCCTTCTCTGGGCAAGCAGAGATCCCAAAACCTGTTGTGCCTGTGAATAGGCTGCAGGGGGAAGGTGAAGACCAGCAACAGCTTTCAGGGCTGCCACCTTCCGTGTGGGACAAGGAGCCGGACGTTTGCCTTTTCGGGAACAGGCTCTGCCGAGGATGCGCACCGTGAGGGATTGCGTGTTTGGGAAAGCAGAGATTCCCAGTGCGGTTGTGCCTGTGAATAGGCTGCAGGGGGAAGGTGAAGACCAGCAAGAGCTTTCAGGGCTGCCACCTTCCGTGTGGGACAAGGAGCCGGACGTTTGCCTTTTCGGGAACAGGCTCTGCCGAGGATGCGCACCGTGAGAGATTGCGTCTCTGGGAAAGCAGAGATTCCCAGTGCGGTTGTGCCTGTGAATAGGCTGCAGGGGGAAGGTGAAGACCAGCAAGAGCTTTCAGGGCTGCCACCTTCCGTGTGGGACAAGGAGCCGGACGTTTGCCTTTTCGGGAACAGGCTCTGCCGAGGATGCGCACCGTGAGATGTTCCTTCTCTGGGCAAGCAGAGATCCCAAAACCTGTTGTGCCTGTGAATAGGCTGCAGGGGGAAGGTGAAGACCAGCAACAGTTTTCAGGGCTGCCACCTTCCGTGTGGGACAAGGAGCCGGACGTTTGCCTTTTCGGGAACAGGCTCTGCCGAGGATGCGCACCGTGAGATGTTCCTTCTCTGGGCAAGCAGAGATCCCAAAACCTGTTGTGCCTGTGAATAGGCTGCAGGGGGAAGGTGAAGACCAGCAACAGCTTTCCGGGCTGCCACCTTCCGTGTGGGACAAGGAGCCGGACGTTTGCCTTTTCGGGAACAGGCTGTGCCGAGGATGCGCACCGTGAGGGATTGCGTCTTTGGGAAAGCAGAGATTCCCAGTGCGGTTGTGCCTGTGAATAGGCTGCAGGGGGAAGGTGAAGACCAGCAAGAGCTTTGAGGGCTGCCACCTTCCGTGTGGGACAAGGAGCCGGACGTTTGCCTTTTCGGGAACAGGCTCTGCCGAGGATGCGCACCGTGAGATGTTCCTTCTCTGGGCAAGCACAGATCCCCAAACCTGTTGCGCCTGTGAATAGGCTGCAGGGGGAAGGTGAAGACCAGCAACAGCTTTCAGGGCTGCCACCTTCCGTGTGGGACAAGGAGCCGGACGTTTGCCTTTTTGGGAACAAACTCTGCCGAGGATGCGCACCGTGAGAGATTGCGTCTCTGGGAAAGCAGAGATTCCCAGTGCGGTTGTGCCTGTGAATAGGCTGCACGGGGAATGTGAGAACCAGAAACAGCTTTCAGGGCTGCCACCTTCCGTGTGGGACAAGGAGCCGGACGTTTGCCTTTTCGGGAACAGGCTCTGCCGAGGATGCGCACCGTGAGAGATTGCGTCTCTGGGAAAGCAGAGATCCCAAAACCTGTTGTGCCTGTGAATAGGCTGCAGGGGGAAGGTGAAGACCAGCAACAGTTTTCAGGGCTGCCACCTTCCGAGTGGGACAAGGAGCCGGACGTTTGCCTTTTCGGGAACAGGCTCTGCCGAGGATGCGCACCGTGAGATGTTCCTTCTCTGGGCAAGCACAGATCCCAAAACCTGTTGTGCCTGTGAATAGGCTGCAGGGGGAAGGTGAAGACCAGCAACAGCTTTCCGGGCTGCCACCTTCCGTGTGGGACAAGGAGCCGGACGTTTGCCTTTTCGGGAACAGGCTCTGCCGAGGATGCGCACCGTGAGATGTTCCTTCTCTGCGCAAGCACAGATCCCAAAACCTGTTGTGCCTGTGAATAGGCTGCAGGGGGAAGGTGAAGACCAGCAACAGCTTTCAGGGCTGCCACCTTCCGTGTGGGACAAGGAGCCGGACGTTTGCCTTTTCGGGAACAAGCTCTGCCGAGGATGCGCACCGTGAGAGATTGCGTCTCTGGGCAAGCACAGATCCCAAAACCTGTTGTGCCTGTGAATAGGCTGCACGGGGAAGGTGAAGACCAGCAACAGCTTTCCAGGCTGCCACCTTCCGTGTGGGACAAGGAGCCGGACGTTTGCCTTTTCGGGAACAGGCTCTGCCGAGGATGCGCACCGTGAGATGTTCCTTCTCTGGGCAAGCAGAGATCCCAAAACCTGTTGTGCCTGTGAATAGGCTGCAGGGGGAAGGTGAAGACCAGCAAGAGCTTTCCGGGCTGCCACCTTCCGTGTGGGACAAGGAGCCGGACGTTTGCCTTTTCGGGAACAAGCTCTGCCGAGGATGCGCACCGTGAGAGATTGCGTCTTGGGGCAAGCACAGATCCCAAAACCTGTTGTGCCTGTGAATAGGCTGCAGGGGGAAGGTGAAGACCAGCAAGAGCTTTCAGGGCTGCCACCTTCCGTGTGGGACAAGGAGCCGGACGTTTGCCTTTTCGGGAACAGGCTCTGCCGAGGATGCGCACCGTGAGGGATTGCGTCTTTGGGAAAGCAGAGATTCCCAGTGCGGTTGTGCCTGTGAATAGGCTGCAGGGGGAAGGTGAAGACCAGCAACAGCTTTCAGGGCTGCCACCTTCCGTGTGGGACAAGGAGCCGGACGTTTGCCTTTTTGGGAACAGGCTCTGCCGAGGATGCGCACCGTGAGAGATTGCGTCTTTGGGAAAGCAGAGATTCCCAGTGCGGTTGTGCCTGTGAATAGGCTGCAGGGGGAAGGTGAAGACCAGCAAGAGCTTTGAGGGCTGCCACCTTCCGTGTGGGACAAGGAGCCGGACGTTTGCCTTTTCGGGAACAGGCTCTGCCGAGGATGCGCACCGTGAGATGTTCCTTCTCTGGGCAAGCAGAGATCCCCAAACCTGTTGTGCCTGTGAATAGGCTGCAGGGGGAAGGTGAAGACCAGCAAGAGCTTTCAGGGCTGCCACCTTCCGTGTGGGACAAGGAGCCGGACGTTTGCCTTTTCGGGAACAGGCTCTGCCGAGGATGCGCACCGTGAGGGATTGCGTCTTTGGGAAAGCAGAGATTCCCAGTGCGGTTGTGCCTGTGAATAGGCTGCAGGGGGAAGGTGAAGACCAGCAAGAGCTTTCCGGGCTGCCACCTTCCGTGTGGGACAAGGAGCCGGACGTTTGCCTTTTCGGGAACAGGCTCTGCCGAGGATGCGCACCGTGAGAGATTGCGTCTTTGGGAAAGCAGAGATTCCCAGTGCGGTTGTGCCTGTGAATAGTCTGCAGGGGGAAGGTGAAGACCAGCAAGAGCTTTCAGGGCTGCCACCTTCCGTGTGGGACAAGGAGCCGGACGTTTGCCTTTTCGGGAACAGGCTCTGCCGAGGATGCGCACCGTGAGATGTTCCTTCTCTGGGCAAGCACAGATCCCCAAACCTGTTGTGCCTGTGAATAGGCTGCAGGGGGAAGGTGAAGACCAGCAAGAGCTTTCAGGGCTGCCACCTTCCGTGTGGGACAAGGAGCCGGACGTTTGCCTTTTCGGGAACAGGCTCTGCCGAGGATGCGCACCGTGAGATGTTCCTTCTCTGGGCAAGCACAGATCCCAAAACCTGTTGTGCCTGTGAATAGGCTGCAGGGGGAAGGTGAAGACCAGCAACAGCTTTCCGGGCTGCCACCTTCCGTGTGGGACAAGGAGCCGGACGTTTGCCTTTTCGGGAACAAGCTCTGCCGAGGATGCGCACTGTGAGAGATTGCGTCTCTGGGAAAGCAGAGATCCCAAAACCTGTTGTGCCTGTGAATAGGCTGCACGGGGAAGGTGAAGACCAGCAAGAGCTTTCAGGGCTGCCACCTTCCGTGTGGGACAAGGAGCCGGACGTTTGCCTTTTCGGGAACAGGCTCTGCCGAGGATGCGCACCGTGAGATGTTCCTTCTCTGGGCAAGCAGAGATCCCCAAACCTGTTGTGCCTGTGAATAGGCTGCAGGGGGAAGGTGAAGACCAGCAACAGCTTTCAGGGCTGCCACCTTCCGTGTGGGACAAGGAGCCGGACGTTTGCCTTTTCGGGAACAGGACCTGCCAAGGATGCGCACCGTGAGGGATTGCGTCTTTGGGAAAGCAGAGATTCCCAGTGCGGTTGTGCCTGTGAATAGGCTGCAGGGGGAAGGTGAAGACCAGCAAGAGCTTTCAGGTCTGCCACCTTCCGTGTGGGACAAGGAGCCGGACGTTTGCTTTTTTGTGAACAAGCTCTGCCGAGGATGCGCACCGTGAGATGTTCCTTCTCTGGGCAAGCAGAGATCCCAAAACCTGTTGTGCCTGTGAATAGGCTGCAGGGGGAAGGTGAAGACCAGCAACAGCTTTCCGGGCTGCCACCTTCCGTGTGGGACAAGGAGCCGGACGTTTGCCTTTTCGGGAACAGGCTCTGCCGAGGATGCGCACCGTGAGATGTTCCTTCTCTGGGCAAGCACAGATCCCAAAACCTGTTGTGCCTGTGAATAGGCTGCAGGGGGAAGGTGAAGACCAGCAAGAGCTTTCCGGGCTGCCACCTTCCGTGTGGGACAAGGAGCCGGACGTTTGCCTTTTCGGGAACAGGCTCTGCCGAGGATGCGCACCGTGAGGGATTGCGTCTTTGGGAAAGCAGAGATTCCCAGAGCGGTTGTGCCTGTGAATAGGCTGCATGGGGAAGGTGAAGACCAGCAACAGCTTTCCGGGCTGCCACCTTCCGTGTGGGACAAGGAGCCGGACGTTTGCCTTTTTGGGAACAGGCTCTGCCGAGGATGCGCACCGTGAGAGATTGCGTCTCTGGGAAAGCAGAGATTCCCAGTGCGGTTGTGCCTGTGAATAGGCTGCAGGGGGAAGGTGAAGACCAGCAACAGTTTTCAGGGCTGCCACCTTCCGTGTGGGACAAGGAGCCGGACGTTTGCCTTTTCGGGAACAGGCTCTGCCGAGGATGCGCACCGTGAGATGTTCCTTCTCTGGGCAAGCAGAGATCCCAAAACCTGTTGTGCCTGTGAATAGGCTGCAGGGGGAAGGTGAAGACCAGCAACAGCTTTCAGGGCTGCCACCTTCCGTGTGGGACAAGGAGCCGGACGTTTGCCTTTTCGGGAACAGGCTCTGCCGAGGATGCGCACCGTGAGGGATTGCGTGTTTGGGAAAGCAGAGATTCCCAGTGCGGTTGTGCCTGTGAATAGGCTGCAGGGGGAAGGTGAAGACCAGCAAGAGCTTTCAGGGCTGCCACCTTCCGTGTGGGACAAGGAGCCGGACGTTTGCCTTTTCGGGAACAGGCTCTGCCGAGGATGCGCACCGTGAGAGATTGCGTCTTTGGGAAAGCAGAGATTCCCAGTGCGGTTGTGCCTGTGAATAGGCTGCAGGGGGAAGGTGAAGACCAGCAAGAGCTTTCAGGGCTGCCACCTTCCGTGTGGGACAAGGAGCCGGACGTTTGCCTTTTCGGGAACAGGCTCTGCCGAGGATGCGCACCGTGAGATGTTCCTTCTCTGGGCAAGCAGAGATCCCAAAACCTGTTGTGCCTGTGAATAGGCTGCAGGGGGAAGGTGAAGACCAGCAACAGTTTTCAGGGCTGCCACCTTCCGTGTGGGACAAGGAGCCGGACGTTTGCCTTTTCGGGAACAGGCTCTGCCGAGGATGCGCACCGTGAGATGTTCCTTCTCTGGGCAAGCACAGATCCCAAAACCTGTTGTGCCTGTGAATAGGCTGCAGGGGGAAGGTGAAGACCAGCACCAGCTTTCCGGGCTGCCACCTTCCGTGTGGGACAAGGAGCCGGACGTTTGCCTTTTCGGGAACAGGCTGTGCCGAGGATGCGCACCGTGAGGGATTGCGTCTTTGGGAAAGCAGAGATTCCCAGTGCGGTTGTGCCTGTGAATAGGCTGCAGGGGGAAGGTGAAGACCAGCAAGAGCTTTCCGGGCTGCCACCTTCCGTGTGGGACAAGGAGCCGGACGTTTGCCTTTTCGGGAACAGGCTCTGCCGAGGATGCGCACCGTGAGATGTTCCTTCTCTGGGCAAGCACAGATCCCCAAACCTGTTGCGCCTGTGAATAGGCTGCAGGGGGAAGGTGAAGACCAGCAACAGCTTTCAGGGCTGCCACCTTCCGTGTGGGACAAGGAGCCGGACGTTTGCCTTTTTGGGAACAAGCTCTGCCGAGGATGCGCACCGTGAGAGATTGCGTCTCTGGGAAAGCAGAGATTCCCAGTGCGGTTGTGCCTGTGAATAGGCTGCACGGGGAATGTGAGAACCAGAAACAGCTTTCAGGGCTGCCACCTTCCGTGTGGGACAAGGAGCCGGACGTTTGCCTTTTCGGGAACAGGCTCTGCCGAGGATGCGCACCGTGAGAGATTGCGTCTTTGGGCAAGCACAGATCCCCAAACCTGTTGTGCCTGTGAATAGGCCGCAGGGGGAAGGTGAAGACCAGCAAGAGCTTTCAGGGCTGCCACCTTCCGTGTGGGACAAGGAGCCGGACGTTTGCCTTTTCGGGAACAGGCTCTGCCGAGGATGCGCACCGTGAGATGTTCCTTCTCTGCGCAAGCACAGATCCCAAAACCTGTTGTGCCTGTGAATAGGCTGCAGGGGGAAGGTGAAAACCAGCAACAGCTTTCAGGGCTGCCACCTTCCGTGTGGGACAAGGAGCCGGACGTTTGCCTTTTCGGGAACAAGCTCTGCCGAGGATGCGCACCGTGAGAGATTGCGTCTCTGGGCAAGCACAGATCCCAAAACCTGTTGTGCCTGTGAATAGGCTGCACGGGGAAGGTGAAGACCAGCAACAGCTTTCCAGGCTGCCACCTTCCGTGTGGGACAAGGAGCCGGACGTTTGCCTTTTCGGGAACAGGCTCTGCCGAGGATGCGCACCGTGAGATGTTCCTTCTCTGGGCAAGCAGAGATCCCAAAACCTGTTGTGCCTGTGAATAGGCTGCACGGGGAAGGTGAAGACCAGCAAGAGCTTTCAGGGCTGCCACCTTCCGTGTGGGACAAGGAGCCGGACGTTTGCCTTTTCGGGAACAAGCTCTGCCGAGGATGCGCACCGTGAGAGATTGCGTCTCTGGGAAAGCAGAGATCCCAAAACCTGTTGTGCCTGTGAATAGGCTGCACGGGGAAGGTGAAGACCAGCAAGAGCTTTCAGGGCTGCCACCTTCCGTGTGGGACAAGGAGCCGGACGTTTGCCTTTTCGGGAACAGGCTCTGCCGAGGATGCGCACCGTGAGATGTTCCTTCTCTGGGCAAGCAGAGATCCCCAAACCTGTTGTGCCTGTGAATAGGCTGCAGGGGGAAGGTGAAGACCAGCAAGAGCTTTCCGGGCTGCCACCTTCCGTGTGGGACAAGGAGCCGGACGTTTGCCTTTTCGGGAACAGGACCTGCCGAGGATGCGCACCGTGAGGGATTGCGTCTTTGGGAAAGCAGAGATTCCCAGTGCGGTTGTGCCTGTGAATAGGCTGCAGGGGGAAGGTGAAGACCAGCAAGAGCTTTCAGGGCTGCCACCTTCCGTGTGGGACAAGGAGCCGGACGTTTGCCTTTTCGGGAACAGGCTCTGCCGAGGATGCGCACCGTGAGAGATTGCGTCTCTGGGCAAGCAGAGATCCCAAAACCTGTTGTGCCTGTGAATAGGCTGCAGGGGGAAGGTGAAGACCAGCAAGAGCTTTCAGGGCTGCCACCTTCCGTGTGGGACAAGGAGCCGGACGTTTGCCTTTTCGGGAACAGGCTCTGCCGAGGATGCGCACCGTGAGATGTTCCTTCTCTGGGCAAGCAGAGATCCCAAAACCTGTTGTGCCTGTGAATAGGCTGCAGGGGGAAGGTGAAGACCAGCAAGAGCTTTCCGGGCTGCCACCTTCCGTGTGGGACAAGGAGCCGGACGTTTGCCTTTTCGGGAACAGGCTCTGCCGAGGATGCGCACCGTGAGGGATTGCGTCTTTGGGAAAGCAGAGATTCCCAGTGCGGTTGTGCCTGTGAATAGGCTGCAGGGGGAAGGTGAAGACCAGCAACAGCTTTCAGGGCTGCCACCTTCCGTGTGGGACAAGGAGCCGGACGTTTGCCTTTTCGGGAACAGGCTCTGCCGAGGATGCGCACCGTGAGAGATTGCGTCTCTGGGAAAGCAGAGATTCCCAGTGCGGTTGTGCCTGTGAATAGGCTGCAGGGGGAAGGTGAAGACCAGCAAGAGCTTTGAGGGCTGCCACCTTCCGTGTGGGACAAGGAGCCGGACGTTTGCCTTTTCGGGAACAGGCTCTGCCGAGGATGCGCACCGTGAGATGTTCCTTCTCTGGGCAAGCACAGATCCCCAAACCTGTTGTGCCTGTGAATAGGCTGCAGGGGGAAGGTGAAGACCAGCAAGAGCTTTCAGGGCTGCCACCTTCCGTGTGGGACAAGGAGCCGGACGTTTGCCTTTTCGGGAACAGGCTCTGCCGAGGATGCGCACCGTGAGGGATTGCGTCTTTGGGAAAGCAGAGATTCCCAGTGCGGTTGTGCCTGTGAATAGGCTGCAGGGGGAAGGTGAAGACCAGCAAGAGCTTTCAGGGCTGCCACCTTCCGTGTGGGACAAGGAGCTGGACGTTTGCCTTTTCGGGAACAGGCTCTGCCGAGGATGCGCACCGTGAGAGATTGCGTCTTGGGGCAAGCACAGATCCCAAAACCTGTTGTGCCTGTGAATAGGCTGCAGGGGGAAGGTGAAGACCAGCAAGAGCTTTCAGGGCTGCCACCTTCCGTGTGGGACAAGGAGCCGGACGTTTGCCTTTTCGGGAACAGGCTCTGCCGAGGATGCGCACCGTGAGGGATTGCGTCTTTGGGAAAGCAGAGATTCCCAGTGCGGTTGTGCCTGTGAATAGGCTGCAGGGGGAAGGTGAAGACCAGCAACAGCTTTCAGGGCTGCCACCTTCCATGTGGGACAAGGAGCCGGACGTTTGCCTTTTCGGGAACAGGCTCTGCCGAGGATGCGCACCGTGAGAGATTGCGTCTTTGGGAAAGCAGAGATTCCCAGTGCGGTTGTGCCTGTGAATAGGCTGCAGGGGGAAGGCGAAGACCAGCAAGAGCTTTCAGGGCTGCCACCTTCCGTGTGGGACAAGGAGCCGGACGTTTGCCTTTTCGGGAACAGGCTCTGCCGAGGATGCGCACCGTGAGATGTTCCTTCTCTGGGCAAGCAGAGATCCCAAAACCTGTTGTGCCTGTGAATAGGCTGCACGGGGAAGGTGAAGACCAGCAACAGCTTTCAGGGCTGCCACCTTCCGTGTGGGACAAGGAGCCGGACGTTTGCTTTTTTGGGAACAAGCTCTACCGAGGATGCGCACCGTGAGATGTTCCTTCTCTGGGCAAGCACAGATCCCTAAACCTGTTGTGCCTGTGAATAGGCTGCAGGGGGAAGGTGAAGACCAGCACCAGCTTTCCGGGCTGCCACCTTCCGTGTGGGACAAGGAGCCGGACGTTTGCTTTTTTGGGAACAAGCTCTGCCGAGGATGCGCACCGTGAGAGATTGCGTCTCTGGGAAAGCAGAGATCCCAAAACCTGTTGTGCCTGTGAATAGGCTGCAGGGGGAAGGTGAAGACCAGCAAGAGCTTTCCGGGCTGCCACCTTCCGTGTGGGACAAGGAGCCGGACGTTTGCCTTTTCGGGAACAAGCTCTGCCGAGGATGCGCACCGTGAGAGATTGCGTCTTGGGGCAAGCACAGATCCCAAAACCTGTTGTGCCTGTGAATAGGCTGCAGGGGGAAGGTGAAGACCAGCAAGAGCTTTCAGGGCTGCCACCTTCCGTGTGGGACAAGGAGCCGGACGTTTGCCTTTTCGGGAACAGGCTCTGCCGAGGATGCGCACCGTGAGGGATTGCGTCTTTGGGAAAGCAGAGATTCCCAGTGCGGTTGTGCCTGTGAATAGGCTGCAGGGGGAAGGTGAAGACCAGCAACAGCTTTCAGGGCTGCCACCTTCCGTGTGGGACAAGGAGCCGGACGTTTGCCTTTTCGGGAACAGGCTCTGCCGAGGATGCGCACCGTGAGATGTTCCTTCTCTGGGCAAGCAGAGATCCCCAAACCTGTTGTGCCTGTGAATAGGCTGCAGGGGGAAGGTGAAGACCAGCAAGAGCTTTCCGGGCTGCCACCTTCCGTGTGGGACAAGGAGCCGGACGTTTGCCTTTTCGGGAACAGGACCTGCCGAGGATGCGCACCGTGAGGGATTGCGTCTCTGGGAAAGCAGAGATTCCCAGTGCGGTTGTGCCTGTGAATAGGCTGCACGGGGAAGGTGAAGACCAGCAACAGCTTTCAGGGCTGCCACCTTCCGTGTGGGACAAGGAGCCGGACGTTTGCCTTTTCGGGAACAGGCTCTGCCGAGGATGCGCACCGTGAGAGATTGCGTCTTTGGGAAAGCAGAGATTCCCAGTGCGGTTGTGCCTGTGAATAGGCTGCAGGGGGAAGGTGAAGACCAGCAAGAGCTTTCAGGGCTGCCACCTTCCGTGTGGGACAAGGAGCCGGACGTTTGCCTTTTCGGGAACAGGCTCTGCCGAGGATGCGCACCGTGAGATGTTCCTTCTCTGGGCAAGCACAGATCCCCAAACCTGTTGTGCCTGTGAATAGGCTGCAGGGGGAAGGTGAAGACCAGCAACAGCTTTCAGGGCTGCCACCTTCCGTGTGGGACAAGGAGCCGGACATTTGCTTTTTTGGGAACAAGCTCTGCCGAGGATGCGCACCGTGAGATGTTCCTTCTCTGGGCAAGCACAGATCCCAAAACCTGTTGTGCCTGTGAATAGGCTGCAGGGGGAAGGTGAAGACCAGCAAGAGCTTTCCGGGCTGCCACCTTCCGTGTGGGACAAGGAGCCGGACGTTTGCCTTTTCGGGAACAAGCTCTGCCGAGGATGCGCACCGTGAGAGATTGCGTCTCTGGGAAAGCAGAGATCCCAAAACCTGTTGTGCCTGTGAATAGGCTGCACGGGGAAGGTGAAGACCAGCAAGAGCTTTCAGGGCTGCCACCTTCCGTGTGGGACAAGGAGCCGGACGTTTGCCTTTTCGGGAACAGGCTCTGCCGAGGATGCGCACCGTGAGATGTTCCTTCTCTGGGCAAGCAGAGATCCCCAAACCTGTTGTGCCTGTGAATAGGCTGCAGGGGGAAGGTGAAGACCAGCAAGAGCTTTCCGGGCTGCCACCTTCCGTGTGGGACAAGGAGCCGGACGTTTGCCTTTTCGGGAACAGGACCTGCCGAGGATGCGCACCGTGAGGGATTGCGTCTTTGGGAAAGCAGAGATTCCCAGTGCGGTTGTGCCTGTGAATAGGCTGCAGGGGGAAGGTGAAGACCAGCAAGAGCTTTCAGGGCTGCCACCTTCCGTGTGGGACAAGGAGCCGGACGTTTGCCTGTTCTGGAACAGGCTCTGCCGAGGATGCGCACCGTGAGAGATTGCGTCTTGGGGCAAGCAGAGATCCCAAAACCTGTTGTGCCTGTGAATAGGCTGCAGGGGGAAGGTGAAGACCAGCAACAGCTTTCAGGGCTGCCACCTTCCGTGTGGGACAAGGAGCCGGACGTTTGCCTTTTCGGGAACAGGCTCTGCCGAGGATGCGCACCGTGAGATGTTCCTTCTCTGGGCAAGCAGAGATCCCAAAACCTGTTGTGCCTGTGATTAGGCTGCAGGGGGAAGGTGAAGACCAGCAACAGCTTTCAGGTCTGCCACCTTCCGTGTGGGACAAGGAGCCGGACGTTTGCTTTTTTGTGAACAAGCTCTGCCGAGGATGCGCACCGTGAGATGTTCCTTCTCTGGGCAAGCAGAGATCCCAAAACCTGTTGTGCCTGTGAATAGGCTGCAGGGGGAAGGTGAAGACCAGCAACAGCTTTCCGGGCTGCCACCTTCCGTGTGGGACAAGGAGCCGGACGTTTGCCTTTTCGGGAACAAGCTCTGCCGAGGATGTGCACCGTGAGATGTTCCTTCTCTGGGCAAGCACAGATCCCAAAACCTGTTGTGCCTGTGAATAGGCTGCAGGGGGAAGGTGAAGACCAGCAAGAGCTTTCAGGGCTGCCACCTTCCGTGTGGGACAAGGAGCCGGACGTTTGTCTTTTCGGGAACAGGCTCTGCCGAGGATGCGCACCGTGAGGGATTGCGTCTTTGGGAAAGCAGAGATTCCCAGTGCGGTTGTGCCTGTGAATAGGCTGCATGGGGAAGGTGAAGACCAGCAACAGCTTTCCGGGCTGCCACCTTCCGTGTGGGACAAGGAGCCGGACGTTTGCCTTTTTGGGAACAGGCTCTGCCGAGGATGCGCACCGTGAGAGATTGCGTCTCTGGGAAAGCAGAGATTCCCAGTGCGGTTGTGCCTGTGAATAGGCTGCAGGGGGAAGGTGAAGACCAGCAAGAGCTTTCAGGGCTGCCACCTTCCGTGTGGGACAAGGAGCTGGACGTTTGCCTTTTCGGGAACAGGCTCTGCCGAGGATGCGCACCGTGAGAGATTGCGTCTCTGGGAAAGCAGAGATCCCAAAACCTGTTGTGCCTGTGAATAGGCTGCACGGGGAAGGTGAAGACCAGCAAGAGCTTTCAGGGCTGCCACCTTCCGTGTGGGACAAGGAGCCGGACGTTTGCCTTTTCGGGAACAGGCTCTGCCGAGGATGCGCACCGTGAGAGATTGCGTCTTGGGGCAAGCAGAGATCCCAAAACCTGTTGTGCCTGTGAATAGGCTGCAGGGGGAAGGTGAAGACCAGCAAGAGCTTTCAGGGCTGCCACCTTCCGTGTGGGACAATGAGCCGGACGTTTGCCTTTTCGGGAACAGGCTCTGCCGAGGATGCGCACCGTGAGGGATTGCGTCTTTGGGAAAGCAGAGATTCCCAGTGCGGTTGTGCCTATGAATAGGCTGCAGGGGGAAGGTGAAGACCAGCAACAGCTTTCAGGGCTGCCACCTTCCATGTGGGACAAGGAGCCGGACGTTTGCCTTTTTGGGAACAGGCTCTGCCGAGGATGCGCACCGTGAGAGATTGCGTCTTTGGGAAAGCAGAGATTCCCAGTGCGGTTGTGCCTGTGAATAGGCTGCAGGGGGAAGGCGAAGACCAGCAAGAGCTTTCAGGGCTGCCACCTTCTGTGTGGGACAAGGAGCCGGACGTTTGCCTTTTCGGGAACAGGCTCTGCCGAGGATGCGCACCGTGAGATGTTCCTTCTCTGGGCAAGCAGATATCCCAAAACCTGTTGTGTCTGTGAATAGGCTGCAGGGGGAAGGTGAAGACCAGCAACAGCTTTCCGGGCTGCCACCTTCCGTGTGGGACAAGGAGCCGGACGTTTGCTTTTTTGGGAACAAGCTCTGCCGAGGATGCGCACCGTGAGATGTTCCTTCTCTGGGCAAGCAGAGATCCCAAAACCTGTTGTGCCTGTGAATAGGCTGCAGGGGGAAGGTGAAGACCAGCAACAGCTTTCCGGGCTGCCACCTTCCGTGTGGGACAAGGAGCCGGACGTTTGACTTTTCGGGAACAAGCTCTGCCGAGGATGCGCACCGTGAGAGATTGCGTCTCTGGGAAAGCATAGATCCCAAAACCTGTTGTGCCTGTGAATAGGCTGCACGGGGAAGGTGAAGACCAGCAAGAGCTTTCAGGGCTGCCACCTTCCGTGTGGGACAAGGAGCCGGACGTTTGTCTTTTCGGGAACAGGCTCTGCCGAGGATGCGCACCGTGAGGGATTGCGTCTTTGGGAAAGCAGAGATTCCCAGTGCGGTTGTGCCTGTGAATAGGCTGCATGGGGAAGGTGAAGACCAGCAACAGCTTTCCGGGCTGCCACCTTCCGTGTGGGACAAGGAGCCGGACGTTTGCCTTTTTGGGAACAGGCTCTGCCGAGGATGCGCACCGTGAGAGATTGCGTCTCTGGGAAAGCAGAGATTCCCAGTGCGGTTGTGCCTGTGAATAGGCTGCAGGGGGAAGGTGAAGACCAGCAAGAGCTTTCAGGGCTGCCACCTTCCGTGTGGGACAAGGAGCTGGACGTTTGCCTTTTCGGGAACAGGCTCTGCCGAGGATGCGCACCGTGAGAGATTGCGTCTCTGGGAAAGCAGAGATTCCCAGTGCGGTTGTGCCTGTGACTAGGCTGCAGGGGGAAGGTGAAGACCAGCAAGAGCTTTCAGGGCTGCCACCTTCCGTGTGGGACAAGGAGCCGGACGTTTGCCTTTTTGGGAACAGGCTCTGCCGAGGATGCGCACCGTGAGAGATTGCGTCTCTGGGCAAGCAGAGATCCCCAAACCTGTTGTGCCTGTGAATAGGCTGCAGGGGGAAGGTGAAGACCAGCAACAGCTTTCAGGGCTGCCACCTTCCGTGTGGGACAAGGAGCCGGACGTTTGCCTTTTCGGGAACAGGCTCTGCCGAGGATGCGCACCGTGAGATGTTCCTTCTCTGGGCAAGCAGAGATCCCAAAACCTGTTGTGCCTGTGATTAGGCTGCAGGGGGAAGGTGAAGACCAGCAACAGCTTTCAGGGCTGCCACCTTCCGTGTGGGACAAGGAGCCGGACGTTTGCTTTTTTGTGAACAAGCTCTGCTAAGGATGCGCACCGTGAGATGTTCCTTCTCTGGGCAAGCAGAGATCCCAAAACCTGTTGTGCCTGTGAATAGGCTGCAGGGGGAAGGTGAAGACCAGCACCAGCTTTCCGGGCTGCCACCTTCCGTGTGGGACAAGGAGCCGGACGTTTGCCTTTTCGGGAACAGGCTCTGCCGAGGATGCGCACCGTGAGAGATTGCGTCTCTGGGAAAGCAGAGATTCCCAGTGCGGTTGTGCCTGTGAATAGGCTGCAGGGGGAAGGTGAAGACCAGCAAGAGCTTTCAGGGCTGCCACCTTCCGTGTGGGACAAGGAGCTGGACGTTTGCCTTTTCGGGAACAGGCTCTGCCGAGGATGCGCACCGTGAGAGATTGCGTCTCTGGGCAAGCAGAGATCCCACAACCTGTTGTGCCTGTGACTAGGCTGCAGGGGGAAGGTGAAGACCAGCAAGAGCTTTCAGGGCTGCCACCTTCCGTGTGGGACAAGGAGCCGGACGTTTGCCTTTTCGGGAACAGGCTCTGCCGAGGATGCGCACCGTGAGAGATTGCGTCTTGGGGCAAGCACAGGTCCCCAAACCTGTTGTGCCTGTGAATAGGCTGCACGGGGAAGGTGAAGACCAGCAAGAGCTTTCAGGGCTGCGACCTTCCGTGTGGGACAATGAGCCGGACGTTTGCCTTTTCGGGAACAGGCTCTGCCGAGGATGCGCACCGTGAGGGATTGCGTCTTTGGGAAAGCAGAGATTCCCAGTGCGGTTGTGCCTGTGAATAGGCTGCAGGGGGAAGGTGAAGACCAGCAAGAGCTTTCAGGGCTGCCACCTTCCATGTGGGACAAGGAGCCGGACGTTTGCCTTTTCGGGAACAGGCTCTGCCGAGGATGCGCACCGTGAGAGATTGCGTCTTTGGGAAAGCAGAGATTCCCAGTGCGGTTGTGCCTGTGAATAGGCTGCAGGGGGAAGGCGAAGACCAGCAAGAGCTTTCAGGGCTGCCACCTTCCGTGTGGGACAAGGAGCCGGACGTTTGCCTTTTCGGGAACAGGCTCTGCCGAGGATGCGCACCGTGAGATGTTCCTTCTCTGGGCAAGCACAGATCCCAAAACCTGTTGTGTCTGTGAATAGGCTGCAGGGGGAAGGTGAAGACCAGCAACAGCTTTCCGGGCTGCCACCTTCCGTGTGGGACAAGGAGCCGGACGTTTGCCTTTTCGGGAACAAGCTCTGCCGAGGATGCGCACCGTGAGAGATTGCGTCTCTGGGAAAGCATAGATCCCAAAACCTGTTGTGCCTGTGAATAGGCTGCACGGGGAAGGTGAAGACCAGCAAGAGCTTTCAGGGCTGCCACCTTCCGTGTGGGACAAGGAGCCGGACGTTTGCCTTTTCGGGAACAGGCTCTGCCGAGGATGCGCACCGTGAGATGTTCCTTCTCTGGGCAAGCAGAGATCACCAAACCTGTTGTGCCTGTGAATAGGCTGCAGGGGGAAGGTGAAGACCAGCAAGAGCTTTCCGGGCTGCCACCTTCCGTGTGGGACAAGGAGCCGGACGTTTGCCTTTTCGGGAACAGGCTCTGCCGAGGATGCGCACCGTGAGATGTTCCTTCTCTGGGCAAGCAGAGATCCCAAAACCTGTTGTGCCTGTGATTAGGCTGCAGGGGGAAGGTGAAGACCAGCAACAGCTTTCAGGGCTGCCACCTTCCGTGTGGGACAAGGAGCCGGACGTTTGCTTTTTTGTGAACAAGCTCTGCCGAGGATGCGCACCGTGAGATGTTCCTTCTCTGGGCAAGCAGAGATCCCAAAACCTGTTGTGCCTGTGAATAGGCTGCAGGGGGAAGGTGAAGACCAGCACCAGCTTTCCGGGCTGCCACCTTCCGTGTGGGACAAGGAGCCGGACGTTTGCCTTTTCGGGAACAGGCTCTGCCGAGGATGCGCACCGTGAGGGATTGCGTCTTTGGGAAAGCAGAGATTCCCAGTGCGGTTGTGCCTGTGAATAGGCTGCACGGGGAAGGTGAAGACCAGCAACAGCTTTCCGGGCTGCCACCTTCCGTGTGGGACAAGGAGCCGGACGTTTGCCTTTTTGGGAACAGGCTCTGCCGAGGATGCGCACCGTGAGAGATTGCGTCTCTGGGAAAGCAGAGATTCCCAGTGCGGTTGTGCCTGTGAATAGGCTGCAGGGGGAAGGTGAAGACCAGCAAGAGCTTTCCGGGCTGCCACCTTCCGTGTGGGACAAGGAGCTGGACGTTTGCCTTTTCGGGAACAGGCTCTGCCGAGGATGCGCACCGTGAGAGATTGCGTCTCTGGGCAAGCACAGATCCCAAAACCTGTTGTGCCTGTGAATAGGCTGCAGGGGGAAGGTGAAGACCAGCAAGAGCTTTCAGGGCTGCGACCTTCCGTGTGGGACAATGAGCCGGACGTTTGCCTTTTCGGGAACAGGCTCTGCCGAGGATGCGCACCGTGAGGGATTGCGTCTTTGGGAAAGCAGAGATTCCCAGTGCGGTTGTGCCTGTGAATAGGCTGCAGGGGGAAGGTGAAGACCAGCAACAGCTTTCAGGGCTGCCACCTTCCGTGTGGGACAAGGAGCCGGACGTTTGCCTTTTTGGGAACAGGCTCTGCCGAGGATGCGCACCGTGAGAGATTGCGTCTTTGGGAAAGCAGAGATTCCCAGTGCGGTTGTGCCTGTGAATAGGCTGCAGGGGGAAGGCGAAGACCAGCAAGAGCTTTCCGGGCTGCCACCTTCCGTGTGGGACAAGGAGCCGGACGTTTGCCTTTTCGGGAACAGGCTCTGCCGAGGATGCGCACCGTGAGATGTTCCTTCTCTGGGCAAGCAGATATCCCAAAACCTGTTGTGTCTGTGAATAGGCTGCAGGGGGAAGGTGAAGACCAGCACCAGCTTTCCGGGCTGCCACCTTCCGTGTGGGACAAGGAGCCGGACGTTTGCTTTTTTGGGAACAAGCTCTGCCGAGGATGCGCACCGTGAGATGTTCCTTCTCTGGGCAAGCAGAGATCCCAAAACCTGTTGTGCCTGTGAATAGGCTGCAGGGGGAAGGTGAAGACCAGCACCAGCTTTCCGGGCTGCCACCTTCCGTGTGGGACAAGGAGCCGGACGTTTGCCTTTTCGGGAACAGGCTCTGCCGAGGATGCGCACCGTGAGAGATTGCGTCTCTGGGAAAGCAGAGATTCCCAGTGCGGTTGTGCCTGTGAATAGGCTGCACGGGGAAGGTGAAGACCAGCAACAGCTTTCCGGGCTGCCACCTTCCGTGTGGGACAAGGAGCCGGACGTTTGCCTTTTTGGGTACAGGCTCTGCCGAGGATGCGCACCGTGAGAGATTGCGTCTCTGGGAAAGCAGAGATTCCCAGTGCGGTTGTGCCTGTGAATAGGCTGCAGGGGGAAGGTGAAGACCAGCAAGAGCTTTCAGGGCTGCCACCTTCCGTGTGGGACAAGGAGCCGGACGTTTGCCTTTTCGGGAACAGGCTCTGCCGAGGATGCGCACCGTGAGAGATTGCGTCTCTGGGCAAGCAGAGATCCCAAAACCTGTTGTGCCTGTGAATAGGCTGCACGGGGAAGGTGAAGACCAGCAAGAGCTTTCAGGGCTGCCACCTTCCGTGTGGGACAAGGAGCCGGACGTTTGCCTTTTCGGGAACAGGCTCTGCCGAGGATGCGCACCGTGAGAGATTGCGTCTTGGGGCAAGCACAGATCCCCAAACCTGTTGTGCCTGTGAATAGGCTGCACGGGGAAGGTGAAGACCAGCAAGAGCTTTCCGGGCTGCCACCTTCCGTGTGGGACAAGGAGCCGGACGTTTGCCTTTTCGGGAACAGGCTCTGCCGAGGATGCGCACCGTGAGAGATTGCATCTCTGGGAAAGCAGAGATCCCAAAACCTGTTGTGCCTGTGAATAGGCTGCAGGGGGAAGGTGAGGACCAGCAACAGCTTTCCGGGCTGCCACCTTCCATGTGGGACAAGGAGCCGGACGTTTGCCTTTTCGGGAACAGGCTCTGCCGAGGATGCGCACCGTGAGAGATTGCGTCTTTGGGAAAGCAGAGATTCCCAGTGCGGTTGTGCCTGTGAATAGGCTGCAGGGGGAAGGCGAAGACCAGCAAGAGCTTTCAGGGCTGCCACCTTCCGTGTGGGACAAGGAGCCGGACGTTTGCCTTTTCGGGAACAGGCTCTGCCGAGGATGCGCACCGTGAGATGTTCCTTCTCTGGGCAAGCAGATATCCCAAAACCTGTTGTGTCTGTGAATAGGCTGCAGGGGGAAGGTGAAGACCAGCAACAGCTTTCCGGGCTGCCACCTTCCGTGTGGGACAAGGAGCCGGACGTTTGCTTTTTTGGGAACAAGCTCTGCCGAGGATGCGCACCGTGAGATGTTCCTTCTCTGGGCAAGCACAGATCCCAAAACCTGTTGTGCCTGTGAATAGGCTGCAGGGGGAAGGTGAAGACCAGCAACAGCTTTCCGGGCTGCCACCTTCCGTGTGGGACAAGGAGCCGGACGTTTGACTTTTCGGGAACAAGCTCTGCCGAGGATGCGCACCGTGAGAGATTGCGTCTCTGGGAAAGCATAGATCCCAAAACCTGTTGTGCCTGTGAATAGGCTGCACGGGGAAGGTGAAGACCAGCAAGAGCTTTCAGGGCTGCCACCTTCCGTGTGGGACAAGGAGCCGGACGTTTGCCTTTTCGGGAACAGGCTCTGCCGAGGATGCGCACCGTGAGATGTTCCTTCTCTGGGCAAGCAGAGATCCCCAAACCTGTTGTGCCTGTGAATAGGCTGCAGGGGGAAGGTGAAGACCAGCAACAGCTTTCCGGGCTGCCACCTTCCGTGTGGGACAAGGAGCCGGACGTTTGCCTTTTCGGGAACAGGCTCTGCCGAGGATGCGCACCGTGAGATGTTCCTTCTCTGGGCAAGCAGAGATCCCAAAACCTGTTGTGCCTGTGATTAGGCTGCAGGGGGAAGGTGAAGACCAGCAACAGCTTTCAGGGCTGCCACCTTCCGTGTGGGACAAGGAGCCGGACGTTTGCTTTTTTGTGAACAAGCTCTGCCGAGGATGCGCACCGTGAGATGTTCCTTCTCTGGGCAAGCAGAGATCCCAAAACCTGTTGTGCCTGTGAATAGGCTGCAGGGGGAAGGTGAAGACCAGCAAGAGCTTTCCGGGCTGCCACCTTCCGTGTGGGACAAGGAGCCGGACGTTTGCCTTTTCGGGAACAGGCTCTGCCGAGGATGCGCACCGTGAGATGTTCCTTCTCTGGGCAAGCAGATATCCCAAAACCTGTTGTGTCTGTGAATAGGCTGCAGGGGGAAGGTGAAGACCAGCAACAGCTTTCCGGGCTGCCACCTTCCGTGTGGGACAAGGAGCCGGACGTTTGCTTTTTTGGGAACAAGCTCTGCCGAGGATGCGCACCGTGAGATGTTCCTTCTCTGGGCAAGCAGAGATCCCAAAACCTGTTGTGCCTGTGAATAGGCTGCAGGGGGAAGGTGAAGACCAGCACCAGCTTTCCGGGCTGCCACCTTCCGTGTGGGACAAGGAGCCGGACGTTTGCCTTTTCGGGAACAGGCTCTGCCGAGGATGCGCACCGTGAGAGATTGCGTCTCTGGGAAAGCAGAGATTCCCAGTGCGGTTGTGCCTGTGAATAGGCTGCACGGGGAAGGTGAAGACCAGCAACAGCTTTCCGGGCTGCCACCTTCCGTGTGGGACAAGGAGCCGGACGTTTGCCTTTTTGGGTACAGGCTCTGCCGAGGATGCGCACCGTGAGAGATTGCGTCTCTGGGAAAGCAGAGATTCCCAGTGCGGTTGTGCCTGTGAATAGGCTGCAGGGGGAAGGTGAAGACCAGCAAGAGCTTTCAGGGCTGCCACCTTCCGTGTGGGACAAGGAGCCGGACGTTTGCCTTTTCGGGAACAGGCTCTGCCGAGGATGCGCACCGTGAGAGATTGCGTCTCTGGGCAAGCAGAGATCCCAAAACCTGTTGTGCCTGTGAATAGGCTGCACGGGGAAGGTGAAGACCAGCAAGAGCTTTCAGGGCTGCCACCTTCCGTGTGGGACAAGGAGCCGGACGTTTGCCTTTTCGGGAACAGGCTCTGCCGAGGATGCGCACCGTGAGAGATTGCGTCTTGGGGCAAGCACAGATCCCCAAACCTGTTGTGCCTGTGAATAGGCTGCAGGGGGAAGGTGAAGACCAGCAAGAGCTTTCCGGGCTGCCACCTTCCGTGTGGGACAAGGAGCCGGACGTTTGCCTTTTCGGGAACAGGCTCTGCCGAGGATGCGCACCGTGAGAGATTGCATCTCTGGGAAAGCAGAGATCCCAAAACCTGTTGTGCCTGTGAATAGGCTGCAGGGGGAAGGTGAGGACCAGCAACAGCTTTCCGGGCTGCCACCTTCCATGTGGGACAAGGAGCCGGACGTTTGCCTTTTCGGGAACAGGCTCTGCCGAGGATGCGCACCGTGAGAGATTGCGTCTTTGGGAAAGCAGAGATTCCCAGTGCGGTTGTGCCTGTGAATAGGCTGCAGGGGGAAGGCGAAGACCAGCAAGAGCTTTCAGGGCTGCCACCTTCCGTGTGGGACAAGGAGCCGGACGTTTGCCTTTTCGGGAACAGGCTCTGCCGAGGATGCGCACCGTGAGATGTTCCTTCTCTGGGCAAGCAGATATCCCAAAACCTGTTGTGTCTGTGAATAGGCTGCAGGGGGAAGGTGAAGACCAGCAACAGCTTTCCGGGCTGCCACCTTCCGTGTGGGACAAGGAGCCGGACGTTTGCTTTTTTGGGAACAAGCTCTGCCGAGGATGCGCACCGTGAGATGTTCCTTCTCTGGGCAAGCACAGATCCCAAAACCTGTTGTGCCTGTGAATAGGCTGCAGGGGGAAGGTGAAGACCAGCAACAGCTTTCCGGGCTGCCACCTTCCGTGTGGGACAAGGAGCCGGACGTTTGACTTTTCGGGAACAAGCTCTGCCGAGGATGCGCACCGTGAGAGATTGCGTCTCTGGGCAAGCAGAGATCCCAAAACCTGTTGTGCCTGTGAATAGGCTGCACGGGGAAGGTGAAGACCAGCAAGAGCTTTCAGGGCTGCCACCTTCCGTGTGGGACAAGGAGCCGGACGTTTGCCTTTTCGGGAACAGGCTCTGCCGAGGATGCGCACCGTGAGAGATTGCGTCTTGGGGCAAGCACAGATCCCCAAACCTGTTGTGCCTGTGAATAGGCTGCAGGGGGAAGGTGAAGACCAGCAAGAGCTTTCCGGGCTGCCACCTTCCGTGTGGGACAAGGAGCCGGACGTTTGCCTTTTCGGGAACAGGCTCTGCCGAGGATGCGCACCGTGAGAGATTGCATCTCTGGGAAAGCAGAGATCCCAAAACCTGTTGTGCCTGTGAATAGGCTGCAGGGGGAAGGTGAGGACCAGCAACAGCTTTCCGGGCTGCCACCTTCCATGTGGGACAAGGAGCCGGACGTTTGCCTTTTCGGGAACAGGCTCTGCCGAGGATGCGCACCGTGAGAGATTGCGTCTTTGGGAAAGCAGAGATTCCCAGTGCGGTTGTGCCTGTGAATAGGCTGCAGGGGGAAGGCGAAGACCAGCAAGAGCTTTCAGGGCTGCCACCTTCCGTGTGGGACAAGGAGCCGGACGTTTGCCTTTTCGGGAACAGGCTCTGCCGAGGATGCGCACCGTGAGATGTTCCTTCTCTGGGCAAGCAGATATCCCAAAACCTGTTGTGTCTGTGAATAGGCTGCAGGGGGAAGGTGAAGACCAGCAACAGCTTTCCGGGCTGCCACCTTCCGTGTGGGACAAGGAGCCGGACGTTTGCTTTTTTGGGAACAAGCTCTGCCGAGGATGCGCACCGTGAGATGTTCCTTCTCTGGGCAAGCACAGATCCCAAAACCTGTTGTGCCTGTGAATAGGCTGCAGGGGGAAGGTGAAGACCAGCAACAGCTTTCCGGGCTGCCACCTTCCGTGTGGGACAAGGAGCCGGACGTTTGACTTTTCGGGAACAAGCTCTGCCGAGGATGCGCACCGTGAGAGATTGCGTCTCTGGGAAAGCATAGATCCCAAAACCTGTTGTGCCTGTGAATAGGCTGCACGGGGAAGGTGAAGACCAGCAAGAGCTTTCAGGGCTGCCACCTTCCGTGTGGGACAAGGAGCCGGACGTTTGCCTTTTCGGGAACAGGCTCTGCCGAGGATGCGCACCGTGAGATGTTCCTTCTCTGGGCAAGCAGAGATCCCCAAACCTGTTGTGCCTGTGAATAGGCTGCAGGGGGAAGGTGAAGACCAGCAACAGCTTTCCGGGCTGCCACCTTCCGTGTGGGACAAGGAGCCGGACGTTTGCCTTTTCGGGAACAGGCTCTGCCGAGGATGCGCACCGTGAGATGTTCCTTCTCTGGGCAAGCAGAGATCCCAAAACCTGTTGTGCCTGTGATTAGGCTGCAGGGGGAAGGTGAAGACCAGCAACAGCTTTCAGGGCTGCCACCTTCCGTGTGGGACAAGGAGCCGGACGTTTGCTTTTTTGTGAACAAGCTCTGCCGAGGATGCGCACCGTGAGATGTTCCTTCTCTGGGCAAGCAGAGATCCCAAAACCTGTTGTGCCTGTGAATAGGCTGCAGGGGGAAGGTGAAGACCAGCAAGAGCTTTCCGGGCTGCCACCTTCCGTGTGGGACAAGGAGCCGGACGTTTGCCTTTTCGGGAACAGGCTCTGCCGAGGATGCGCACCGTGAGGGATTGCGTCTTTGGGAAAGCAGAGATTCCCAGTGCGGTTGTGCCTGTGAATAGGCTGCACGGGGAAGGTGAAGACCAGCAACAGCTTTCCGGGCTGCCACCTTCCGTGTGGGACAAGGAGCCGGACGTTTGCCTTTTTGGGAACAGGCTCTGCCGAGGATGCGCACCGTGAGAGATTGCGTCTCTGGGAAAGCAGAGATTCCCAGTGCGGTTGTGCCTGTGAATAGGCTGCAGGGGGAAGGTGAAGACCAGCAAGAGCTTTCAGGGCTGCCACCTTCCGTGTGGGACAAGGAGCTGGACGTTTGCCTTTTCGGGAACAGGCTCTGCCGAGGATGCGCACCGTGAGAGATTGCGTCTCTGGGCAAGCACAGATCCCAAAACCTGTTGTGCCTGTGAATAGGCTGCAGGGGGAAGGTGAAGACCAGCAAGAGCTTTCAGGGCTGCGACCTTCCGTGTGGGACAATGAGCCGGACGTTTGCCTTTTCGGGAACAGGCTCTGCCGAGGATGCGCACCGTGAGGGATTGCGTCTTTGGGAAAGCAGAGATTCCCAGTGCGGTTGTGCCTGTGAATAGGCTGCAGGGGGAAGGTGAAGACCAGCAACAGCTTTCAGGGCTGCCACCTTCCGTGTGGGACAAGGAGCCGGACGTTTGCCTTTTTGGGAACAGGCTCTGCCGAGGATGCGCACCGTGAGAGATTGCGTCTTTGGGAAAGCAGAGATTCCCAGTGCGGTTGTGCCTGTGAATAGGCTGCAGGGGGAAGGCGAAGACCAGCAAGAGCTTTCCGGGCTGCCACCTTCCGTGTGGGACAAGGAGCCGGACGTTTGCCTTTTCGGGAACAGGCTCTGCCGAGGATGCGCACCGTGAGATGTTCCTTCTCTGGGCAAGCAGATATCCCAAAACCTGTTGTGTCTGTGAATAGGCTGCAGGGGGAAGGTGAAGACCAGCAACAGCTTTCCGGGCTGCCACCTTCCGTGTGGGACAAGGAGCCGGACGTTTGCTTTTTTGGGAACAAGCTCTGCCGAGGATGCGCACCGTGAGATGTTCCTTCTCTGGGCAAGCAGAGATCCCAAAACCTGTTGTGCCTGTGAATAGGCTGCAGGGGGAAGGTGAAGACCAGCACCAGCTTTCCGGGCTGCCACCTTCCGTGTGGGACAAGGAGCCGGACGTTTGCCTTTTCGGGAACAGGCTCTGCCGAGGATGCGCACCGTGAGAGATTGCGTCTCTGGGAAAGCAGAGATTCCCAGTGCGGTTGTGCCTGTGAATAGGCTGCACGGGGAAGGTGAAGACCAGCAACAGCTTTCCGGGCTGCCACCTTCCGTGTGGGACAAGGAGCCGGACGTTTGCCTTTTTGGGTACAGGCTCTGCCGAGGATGCGCACCGTGAGAGATTGCGTCTCTGGGAAAGCAGAGATTCCCAGTGCGGTTGTGCCTGTGAATAGGCTGCAGGGGGAAGGTGAAGACCAGCAAGAGCTTTCAGGGCTGCCACCTTCCGTGTGGGACAAGGAGCCGGACGTTTGCCTTTTCGGGAACAGGCTCTGCCGAGGATGCGCACCGTGAGAGATTGCGTCTCTGGGCAAGCAGAGATCCCAAAACCTGTTGTGCCTGTGAATAGGCTGCACGGGGAAGGTGAAGACCAGCAAGAGCTTTCAGGGCTGCCACCTTCCGTGTGGGACAAGGAGCCGGACGTTTGCCTTTTCGGGAACAGGCTCTGCCGAGGATGCGCACCGTGAGAGATTGCGTCTTGGGGCAAGCACAGATCCCCAAACCTGTTGTGCCTGTGAATAGGCTGCAGGGGGAAGGTGAAGACCAGCAAGAGCTTTCCGGGCTGCCACCTTCCGTGTGGGACAAGGAGCCGGACGTTTGCCTTTTCGGGAACAGGCTCTGCCGAGGATGCGCACCGTGAGAGATTGCATCTCTGGGAAAGCAGAGATCCCAAAACCTGTTGTGCCTGTGAATAGGCTGCAGGGGGAAGGTGAGGACCAGCAACAGCTTTCCGGGCTGCCACCTTCCATGTGGGACAAGGAGCCGGACGTTTGCCTTTTCGGGAACAGGCTCTGCCGAGGATGCGCACCGTGAGAGATTGCGTCTTTGGGAAAGCAGAGATTCCCAGTGCGGTTGTGCCTGTGAATAGGCTGCAGGGGGAAGGCGAAGACCAGCAAGAGCTTTCAGGGCTGCCACCTTCCGTGTGGGACAAGGAGCCGGACGTTTGCCTTTTCGGGAACAGGCTCTGCCGAGGATGCGCACCGTGAGATGTTCCTTCTCTGGGCAAGCAGATATCCCAAAACCTGTTGTGTCTGTGAATAGGCTGCAGGGGGAAGGTGAAGACCAGCAACAGCTTTCCGGGCTGCCACCTTCCGTGTGGGACAAGGAGCCGGACGTTTGCTTTTTTGGGAACAAGCTCTGCCGAGGATGCGCACCGTGAGATGTTCCTTCTCTGGGCAAGCACAGATCCCAAAACCTGTTGTGCCTGTGAATAGGCTGCAGGGGGAAGGTGAAGACCAGCAACAGCTTTCCGGGCTGCCACCTTCCGTGTGGGACAAGGAGCCGGACGTTTGACTTTTCGGGAACAAGCTCTGCCGAGGATGCGCACCGTGAGAGATTGCGTCTCTGGGAAAGCATAGATCCCAAAACCTGTTGTGCCTGTGAATAGGCTGCACGGGGAAGGTGAAGACCAGCAAGAGCTTTCAGGGCTGCCACCTTCCGTGTGGGACAAGGAGCCGGACGTTTGCCTTTTCGGGAACAGGCTCTGCCGAGGATGCGCACCGTGAGATGTTCCTTCTCTGGGCAAGCAGAGATCCCCAAACCTGTTGTGCCTGTGAATAGGCTGCAGGGGGAAGGTGAAGACCAGCAAGAGCTTTCCGGGCTGCCACCTTCCGTGTGGGACAAGGAGCCGGACGTTTGCCTTTTCGGGAACAGGCTCTGCCGAGGATGCGCACCGTGAGATGTTCCTTCTCTGGGCAAGCAGAGATCCCAAAACCTGTTGTGCCTGTGATTAGGCTGCAGGGGGAAGGTGAAGACCAGCAACAGCTTTCAGGGCTGCCACCTTCCGTGTGGGACAAGGAGCCGGACGTTTGCTTTTTTGTGAACAAGCTCTGCCGAGGATGCGCACCGTGAGATGTTCCTTCTCTGGGCAAGCAGAGATCCCAAAACCTGTTGTGCCTGTGAATAGGCTGCAGGGGGAAGGTGAAGACCAGCAAGAGCTTTCCGGGCTGCCACCTTCCGTGTGGGACAAGGAGCCGGACGTTTGCCTTTTCGGGAACAGGCTCTGCCGAGGATGCGCACCGTGAGGGATTGCGTCTTTGGGAAAGCAGAGATTCCCAGTGCGGTTGTGCCTGTGAATAGGCTGCACGGGGAAGGTGAAGACCAGCAACAGCTTTCCGGGCTGCCACCTTCCGTGTGGGACAAGGAGCCGGACGTTTGCCTTTTTGGGAACAGGCTCTGCCGAGGATGCGCACCGTGAGAGATTGCGTCTCTGGGAAAGCAGAGATTCCCAGTGCGGTTGTGCCTGTGAATAGGCTGCAGGGGGAAGGTGAAGACCAGCAAGAGCTTTCAGGGCTGCCACCTTCCGTGTGCACAAGGAGCTGGACGTTTGCCTTTTCGGGAACAGGCTCTGCCGAGGATGCGCACCGTGAGAGATTGCGTCTCTGGGCAAGCACAGATCCCAAAACCTGTTGTGCCTGTGAATAGGCTGCAGGGGGAAGGTGAAGACCAGCAAGAGCTTTCAGGGCTGCGACCTTCCGTGTGGGACAATGAGCCGGACGTTTGCCTTTTCGGGAACAGGCTCTGCCGAGGATGCGCACCGTGAGGGATTGCGTCTTTGGGAAAGCAGAGATTCCCAGTGCGGTTGTGCCTGTGAATAGGCTGCAGGGGGAAGGTGAAGACCAGCAACAGCTTTCAGGGCTGCCACCTTCCGTGTGGGACAAGGAGCCGGACGTTTGCCTTTTTGGGAACAGGCTCTGCCGAGGATGCGCACCGTGAGAGATTGCGTCTCTGAGAAAGCAGAGATTCCCAGTGCGGTTGTGCCTGTGAATAGGCTGCAGGGGGAAGGCGAAGACCAGCAAGAGCTTTCCGGGCTGCCACCTTCCGTGTGGGACAAGGAGCCGGACGTTTGCCTTTTCGGGAACAGGCTCTGCCGAGGATGCGCACCGTGAGATGTTCCTTCTCTGGGCAAGCAGATATACCAAAACCTGTTGTGTCTGTGAATAGGCTGCAGGGGGAAGGTGAAGACCAGCAACAGCTTTCCGGGCTGCCACCTTCCGTGTGGGACAAGGAGCCGGACGTTTGCTTTTTTGGGAACAAGCTCTGCCGAGGATGCGCACCGTGAGATGTTCCTTCTCTGGGCAAGCAGAGATCCCAAAACCTGTTGTGCCTGTGAATAGGCTGCAGGGGGAAGGTGAAGACCAGCAACAGCTTTCCGGGCTGCCACCTTCCGTGTGGGACAAGGAGCCGGACGTTTGACTTTTCGGGAACAAGCTCTGCCGAGGATGCGCACCGTGAGAGATTGCGTCTCTGGGAAAGCATAGATCCCAAAACCTGTTGTGCCTGTGAATAGGCTGCACGGGGAAGGTGAAGACCAGCAAGAGCTTTCAGGGCTGCCACCTTCCGTGTGGGACAAGGAGCCGGACGTTTGCCTTTTCGGGAACAGGCTCTGCCGAGGATGCGCACCGTGAGATGTTCCTTCTCTGGGCAAGCAGAGATCCCAAAACCTGTTGTGCCTGTGAATAGGCTGCAGGGGGAAGGTGAAGACCAGCACCAGCTTTCCGGGCTGCCACCTTCCGTGTGGGACAAGGAGCCGGACGTTTGCTTTTTTGGGAACAAGCTCTGCCGAGGATGCGCACCGTGAGATGTTCCTTCTCTGGGCAAGCAGAGATCCCAAAACCTGTTGTGCCTGTGAATAGGCTGCAGGGGGAAGGTGAAGACCAGCACCAGCTTTCCGGGCTGCCACCTTCCGTGTGGGACAAGGAGCCGGACGTTTGCCTTTTCGGGAACAGGCTCTGCCGAGGATGCGCACCGTGAGAGATTGCGTCTCTGGGAAAGCAGAGATTCCCAGTGCGGTTGTGCCTGTGAATAGGCTGCACGGGGAAGGTGAAGACCAGCAACAGCTTTCCGGGCTGCCACCTTCCGTGTGGGACAAGGAGCCGGACGTTTGCCTTTTTGGGTACAGGCTCTGCCGAGGATGCGCACCGTGAGAGATTGCGTCTCTGGGAAAGCAGAGATTCCCAGTGCGGTTGTGCCTGTGAATAGGCTGCAGGGGGAAGGTGAAGACCAGCAAGAGCTTTCAGGGCTGCCACCTTCCGTGTGGGACAAGGAGCCGGACGTTTGCCTTTTCGGGAACAGGCTCTGCCGAGGATGCGCACCGTGAGAGATTGCGTCTCTGGGCAAGCAGAGATCCCAAAACCTGTTGTGCCTGTGAATAGGCTGCACGGGGAAGGTGAAGACCAGCAAGAGCTTTCAGGGCTGCCACCTTCCGTGTGGGACAAGGAGCCGGACGTTTGCCTTTTCGGGAACAGGCTCTGCCGAGGATGCGCACCGTGAGAGATTGCGTCTTGGGGCAAGCACAGATCCCAAAACCTGTTGTGCCTGTGAATAGGCTGCACGGGGAAGGTGAAGACCAGCAAGAGCTTTCCGGGCTGCCACCTTCCGTGTGGGACAAGGAGCCGGACGTTTGCCTTTTCGGGAACAGGCTCTGCCGAGGATGCGCACCGTGAGAGATTGCATCTCTGGGAAAGCAGAGATCCCAAAACCTGTTGTGCCTGTGAATAGGCTGCAGGGGGAAGGTGAGGACCAGCAACAGCTTTCCGGGCTGCCACCTTCCATGTGGGACAAGGAGCCGGACGTTTGCCTTTTCGGGAACAGGCTCTGCCGAGGATGCGCACCGTGAGAGATTGCGTCTTTGGGAAAGCAGAGATTCCCAGTGCGGTTGTGCCTGTGAATAGGCTGCAGGGGGAAGGCGAAGACCAGCAAGAGCTTTCAGGGCTGCCACCTTCCGTGTGGGACAAGGAGCCGGACGTTTGCCTTTTCGGGAACAGGCTCTGCCGAGGATGCGCACCGTGAGATGTTCCTTCTCTGGGCAAGCAGATATCCCAAAACCTGTTGTGTCTGTGAATAGGCTGCAGGGGGAAGGTGAAGACCAGCAACAGCTTT
This sequence comes from Haliaeetus albicilla, assembly GCF_947461875.1. Taxonomy (NCBI): domain Eukaryota; kingdom Metazoa; phylum Chordata; class Aves; order Accipitriformes; family Accipitridae; genus Haliaeetus; species Haliaeetus albicilla. The sequence goes on from NC_091512.1 coordinate 3,199,594, forward strand.
CAGGGCTGCCACCTTCCGTGTGGGACAAGGAGCCGGACGTTTGCTTTTTTGGGAACAAGCTCTGCCGAGGATGCGCACCGTGAGATGTTCCTTCTCTGGGCAAGCACAGATCCCAAAACCTGTTGTGCCTGTGAATAGGCTGCAGGGGGAAGGTGAAGACCAGCAACAGCTTTCCGGGCTGCCACCTTCCGTGTGGGACAAGGAGCCGGACGTTTGACTTTTCGGGAACAAGCTCTGCCGAGGATGCGCACCGTGAGAGATTGCGTCTCTGGGAAAGCATAGATCCCAAAACCTGTTGTGCCTGTGAATAGGCTGCAGGGGGAAGGTGAAGACCAGCAAGAGCTTTCAGGGCTGCCACCTTCCGTGTGGGACAAGGAGCCGGACGTTTGCCTTTTCGGGAACAGGCTCTGCCGAGGATGCGCACCGTGAGATGTTCCTTCTCTGGGCAAGCAGAGATCACCAAACCTGTTGTGCCTGTGAATAGGCTGCAGGGGGAAGGTGAAGACCAGCAAGAGCTTTCCGGGCTGCCACCTTCCGTGTGGGACAAGGAGCCGGACGTTTGCCTTTTCGGGAACAGGCTCTGCCGAGGATGCGCACCGTGAGATGTTCCTTCTCTGGGCAAGCAGAGATCCCAAAACCTGTTGTGCCTGTGATTAGGCTGCAGGGGGAAGGTGAAGACCAGCACCAGCTTTCCGGGCTGCCACCTTCCGTGTGGGACAAGGAGCCGGACGTTTGCCTTTTCGGGAACAGGCTCTGCCGAGGATGCGCACCGTGAGAGATTGCGTCTCTGGGAAAGCAGAGATTCCCAGTGCGGTTGTGCCTGTGAATAGGCTGCACGGGGAAGGTGAAGACCAGCAACACCTTTCCGGGCTGCCACCTTCCGTGTGGGACAAGGAGCCGGACGTTTGCCTTTTTGGGTACAGGCTCTGCCGAGGATGCGCACCGTGAGAGATTGCGTCTCTGAGAAAGCAGAGATTCCCAGTGCGGTTGTGCCTGTGAATAGGCTGCAGGGGGAAGGTGAAGACCAGCAAGAGCTTTCAGGGCTGCCACCTTCCGTGTGGGACAAGGAGCTGGACGTTTGCCTTTTCGGGAACAGGCTCTGCCGAGGATGCGCACCGTGAGAGATTGCGTCTCTGGGCAAGCAGAGATCCCAAAACCTGTTGTGCCTGTGAATAGGCTGCACGGGGAAGGTGAAGACCAGCAAGAGCTTTCAGGGCTGCCACCTTCCGTGTGGGACAAGGAGCCGGACGTTTGCCTTTTCGGGAACAGGCTCTGCCGAGGATGCGCACCGTGAGAGATTGCGTCTCTGGGAAAGCAGAGATTCCCAGTGCGGTTGTGCCTGTGAATAGGCTGCAGGGGGAAGGTGAAGACCAGCAAGAGCTTTGAGGGCTGCCACCTTCCGTGTGGGACAAGGAGCCGGACGTTTGCCTTTTCGGGAACAGGCTCTGCCGAGGATGCACACCGTGAGAGATTGCGTCTTGGGGCAAGCACAGATCCCCAAACCTGTTGTGCCTGTGAATAGGCTGCAGGGGGAAGGTGAAGACCAGCAAGAGCTTTCAGGGCTGCGACCTTCCGTGTGGGACAATGAGCCGGACGTTTGCCTTTTCGGGAACAGGCTCTGCCGAGGATGCGCACCGTGAGGGATTGCGTCTCTGGGAAAGCAGAGATTCCCAGTGCGGTTGTGCCTGTGAATAGGCTGCAGGGGGAAGGTGAAGACCAGCAAGAGCTTTCAGGGCTGCCACCTTCCATGTGGGACAAGGAGCCAGACGTTTGCCTTTTCGGGAACAGGCTCTGCCGAGGATGCGCACCGTGAGAGATTGCGTCTTTGGGAAAGCAGAGATTCCCAGTGCGGTTGTGCCTGTGAATAGGCTGCAGGGGGAAGGTGAAGACCAGCAAGAGCTTTCAGGGCTGCCACCTTCCGTGTGGGACAAGGAGCCGGACGTTTGCCTTTTCGGGAACAGGCTCTGCCGAGGATGCGCACCGTGAGATGTTCCTTCTCTGGGCAAGCAGATATCCCAAAACCTGTTGTGTCTGTGAATAGGCTGCAGGGGGAAGGTGAAGACCAGCAACAGCTTTCCGGGCTGCCACCTTCCGTGTGGGACAAGGAGCCGGACGTTTGCTTTTTTGGGAACAAGCTCTGCCGAGGATGCGCACCGTGAGATGTTCCTTCTCTGGGCAAGCACAGATCCCAAAACCTGTTGTGCCTGTGAATAGGCTGCAGGGGGAAGGTGAAGACCAGCAACAGCTTTCCGGGCTGCCACCTTCCGTGTGGGACAAGGAGCCGGACGTTTGACTTTTCGGGAACAAGCTCTGCCGAGGATGCGCACCGTGAGAGATTGCGTCTCTGGGAAAGCATAGATCCCAAAACCTGTTGTGCCTGTGAATAGGCTGCACGGGGAAGGTGAAGACCAGCAAGAGCTTTCAGGGCTGCCACCTTCCGTGTGGGACAAGGAGCCGGACGTTTGCCTTTTCGGGAACAGGCTCTGCCGAGGATGCGCACCGTGAGATGTTCCTTCTCTGGGCAAGCAGAGATCCCCAAACCTGTTGTGCCTGTGAATAGGCTGCAGGGGGAAGGTGAAGACCAGCAACAGCTTTCCGGGCTGCCACCTTCCGTGTGGGACAAGGAGCCGGACGTTTGCCTTTTCGGGAACAGGCTCTGCCGAGGATGCGCACCGTGAGATGTTCCTTCTCTGGGCAAGCAGAGATCCCAAAACCTGTTGTGCCTGTGATTAGGCTGCAGGGGGAAGGTGAAGACCAGCAACAGCTTTCAGGGCTGCCACCTTCCGTGTGGGACAAGGAGCCGGACGTTTGCTTTTTTGTGAACAAGCTCTGCCGAGGATGCGCACCGTGAGATGTTCCTTCTCTGGGCAAGCAGAGATCCCAAAACCTGTTGTGCCTGTGAATAGGCTGCAGGGGGAAGGTGAAGACCAGCACCAGCTTTCCGGGCTGCCACCTTCCGTGTGGGACAAGGAGCCGGACGTTTGCCTTTTCGGGAACAGGCTCTGCCGAGGATGCGCACCGTGAGGGATTGCGTCTTTGGGAAAGCAGAGATTCCCAGTGCGGTTGTGCCTGTGAATAGGCTGCACGGGGAAGGTGAAGACCAGCAACAGCTTTCCGGGCTGCCACCTTCCGTGTGGGACAAGGAGCCGGACGTTTGCCTTTTTGGGAACAGGCTCTGCCGAGGATGCGCACCGTGAGAGATTGCGTCTCTGGGAAAGCAGAGATTCCCAGTGCGGTTGTGCCTGTGAATAGGCTGCAGGGGGAAGGTGAAGACCAGCAAGAGCTTTCAGGGCTGCCACCTTCCGTGTGGGACAAGGAGCTGGACGTTTGCCTTTTCGGGAACAGGCTCTGCCGAGGATGCGCACCGTGAGAGATTGCGTCTCTGGGCAAGCACAGATCCCAAAACCTGTTGTGCCTGTGAATAGGCTGCAGGGGGAAGGTGAAGACCAGCAAGAGCTTTCCGGGCTGCCACCTTCCGTGTGGGACAAGGAGCCGGACGTTTGCCTTTTCGGGAACAGGCTCTGCCGAGGATGCGCACCGTGAGGGATTGCGTCTTTGGGAAAGCAGAGATTCCCAGTGCGGTTGTGCCTGTGAATAGGCTGCAGGGGGAAGGTGAAGACCAGCAACAGCTTTCAGGGCTGCCACCTTCCGTGTGGGACAAGGAGCCGGACGTTTGCCTTTTCGGGAACAGGCTCTGCCGAGGATGCGCACCGTGAGAGATTGCGTCTTTGGGAAAGCAGAGATTCCCAGTGCGGTTGTGCCTGTGAATAGGCTGCAGGGGGAAGGCGAAGACCAGCAAGAGCTTTCCGGGCTGCCACCTTCCGTGTGGGACAAGGAGCCGGACGTTTGCCTTTTCGGGAACAGGCTCTGCCGAGGATGCGCACCGTGAGATGTTCCTTCTCTGGGCAAGCAGATATCCCAAAACCTGTTGTGTCTGTGAATAGGCTGCAGGGGGAAGGTGAAGACCAGCAACAGCTTTCCGGGCTGCCACCTTCCGTGTGGGACAAGGAGCCGGACGTTTGCTTTTTTGGGAACAAGCTCTGCCGAGGATGCGCACCGTGAGATGTTCCTTCTCTGGGCAAGCAGAGATCCCAAAACCTGTTGTGCCTGTGAATAGGCTGCAGGGGGAAGGTGAAGACCAGCAACAGCTTTCCGGGCTGCCACCTTCCGTGTGGGACAAGGAGCCGGACGTTTGACTTTTCGGGAACAAGCTCTGCCGAGGATGCGCACCGTGAGAGATTGCGTCTCTGGGAAAGCATAGATCCCAAAACCTGTTGTGCCTGTGAATAGGCTGCACGGGGAAGGTGAAGACCAGCAAGAGCTTTCAGGGCTGCCACCTTCCGTGTGGGACAAGGAGCCGGACGTTTGCCTTTTCGGGAACAGGCTCTGCCGAGGATGCGCACCGTGAGATGTTCCTTCTCTGGGCAAGCAGAGATCCCAAAACCTGTTGTGCCTGTGAATAGGCTGCAGGGGGAAGGTGAAGACCAGCACCAGCTTTCCGGGCTGCCACCTTCCGTGTGGGACAAGGAGCCGGACTTTTGCTTTTTTGGGAACAAGCTCTGCCGAGGATGCGCACCGTGAGATGTTCCTTCTCTGGGCAAGCACAGACCCCAAAACCTGTTGTGCCTGTGAATAGGCTGCAGGGGGAAGGTGAAGACCAGCAAGAGCTTTCCGGGCTGCCACCTTCCGTGTGGGACAAGGAGCCGGACGTTTGCCTTTTCGGGAACAGGCTCTGCCGAGGATGCGCACCGTGAGGGATTGCGTCTTTGGGAAAGCAGAGATTCCCAGTGCGGTTGTGCCTGTGAATAGGCTGCAGGGGGAAGGTGAAGACCAGCAAGAGCTTTCAGGGCTGCCACCTTCCGTGTGGGACAAGGAGCCGGACGTTTGCCTTTTCGGGAACAGGCTCTGCCGAGGATGCGCACCGTGAGAGATTGCGTCTTTGGGAAAGCAGAGATTCCCAGTGCGGATGTGCCTGTGAATAGGCTGCAGGGGGAAGGTGAAGACCAGCAAGAGCTTTCAGGGCTGCCACCTTCCGTATGGGACAAGGAGCCGGACGTTTGCCTTTTCGGGAACAGGCTCTGCCGAGGATGCGCACCGTGAGATGTTCCTTCTCTGGGCAAGCACAGATCCGCAAACCTGTTGTGCCTGTGAATAGGCTGCAGGGGGAAGGTGAAGACCAGCAAGAGCTTTCAGGGCTGCCACCTTCCGTGTGGGACAAGGAGCCGGACGTTTGCCTTTTTGGGAACAAACTGTGCCGAGGATGCGCACCGTGAGAGATTGCGTCTCTGGGCAAGCACAGATCCCAAAACCTGTTGTGCCTGTGAATATGCTGCACGGGGAATGTGAGAACCAGCAACAGCTTTCAGGGCTGCCACCTTCCGTGTGGGACAAGGAGCCGGACGTTTGCCTTTTCGGGAACAGGCTCTGCCGAGGATGCGCGCCGTGAGATGTTCCTTCTCTGGGCAAGCAGAGATCCCCAAACCTGTTGTGCCTGTGAATAGGCTGCAGGGGGAAGGTGAAAACCAGCAAGAGCTTTCAGGGCTGCCACCTTCCGTGTGGGACAAGGAGCCGGACGTTTGCCTTTTCGGGAACAGGCTCTGCCGAGGATGCGCACCGTGAGGGATTGCGTCTTTGGGAAAGCAGAGATTCCCAGTGCGGTTGTGCCTGTGAATAGGCTGCAGGGGGAAGGTGAAGACCAGCAAGAGCTTTCCGGGCTGCCACCTTCCGTGTGGGACAAGGAGCCGGACGTTTGCCTTTTCGGGAACAGGCTCTGCCGTGGATGCGCACCGTGAGATGTTCCTTCTCTGGGCAAGCACAGATCCCCAAACCTGTTGCGCCTGTGAATAGGCTGCAGGGGGAAGGTGAAGACCAGCAAGAGCTTTCCGGGCTGCCACCTTCCGTGTGGGACAAGGAGCCGGACGTTTGCCTTTTTGGGAACAAACTCTGCCGAGGATGCGCACCGTGAGAGATTGCGTCTCTGGGAAAGCAGAGATCCCAAAACCTGTTGTGCCTGTGAATAGGCTGCACGGGGAATGTGAGAACCAGCAACAGCTTTCCGGGCTGCCACCTTCTGTGTGGGACAAGGAGCCGGACGTTTGCCTTTTCGGGAACAGGCTCTGCCGAGGATGCGCACCGTGAGAGATTGCGTCTCTGGGCAAGCAGAGATCCCAAAACCTGTTGTGCCTGTGAATAGGCTGCAGGGGGAAGGTGAAGACCAGCAACAGTTTTCAGGGCTGCCACCTTCTGTGTGGGACAAGGAGCCGGACGTTTGCCTTTTCGGGAACAGGCTCTGCCGAGGATGCGCACCGTGAGATGTTCCTTCTCTGGGCAAGCACAGATCCGCAAACCTGTTGTGCCTGTGAATAGGCTGCAGGGGGAAGGTGAAGACCAGCAAGAGCTTTCAGGGCTGCCACCTTCCGTGTGGGACAAGGAGCCGGACGTTTGCCTTTTTGGGAACAAACTCTGCCGAGGATGCGCACCGTGAGAGATTGCGTCTTTGGGAAAGCAGAGATTCCCAGTGCGGTTGTGCCTGTGAATAGGCTGCAGGGGGAAGGTGAAGACCAGCAAGAGCTTTCAGGGCTGCCACCTTCCGTGTGGGACAAGGAGCCGGACGTTTGCCTTTTCGGGAACAGGCTCTGCCGAGGATGCGCACCGTGAGAGATTGCGTCTCTGGGAAAGCAGAGATTCCCAGTGCGGTTGTGCCTGTGAATAGGCTGCAGGGGGAAGGTGAAGACCAGCAAGAGCTTTCCGGGCTGCCACCTTCCGTGTGGGACAAGGAGCCGGACGTTTGCCTTTTCGGGAACAGGCTCTGCCGAGGATGCGCACCGTGAGAGATTGCGTCTTGGGGCAAGCAGAGATCCCAAAACCTGTTGTGCCTGTGAATAGGCTGCAGGGGGAAGGTGAAGACCAGCAAGAGCTTTCAGGGCTGCCACCTTCCGTGTGGGACAAGGAGCCGGACGTTTGCCTTTTCGGGAACAGGCTCTGCCGAGGATGCGCACCGTGAGAGATTGCGTTTTGGGGCAAGCACAGATCCCAAAACCTGTTGTGCCTGTGAATAGGCTGCACGGGGAAGGTGAAGACCAGCAAGAGCTTTCAGGGCTGCCACCTTCCGTGTGGGACAAGGAGCCGGACGTTTGCCTTTTCGGGAACAGGCTCTGCCGAGGATGCGCACCGTGAGAGATTGCGTCTCTGGGAAAGCAGAGATTCCCAGTGCGGTTGTGCCTGTGAATAGGCTGCAGGGGGAAGGTGAAGACCAGCAACAGCTTTCAGGGCTGCCACCTTCCATGTGGGACAAGGAGCCGGACGTTTGCCTTTTCGGGAACAGGCTCTGCCGAGGATGCGCACCGTGAGAGATTGCGTCTTTGGGAAAGCAGAGATTCCCAGTGCGGTTGTGCCTGTGAATAGGCTGCAGGGGGAAGGCGAAGACCAGCAAGAGCTTTCAGGGCTGCCACCTTCCGTGTGGGACAAGGAGCCGGACGTTTGCCTTTTCGGGAACAGGCTCTGCCGAGGATGCGCACCGTGAGATGTTACTTCTCTGGGCAAGCAGAGATCCCAAAACCTGTTGTGCCTGTGATTAGGCTGCAGGGGGAAGGTGAAGACCAGCAACAGCTTTCAGGGCTGCCACCTTCCGTGTGGGACAAGGAGCCGGACGTTTGCTTTTTTGTGAACAAGCTCTGCCGAGGATGCGCACCGTGAGATGTTCCTTCTCTGGGCAAGCAGAGATCCCAAAACCTGTTGTGCCTGTGAATAGGCTGCAGGGGGAAGGTGAAGACCAGCAACAGCTTTCCGGGCTGCCACCTTCCGTGTGGGACAAGGAGCCGGACGTTTGCTTTTTTGGGAACAAGCTCTGCCGAGGATGCGCACCGTGAGATGTTCCTTCTCTGGGCAAGCACAGACCCCAAAACCTGTTGTGCCTGTGAATAGGCTGCAGGGGGAAGGTGAAGACCAGCAAGAGCTTTCAGGGCTGCCACCTTCCGTGTGGGACAAGGAGCCGGACGTTTGCCTTTTCGGGAACAGGCTCTGCCGAGGATGCGCACCGTGAGATGTTCCTTCTCTGGGCAAGCAGATATCCCAAAACCTGTTGTGTCTGTGAATAGGCTGCAGGGGGAAGGTGAAGACCAGCAAGAGCTTTCAGGGCTGCCACCTTCCGTGTGGGACAAGGAGCCGGACGTTTGCCTTTTTGGGAACAGGCTCTGCCGAGGATGCGCACCGTGAGATGTTCCTTCTCTGGGCAAGCAGAGATCCCAAAACCTGTTGTGCCTGTGAATAGGCTGCAGGGGGAAGGTGAAGACCAGCAACAGCTTTCCGGGCTGCCACCTTCCGTGTGGGACAAGGAGCCGGACGTTTGACTTTTCGGGAACAAGCTCTGCCGAGGATGCGCACCGTGAGAGATTGCGTCTCTGGGAAAGCATAGATCCCAAAACCTGTTGTGCCTGTGAATAGGCTGCACGGGGAAGGTGAAGACCAGCAAGAGCTTTCAGGGCTGCCACCTTCCGTGTGGGACAAGGAGCCGGACGTTTGCCTGTTCTGGAACAGGCTCTGCCGAGGATGCGCACCGTGAGATGTTCCTTCTCTGGGCAAGCAGAGATCCCCAAACCTGTTGTGCCTGTGAATAGGCTGCAGGGGGAAGGTGAAGACCAGCAAGAGCTTTCCGGGCTGCCACCTTCCGTGTGGGACAAGGAGCCGTACGTTTGCCTTTTCGGGAACAGGCTCTGCCGAGGATGCGCACCGTGAGAGATTGCGTCTCTGGGCAAGCAGAGATCCCAAAACCTGTTGTGCCTGTGAATAGGCTGCAGGGGGAAGGTGAAGACCAGCAAGAGCTTTCAGGGCTGCCACCTTCCGTGTGGGACAAGGAGCCGGACGTTTGCCTTTTTGGGAACAGGCTCTGCCGAGGATGCGCACCGTGAGATGTTCCTTCTCTGGGCAAGCAGAGATCCCAAAACCTGTTGTGCCTGTGAATAGGCTGCAGGGGGAAGGTGAAGACCAGCAACAGCTTTCAGGGCTGCCACCTTCCGTGTGGGACAAGGAGCCGGACCTTTGCTTTTTTGGGAACAAGCTCTGCCGAGGATGCGCACCGTGAGATGTTCCTTCTCTGGGCAAGCACAGATCCCAAAACGTGTTGTGCCTGTGAATAGGCTGCAGGGGGAAGGTGAAGACCAGCAAGAGCTTTCAGGGCTGCCACCTTCCGTGTGGGACAAGGAGCCGGACGTTTGCCTTTTCGGGAACAGGCTCTGCCGAGGATGCGCACCGTGAGATGTTCCTTCTCTGGGCAAGCAGAGATCCCCAAACCTGTTGTGCCTGTGAATAGGCTGCACGGGGAAGGTGAAGACCAGCAAGAGCTTTCAGGTCTGCCACCTTCCGTGTGGGACAAGGAGCCGGACGTTTGCCTTTTCGGGAACAGGCTCTGCCGAGGATGCGCACCGTGAGAGATTGCGTCTTTGGGAAAGCAGAGATTCCCACTGCGGTTGTGCCTGTGAATAGGCTGCAGGGGGAAGGTGAAGACCAGCAACAGCTTTCAGGGCTGCCACCTTCCGTGTGGGACAAGGAGCCGGACGTTTGCCTGTTCGGGAACAGGCTCTGCCGAGGATGCGCACCGTGAGAGATTGCGTCTCTGGGAAAGCAGAGATTTCCAGTGCGGTTGTGCCTGTGAATAGGCTGCAGGGGGAAGGTGAAGACCAGCAAGAGCTTTCAGGGCTGCCACCTTCCGTGTGGGACAAGGAGCTGGACGTTTGCCTTTTCGGGAACAGGCTCTGCCGAGGATGCGCACCGTGAGGGATTGCGTCTTGGGGCAAGCAGAGATCCCAAAACCTGTTGTGCCTGTGAATAGGCTGCAGGGGGAAGGTGAAGACCAGCAAGAGCTTTCAGGGCTGCCACCTTCCGTGTGGGACAAGGAGCCGGACGTTTGCCTTTTCGGGAACAGGCTCTGCCGAGGATGCGCACCGTGAGAGATTGCGTCTTGGGGCAAGCACAGATCCCAAAACCTGTTGTGCCTGTGAATAGGCTGCAGGGGGAAGGTGAAGACCAGCAAGAGCTTTCAGGGCTGCCACCTTCCGTGTGGGACAAGGAGCCGGACGTTTGCCTTTTCGGGAACAGGCTCTGCCGAGGATGCGCACCGTGAGAGATTGCGTCTTTGGGAAAGCAGAGATTCCCAGTGCGGTTGTGCCTGTGAATAGGCTGCAGGGGGAAGGCGAAGACCAGCAAGAGCTTTCAGGGCTGCCACCTTCCGTGTGGGACAAGGAGCCGGACGTTTGCCTTTTCGGGAACAGGCTCTGCCGAGGATGCGCACCGTGAGATGTTCCTTCTCTGGGCAAGCAGATATCCCAAAACCTGTTGTGTCTGTGAATAGGCTGCAGGGGGAAGGTGAAGACCAGCAACAGCTTTCCGGGCTGCCACCTTCCGTGTGGGACAAGGAGCCGGACGTTTGCTTTTTTGGGAACAAGCTCTGCCGAGGATGCGCACCGTGAGATGTTCCTTCTCTGGGCAAGCAGAGATCCCAAAACCTGTTGTGCCTGTGAATAGGCTGCAGGGGGAAGGTGAAGACCAGCAAGAGCTTTCAGGGCTGCCACCTTCCGTGTGGGACAAGGAGCTGGACGTTTGCCTTTTCGGGAACAGGCTCTGCCGAGGATGCGCACCGTGAGGGATTGCGTCTTGGGGCAAGCAGAGATCCCAAAACCTGTTGTGCCTGTGAATAGGCTGCAGGGGGAAGGTGAAGACCAGCAACAGCTTTCAGGGCTGCCACCTTCCGTGTGGGACAAGGAGCCGGACGTTTGCCTTTTCGGGAACAGGCTCTGCCGAGGATGCGCACCGTGAGAGATTGCGTCTTGGGGCAAGCACAGATCCCAAAACCTGTTGTGCCTGTGAATACGCTGCAGGGGGAAGGTGAAGACCAGCAAGAGCTTTCAGGGCTGCCACCTTCCGTCTGGGACAAGGAGCCGGACGTTTGCCTGTTCTGGAACAGGCTCTGCCGAGGATGCGCACCGTGAGAGATTGCGTCTCTGGGCAAGCAGAGATCCCAAAACCTGTTGTGCCTGTGAATAGGCTGCAGGGGGAAGGTGAAGACCAGCACCAGCTTTCCGGGCTGCCACCTTCCGTGTGGGACAAGGAGCCGGACCTTTGCTTTTTTGGGAACAAGCTCTGCCGAGGATGCGCACCGTGAGATGTTCCTTCTCTGGGCAAGCACAGATCCCAAAACCTGTTGTGCCTGTGAATAGGCTGCAGGGGGAAGGTGAAGACCAGCAACAGCTTTCCGGGCTGCCACCTTCCGTGTGGGACAAGGAGCCGGACGTTTGCCTGTTCTGGAACAGGCTCTGCCGAGGATGCGCACCGTGAGAGATTGCGTCTCTGGGCAAGCAGAGATGCCAAAACCTGTTGTGCCTGTGAATAGGCTGCACGGGGAAGGTGAAGACCAGCAAGAGCTTTCAGGGCTGCCACCTTCCGTGTGGGACAAGGAGCCGGACGTTTGCCTTTTCGGGAACAGGCTCTGCCGAGGATGCGCACCGTGAGGGATTGCGTCTCTGGGAAAGCAGAGATTCCCAGTGCGGTTGTGCCTGTGAATAGGCTGCACGGGGAAGGTGAAGACCAGCAACAGCTTTCCGGGCTGCCACCTTCCGTGTGGGACAAGGAGCCGGACGTTTGCCTTTTCGGGAACAGGCTCTGCCGAGGATGCGCACCGTGAGAGATTGCGTCTCTGGGAAAGCAGAGATTCCCAGTGCGGTTGTGCCTGTGAATAGGCTGCAGGGGGAAGGTGAAGACCAGCAAGAGCTTTCCGGGCTGCCACCTTCCGTGTGGGACAAGGAGCCGGACGTTTGCCTTTTCGGGAACAGGCTCTGCCGAGGATGCGCACCGTGAGATGTTCCTTCTCTGGGCAAGCACAGATCCCAAAACCTGTTGTGCCTGTGAATAGGCTGCAGGGGGAAGGTGAAGACCAGCAAGAGCTTTCAGGGCTGCCACCTTCCGTGTGGGACAAGGAGCCGGACGTTTGCCTGTTCTGGAACAGGCTCTGCCGAGGATGCGCACCGTGAGAGATTGCGTCTTGGGGCAAGCACAGATCCCAAAACCTGTTGTGCCTGTGAATAGGCTGCAGGGGGAAGGTGAAGACCAGCAAGAGCTTTCAGGGCTGCCACCTTCCGTGTGGGACAAGGAGCCGGACGTTTGCCTTTTCGGGAACAGGCTCTGCCGAGGATGCGCACCGTGAGAGATTGCGTTTTGGGGCAAGCACAGATCCCAAAACCTGTTGTGCCTGTGAATAGGCTGCACGGGGAAGGTGAAGACCAGCAAGAGCTTTCAGGGCTGCCACCTTCCGTGTGGGACAAGGAGCCGGACGTTTGCCTTTTCGGGAACAGGCTCTGCCGAGGATGCGCACCGTGAGGGATTGCGTCTTTGGGAAAGCAGAGATTCCCAGTGCGGTTGTGCCTGTGAATAGGCTGCACGGGGAAGGTGAAGACCAGCAACAGCTTTCCGGGCTGCCACCTTCCGTGTGGGACAAGGAGCCGGACGTTTGCCTTTTCGGGAACAGGCTCTGCCGAGGATGCGCACCGTGAGAGATTGCGTCTCTGGGCAAGCAGAGATCCCAAAACCTGTTGTGCCTGTGAATAGGCTGCAGGGGGAAGGTGAAGACCAGCAACAGTTTTCAGGGCTGCCACCTTCCGTGTGGGACAAGGAGCCGGACGTTTGCCTATCCGGGAACAGGCTCTGCCGAGGATGCGCACCGTGAGATGTTCCTTCTCTGGGCAAGCACAGATCCGAAAACCTGTTGTGCCTGTGAATAGGCTGCAGGGGGAAGGTGAAGACCAGCAACAGCTTTCCGGGCTGCCACCTTCCGTGTGGGACAAGGAGCTGGACGTTTGCCTTTTCGGGAACAGGCTCTGCCGAGGATGCGCACCGTGAGATGTTCCTTCTCTGGGCAAGCAGAGATCCCCAAACCTGTTGTGCCTGTGAATAGGCTGCAGGGGGAAGGTGAAGACCAGCAAGAGCTTTCAGGTCTGCCACCTTCCGTGTGGGACAAGGAGCCGGACGTTTGCCTTTTCGGGAACAGGCTCTGCCGAGGATGCGCACCGTGAGAGATTGCGTCTTTGGGAAAGCAGAGATTCCCACTGCGGTTGTGCCTGTGAATAGGCTGCAGGGGGAAGGTGAAGACCAGCAACAGCTTTCAGGGCTGCCACCTTCCGTGTGGGACAAGGAGCCGGACGTTTGCCTGTTCGGGAACAGGCTCTGCCGAGGATGCGCACCGTGAGAGATTGCGTCTCTGGGAAAGCAGAGATTTCCAGTGCGGTTGTGCCTGTGAATAGGCTGCAGGGGGAAGGTGAAGACCAGCAAGAGCTTTCAGGGCTGCCACCTTCCGTGTGGGACAAGGAGCTGGACGTTTGCCTTTTCGGGAACAGGCTCTGCCGAGGATGCGCACCGTGAGGGATTGCGTCTTGGGGCAAGCAGAGATCCCAAAACCTGTTGTGCCTGTGAATAGGCTGCAGGGGGAAGGTGAAGACCAGCAACAGCTTTCAGGGCTGCCACCTTCCGTGTGGGACAAGGAGCCGGACGTTTGCCTTTTCGGGAACAGGCTCTGCCGAGGATGCGCACCGTGAGAGATTGCGTCTTGGGGCAAGCACAGATCCCAAAACCTGTTGTGCCTGTGAATAGGCTGCAGGGGGAAGGTGAAGACCAGCAAGAGCTTTCAGGGCTGCCACCTTCCGTGTGGGACAAGGAGCCGGACGTTTGCCTTTTCGGGAACAGGCTCTGCCGAGGATGCGCACCGTGAGAGATTGCGTCTTTGGGAAAGCAGAGATTCCCAGTGCGGTTGTGCCTGTGAATAGGCTGCAGGGGGAAGGCGAAGACCAGCAAGAGCTTTCAGGGCTGCCACCTTCCGTGTGGGACAAGGAGCCGGACGTTTGCCTTTTCGGGAACAGGCTCTGCCGAGGATGCGCACCGTGAGATGTTCCTTCTCTGGGCAAGCAGATATCCCAAAACCTGTTGTGTCTGTGAATAGGCTGCAGGGGGAAGGTGAAGACCAGCAACAGCTTTCCGGGCTGCCACCTTCCGTGTGGGACAAGGAGCCGGACGTTTGCTTTTTTGGGAACAAGCTCTGCCGAGGATGCGCACCGTGAGATGTTCCTTCTCTGGGCAAGCAGAGATCCCAAAACCTGTTGTGCCTGTGAATAGGCTGCAGGGGGAAGGTGAAGACCAGCAAGAGCTTTCAGGGCTGCCACCTTCCATGTGGGACAAGGAGCTGGACGTTTGCCTTTTCGGGAACAGGCTCTGCCGAGGATGCGCACCGTGAGGGATTGCGTCTTGGGGCAAGCAGAGATCCCAAAACCTGTTGTGCCTGTGAATAGGCTGCAGGGGGAAGGTGAAGACCAGCAACAGCTTTCAGGGCTGCCACCTTCCGTGTGGGACAAGGAGCCGGACGTTTGCCTTTTCGGGAACAGGCTCTGCCGAGGATGCGCACCGTGAGAGATTGCGTCTTGGGGCAAGCACAGATCCCAAAACCTGTTGTGCCTGTGAATACGCTGCAGGGGGAAGGTGAAGACCAGCAAGAGCTTTCAGGGCTGCCACCTTCCGTGTGGGACAAGGAGCCGGACGTTTGCCTGTTCTGGAACAGGCTCTGCCGAGGATGCGCACCGTGAGAGATTGCGTCTCTGGGCAAGCAGAGATCCCAAAACCTGTTGTGCCTGTGAATAGGCTGCAGGGGGAAGGTGAAGACCAGCAAGAGCTTTCCGGGCTGCCACCTTCCGTGTGGGACAAGGAGCCGGACGTTTGCCTTTTCGGGAACAGGCTCTGCCGAGGATGCGCACCGTGAGATGTTCCTTCTCTGGGCAAGCAGAGATCCCAAAACCTGTTGTGTCTGTGAATAGGCTGCAGGGGGAAGGTGAAGACCAGCAACAGCTTTCCGGGCTGCCACCTTCCGTGTGGGACATGGAGCCGGACCTTTGCTTTTTTGGGAACAAGCTCTGCCGAGGATGCGCACCGTGAGATGTTCCTTCTCTGGGCAAGCACAGATCCCAAAACCTGTTGTGCCTGTGAATAGGCTGCAGGGGGAAGGTGAAGACCAGCAACAGCTTTCCGGGCTGCCACCTTCCGTGTGGGACAAGGAGCCGGACGTTTGCCTGTTCTGGAACAGGCTCTGCCGAGGATGCGCACCGTGAGAGATTGCGTCTCTGGGCAAGCAGAGATCCCAAAACCTGTTGTGCCTGTGAATAGGCTGCACGGGGAAGGTGAAGACCAGCAAGAGCTTTCAGGGCTGCCACCTTCCGTGTGGGACAAGGAGCCGGACGTTTGCCTTTTCGGGAACAGGCTCTGCCGAGGATGCGCACCGTGAGGGATTGCGTCTTTGGGAAAGCAGAGATTCCCAGTGCGGTTGTGCCTGTGAATAGGCTGCACGGGGAAGGTGAAGACCAGCAACAGCTTTCCGGGCTGCCACCTTCCGTGTGGGACAAGGAGCCGGACGTTTGCCTTTTCGGGAACAGGCTCTGCCGAGGATGCGCACCGTGAGAGATTGCGTCTCTGGGAAAGCAGAGATTCCCAGTGCGGTTGTGCCTGTGAATAGGCTGCAGGGGGAAGGTGAAGACCAGCAAGAGCTTTCAGGGCTGCCACCTTCCGTGTGGGACAAGGAGCCGGACGTTTGCCTGTTCTGGAACAGGCTCTGCCGAGGATGCGCACCGTGAGAGATTGCGTCTCTGGGCAAGCAGAGATCCCAAAACCTGTTGTGCCTGTGAATAGGCTGCAGGGGGAAGGTGAAGACCAGCAAGAGCTTTCAGGGCTGCCACCTTCCGTGTGGGACAAGGAGCCGGACGTTTGCCTTTTTGGGAACAGGCTCTGCCGAGGATGCGCACCGTGAGATGTTCCTTCTCTGGGCAAGCAGAGATCCCAAAACCTGTTGTGCCTGTGATTAGGCTGCAGGGGGAAGGTGAAGACCAGCAACAGCTTTCCGGGCTGCCACCTTCCGTGTGGGACAAGGAGCTGGACGTTTGCCTTTTCGGGAACAGGCTCTGCCGAGGATGCGCACCGTGAGATGTTCCTTCTCTGGGCAAGCAGAGATCCCCAAACCTGTTGTGCCTGTGAATAGGCTGCAGGGGGAAGGTGAAGACCAGCAAGAGCTTTCAGGTCTGCCACCTTCCGTGTGGGACAAGGAGCCGGACGTTTGCCTTTTCGGGAACAGGCTCTGCCGAGGATGCGCACCGTGAGAGATTGCGTCTTTGGGAAAGCAGAGATTCCCACTGCGGTTGTGCCTGTGAATAGGCTGCAGGGGGAAGGTGAAGACCAGCAACAGCTTTCAGGGCTGCCACCTTCCGTGTGGGACAAGGAGCCGGACGTTTGCCTGTTCGGGAACAGGCTCTGCCGAGGATGCGCACCGTGAGAGATTGCGTCTCTGGGAAAGCAGAGATTTCCAGTGCGGTTGTGCCTGTGAATAGGCTGCAGGGGGAAGGTGAAGACCAGCAAGAGCTTTCAGGGCTGCCACCTTCCGTGTGGGACAAGGAGCTGGACGTTTGCCTTTTCGGGAACAGGCTCTGCCGAGGATGCGCACCGTGAGGGATTGCGTCTTGGGGCAAGCAGAGATCCCAAAACCTGTTGTGCCTGTGAATAGGCTGCAGGGGGAAGGTGAAGACCAGCAACAGCTTTCAGGGCTGCCACCTTCCGTGTGGGACAAGGAGCCGGACGTTTGCCTTTTCGGGAACAGGCTCTGCCGAGGATGCGCACCGTGAGAGATTGCGTCTTGGGGCAAGCACAGATCCCAAAACCTGTTGTGCCTGTGAATAGGCTGCAGGGGGAAGGTGAAGACCAGCAAGAGCTTTCAGGGCTGCCACCTTCCGTGTGGGACAAGGAGCCGGACGTTTGCCTTTTCGGGAACAGGCTCTGCCGAGGATGCGCACCGTGAGAGATTGCGTCTTTGGGAAAGCAGAGATTCCCAGTGCGGTTGTGCCTGTGAATAGGCTGCAGGGGGAAGGCGAAGACCAGCAAGAGCTTTCAGGGCTGCCACCTTCCGTGTGGGACAAGGAGCCGGACGTTTGCCTTTTCGGGAACAGGCTCTGCCGAGGATGCGCACCGTGAGATGTTCCTTCTCTGGGCAAGCAGATATCCCAAAACCTGTTGTGTCTGTGAATAGGCTGCAGGGGGAAGGTGAAGACCAGCAACAGCTTTCCGGGCTGCCACCTTCCGTGTGGGACAAGGAGCCGGACGTTTGCTTTTTTGGGAACAAGCTCTGCCGAGGATGCGCACCGTGAGATGTTCCTTCTCTGGGCAAGCAGAGATCCCAAAACCTGTTGTGCCTGTGAATAGGCTGCAGGGGGAAGGTGAAGACCAGCAAGAGCTTTCAGGGCTGCCACCTTCCGTGTGGGACAAGGAGCTGGACGTTTGCCTTTTCGGGAACAGGCTCTGCCGAGGATGCGCACCGTGAGGGATTGCGTCTTGGGGCAAGCAGAGATCCCAAAACCTGTTGTGCCTGTGAATAGGCTGCAGGGGGAAGGTGAAGACCAGCAACAGCTTTCAGGGCTGCCACCTTCCGTGTGGGACAAGGAGCCGGACGTTTGCCTTTTCGGGAACAGGCTCTGCCGAGGATGCGCACCGTGAGAGATTGCGTCTTGGGGCAAGCACAGATCCCAAAACCTGTTGTGCCTGTGAATACGCTGCAGGGGGAAGGTGAAGACCAGCAAGAGCTTTCAGGGCTGCCACCTTCCGTGTGGGACAAGGAGCCGGACGTTTGCCTGTTCTGGAACAGGCTCTGCCGAGGATGCGCACCGTGAGAGATTGCGTCTCTGGGCAAGCAGAGATCCCAAAACCTGTTGTGCCTGTGAATAGGCTGCAGGGGGAAGGTGAAGACCAGCAAGAGCTTTCCGGGCTGCCACCTTCCGTGTGGGACAAGGAGCCGGACGTTTGCCTTTTCGGGAACAGGCTCTGCCGAGGATGCGCACCGTGAGATGTTCCTTCTCTGGGCAAGCAGAGATCCCAAAACCTGTTGTGTCTGTGAATAGGCTGCAGGGGGAAGGTGAAGACCAGCAACAGCTTTCCGGGCTGCCACCTTCCGTGTGGGACATGGAGCCGGACCTTTGCTTTTTTGGGAACAAGCTCTGCCGAGGATGCGCACCGTGAGATGTTCCTTCTCTGGGCAAGCACAGATCCCAAAACCTGTTGTGCCTGTGAATAGGCTGCAGGGGGAAGGTGAAGACCAGCAACAGCTTTCCGGGCTGCCACCTTCCGTGTGGGACAAGGAGCCGGACGTTTGCCTGTTCTGGAACAGGCTCTGCCGAGGATGCGCACCGTGAGAGATTGCGTCTCTGGGCAAGCAGAGATCCCAAAACCTGTTGTGCCTGTGAATAGGCTGCACGGGGAAGGTGAAGACCAGCAAGAGCTTTCAGGGCTGCCACCTTCCGTGTGGGACAAGGAGCCGGACGTTTGCCTTTTCGGGAACAGGCTCTGCCGAGGATGCGCACCGTGAGGGATTGCGTCTTTGGGAAAGCAGAGATTCCCAGTGCGGTTGTGCCTGTGAATAGGCTGCACGGGGAAGGTGAAGACCAGCAACAGCTTTCCGGGCTGCCACCTTCCGTGTGGGACAAGGAGCCGGACGTTTGCCTTTTCGGGAACAGGCTCTGCCGAGGATGCGCACCGTGAGAGATTGCGTCTCTGGGAAAGCAGAGATTCCCAGTGCGGTTGTGCCTGTGAATAGGCTGCAGGGGGAAGGTGAAGACCAGCAAGAGCTTTCAGGGCTGCCACCTTCCGTGTGGGACAAGGAGCCGGACGTTTGCCTGTTCTGGAACAGGCTCTGCCGAGGATGCGCACCGTGAGAGATTGCGTCTCTGGGCAAGCAGAGATCCCAAAACCTGTTGTGCCTGTGAATAGGCTGCAGGGGGAAGGTGAAGACCAGCAAGAGCTTTCAGGGCTGCCACCTTCCGTGTGGGACAAGGAGCCGGACGTTTGCCTTTTTGGGAACAGGCTCTGCCGAGGATGCGCACCGTGAGATGTTCCTTCTCTGGGCAAGCAGAGATCCCAAAACCTGTTGTGCCTGTGATTAGGCTGCAGGGGGAAGGTGAAGACCAGCAACAGCTTTCCGGGCTGCCACCTTCCGTGTGGGACAAGGAGCCGGACGTTTGCTTTTTTGTGAACAAGCTCTGCCGAGGATGCGCACCGTGAGATGTTCCTTCTCTGGGCAAGCAGAGATCCCAAAACGTGTTGTGCCTGTGAATAGGCTGCAGGGGGAAGGTGAAGACCAGCACCAGCTTTCCGGGCTGCCACCTTCCGTATGGGACAAGGAGCCGGACGTTTGCTTTTTTGGGAACAAGCTCTGCCGAGGATGCGCACCGTGAGATGTTCCTTCTCTGGGCAAGCAGAGATCCCAAAACCTGTTGTGCCTGTGAATAGGCTGCAGGGGGAAGGTGAAGACCAGCAAGAGCTTTCAGGGCTGCCACCTTCCGTGTGGGACAAGGAGCCGGACGTTTGCCTTTTCGGGAACAGGCTCTGCCGAGGATGCGCACCGTGAGGGATTGCGTCTTTGGGAAAGCAGAGATTCCCAGTGCGGTTGTGCCTGTGAATAGGCTGCACGGGGAAGGTGAAGACCAGCAACAGCTTTCCGGGCTGCCACCTTCCGTGTGGGACAAGGAGCCGGACGTTTGCCTTTTCGGGAACAGGCTCTGCCGAGGATGCGCACCGTGAGAGATTGCGTCTCTGGGCAAGCAGAGATCCCAAAACCTGTTGTGCCTGTGAATAGGCTGCAGGGGGAAGGTGAAGACCAGCAACAGTTTTCAGGGCTGCCACCTTCCGTGTGGGACAAGGAGCCGGACGTTTGCCTTTTCGGGAACAGGCTCTGCCGAGGATGCGCACCGTGAGATGTTCCTTCTCTGGGCAAGCACAGATACGAAAACCTGTTGTGCCTGTGAATAGGCTGCAGGGGGAAGGTGAAGACCAGCAACAGCTTTCCGGGCTGCCACCTTCCGTGTGGGACAAGGAGCCGGACGTTTGCCTTTTCGGGAACAGGCTCTGCCGAGGATGCGCACCGTGAGATGTTCCTTCTCTGGGCAAGCAGAGATCCCCAAACCTGTTGTGCCTGTGAATAGGCTGCACGGGGAAGGTGAAGACCAGCAAGAGCTTTCAGGTCTGCCACCTTCCGTGTGGGACAAGGAGCCGGACGTTTGCCTTTTCGGGAACAGGCTCTGCCGAGGATGCGCACCGTGAGAGATTGCGTCTTTGGGAAAGCAGAGATTCCCACTGCGGTTGTGCCTGTGAATAGGCTGCAGGGGGAAGGTGAAGACCAGCAACAGCTTTCAGGGCTGCCACCTTCCGTGTGGGACAAGGAGCCGGACGTTTGCCTGTTCGGGAACAGGCTCTGCCGAGGATGCGCACCGTGAGAGATTGCGTCTCTGGGAAAGCAGAGATTTCCAGTGCGGTTGTGCCTGTGAATAGGCTGCAGGGGGAAGGTGAAGACCAGCAAGAGCTTTCAGGGCTGCCACCTTCCGTGTGGGACAAGGAGCTGGACGTTTGCCTTTTCGGGAACAGGCTCTGCCGAGGATGCGCACCGTGAGGGATTGCGTCTTGGGGCAAGCAGAGATCCCAAAACCTGTTGTGCCTGTGAATAGGCTGCAGGGGGAAGGTGAAGACCAGCAACAGCTTTCAGGGCTGCCACCTTCCGTGTGGGACAAGGAGCCGGACGTTTGCCTTTTCGGGAACAGGCTCTGCCGAGGATGCGCACCGTGAGAGATTGCGTCTTGGGGCAAGCACAGATCCCAAAACCTGTTGTGCCTGTGAATAGGCTGCAGGGGGAAGGTGAAGACCAGCAAGAGCTTTCAGGGCTGCCACCTTCCGTGTGGGACAAGGAGCCGGACGTTTGCCTTTTCGGGAACAGGCTCTGCCGAGGATGCGCACCGTGAGAGATTGCGTCTTTGGGAAAGCAGAGATTCCCAGTGCGGTTGTGCCTGTGAATAGGCTGCAGGGGGAAGGCGAAGACCAGCAACAGCTTTCCGGGCTGCCACCTTCCGTGTGGGACAAGGAGCCGGACGTTTGCTTTTTTGGGAACAAGCTCTGCCGAGGATGCGCACCGTGAGATGTTCCTTCTCTGGGCAAGCAGAGATCCCAAAACCTGTTGTGCCTGTGAATAGGCTGCACGGGGAAGGTGAAGACCAGCAAGAGCTTTCAGGGCTGCCACCTTCCGTGTGGGACAAGGAGCCGGACGTTTGCCTTTTCGGGAACAGGCTCTGCCGAGGATGCGCACCGTGAGATGTTCCTTCTCTGGGCAAGCAGAGATCCCCAAACCTGTTGTGCCTGTGAATAGGCTGCACGGGGAAGGTGAAGACCAGCAAGAGCTTTCAGGTCTGCCACCTTCCGTGTGGGACAAGGAGCCGGACGTTTGCCTTTTCGGGAACAGGCTCTGCCGAGGATGCGCACCGTGAGAGATTGCGTCTTTGGGAAAGCAGAGATTCCCACTGCGGTTGTGCCTGTGAATAGGCTGCAGGGGGAAGGTGAAGACCAGCAACAGCTTTCAGGGCTGCCACCTTCCGTGTGGGACAAGGAGCCGGACGTTTGCCTGTTCGGGAACAGGCTCTGCCGAGGATGCGCACCGTGAGAGATTGCGTCTCTGGGAAAGCAGAGATTTCCAGTGCGGTTGTGCCTGTGAATAGGCTGCAGGGGGAAGGTGAAGACCAGCAAGAGCTTTCAGGGCTGCCACCTTCCGTGTGGGACAAGGAGCTGGACGTTTGCCTTTTCGGGAACAGGCTCTGCCGAGGATGCGCACCGTGAGGGATTGCGTCTTGGGGCAAGCAGAGATCCCAAAACCTGTTGTGCCTGTGAATAGGCTGCAGGGGGAAGGTGAAGACCAGCAACAGCTTTCAGGGCTGCCACCTTCCGTGTGGGACAAGGAGCCGGACGTTTGCCTTTTCGGGAACAGGCTCTGCCGAGGATGCGCACCGTGAGAGATTGCGTCTTGGGGCAAGCACAGATCCCAAAACCTGTTGTGCCTGTGAATAGGCTGCAGGGGGAAGGTGAAGACCAGCAAGAGCTTTCAGGGCTGCCACCTTCCGTGTGGGACAAGGAGCCGGACGTTTGCCTTTTCGGGAACAGGCTCTGCCGAGGATGCGCACCGTGAGAGATTGCGTCTTTGGGAAAGCAGAGATTCCCAGTGCGGTTGTGCCTGTGAATAGGCTGCAGGGGGAAGGCGAAGACCAGCAACAGCTTTCCGGGCTGCCACCTTCCGTGTGGGACAAGGAGCCGGACGTTTGCTTTTTTGGGAACAAGCTCTGCCGAGGATGCGCACCGTGAGATGTTCCTTCTCTGGGCAAGCAGAGATCCCAAAACCTGTTGTGCCTGTGAATAGGCTGCACGGGGAAGGTGAAGACCAGCAAGAGCTTTCAGGGCTGCCACCTTCCGTGTGGGACAAGGAGCCGGACGTTTGCTTTTTTGGGAACAAGCTCTGCCGAGGATGCGCACCGTGAGATGTTCCTTCTCTGGGCAAGCAGAGATCCCAAAACCTGTTGTGCCTGTGAATAGGCTGCACGGGGAAGGTGAAGACCAGCAACAGCTTTCAGGGCTGCCACCTTCCGTGTGGGACAAGGAGCCGGACGTTTGCCTTTTCGGGAACAGGCTCTGCCGAGGATGCGCACCGTGAGAGATTGCGTCTTGGAGCAAGCACAGATCCCAAAACCTGTTGTGCCTGTGAATAGGCTGCAGGGGGAAGGTGAAGACCAGCAAGAGCTTTCAGGGCTGCCACCTTCCGTGTGGGACAAGGAGCCGGACGTTTGCCTTTTCGGGAACAGGCTCTGCCGAGGATGCGCACCGTGAGAGATTGCATCTTTGGGAAAGCAGAGATTCCCAGTGCGGTTGTGCCTGTGAATAGGCTGCAGGGGGAAGGTGAAGACCAGCAACAGCTTTCAGGGCTGCCACCTTCCATGTGGGACAAGGAGCCGGACGTTTGCCTTTTCGGGAACAGGCTCTGCCGAGGATGCGCACCGTGAGAGATTGCGTCTTTGGGAAAGCAGAGATTCCCAGTGCGGTTGTGCCTGTGAATAGGCTGCAGGGGGAAGGCGAAGACCAGCAAGAGCTATCAGGGCTGCCACCTTCCGTGTGGGACAAGGAGCCGGACGTTTGCCTTTTCGGGAACAGGCTCTGCCGAGGATGCGCACCGTGAGATGTTCCTTCTCTGGGCAAGCAGATATCCCAAAACCTGTTGTGTCTGTGAATAGGCTGCAGGGGGAAGGTGAAGACCAGCAACAGCTTTCCGGGCTGCCACCTTCCGTGTGGGACAAGGAGCCGGACGTTTGCTTTTTTGGGAACAAGCTCTGCCGAGGATGCGCACCGTGAGATGTTCCTTCTCTGGGCAAGCAGAGATCCCAAAACCTGTTGTGCCTGTGAATAGGCTGCAGGGGGAAGGTGAAGACCAGCAAGAGCTTTCAGGGCTGCCACCTTCCGTGTGGGACAAGGAGCTGGACGTTTGCCTTTTCGGGAACAGGCTCTGCCGAGGATGCGCACCGTGAGGGATTGCGTCTTGGGGCAAGCAGAGATCCCAAAACCTGTTGTGCCTGTGAATAGGCTGCAGGGGGAAGGTGAAGACCAGCAACAGCTTTCAGGGCTGCCACCTTCCGTGTGGGACAAGGAGCCGGACGTTTGCCTTTTCGGGAACAGGCTCTGCCGAGGATGCGCACCGTGAGAGATTGCGTCTTGGGGCAAACACAGATCCCAAAACCTGTTGTGCCTGTGAATAGGCTGCAGGGGGAAGGTGAAGACCAGCAAGAGCTTTCAGGGCTGCCACCTTCCGTGTGGGACAAGGAGCCGGACGTTTGCCTGTTCTGGAACAGGCTCTGCCGAGGATGCGCACCGTGAGAGATTGCGTCTCTGGGCAAGCAGAGATCGCAAAACCTGTTGTGCCTGTGAATAGGCTGCAGGGGGAAGGTGAAGACCAGCAAGAGCTTTCCGGGCTGCCACCTTCCGTGTGGGACAAGGAGCCGGACGTTTGCCTTTTCGGGAACAGGCTCTGCCGAGGATGCGCACCGTGAGATGTTCCTTCTCTGGGCAAGCAGAGATCCCAAAACCTGTTGTGTCTGTGAATAGGCTGCAGGGGGAAGGTGAAGACCAGCAACAGCTTTCCGGGCTGCCACCTTCCGTGTGGGACATGGAGCCGGACCTTTGCTTTTTTGGGAACAAGCTCTGCCGAGGATGCGCACCGTGAGATGTTCCTTCTCTGGGCAAGCACAGATCCCAAAACCTGTTGTGCCTGTGAATAGGCTGCAGGGGGAAGGTGAAGACCAGCAAGAGCTTTCCGGGCTGCCACCTTCCGTGTGGGACAAGGAGCCGGACGTTTGCCTGTTCTGGAACAGGCTCTGCCGAGGATGCGCACCGTGAGAGATTGCGTCTCTGGGCAAGCAGAGATCCCAAAACCTGTTGTGCCTGTGAATAGGCTGCACGGGGAAGGTGAAGACCAGCAAGAGCTTTCAGGGCTGCCACCTTCCGTGTGGGACAAGGAGCCGGACGTTTGCCTTTTCGGGAACAGGCTCTGCCGAGGATGCGCACCGTGAGGGATTGCGTCTTTGGGAAAGCAGAGATTCCCAGTGCGGTTGTGCCTGTGAATAGGCTGCACGGGGAAGGTGAAGACCAGCAACAGCTTTCCGGGCTGCCACCTTCCGTGTGGGACAAGGAGCCGGACGTTTGCCTTTTCGGGAACAGGCTCTGCCGAGGATGCGCACCGTGAGAGATTGCGTCTCTGGGAAAGCAGAGATTCCCAGTGCGGTTGTGCCTGTGAATAGGCTGCAGGGGGAAGGTGAAGACCAGCAACAGCTTTCAGGGCTGCCACCTTCCGTGTGGGACAAGGAGCCGGACGTTTGCCTGTTCTGGAACAGGCTCTGCCGAGGATTCGCACCGTGAGAGATTGCGTCTCTGGGCAAGCAGAGATCCCAAAACCTGTTGTGCCTGTGAATAGGCTGCAGGGGGAAGGTGAAGACCAGCAAGAGCTTTCAGGGCTGCCACCTTCCGTGTGGGACAAGGAGCCGGACGTTTGCCTTTTCGGGAACAGGCTCTGCCGAGGATGCGCACCGTGAGATGTTCCTTCTCTGGGCAAGCAGAGATCCCAAAACCTGTTGTGCCTGTGAATAGGCTGCAGGGGGAAGGTGAAGACCAGCAACAGCTTTCAGGGCTGCCACCTTCCGTGTGGGACAAGGAGCCGGACGTTTGCTTTTTTGGGAACAAGCTCTGCCGAGGATGCGCACCGTGAGATGTTCCTTCTCTGGGCAAGCACAGACCCCAAAACCTGTTGTGCCTGTGAATAGGCTGCAGGGGGAAGGTGAAGACCAGCAAGAGCTTTCAGGGCTGCCACCTTCCGTGTGGGACAAGGAGCCGGACGTTTGCCTTTTCGGGAACAGGCTCTGCCGAGGATGCGTACCGTGAGGGATTGCGTCTTTGGGAAAGCAGAGATTCCCAGTGCGGTTGTGCCTGTGAATAGGCTGCAGGGGGAAGGTGAAGACCAGCAACAGCTTTCTGGGCTGCCACCTTCCGTGTGGGACAAGGAGCCGGACGTTTGCCTGTTCTGGAACAGGCTCTGCCGAGGATGCGCACCGTGAGAGATTGCGTCTCTGGGCAAGCAGAGATCCCAAAACCTGTTGTGCCTGTGAATAGGCTGCAGGGGGAAGGTGAAGACCAGCAAGAGCTTTCAGGGCTGCCACCTTCCGTGTGGGACAAGGAGCCGGACGTTTGCTTTTTTGGGAACAAGCTCTGCCGAGGATGCGCACCGTGAGATGTTCCTTCTCTGGGCAAGCACAGATCCCTAAATCTGTTGTGCCTGTGAATAGGCTGCAGGGGGAAGGTGAAGACCAGCACCAGCTCTCAGGGCTGCCACCTTCCGTGTGGGACAAGGAGCCGGACGTTTGCTTTTTTGGGAACAAGCTCTGCCGAGGATGCGCACCGTGAGAGATTGCGTCTCTGGGAAAGCATAGATCCCAAAACCTGTTGTGCCTGTGAATAGGCTGCAGGGGGAAGGTGAAGACCAGCAACAGCTTTCAGGGCTGCCACCTTCCGTGTGGGACAAGGAGCTGGACGTTTGCCTTTTCGGGAACAAGCTCTGCCGAGGATGTGCACCGTGAGAGATTGCGTCTCTGGGCAAGCAGAGATCCCAAAACCTGTTGTGCCTGTGAATAGGCTGCAGGGGGAAGGTGAAGACCAGCAAGAGCTTTCAGGGCTGCCACCTTCCGTGTGGGACAAGGAGCCGGACGTTTGCCTTTTCGGGAACAGGCTCTGCCGAGGATGCGCACCGTGAGAGATTGCGTCTCTGGGAAAGCAGAGATTCCCAGTGCGGTTGTGCCTGTGAATAGGCTGCAGGGGGAAGGTGAAGACCAGCAACAGCTTTCAGGGCTGCCACCTTCCGTGTGGGTCAAGGAGCCGGACGTTTGCCTTTTCGGGAACAGGCTCTGCCGAGGATGCGCACCGTGAGAGATTGCGTCTCTGGGCAAGCAGAGATCCCAAAACCTGTTGTGCCTGTGAATAGGCTGCAGGGGGAAGGTGAAGACCAGCAACAGCTTTCAGGGCTGCCACCTTCCGTGTGGGACAAGGAGCCGGACGTTTGCCTTTTCGGGAACAGGCTCTGCCGAGGATGCGCACCGTGAGATGTTCCTTCTCTGGGCAAGCAGAGATCCCAAAACCTGTTGTGCCTGTGATTAGGCTGCAGGGGGAAGGTGAAGACCAGCAACAGCTTTCAGGGCTGCCACCTTCCGTGTGGGACAAGTAGCCGGACGTTTGCTTTTTTGTGAACAAGCTCTGCCGAGGATGCGCACCGTGAGATGTTCCTTCTCTGGGCAAGCAGAGATCCCAAAACCTGTTGTGCCTGTGAATAGGCTGCAGGGGGAAGGTGAAGACCAGCAACAGCTTTCAGGGCTGCCACCTTCCGTGTGGGACAAGGAGCCGGACGTTTGCTTTTTTGGGAACAAGCTCTGCCGAGGATGCGCACCGTGAGATGTTCCTTCTCTGGGCAAGCACAGACCCCAAAACCTGTTGTGCCTGTGAATAGGCTGCAGGGGGAAGGTGAAGACCAGCAAGAGCTTTCAGGGCTGCCACCTTCCGTGTGGGACAAGGAGCCGGACGTTTGCCTTTTCGGGAACAGGCTCTGCCGAGGATGCGCACCGTGAGGGATTGCGTCTTTGGGAAAGCAGAGATTCCCAGTGCGGTTGTGCCTGTGAATAGGCTGCACGGGGAAGGTGAAGACCAGCAAGAGCTTTCCGGGCTGCCACCTTCCGTGTGGGACAAGGAGCCGGACGTTTGCCTTTTAGGAACAGGCTCTGCCCACGATGCGCACCGTGAGAGATTGCGTCTCTGGGAAAGCAGAGATTCCCAGTGCGGTTGTGCCTGTGAATAGGCTGCAGGGGGAAGGTGAAGACCAGCAAGAGCTTTCAGGGCTGCCACCTTCCGTGTGGGACAAGGAGCCGGACGTTTGCTTTTTTGGGAACAAGCTCTGCCGAGGATGCGCACCGTGAGATGTTCCTTCTCTGGGCAAGCACAGATCCCTAAACCTGTTGTGCCTGTGAATAGGCTGCAGGGGGAAGGTGAAGACCAGCACCAGCTTTCAGGGCTGCCACCTTCCGTGTGGGACAAGGAGCTGGACGTTTGCTTTTTTGGGAACAAGCTCTGCCGAGGATGCGCACCGTGAGAGATTGCGTCTCTGGGCAAGCAGAGATCCCAAAACCTGTTGTGCCTGTGAATAGGCTGCAGGGGGAAGGTGAAGACCAGCAAGAGCTTTCAGGGCTGCCACCTTCCGTGTGGGACAAGGAGCCGGACGTTTGCCTTTTCGGGAACAGGCTCTGCCGAGGATGCGCACCGTGAGAGATTGCGTCTCTGGGCAAGCAGAGATCCCAAAACCTGTTGTGCCTGTGAATAGGCTGCAGGGGGAAGGTGAAGACCAGCAACAGCTTTCAGGGCTGCCACCTTCCGTGTGGGACAAGGAGCCGGACGTTTGCCTTTTCGGGAACAGGACCTGCCGAGGATGCGCACCGTGAGATGTTCCTTCTCTGGGCAAGCACAGATCCCAAAACCTGTTGTGCCTGTGAATAGGCTGCAGGGGGAAGGTGAAGACCAGCAAGAGCTTTCAGGGCTGCCACCTTCCGTGTGGGACAAGGAGCCGGACGTTTGCCTTTTCGGGAACAGGCTCTGCCGAGGATGCGCACCGTGAGGGATTGCGTCTTTGGGAAAGCAGAGATTCCCAGTGCGGTTGTGCCTGTGAATAGGCTGCACGGGGAAGGTGAAGACCAGCAACAGCTTTCCGGGCTGCCACCTTCCGTGTGGGACAAGGAGCCGGACGTTTGCCTTTTCGGGAACAGGCTCTGCCGAGGATGCGCACCGTGAGAGATTGCGTCTCTGGGAAAGCAGAGATTCCCAGTGCGGTTGTGCCTGTGAATAGGCTGCAGGGGGAAGGTGAAGACCAGCAACAGCTTTCAGGGCTGCCACCTTCCGTGTGGGACAAGGAGCCGGACGTTTGCCTTTTCGGGAACAGGACCTGCCGAGGATGCGCACCGTGAGATGTTCCTTCTCTGGGCAAGCACAGATCCCAAAACCTGTTGTGCCTGTGAATAGGCTGCAGGGGGAAGGTGAAGACCAGCAAGAGCTTTCAGGGCTGCCACCTTCCGTGTGGGACAAGGAGCCGGACGTTTGCCTTTTCGGGAACAGGCTCTGCCGAGGATGCGCACCGTGAGGGATTGCGTCTTTGGGAAAGCAGAGATTCCCAGTGCGGTTGTGCCTGTGAATAGGCTGCACGGGGAAGGTGAAGACCAGCAACAGCTTTCCGGGCTGCCACCTTCCGTGTGGGACAAGGAGCCGGACGTTTGCCTTTTCGGGAACAGGCTCTGCCGAGGATGCGCACCGTGAGAGATTGCGTCTCTGGGAAAGCAGAGATTCCCAGTGCGGTTGTGCCTGTGAATAGGCTGCAGGGGGAAGGTGAAGACCAGCAACAGCTTTCAGGGCTGCCACCTTCCGTGTGGGACAAGGAGCCGGACGTTTGCCTGTTCTGGAACAGGCTCTGCCGAGGATGCGCACCGTGAGAGATTGCGTCTCTGGGCAAGCAGAGATCCCAAAACCTGTTGTGCCTGTGAATAGGCTGCAGGGGGAAGGTGAAGACCAGCAAGAGCTTTCAGGGCTGCCACCTTCCGTGTGGGACAAGGAGCCGGACGTTTGCCTTTTCGGGAACAGGCTCTGCCGAGGATGCGCACCGTGAGATGTTCCTTCTCTGGGCAAGCAGAGATCCCAAAACCTGTTGTGCCTGTGAATAGGCTGCAGGGGGAAGGTGAAGACCAGCAACAGCTCTCAGGGCTGCCACCTTCCGTGTGGGACAAGGAGCCGGACGTTTGCCTTTTCGGGAACAGGCTCTGCCGAGGATGCGCACGTGAGATGTTCCTTCTCTGGGCAAGCAGAGATCCCAAAACCTGTTGTGCCTGTGAATAGGCTGCAGGGGGAAGGTGAAGACCAGCACCAGCTTTCCGGGCTGCCACCTTCCGTGTGGGACAAGGAGCCGGACGTTTGCTTTTTTGGGAACAAGCTCTGCCGAGGATGCGCACCGTGAGATGTTCCTTCTCTGGGCAAGCACAGATCCCAAAACCTGTTGTGCCTGTGAATAGGCTGCAGGGGGAAGGTGAAGACCAGCAAGAGCTTTCAGGGCTGCCACCTTCCGTGTGGGACAAGGAGCCGGACGTTTGCCTTTTCGGGAACAGGCTCTGCCGAGGATGCGCACCGTGAGAGATTGCGTCTCTGGGAAAGCAGAGATTCCCAGTGCGGTTGTGCCTGTGAATAGGCTGCACGGGGAAGGTGAAGACCAGCAACAGCTTTCAGGGCTGCCACCTTCCATGTGGGACAAGGAGCCGGACGTTTGCCTTTTCGGGAACAGGCTCTGCCGAGGATGCGCACCGTGAGATGTTCCTTCTCTGGGCAAGCACAGATCCCAAAACCTGTTGTGCCTGTGAATAGGCTGCAGGGGGAAGGTGAAGACCAGCAAGAGCTTTCCGGGCTGCCACCTTCCGTGTGGGACAAGGAGCCGGACGTTTGCCTTTTCGGGAACAGGCTCTGCCGAGGATGCGCACCGTGAGGGATTGCGTCTTTGGGAAAGCAGAGATTCCCAGTGCGGTTGTGCCTGTGAATAGGCTGCACGGGGAAGGTGAAGACCAGCAACAGCTTTCCGGGCTGCCACCTTCCGTGTGGGACAAGGAGCCGGACGTTTGCCTTTTCGGGAACAGGCTCTGCCGAGGATGCGCACCGTGAGAGATTGCGTCTCTGGGAAAGCAGAGATTCCCAGTGCGGTTGTGCCTGTGAATAGGCTGCAGGGGGAAGGTGAAGACCAGCAACAGCTTTCAGGGCTGCCACCTTCCGTGTGGGACAAGGAGCCGGACGTTTGCCTGTTCTGGAACAGGCTCTGCCGAGGATGCGCACCGTGAGAGATTGCGTCTCTGGGCAAGCAGAGATCCCAAAACCTGTTGTGCCTGTGAATAGGCTGCAGGGGGAAGGTGAAGACCAGCAAGAGCTTTCAGGGCTGCCACCTTCCGTGTGGGACAAGGAGCCGGACGTTTGCCTTTTCGGGAACAGGCTCTGCCGAGGATGCGCACCGTGAGATGTTCCTTCTCTGGGCAAGCAGAGATCCCAAAACCTGTTGTGCCTGTGAATAGGCTGCAGGGGGAAGGTGAAGACCAGCAACAGCTCTCAGGGCTGCCACCTTCCGTGTGGGACAAGGAGCCGGACGTTTGCCTTTTCGGGAACAGGCTCTGCCGAGGATGCGCACGTGAGATGTTCCTTCTCTGGGCAAGCAGAGATCCCAAAACCTGTTGTGCCTGTGAATAGGCTGCAGGGGGAAGGTGAAGACCAGCACCAGCTTTCCGGGCTGCCACCTTCCGTGTGGGACAAGGAGCCGGACGTTTGCTTTTTTGGGAACAAGCTCTGCCGAGGATGCGCACCGTGAGATGTTCCTTCTCTGGGCAAGCACAGATCCCAAAACCTGTTGTGCCTGTGAATAGGCTGCAGGGGGAAGGTGAAGACCAGCAAGAGCTTTCAGGGCTGCCACCTTCCGTGTGGGACAAGGAGCCGGACGTTTGCCTTTTCGGGAACAGGCTCTGCCGAGGATGCGCACCGTGAGAGATTGCGTCTCTGGGAAAGCAGAGATTCCCAGTGCGGTTGTGCCTGTGAATAGGCTGCACGGGGAAGGTGAAGACCAGCAACAGCTTTCAGGGCTGCCACCTTCCATGTGGGACAAGGAGCCGGACGTTTGCCTTTTCGGGAACAGGCTCTGCCGAGGATGCGCACCGTGAGATGTTCCTTCTCTGGGCAAGCACAGATCCCAAAACCTGTTGTGCCTGTGAATAGGCTGCAGGGGGAAGGTGAAGACCAGCAAGAGCTTTCCGGGCTGCCACCTTCCGTGTGGGACAAGGAGCCGGACGTTTGCCTTTTCGGGAACAAGCTCTGCCGAGGATGCGCACCGTGAGATGTTCCTTCTCTGGGCAAGCACAGATCCCAAAACCTGTTGTGCCTGTGAATAGGCTGCAGGGGGAAGGTGAAGACCAGCAAGAGCTTTCCGGGCTGCCACCTTCCGTGTGGGACAAGGAGCCGGACGTTTGCCTTTTCGGGAACAGGCTCTGCCGAGGATGCGCACCGTGAGATGTTCCTTCTCTGGGCAAGCACAGATCCCAAAACCTGTTGTGCTTGTGAATAGGCTGCAGGGGGAAGGTGAAGACCAGCAACAGCTTTCAGGGCTGCCACCTTCCGTGTGGGACAAGGAGCCGGACGTTTGCCTTTTCGGGAACAGGCTCTGCCGAGGATGCGCACCGTGAGAGATTGCGTCTCTGGGAAAGCAGAGATTCCCAGTGCGGATGTGCCTGTGAATAGGCTGCAGGGGGAAGGTGAAGACCAGCAAGAGCTTTCAGGGCTGCCACCTTCCGTGTGGGACAAGGAGCCGGACGTTTGCCTTTTCGGGAACAGGCTCTGCCGAGGATGCGCACCGTGAGATGTTCCTTCTGTGGGCAATCAGAGATCCCCAAACGTGTTGTGCCTGTGAATAGGCTGCACGAGGAAGGTGAAGACCAGCAAGAGCTTTCAGGGCTGCCACCTTCCGTGTGGGACAAGGAGCCGGACGTTTGCCTTTTCGGGAACAGGCTCTGCCGAGGATGCGCACCGTGAGAGATTGCGTCTTTGGGAAAGCAGAGATCCCAAAACCTGTTGTGCCTGTGAATAGGCTGCAGGGGGAAGGTGAAGACCAGCAACAGCTTTCAGGGCTGCCACCTTCCGTGTGGGACAAGGAGCCGGACGTTTGCCTTTTCGGGAACAGGCTCTGCCGAGGATGCGCACCGTGAGAGATTGCGTCTTTGGGAAAGCAGAGATTCCCAGTGCGGTTGTGCCTGTGAATAGGCTGCACGGGGAAGGTGAAGACCAGCAACAGCTTTCAGGGCTGCCACCTTCCATGTGGGACAAGGAGCCGGACGTTTGCCTTTTCGGGAACAGGCTCTGCCGAGGATGCGCACCGTGAGATGTTCCTTCTCTGGGCAAGCACAGATCCCAAAACCTGTTGTGCCTGTGAATAGGCTGCAGGGGGAAGGTGAAGACCAGCAAGAGCTTTCAGGGCTGCCACCTTCCGTGTGGGACAAGGAGCCGGACGTTTGCCTTTTCGGGAACAGGCTCTGCCGAGGATGCGCACCGTGAGAGATTGCGTCTCTGGGAAAGCAGAGATTCCCAGTGCGGTTGTGCCTGTGAATAGGCTGCAGGGGGAAGGTGAAGACCAGCAAGAGCTTTCAGGGCTGCCACCTTCCGTGTGGGTCAAGGAGCCGGACGTTTGCCTTTTCGGGAACAGGCTCTGCCGAGGATGCGCACCGTGAGAGATTGCGTCTCTGGGCAAGCAGAGATCCCAAAACCTGTTGTGCCTGTGAATAGGCTGCACGGGGAAGGTGAAGACCAGCAAGAGCTTTCAGGGCTGCCACCTTCCGTGTGGGACAAGGAGCCGGACGTTTGCCTTTTCGGGAACAGGCTCTGCCGAGGATGCGCACCGTGAGAGATTGCGTCTTGGGGCAAGCACAGATCCCCAAACCTGTTGTGCCTGTGAATAGGCTGCAGGGGGAAGGTGAAGACCAGCAAGAGCTTTCAGGGCTGCCACCTTCCGTGTGGGACAAGGAGCCGGACGTTTGCCTTTTCGGGAACAGGCTCTGCCGAGGATGCGCACCGTGAGGGATTGCGTCTTTGGGAAAGCAGAGATTCCCAGTGCGGTTGTGCCTGTGAATAGGCTGCAGGGGGAAGGTGAAGACCAGCAAGAGCTTTCAGGGCTGCCACCTTCCATGTGGGACAAGGAGCCGGACGTTTGCCTTTTCGGGAACAGGCTCTGCCGAGGATGCGCACCGTGAGAGATTGCGTCTTTGGGAAAGCAGAGATTCCCAGTGCGGTTGTGCCTGTGAATAGGCTGCAGGGGGAAGGCGAAGACCAGCAAGAGCTTTCAGGGCTGCCACCTTCCGTGTGGGACAAGGAGCCGGACGTTTGCCTTTTCGGGAACAGGCTCTGCCGAGGATGCGCACCGTGAGATGTTCCTTCTCTGGGCAAGCAGATATCCCAAAACCTGTTGTGTCTGTGAATAGGCTGCAGGGGGAAGGTGAAGACCAGCAACAGCTTTCCGGGCTGCCACCTTCCGTGTGGGACAAGGAGCCGGACGTTTGCTTTTTTGGGAACAAGCTCTGCCGAGGATGCGCACCGTGAGATGTTCCTTCTCTGGGCAAGCACAGATCCCAAAACCTGTTGTGCCTGTGAATAGGCTGCAGGGGGAAGGTGAAGACCAGCAACAGCTTTCCGGGCTGCCACCTTCCGTGTGGGACAAGGAGCCGGACGTTTGACTTTTCGGGAACAAGCTCTGCCGAGGATGCGCACCGTGAGAGATTGCGTCTCTGGGAAAGCATAGATCCCAAAACCTGTTGTGCCTGTGAATAGGCTGCACGGGGAAGGTGAAGACCAGCAACAGCTTTCAGGGCTGCCACCTTCCGTGTGGGACAAGGAGCCGGACGTTTGCCTTTTCGGGAACAGGCTCTGTCGAGGATGCGCACCGTGAGATGTTCCTTCTCTGGGCAAGCAGAGATCACCAAACCTGTTGTGCCTGTGAATAGGCTGCAGGGGGAAGGTGAAGACCAGCAAGAGCTTTCCGGGCTGCCACCTTCCGTGTGGGACAAGGAGCCGGACGTTTGCCTTTTCGGGAACAGGCTCTGCCGAGGATGCGCACCGTGAGATGTTCCTTCTCTGGGCAAGCAGAGATCCCAAAACCTGTTGTGCCTGTGATTAGGCTGCAGGGGGAAGGTGAAGACCAGCAACAGCTTTCAGGGCTGCCACCTTCCGTGTGGGACAAGGAGCCGGACGTTTGCTTTTTTGTGAACAAGCTCTGCCGAGGATGCGCACCGTGAGATGTTCCTTCTCTGGGCAAGCAGAGATCCCAAAACCTGTTGTGCCTGTGAATAGGCTGCAGGGGGAAGGTGAAGACCAGCACCAGCTTTCCGGGCTGCCACCTTCCGTGTGGGACAAGGAGCCGGACGTTTGCCTTTTCGGGAACAGGACCTGCCGAGGATGCGCACCGTGAGGGATTGCGTCTTTGGGAAAGCAGAGATTCCCAGTGCGGTTGTGCCTGTGAATAGGCTGCACGGGGAAGGTGAAGACCAGCAACAGCTTTCCGGGCTGCCACCTTCCGTGTGGGACAAGGAGCCGGACGTTTGCCTTTTTGGGAACAGGCTCTGCCGAGGATGCGCACCGTGAGAGATTGCGTCTCTGGGAAAGCAGAGATTCCCAGTGCGGTTGTGCCTGTGAATAGGCTGCAGGGGGAAGGTGAAGACCAGCAAGAGCTTTCAGGGCTGCCACCTTCCGTGTGGGACAAGGAGCTGGACGTTTGCCTTTTCGGGAACAGGCTCTGCCGAGGATGCGCACCGTGAGAGATTGCGTCTCTGGGCAAGCACAGATCCCAAAACCTGTTGTGCCTGTGAATAGGCTGCAGGGGGAAGGTGAAGAACAGCAAGAGCTTTCAGGGCTGCGACCTTCCGTGTGGGACAAGGAGCCGGACGTTTGCCTTTTCGGGAACAGGCTCTGCCGAGGATGCGCACCGTGAGGGATTGCGTCTTTGGGAAAGCAGAGATTCCCAGTGCGGTTGTGCCTGTGAATAGGCTGCAGGGGGAAGGTGAAGACCAGCCTGAGCTTTCAGGGCTGCCACCTTCCGTGTGGGACAAGGAGCCGGACGTTTGCCTTTTTGGGAACAGGCTCTGCCGAGGATGCGCACCGTGAGAGATTGCGTCTTTGGGAAAGCAGAGATTCCCAGTGCGGTTGTGCCTGTGAATAGGCTGCAGGGGGAAGGCGAAGACCAGCAAGAGCTTTCCGGGCTGCCACCTTCCGTGTGGGACAAGGAGCCGGACGTTTGCCTTTTCGGGAACAGGCTCTGCCGAGGATGCGCACCGTGAGATGTTCCTTCTCTGGGCAAGCAGATATCCCAAAACCTGTTGTGTCTGTGAATAGGCTGCAGGGGGAAGGTGAAGACCAGCAACAGCTTTCCGGGCTGCCACCTTCCGTGTGGGACAAGGAGCCGGACGTTTGCTTTTTTGGGAACAAGCTCTGCCGAGGATGCGCACCGTGAGATGTTCCTTCTCTGGGCAAGCAGAGATCCCAAAACCTGTTGTGCCTGTGAATAGGCTGCAGGGGGAAGGTGAAGACCAGCAACAGCTTTCCGGGCTGCCACCTTCCGTGTGGGACAAGGAGCCGGACGTTTGACTTTTCGGGAACAAGCTCTGCCGAGGATGCGCACCGTGAGAGATTGCGTCTCTGGGAAAGCATAGATCCCAAAACCTGTTGTGCCTGTGAATAGGCTGCACGGGGAAGGTGAAGACCAGCAAGAGCTTTCAGGGCTGCCACCTTCCGTGTGGGACAAGGAGCCGGACGTTTGCCTTTTCGGGAACAGGCTCTGCCGAGGATGCGCACCGTGAGATGTTCCTTCTCTGGGCAAGCAGAGATCCCAAAACCTGTTGTGCCTGTGAATAGGCTGCAGGGGGAAGGTGAAGACCAGCACCAGCTTTCCGGGCTGCCACCTTCCGTGTGGGACAAGGAGCCGGACTTTTGCTTTTTTGGGAACAAGCTCTGCCGAGGATGCGCACCGTGAGATGTTCCTTCTCTGGGCAAGCACAGACCCCAAAACCTGTTGTGCCTGTGAATAGGCTGCAGGGGGAAGGTGAAGACCAGCAAGAGCTTTCCGGGCTGCCACCTTCCGTGTGGGACAAGGAGCCGGACGTTTGCCTTTTCGGGAACAGGCTCTGCCGAGGATGCGCACCGTGAGGGATTGCGTCTTTGGGAAAGCAGAGATTCCCAGTGCGGTTGTGCCTGTGAATAGGCTGCACGGGGAAGGTGAAGACCAGCAAGAGCTTTCCGGGCTGCCACCTTCCGTGTGGGACAAGGAGCCGGACGTTTGCCTTTTCGGGAACAGGCTCTGCCGAGGATGCGCACCGTGAGAGATTGCGTCTTTGGGAAAGCAGAGATTCCCAGTGCGGATGTGCCTGTGAATAGGCTGCAGGGGGAAGGTGAAGACCAGCAAGAGCTTTCAGGGCTGCCACCTTCCGTGTGGGACAAGGAGCGGGACGTTTGCCTTTTCGGGAACAGGCTCTGCCGAGGATGCGCACCGTGAGATGTTCCTTCTCTGGGCAAGCACAGATCCGCAAACCTGTTGTGCCTGTGAATAGGCTGCAGGGGGAAGGTGAAGACCAGCAAGAGCTTTCAGGGCTGCCACCTTCCGTGTGGGACAAGGAGCCGGACGTTTGCCTTTTTGGGAACAAACTCTGCCGAGGATGCGCACCGTGAGAGATTGCGTCTCTGGGCAAGCACAGATCCCAAAACCTGTTGTGCCTGTGAATATGCTGCACGGGGAATGTGAGAACCAGCAACAGCTTTCAGGGCTGCCACCTTCCGTGTGGGACAAGGAGCCGGACGTTTGCCTTTTCGGGAACAGGCTCTGCCGAGGATGCGCGCCGTGAGATGTTCCTTCTCTGGGCAAGCAGAGATCCCCAAACCTGTTGTGCCTGTGAATAGGCTGCAGGGGGAAGGTGAAAACCAGCAAGAGCTTTCAGGGCTGCCACCTTCCGTGTGGGACAAGGAGCCGGACGTTTGCCTTTTCGGGAACAGGCTCTGCCGAGGATGCGCACCGTGAGGGATTGCGTCTTTGGGAAAGCAGAGATTCCCAGTGCGGTTGTGCCTGTGAATAGGCTGCAGGGGGAAGGTGAAGACCAGCAAGAGCTTTCCGGGCTGCCACCTTCCGTGTGGGACAAGGAGCCGGACGTTTGCCTTTTCGGGAACAGGCTCTGCCGTGGATGCGCACCGTGAGATGTTCCTTCTCTGGGCAAGCACAGATCCCCAAACCTGTTGCGCCTGTGAATAGGCTGCAGGGGGAAGGTGAAGACCAGCAAGAGCTTTCCGGGCTGCCACCTTCCGTGTGGGACAAGGAGCCGGACGTTTGCCTTTTTGGGAACAAACTCTGCCGAGGATGCGCACCGTGAGAGATTGCGTCTCTGGGAAAGCAGAGATCCCAAAACCTGTTGTGCCTGTGAATAGGCTGCACGGGGAATGTGAGAACCAGCAACAGCTTTCCGGGCTGCCACCTTCTGTGTGGGACAAGGAGCCGGACGTTTGCCTTTTCGGGAACAGGCTCTGCCGAGGATGCGCACCGTGAGATGTTCCTTCTCTGGGCAAGCACAGATCCCAAAACCTGTTGTGCCTGTGAATAGGCTGCAGGGGGAAGGTGAAGACCAGCAACAGTTTTCAGGGCTGCCACCTTCTGTGTGGGACAAGGAGCCGGACGTTTGCCTTTTCGGGAACAGGCTCTGCCGAGGATGCGCACCGTGAGATGTTCCTTCTCTGGGCAAGCACAGATCCGCAAACCTGTTGTGCCTGTGAATAGGCTGCAGGGGGAAGGTGAAGACCAGCAAGAGCTTTCAGGGCTGCCACCTTCCGTGTGGGACAAGGAGCCGGACGTTTGCCTTTTTGGGAACAAACTCTGCCGAGGATGCGCACCGTGAGAGATTGCGTCTTTGGGAAAGCAGAGATTCCCAGTGCGGTTGTGCCTGTGAATAGGCTGCAGGGGGAAGGTGAAGACCAGCAACAGCTTTCAGGGCTGCCACCTTCCGTGTGGGACAAGGAGCCGGACGTTTGCCTTTTCGGGAACAGGCTCTGCCGAGGATGCGCACCGTGAGGGATTGCGTCTTTGGGCAAGCAGAGATTCCCAGTGCGGTTGTGCCTGTGAATAGGCTGCAGGGGGAAGGTGAAGACCAGCAAGAGCTTTCAGGGCTGCCACCTTCCGTGTGGGACAAGGAGCCGGACGTTTGCCTTTTCGGGAACAGGCTCTGCCGAGGATGCGCACCGTGAGAGATTGCGTCTTGGGGCAAGCAGAGATCCCAAAACCTGTTGTGCCTGTGAATAGGCTGCAGGGGGAAGGTGAAGACCAGCAAGAGCTTTCAGGGCTGCCACCTTCCGTGTGGGACAAGGAGCCGGACGTTTGCCTTTTCGGGAACAGGCTCTGCCGAGGATGCGCACCGTGAGATGTTCCTTCTCTGGGCAAGCAGAGATCCCCAAACCTGTTGTGCCTGTGAATAGGCTGCAGGGGGAAGGTGAAAACTAGCAAGAGCTTTCAGGGCTGCCACCTTCCGTGTGGGACAAGGAGCCGGACGTTTGCCTTTTCGGGAACAGGCTCTGCCGAGGATGCGCACCGTGAGAGATTGCGTCTCTGGGAAAGCAGAGATTCCCAGTGCGGTTGTGCCTGTGAATAGGCTGCAGGGGGAAGGTGAAGACCAGCAACAGCTTTCAGGGCTGCCACCTTCCATGTGGGACAAGGAGCCGGACGTTTGCCTTTTCGGGAACAGGCTCTGCCGAGGATGCGCACCGTGAGAGATTGCGTCTTTGGGAAAGCAGAGATTCCCAGTGCGGTTGTGCCTGTGAATAGGCTGCAGGGGGAAGGCGAAGACCAGCAAGAGCTTTCAGGGCTGCCACCTTCCGTGTGGGACAAGGAGCCGGACGTTTGCCTTTTCGGGAACAGGCTCTGCCGAGGATGCGCACCGTGAGATGTTACTTCTCTGGGCAAGCAGAGATCCCAAAACCTGTTGTGCCTGTGATTAGGCTGCAGGGGGAAGGTGAAGACCAGCAAGAGCTTTCCGGGCTGCCACCTTCCGTGTGGGACAAGGAGCCGGACGTTTGCTTTTTTGTGAACAAGCTCTGCCGAGGATGCGCACCGTGAGATGTTCCTTCTCTGGGCAAGCAGAGATCCCAAAACCTGTTGTGCCTGTGAATAGGCTGCAGGGGGAAGGTGAAGACCAGCAACAGCTTTCCGGGCTGCCACCTTCCGTGTGGGACAAGGAGCCGGACGTTTGCTTTTTTGGGAACAAGCTCTGCCGAGGATGCGCACCGTGAGATGTTCCTTCTCTGGGCAAGCACAGACCCCAAAACCTGTTGTGCCTGTGAATAGGCTGCAGGGGGAAGGTGAAGACCAGCAAGAGCTTTCAGGGCTGCCACCTTCCGTGTGGGACAAGGAGCCGGACGTTTGCCTTTTCGGGAACAGGCTCTGCCGAGGATGCGCACCGTGAGATGTTCCTTCTCTGGGCAAGCAGATATCCCAAAACCTGTTGTGTCTGTGAATAGGCTGCAGGGGGAAGGTGAAGACCAGCAACAGCTTTCCAGGCTGCCACCTTCCGTGTGGGACAAGGAGCCGGACGTTTGCTTTTTTGGGAACAAGCTCTGCCGAGGATGCGCACCGTGAGATGTTCCTTCTCTGGGCAAGCACAGATCCCAAAACCTGTTGTGCCTGTGAATAGGCTGCAGGGGGAAGGTGAAGACCAGCAACAGCTTTCCGGGCTGCCACCTTCTGTGTGGGACAAGGAGCCGGACGTTTGCCTTTTCGGGAACAGGCTCTGCCGAGGATGCGCACCGTGAGATGTTCCTTCTCTGGGCAAGCACAGATCCCAAAACCTGTTGTGCCTGTGAATAGGCTGCAGGGGGAAGGTGAAGACCAGCAACAGTTTTCAGGGCTGCCACCTTCTGTGTGGGACAAGGAGCCGGACGTTTGCCTTTTCGGGAACAGGCTCTGCCGAGGATGCGCACCGTGAGATGTTCCTTCTCTGGGCAAGCACAGATCCGCAAACCTGTTGTGCCTGTGAATAGGCTGCAGGGGGAAGGTGAAGACCAGCAAGAGCTTTCAGGGCTGCCACCTTCCGTGTGGGACAAGGAGCCGGACGTTTGCCTTTTTGGGAACAAACTCTGCCGAGGATGCGCACCGTGAGAGATTGCGTCTTTGGGAAAGCAGAGATTCCCAGTGCGGTTGTGCCTGTGAATAGGCTGCAGGGGGAAGGTGAAGACCAGCAACAGCTTTCAGGGCTGCCACCTTCCGTGTGGGACAAGGAGCCGGACGTTTGCCTTTTCGGGAACAGGCTCTGCCGAGGATGCGCACCGTGAGGGATTGCGTCTTTGGGCAAGCAGAGATTCCCAGTGCGGTTGTGCCTGTGAATAGGCTGCAGGGGGAAGGTGAAGACCAGCAAGAGCTTTCAGGGCTGCCACCTTCCGTGTGGGACAAGGAGCCGGACGTTTGCCTTTTCGGGAACAGGCTCTGCCGAGGATGCGCACCGTGAGAGATTGCGTCTTGGGGCAAGCAGAGATCCCAAAACCTGTTGTGCCTGTGAATAGGCTGCAGGGGGAAGGTGAAGACCAGCAAGAGCTTTCAGGGCTGCCACCTTCCGTGTGGGACAAGGAGCCGGACGTTTGCCTTTTCGGGAACAGGCTCTGCCGAGGATGCGCACCGTGAGATGTTCCTTCTCTGGGCAAGCAGAGATCCCCAAACCTGTTGTGCCTGTGAATAGGCTGCAGGGGG
Organism: Haliaeetus albicilla; assembly: GCF_947461875.1. Classification (NCBI taxonomy): domain Eukaryota; kingdom Metazoa; phylum Chordata; class Aves; order Accipitriformes; family Accipitridae; genus Haliaeetus; species Haliaeetus albicilla. Next base: position 3,240,395 of record NC_091512.1, read on the forward strand.
AAGGTGAAAACTAGCAAGAGCTTTCAGGGCTGCCACCTTCCGTGTGGGACAAGGAGCCGGACGTTTGCCTTTTCGGGAACAGGCTCTGCCGAGGATGCGCACCGTGAGAGATTGCGTCTCTGGGAAAGCAGAGATTCCCAGTGCGGTTGTGCCTGTGAATAGGCTGCAGGGGGAAGGTGAAGACCAGCAACAGCTTTCAGGGCTGCCACCTTCCATGTGGGACAAGGAGCCGGACGTTTGCCTTTTCGGGAACAGGCTCTGCCGAGGATGCGCACCGTGAGAGATTGCGTCTTTGGGAAAGCAGAGATTCCCAGTGCGGTTGTGCCTGTGAATAGGCTGCAGGGGGAAGGCGAAGACCAGCAAGAGCTTTCAGGGCTGCCACCTTCCGTGTGGGACAAGGAGCCGGACGTTTGCCTTTTCGGGAACAGGCTCTGCCGAGGATGCGCACCGTGAGATGTTACTTCTCTGGGCAAGCAGAGATCCCAAAACCTGTTGTGCCTGTGATTAGGCTGCAGGGGGAAGGTGAAGACCAGCAACAGCTTTCAGGGCTGCCACCTTCCGTGTGGGACAAGGAGCCGGACGTTTGCTTTTTTGTGAACAAGCTCTGCCGAGGATGCGCACCGTGAGATGTTCCTTCTCTGGGCAAGCAGAGATCCCAAAACCTGTTGTGCCTGTGAATAGGCTGCAGGGGGAAGGTGAAGACCAGCAACAGCTTTCCGGGCTGCCACCTTCCGTGTGGGACAAGGAGCCGGACGTTTGCTTTTTTGGGAACAAGCTCTGCCGAGGATGCGCACCGTGAGATGTTCCTTCTCTGGGCAAGCACAGACCCCAAAACCTGTTGTGCCTGTGAATAGGCTGCAGGGGGAAGGTGAAGACCAGCAAGAGCTTTCAGGGCTGCCACCTTCCGTGTGGGACAAGGAGCCGGACGTTTGCCTTTTCGGGAACAGGCTCTGCCGAGGATGCGCACCGTGAGATGTTCCTTCTCTGGGCAAGCAGATATCCCAAAACCTGTTGTGTCTGTGAATAGGCTGCAGGGGGAAGGTGAAGACCAGCAACAGCTTTCCAGGCTGCCACCTTCCGTGTGGGACAAGGAGCCGGACGTTTGCTTTTTTGGGAACAAGCTCTGCCGAGGATGCGCACCGTGAGATGTTCCTTCTCTGGGCAAGCACAGATCCCAAAACCTGTTGTGCCTGTGAATAGGCTGCAGGGGGAAGGTGAAGACCAGCAACAGCTTTCCGGGCTGCCACCTTCCGTGTGGGACAAGGAGCCGGACGTTTGACTTTTCGGGAACAAGCTCTGCCGAGGATGCGCACCGTGAGATGTTCCTTCTCTGGGCAAGCAGAGATCCCCAAACCTGTTGTGCCTGTGAATAGGCTGCAGGGGGAAGGTGAAGACCAGCAAGAGCTTTCAGGGCTGCCACCTTCCGTGTGGGACAAGGAGCCGTACGTTTGCCTTTTCGGGAACAGGCTCTGCCGAGGATGCGCACCGTGAGAGATTGCGTCTCTGGGCAAGCAGAGATCCCAAAACCTGTTGTGCCTGTGAATAGGCTGCAGGGGGAAGGTGAAGACCAGCAACAGCTTTCCGGGCTGCCACCTTCCGTGTGGGACAAGGAGCCGGACGTTTGCCTTTTCGGGAACAGGCTCTGCCGAGGATGCGCACCGTGAGATGTTCCTTCTCTGGGCAAGCACAGATCCCAAAACCTGTTGTGCCTGTGAATAGGCTGCAGGGGGAAGGTGAAGACCAGCAACAGCTTTCAGGGCTGCCACCTTCCGTGTGGGACAAGGAGCCGGACGTTTGCCTTTTCGGGAACAGGCTCTGCCGAGGATGCGCACCGTGAGATGTTCCTTCTCTGGGCAAGCACAGATCCCAAAACCTGTTGTGCCTGTGAATAGGCTGCAGGGGGAAGGTGAAGACCAGCACCAGCTTTCCGGGCTGCCACCTTCCGTGTGGGACAAGGAGCCGGACGTTTGCTTTTTTGGGAACAAGCTCTGCCGAGGATGCGCACCGTGAGATGTTCCTTCTCTGGGCAAGCAGAGATCCCAAAACCTGTTGTGCCTGTGAATAGGCTGCAGGGGGAAGGTGAAGACCAGCAAGAGCTTTCAGGGCTGCCACCTTCCGTGTGGGACAAGGAGCCGGACGTTTGCCTTTTCGGGAACAGGCTCTGCCGAGGATGCGCACCGTGAGGGATTGCGTCTTTGGGAAAGCAGAGATTCCCAGTGCGGTTGTGCCTGTGAATAGGCTGCAGGGGGAAGGTGAAGACCAGCAACAGCTTTCCGGGCTGCCACCTTCCGTGTGGGACAAGGAGCCGGACGTTTGCCTTTTCGGGAACAGGCTCTGCCGAGGATGCGCACCGTGAGAGATTGCGTCTCTGGGCAAGCAGAGATCCCAAAACCTGTTGTGCCTGTGAATAGGCTGCAGGGGGAAGGTGAAGACCAGCAACAGTTTTCAGGGCTGCCACCTTCCGTGTGGGACAAGGAGCCGGACGTTTGCCTTTTTGGGAACAAGCTCTGCCGAGGATGCGCACCGTGAGATGTTCCTTCTCTGGGCAAGCACAGATCCGAAAACCTGTTGTGCCTGTGAATAGGCTGCAGGGGGAAGGTGAAGACCAGCAAGAGCTTTCAGGGCTGCCACCTTCCGTGTGGGACAAGGAGCCGGACGTTTGCCTTTTCGGGAACAGGCTCTGCCGAGGATGCGCGCCGTGAGATGTTCCTTCTCTGGGCAAGCAGAGATCCCCAAACCTGTTGTGCCTGTGAATAGGCTGCAGGGGGAAGGTGAAGACCAGCAAGAGCTTTCAGGTCTGCCACCTTCCGTGTGGGACAAGGAGCCGGACGTTTGCCTTTTCGGGAACAGGCTCTGCCGAGGATGCGCACCGTGAGAGATTGCGTCTTTGGGAAAGCAGAGATTCCCACTGCGGTTGTGCCTGTGAATAGGCTGCAGGGGGAAGGTGAAGACCAGCAACAGCTTTCAGGGCTGCCACCTTCCGTGTGGGACAAGGAGCCGGACGTTTGCCTGTTCGGGAACAGGCTCTGCCGAGGATGCGCACCGTGAGAGATTGCGTCTCTGGGAAAGCAGAGATTTCCAGTGCGGTTGTGCCTGTGAATAGGCTGCAGGGGGAAGGTGAAGACCAGCAAGAGCTTTCAGGGCTGCCACCTTCCGTGTGGGACAAGGAGCTGGACGTTTGCCTTTTCGGGAACAGGCTCTGCCGAGGATGCGCACCGTGAGGGATTGCGTCTTGGGGCAAGCAGAGATCCCAAAACCTGTTGTGCCTGTGAATAGGCTGCAGGGGGAAGGTGAAGACCAGCAACAGCTTTCAGGGCTGCCACCTTCCGTGTGGGACAAGGAGCCGGACGTTTGCCTTTTCGGGAACAGGCTCTGCCGAGGATGCGCACCGTGAGAGATTGCGTCTTGGGGCAAGCACAGATCCCAAAACCTGTTGTGCCTGTGAATAGGCTGCAGGGGGAAGGTGAAGACCAGCAAGAGCTTTCAGGGCTGCCACCTTCCGTGTGGGACAAGGAGCCGGACGTTTGCCTTTTCGGGAACAGGCTCTGCCGAGGATGCGCACCGTGAGAGATTGCGTCTTTGGGAAAGCAGAGATTCCCAGTGCGGTTGTGCCTGTGAATAGGCTGCAGGGGGAAGGTGAAGACCAGCAAGAGCTTTCAGGGCTGCCACCTTCCGTGTGGGACAAGGAGCCGGACGTTTGCCTTTTCGGGAACAGGCTCTGCCGAGGATGCGCACCGTGAGAGATTGCGTCTTTGGGAAAGCAGAGATTCCCAGTGCGGTTGTGCCTGTGAATAGGCTGCAGGGGGAAGGCGAAGACCAGCAAGAGCTTTCAGGGCTGCCACCTTCCGTGTGGGACAAGGAGCCGGACGTTTGCCTTTTCGGGAACAGGCTCTGCCGAGGATGCGCACCGTGAGATGTTCCTTCTCTGGGCAAGCAGATATCCCAAAACCTGTTGTGTCTGTGAATAGGCTGCAGGGGGAAGGTGAAGACCAGCAACAGCTTTCCGGGCTGCCACCTTCCGTGTGGGACAAGGAGCCGGACGTTTGCTTTTTTGGGAACAAGCTCTGCCGAGGATGCGCACCGTGAGATGTTCCTTCTCTGGGCAAGCAGAGATCCCAAAACCTGTTGTGCCTGTGAATAGGCTGCAGGGGGAAGGTGAAGACCAGCAAGAGCTTTCAGGGCTGCCACCTTCCGTGTGGGACAAGGAGCTGGACGTTTGCCTTTTCGGGAACAGGCTCTGCCGAGGATGCGCACCGTGAGGGATTGCGTCTTGGGGCAAGCAGAGATCCCAAAACCTGTTGTGCCTGTGAATAGGCTGCAGGGGGAAGGTGAAGACCAGCAACAGCTTTCAGGGCTGCCACCTTCCGTGTGGGACAAGGAGCCGGACGTTTGCCTTTTCGGGAACAGGCTCTGCCGAGGATGCGCACCGTGAGAGATTGCGTCTTGGGGCAAGCACAGATCCCAAAACCTGTTGTGCCTGTGAATACGCTGCAGGGGGAAGGTGAAGACCAGCAAGAGCTTTCAGGGCTGCCACCTTCCGTGTGGGACAAGGAGCCGGACGTTTGCCTGTTCTGGAACAGGCTCTGCCGAGGATGCGCACCGTGAGAGATTGCGTCTCTGGGCAAGCAGAGATCCCAAAACCTGTTGTGCCTGTGAATAGGCTGCAGGGGGAAGGTGAAGACCAGCAAGAGCTTTCCGGGCTGCCACCTTCCGTGTGGGACAAGGAGCCGGACGTTTGCCTTTTCGGGAACAGGCTCTGCCGAGGATGCGCACCGTGAGATGTTCCTTCTCTGGGCAAGCAGAGATCCCAAAACCTGTTGTGTCTGTGAATAGGCTGCAGGGGGAAGGTGAAGACCAGCAACAGCTTTCCGGGCTGCCACCTTCCGTGTGGGACATGGAGCCGGACCTTTGCTTTTTTGGGAACAAGCTCTGCCGAGGATGCGCACCGTGAGATGTTCCTTCTCTGGGCAAGCACAGATCCCAAAACCTGTTGTGCCTGTGAATAGGCTGCAGGGGGAAGGTGAAGACCAGCAACAGCTTTCCGGGCTGCCACCTTCCGTGTGGGACAAGGAGCCGGACGTTTGCCTGTTCTGGAACAGGCTCTGCCGAGGATGCGCACCGTGAGGGATTGCGTCTCTGGGCAAGCAGAGATCCCAAAACCTGTTGTGCCTGTGAATAGGCTGCACGGGGAAGGTGAAGACCAGCAAGAGCTTTCAGGGCTGCCACCTTCCGTGTGGGACAAGGAGCCGGACGTTTGCCTTTTCGGGAACAGGCTCTGCCGAGGATGCGCACCGTGAGGGATTGCGTCTTTGGGAAAGCAGAGATTCCCAGTGCGGTTGTGCCTGTGAATAGGCTGCAGGGGGAAGGTGAAGACCAGCAACAGCTTTCAGGGCTGCCACCTTCCGTGTGGGACAAGGAGCCGGACGTTTGCCTGTTCTGGAACAGGCTCTGCCGAGGATGCGCACCGTGAGAGATTGCGTCTCTGGGCAAGCACAGATCCCAAAACCTGTTGTGCCTGTGAATAGGCTGCAGGGGGAAGGTGAAGACCAGCAAGAGCTTTCAGGGCTGCCACCTTCCGTGTGGGACAAGGAGCCGGACGTTTGCCTTTTCGGGAACAGGCTCTGCCGAGGATGCGCACCGTGAGATGTTCCTTCTCTGGGCAAGCAGAGATCCCAAAACCTGTTGTGCCTGTGAATAGGCTGCAGGGGGAAGGTGAAGACCAGCAACAGCTCTCAGGGCTGCCACCTTCCGTGTGGGACAAGGAGCCGGACGTTTGCCTTTTCGGGAACAAGCTCTGCCGAGGATGCGCACGTGAGATGTTCCTTCTCTGGGCAAGCAGAGATCCCAAAACCTGTTGTGCCTGTGAATAGGCTGCAGGGGGAAGGTGAAGACCAGCAACAGCTTTCCGGGCTGCCACCTTCCGTGTGGGACAAGGAGCAGGACGTTTGCCTTTTCGGGAACAAGCTCTGCCGAGGATGCGCACCGTGAGATGTTCCTTCTCTGGGCAAGCAGAGATCCCAAAACCTGTTGTGCCTGTGAATAGGCTGCAGGGGGAAGGTGAAGACCAGCAACAGCTTTCAGGGCTGCCACCTTCCGTGTGGGACAAGGAGCCGGACGTTTGCTTTTTCGGGAACAAGCTCTGCCGAGGATGCGCACCGTGAGATGTTCCTTCTCTGGGCAAGCACAGACCCCAAAACCTGTTGTGCCTGTGAATAGGCTGCACGGGGAAGGTGAAGACCAGCAAGAGCTTTCAGGGCTGCCACCTTCCGTGTGGGACAAGGAGCCGGACGTTTGCCTTTTCGGGAACAGGCTCTGCCGAGGATGCGTACCGTGAGGGATTGCGTCTTTGGGAAAGCAGAGATTCCCAGTGCGGTTGTGCCTGTGAATAGGCTGCAGGGGGAAGGTGAAGACCAGCAACAGCTTTCCGGGCTGCCACCTTCCGTGTGGGACAAGGAGCCGGACGTTTGCCTGTTCTGGAACAGGCTCTGCCGAGGATGCGCACCGTGAGAGATTGCGTCTCTGGGCAAGCAGAGATCCCAAAACCTGTTGTGCCTGTGAATAGGCTGCAGGGGGAAGGTGAAGACCAGCAAGAGCTTTCAGGGCTGCCACCTTCCGTGTGGGACAAGGAGCCGGACGTTTGCTTTTTTGGGAACAAGCTCTGCCGAGGATGCGCACCGTGAGATGTTCCTTCTCTGGGCAAGCACAGATCCCTAAACCTGTTGTGCCTGTGAATAGGCTGCAGGGGGAAGGTGAAGACCAGCACCAGCTCTCAGGGCTGCCACCTTCCGTGTGGGACAAGGAGCCGGACTTTTGCTTTTTTGGGAACAAGCTCTGCCGAGGATGCGCACCGTGAGAGATTGCGTCTCTGGGAAAGCATAGATCCCAAAACCTGTTGTGCCTGTGAATAGGCTGCAGGGGGAAGGTGAAGACCAGCAACAGCTTTCAGGGCTGCCACCTTCCGTGTGGGACAAGGAGCTGGACGTTTGCCTTTTCGGGAACAAGCTCTGCCGAGGATGTGCACCGTGAGAGATTGCGTCTCTGGGCAAGCAGAGATCCCAAAACCTGTTGTGCCTGTGAATAGGCTGCAGGGGGAAGGTGAAGACCAGCAAGAGCTTTCAGGGCTGCCACCTTCCGTGTGGGACAAGGAGCCGGACGTTTGCCTTTTCGGGAACAGGCTCTGCCGAGGATGCGCACCGTGAGAGATTGCGTCTCTGGGAAAGCAGAGATTCCCAGTGCGGTTGTGCCTGTGAATAGGCTGCAGGGGGAAGGTGAAGACCAGCAACAGCTTTCAGGGCTGCCACCTTCCGTGTGGGTCAAGGAGCCGGACGTTTGCCTTTTCGGGAACAGGCTCTGCCGAGGATGCGCACCGTGAGAGATTGCGTCTCTGGGCAAGCAGAGATCCCAAAACCTGTTGTGCCTGTGAATAGGCTGCAGGGGGAAGGTGAAGACCAGCAACAGCTTTCAGGGCTGCCACCTTCCGTGTGGGACAAGGAGCCGGACGTTTGCCTTTTCGGGAACAGGCTCTGCCGAGGATGCGCACCGTGAGATGTTCCTTCTCTGGGCAAGCAGAGATCCCAAAACCTGTTGTGCCTGTGATTAGGCTGCAGGGGGAAGGTGAAGACCAGCAACAGCTTTCAGGGCTGCCACCTTCCGTGTGGGACAAGGAGCCGGACGTTTGCTTTTTTGTGAACAAGCTCTGCCGAGGATGCGCACCGTGAGATGTTCCTTCTCTGGGCAAGCAGAGATCCCAAAACCTGTTGTGCCTGTGAATAGGCTGCAGGGGGAAGGTGAAGACCAGCAACAGCTTTCCGGGCTGCCACCTTCCGTGTGGGACAAGGAGCCGGACGTTTGCTTTTTTGGGAACAAGCTCTGCCGAGGATGCGCACCGTGAGATGTTCCTTCTCTGGGCAAGCACAGACCCCAAAACCTGTTGTGCCTGTGAATAGGCTGCAGGGGGAAGGTGAAGACCAGCAAGAGCTTTCAGGGCTGCCACCTTCCGTGTGGGACAAGGAGCCGGACGTTTGCCTTTTCGGGAACAGGCTCTGCCGAGGATGCGCACCGTGAGGGATTGCGTCTTTGGGAAAGCAGAGATTCCCAGTGCGGTTGTGCCTGTGAATAGGCTGCACGGGGAAGGTGAAGACCAGCAAGAGCTTTCCGGGCTGCCACCTTCCGTGTGGGACAAGGAGCCGGACGTTTGCCTTTTAGGAACAGGCTCTGCCCAGGATGCGCACCGTGAGAGATTGGGTCTCTGGGAAAGCAGAGATTCCCAGTGCGGTTGTGCCTGTGAATAGGCTGCAGGGGGAAGGTGAAGACCAGCAACAGCTTTCAGGGCTGCCACCTTCCATGTGGGACAAGGAGCCGGACGTTTGCCTTTTCGGGAACAGGCTCTGCCGAGGATGCGCACCGTGAGGGATTGCGTCTTTGGGAAAGCAGAGATTCCCAGTGCGGTTGTGCCTGTGAATAGGCTGCACGGGGAAGGTGAAGACCAGCAACAGCTTTCCGGGCTGCCACCTTCCGTGTGGGACAAGGAGCCGGACGTTTGCCTTTTCGGGAACAGGCTCTGCCGAGGATGCGCACCGTGAGAGATTGCGTCTCTGGGAAAGCAGAGATTCCCAGTGCGGTTGTGCCTGTGAATAGGCTGCAGGGGGAAGGTGAAGACCAGCAACAGCTTTCAGGGCTGCCACCTTCCGTGTGGGACAAGGAGCCGGACGTTTGCCTGTTCTGGAACAGGCTCTGCCGAGGATGCGCACCGTGAGAGATTGCGTCTCTGGGAAAGCAGAGATCCCAAAACCTGTTGTGCCTGTGAATAGGCTGCAGGGGGAAGGTGAAGACCAGCAAGAGCTTTCAGGGCTGCCACCTTCCGTGTGGGACAAGGAGCCGGACGTTTGCCTTTTCGGGAACAGGCTCTGCCGAGGATGCGCACCGTGAGATGTTCCTTCTCTGGGCAAGCAGAGATCCCAAAACCTGTTGTGCCTGTGAATAGGCTGCAGGGGGAAGGTGAAGACCAGCAACAGCTCTCAGGGCTGCCACCTTCCGTGTGGGACAAGGAGCCGGACGTTTGCCTTTTCGGGAACAGGCTCTGCCGAGGATGCGCACGTGAGATGTTCCTTCTCTGGGCAAGCAGAGATCCCAAAACCTGTTGTGCCTGTGAATAGGCTGCAGGGGGAAGGTGAAGACCAGCACCAGCTTTCCGGGCTGCCACCTTCCGTGTGGGACAAGGAGCCGGACGTTTGCTTTTTTGGGAACAAGCTCTGCCGAGGATGCGCACCGTGAGATGTTCCTTCTCTGGGCAAGCACAGATCCCAAAACCTGTTGTGCCTGTGAATAGGCTGCAGGGGGAAGGTGAAGACCAGCAACAGCTTTCAGGGCTGCCACCTTCCGTGTGGGACAAGGAGCCGGACGTTTGCCTTTTTGGGAACAAGCTCTGCCGAGGATGCGCACCGTGAGGGATTGCGTCTTTGGGAAAGCAGAGATTCCCAGTGCGGTTGTGCCTGTGAATAGGCTGCAGGGGGAAGGTGAAGACCAGCAAGAGCTTTCAGGGCTGCCACCTTCCGTGTGGGACAAGGAGCCGGACGTTTGCCTTTTCGGGAACAGGCTCTGCCGAGGATGCGCACCGTGAGAGATTGCGTCTTTGGGAAAGCAGAGATCCCAAAACCTGTTGTGCCTGTGAATAGGCTGCAGGGGGAAGGTGAAGACCAGCAACAGCTTTCAGGGCTGCCACCTTCCGTGTGGGACAAGGAGCCGGACGTTTGCCTTTTCGGGAACAGGCTCTGCCGAGGATGCGCACCGTGAGAGATTGCGTCTTTGGGAAAGCAGAGATTCCCAGTGCGGTTGTGCCTGTGAATAGGCTGCACGGGGAAGGTGAAGACCAGCAACAGCTTTCAGGGCTGCCACCTTACGTGTGGGACAAGGAGCCGGACGTTTGCCTTTTCGGGAACAGGCTCTGCCGAGGATGCGCACCGTGAGATGTTCCTTCTCTGGGCAAGCACAGATCCCAAAACCTGTTGTGCCTGTGAATAGGCTGCAGGGGGAAGGTGAAGACCAGCAACAGCTTTCCGGGCTGCCACCTTCCGTGTGGGACAAGGAGCCGGACGTTTGCCTTTTCGGGAACAAGCTCTGCCGAGGATGCGCACCGTGAGATGTTCCTTCTCTGGGCAAGCACAGATCCCAAACCTGTTGTGCCTGTGAATAGGCTGCAGGGGGAAGGTGAAGACCAGCAAGAGCTTTCCGGGCTGCCACCTTCCGTGTGGGACAAGGAGCCGGACGTTTGCCTTTTCGGGAACAGGCTCTGCCGAGGATGCGCACCGTGAGATGTTCCTTCTCTGGGCAAGCACAGATCCCAAAACCTGTTGTGCCTGTGAATAGGCTGCAGGGGGAAGGTGAAGACCAGCAACAGCTTTCCGGGCTGCCACCTTCCGTGTGGGACAAGGAGCCGGACGTTTGCCTTTTCGGGAACAAGCTCTGCCGAGGATGCGCACCGTGAGATGTTCCTTCTCTGGGCAAGCACAGATCCCAAAACCTGTTGTGCCTGTGAATAGGCTGCAGGGGGAAGGTGAAGACCAGCAAGAGCTTTCCGGGCTGCCACCTTCCGTGTGGGACAAGGAGCCGGACGTTTGCCTTTTCGGGAACAGGCTCTGCCGAGGATGCGCACCGTGAGATGTTCCTTCTCTGGGCAAGCACAGATCCCAAAACCTGTTGTGCCTGTGAATAGGCTGCAGGGGGAAGGTGAAGACCAGCAACAGCTTTCAGGGCTGCCACCTTCCGTGTGGGACAAGGAGCCGGACGTTTGCCTTTTCGGGAACAGGCTCTGCCGAGGATGCGCACCGTGAGATGTTCCTTCTCTGGGCAAGCAGAGATCCCCAAACCTGTTGTGCCTGTGAATAGGCTGCAGGGGGAAGGTGAAGACCAGCAACAGCTTTCAGGGCTGCCACCTTCCGTGTGGGACAAGGAGCCGGACGTTTGCCTTTTCGGGAACAGGCTCTGCCGAGGATGCGCACCGTGAGGGATTGCGTCTCTGGGAAAGCAGAGATTCCCAGTGCGGTTGTGCCTGTGAATAGGCTGCAGGGGGAAGGTGAAGACCAGCAAGAGCTTTCAGGGCTGCCACCTTCCGTGTGGGACAAGGAGCCGGACGTTTGCCTTTTCGGGAACAGGCTCTGCCGAGGATGCGCACCGTGAGATGTTCCTTCTCTGGGCAAGCACAGATCCCAAAACCTGTTGTGCCTGTGAATAGGCTGCACGAGGAAGGTGAAGACCAGCAACAGCTTTCAGGGCTGCCACCTTCCTTGTGGGACAAGGAGCCGGACGTTTGCCTTTTCGGGAACAGGCTCTGCCGAGGATGCGCACCGTGAGAGATTGCGTCTCTGGGAAAGCAGAGATCCCAAAACCTGTTGTGCCTGTGAATAGGCTGCAGGGGGAAGGTGAAGACCAGCAACAGCTTTCAGGGCTGCCACCTTCCGTGTGGGACAAGGAGCCGGACGTTTGCCTTTTCGGGAACAGGCTCTGCCGAGGATGCGCACCGTGAGAGATTGTGTCTTTGGGAAAGCAGAGATTCCCAGTGCGGTTGTGCCTGTGAATAGGCTGCACGGGGAAGGTGAAGACCAGCAACAGCTTTCAGGGCTGCCACCTTCCATGTGGGACAAGGAGCCGGACGTTTGCCTTTTCGGGAACAGGCTCTGCCGAGGATGCGCACCGTGAGATGTTCCTTCTCTGGGCAAGCACAGATCCCAAAACCTGTTGTGCCTGTGAATAGGCTGCAGGGGGAAGGTGAAGACCAGCAACAGCTTTCCGGGCTGCCACCTTCCGTGTGGGACAAGGAGCCGGACGTTTGCCTTTTCGGGAACAAGCTCTGCCGAGGATGCGCACCGTGAGATGTTCCTTCTCTGGGCAAGCACAGATCCCAAAACCTGTTGTGCCTGTGAATAGGCTGCAGGGGGAAGGTGAAGACCAGCAAGAGCTTTCAGGGCTGCCACCTTCCGTGTGGGACAAGGAGCCGGACGTTTGCCTTTTCGGGAACAGGCTCTGCCGAGGATGCGCACCGTGAGATGTTCCTTCTCTGGGCAAGCAGAGATCCCCAAACCTGTTGTGCCTGTGAATAGGCTGCAGGGGGAAGGTGAAGACCAGCAACAGCTTTCAGGGCTGCCACCTTCCGTGTGGGACAAGGAGCCGGACGTTTGCCTTTTCGGGAACAGGCTCTGCCGAGGATGCGCACCGTGAGGGATTGCGTCTTTGGGAAAGCAGAGATTCCCAGTGCGGTTGTGCCTGTGAATAGGCTGCAGGGGGAAGGTGAAGACCAGCAAGAGCTTTCAGGGCTGCCACCTTACGTGTGGGACAAGGAGCCGGACGTTTGCCTTTTCGGGAACAGGCTCTGCCGAGGATGCGCACCGTGAGATGTTCCTTCTCTGGGCAATCAGAGATCCCCAAACGTGTTGTGCCTGTGAATAGGCTGCACGAGGAAGGTGAAGACCAGCAAGAGCTTTCAGGGCTGCCACCTTCCGTGTGGGACAAGGAGCCGGACGTTTGCCTTTTCGGGAACAGGCTCTGCCGAGGATGCGCACCGTGAGGGATTGCGTCTTTGGGAAAGCAGAGATTCCCAGTGCGGTTGTGCCTGTGAATAGGCTGCAGGGGGAAGGTGAAGACCAGCAAGAGCTTTCCGGGCTGCCACCTTCCGTGTGGGACAAGGAGCCGGACGTTTGCCTTTTCGGGAACAGGCTCTGCCGAGGATGCGCACCGTGAGAGATTGCGTCTTTGGGAAAGCAGAGATTCCCAGTGCGGTTGTGCCTGTGAATAGGCTGCAGGGGGAAGGTGAAGACCAGCAACAGCTTTCAGGGCTGCCACCTTCCGTGTGGGACAAGGAGCCGGACGTTTGCCTTTTTGGGAACAGGCTCTGCCGATTATGCGCACCGTGAGATGTTCCTTCTCTGGGCAAGCACAGATCCCCAAACCTGTTGTGCCTGTGAATAGGCTGCAGGGGGAAGGTGAAGACCAGCAAGAGCTTTCAGGGCTGCCACCTTCCGTGTGGGACAAGGAGCCGGACGTTTGCCTTTTCGGGAACAGGCTCTGCCGAGGATGCGCACCGTGAGAGATTGCGTCTCTGGGAAAGCAGAGATTCCCAGTGCGGTTGTGCCTGTGAATAGGCTGCAGGGGGAAGGTGAAGACCAGCAAGAGCTTTCAGGGCTGCCACCTTCCGTGTGGGTCAAGGAGCCGGACGTTTGCCTTTTCGGGAACAGGCTCTGCCGAGGATGCGCACCGTGAGAGATTGCGTCTCTGGGCAAGCAGAGATCCCAAAACCTGTTGTGCCTGTGAATAGGCTGCAGGGGGAAGGTGAAGACCAGCAACAGCTTTCAGGGCTGCCACCTTCCGTGTGGGACAAGGAGCCGGACGTTTGCCTTTTCGGGAACAGGCTCTGCCGAGGATGCGCACCGTGAGATGTTCCTTCTCTGGGCAAGCAGAGATCCCAAAACCTGTTGTGCCTGTGATTAGGCTGCAGGGGGAAGGTGAAGACCAGCAACAGCTTTCAGGGCTGCCACCTTCCGTGTGGGACAAGGAGCCGGACGTTTGCTTTTTTGTGAACAAGCTCTGCCGAGGATGCGCACCGTGAGATGTTCCTTCTCTGGGCAAGCACAGATCCCCAAACCTGTTGTGCCTGTGAATAGGCTGCAGGGGGAAGGTGAAGACCAGCAACAGCTTTCCGGGCTGCCACCTTCCGTGTGGGACAAGGAGCCGGACGTTTGCTTTTTTGGGAACAAGCTCTGCCGAGGATGCGCACCGTGAGATGTTCCTTCTCTGGGCAAGCACAGACCCCAAAACCTGTTGTGCCTGTGAATAGGCTGCAGGGGGAAGGTGAAGACCAGCAAGAGCTTTCAGGGCTGCCACCTTCCGTGTGGGACAAGGAGCCGGACGTTTGCCTTTTCGGGAACAGGCTCTGCCGAGGATGCGCACCGTGAGGGATTGCGTCTTTGGGAAAGCAGAGATTCCCAGTGCGGTTGTGCCTGTGAATAGGCTGCACGGGGAAGGTGAAGACCAGCAAGAGCTTTCCGGGCTGCCACCTTCCGTGTGGGACAAGGAGCCGGACGTTTGCCTTTTAGGAACAGGCTCTGCCCAGGATGCGCACCGTGAGAGATTGCGTCTCTGGGAAAGCAGAGATTCCCAGTGCGGTTGTGCCTGTGAATAGGCTGCAGGGGGAAGGTGAAGACCAGCAAGAGCTTTCAGGGCTGCCACCTTCCGTGTGGGACAAGGAGCCGGACGTTTGCTTTTTTGGGAACAAGCTCTGCCGAGGATGCGCACCGTGAGATGTTCCTTCTCTGGGCAAGCACAGATCCCTAAACCTGTTGTGCCTGTGAATAGGCTGCAGGGGGAAGGTGAAGACCAGCACCAGCTTTCAGGGCTGCCACCTTCCGTGTGGGACAAGGAGCCGGACGTTTGCTTTTTTGGGAACAAGCTCTGCCGAGGATGCGCACCGTGAGAGATTGCGTCTCTGGGCAAGCAGAGATCCCAAAACCTGTTGTGCCTGTGAATAGGCTGCAGGGGGAAGGTGAAGACCAGCAAGAGCTTTCAGGGCTGCCACCTTCCGTGTGGGACAAGGAGCCGGACGTTTGCCTTTTCGGGAACAGGCTCTGCCGAGGATGCGCACCGTGAGGGATTGCGTCTTTGGGAAAGCAGAGATTCCCAGTGCGGTTGTGCCTGTGAATAGGCTGCACGGGGAAGGTGAAGACCAGCAACAGCTTTCCGGGCTGCCACCTTCCGTGTGGGACAAGGAGCCGGACGTTTGCCTTTTCGGGAACAGGCTCTGCCGAGGATGCGCACCGTGAGAGATTGCGTCTCTGGGAAAGCAGAGATTCCCAGTGCGGTTGTGCCTGTGAATAGGCTGCAGGGGGAAGGTGAAGACCAGCAACAGCTTTCAGGGCTGCCACCTTCCGTGTGGGACAAGGAGCCGGACGTTTGCCTTTTCGGGAACAGGCTCTGCCGAGGATGCGCACCGTGAGATGTTCCTTCTCTGGGCAAGCACAGATCCCAAAACCTGTTGTGCCTGTGAATAGGCTGCAGGGGGAAGGTGAAGACCAGCAACAGCTCTCAGGGCTGCCACCTTCCGTGTGGGACAAGGAGCCGGACGTTTGCCTTTTCGGGAACAGGCTCTGCCGAGGATGCGCACGTGAGATGTTCCTTCTCTGGGCAAGCAGAGATCCCAAAACGTGTTGTGCCTGTGAATAGGCTGCAGGGGGAAGGTGAAGACCAGCACCAGCTTTCAGGGCTGCCACCTTCCGTGTGGGACAAGGAGCCGGACGTTTGCTTTTTTGGGAACAAGCTCTGCCGAGGATGCGCACCGTGAGATGTTCCTTCTCTGGGCAAGCACAGATCCCAAAACCTGTTGTGCCTGTGAATAGGCTGCAGGGGGAAGGTGAAGACCAGCAACAGCTTTTAGGGCTGCCACCTTCCGTGTGGGACAAGGAGCCGGACGTTTGCCTTTTTGGGAACAAGCTCTGCCGAGGATGCGCACCGTGAGGGATTGCGTCTTTGGGAAAGCAGAGATTCCCAGTGCGGTTGTGCCTGTGAATAGGCTGCAGGGGGAAGGTGAAGACCAGCAAGAGCTTTCAGGGCTGCCACCTTCCGTGTGGGACAAGGAGCCGGATGTTTGCCTTTTCGGGAACAGGCTCTGCCGAGGATGCGCACCGTGAGAGATTGCGTCTCTGGGAAAGCAGAGATTCCCAGTGCGGTTGTGCCTGTGAATAGGCTGCAGGGGGAAGGTGAAGACCAGCAAGAGCTTTCAGGGCTGCCACCTTCCGTGTGGGACAAGGAGCCGGACGTTTGCCTTTTTGGGAACAGGCTCTGCCGAGGATGCGCACCGTGAGAGATTGCGTCTCTGGGCAAGCATAGATCCCAAAACCTCTTGTGCCTGTGAATAGGCTGCAGGGGGAAGGTGAAGACCAGCAAGAGCTTTCAGGGCTGCCACCTTCCGTGTGGGACAAGGAGCCGGACGTTTGCCTTTTTGGGAACAGGCTCTGCCGATTATGCGCACCGTGAGATGTTCCTTCTCTGGGCAAGCACAGATCCCCAAACCTGTTGTGCCTGTGAATAGGCTGCAGGGGGAAGGTGAAGACCAGCAAGAGCTTTCAGGGCTGCCACCTTCCGTGTGGGACAAGGAGCCGGACGTTTGCCTTTTCGGGAACAGGCTCTGCCGAGGATGCGCACCGTGAGATGTTCCTTCTCTGGGCAAGCACAGATCCCAAAACCTGTTGTGCCTGTGAATAGGCTGCAGGGGGAAGGTGAAGACCAGCAACAGTTTTCAGGGCTGCCACCTTCTGTGTGGGACAAGGAGCCGGACTTTTGCCTTTTCGGGAACAGGCTCTGCCGAGGATGCGCACCGTGAGATGTTCCTTCTCTGGGCAAGCACAGATCCCAAAACCTGTTGTGCCTGTGAATAGGCTGCAGGGGGAAGGTGAAGACCAGCAAGAGCTTTCAGGGCTGCCACCTTCCGTGTGGGACAAGGAGCCGGACGTTTGCCTTTTCGGGAACAGGCTCTGCCGAGGATGCGCACCGTGAGAGATTGCGTCTTTGGGAAAGCAGAGATCCCAAAACCTGTTGTGCCTGTGAATAGGCTGCAGGGGGAAGGTGAAGACCAGCAAGAGCTTTCAGGGCTGCCACCTTCCGTGTGGGACAAGGAGCCGGACGTTTGCCTTTTCGGGAACAGGCTCTGCCGAGGATGCGCACCGTGAGAGATTGCGTCTTTGGGAAAGCAGAGATTCCCAGTGCGGTTGTGCCTGTGAATAGGCTGCAGGGGGAAGGTGAAGACCAGCAAGAGCTTTCAGGGCTGCCACCTTCCATGTGGGACAAGGAGCCGGACGTTTGCCTTTTCGGGAACAGGCTCTGCCGAGGATGCGCACCGTGAGATGTTCCTTCTCTGGGCAAGCACAGATCCCAAAACCTGTTGTGCCTGTGAATAGGCTGCAGGGGGAAGGTGAAGACCAGCAAGAGCTTTCAGGGCTGCCACCTTCCGTGTGGGACAAGGAGCCGGACGTTTGCCTTTTCGGGAACAGGCTCTGCCGAGGATGCGCACCGTGAGATGTTCCTTCTCTGGGCAATCAGAGATCCCCAAACGTGTTGTGCCTGTGAATAGGCTGCACGAGGAAGGTGAAGACCAGCAAGAGCTTTCAGGGCTGCCACCTTCCGTGTGGGACAAGGAGCCGGACGTTTGCCTTTTCGGGAACAGGCTCTGCCGAGGATGCGCACCGTGAGGGATTGCGTCTTTGGGAAAGCAGAGATTCCCAGTGCGGTTGTGCCTGTGAATAGGCTGCAGGGGGAAGGTGAAGACCAGCAAGAGCTTTCAGGGCTGCCACCTTCCGTGTGGGACAAGGAGCCGGACGTTTGCCTTTTCGGGAACAGGCTCTGCCGAGGATGCGCACCGTGAGAGATTGCGTCTCTGGGAAAGCAGAGATTCCCAGTGCGGTTGTGCCTGTGAATAGGCTGCACGATGAAGGTGAAGACCAGCAACAGCTTTCAGGGCTGCCACCTTCCATGTGGGACAAGGAGCCGGACGTTTGCCTTTTCGGGAACAGGCTCTGCCGAGGATGCGCACCGTGAGATGTTCCTTCTCTGGGCAAGCACAGATCCCAAAACCTGTTGTGCCTGTGAATAGGCTGCAGGGGGAAGGTGAAGACCAGCAACAGCTTTCCGGGCTGCCACCTTCCGTGTGGGACAAGGAGCCGGACGTTTGCCTTTTCGGGAACAAGCTCTGCCGAGGATGCGCAGCGTGAGATGTTCCTTCTCTGGGCAAGCACAGATCCCAAAACCTGTTGTGCCTGTGAATAGGCTGCAGGGGGAAGGTGAAGACCAGCAACAGCTTTCCAGGCTGCCACCTTCCGTGTGGGACAAGGAGCCGGACGTTTGCCTTTTCGGGAACAGGCTCTGCCGAGGATGCGCACCGTGAGAGATTGCGTCTTTGGGAAAGCAGAGATCCCAAAACCTGTTGTGCCTGTGAATAGGCTGCAGGGGGAAGGTGAAGACCAGCAACAGCTTTCAGGGCTGCCACCTTCCGTGTGGGACAAGGAGCCGGACGTTTGCCTTTTCGGGAACAGGCTCTGCCGAGGATGCGCACCGTGAGAGATTGCGTCTTTGGGAAAGCAGAGATTCCCAGTGCGGTTGTGCCTGTGAATAGGCTGCAGGGGGAAGGTGAAGACCAGCAACAGCTTTCAGGGCTGCCACCTTCCATGTGGGAGAAGGAGCCGGACGTTTGCCTTTTCGGGAACAGGCTCTGCCGAGGATGCGCACCGTGAGATGTTCCTTCTCTGGGCAAGCACAGATCCCAAAACCTGTTGTGCCTGTGAATAGGCTGCAGGGGGAAGGTGAAGACCAGCAACAGCTTTCCGGGCTGCCACCTTCCGTGTGGGACAAGGAGCCGGACGTTTGCCTTTTCGGGAACAAGCTCTGCCGAGGATGCGCACCGTGAGATGTTCCTTCTCTGGGCAAGCACAGATCCCAAAACCTGTTGTGCCTGTGAATAGGCTGCAGGGGGAAGGTGAAGACCAGCAAGAGCTTTCCGGGCTGCCACCTTCCGTGTGGGACAAGGAGCCGGACGTTTGCCTTTTCGGGAACAGGCTCTGCCGAGGATGCGCACCGTGAGGGATTGCGTCTTTGGGAAAGCAGAGATTCCCAGTGCGGTTGTGCCTGTGAATAGGCTGCAGGGGGAAGGTGAAGACCAGCAAGAGCTTTCAGGGCTGCCACCTTCCGTGTGGGACAAGGAGCCGGACGTTTGCCTTTTCGGGAACAGGCTCTGCCGAGGATGCGCACCGTGAGAGATTGCGTCTCTGGGAAAGCAGAGATCCCAAAACCTGTTGTGCCTGTGAATAGGCTGCAGGGGGAAGGTGAAGACCAGCAAGAGCTTTCAGGGCTGCCACCTTCCGTGTGGGACAAGGAGCCGGACGTTTGCCTTTTCGGGAACAGGCTCTGCCGAGGATGCGCACCGTGAGATGTTCCTTCTCTGGGCAAGCACAGATCCCCAAACCTGTTGTGCCTGTGAATAGGCTGCAGGGGGAAGGTGAAGACCAGCAACAGCTTTCGGGGCTGCCACCTTCCGTGTGGGACAAGGAGCCGGACGTTTGCCTTTTCGGGAACAGGCTCTGCCGAGGATGCGCACCGTGAGAGATTGCGTCTCTGGGAAAGCAGAGATCCCAAAACCTGTTGTGCCTGTGAATAGGCTGCAGGGGGAAGGTGAAGACCAGCAAGAGCTTTCAGGGCTGCCACCTTCCGTGTGGGACAAGGAGCCGGACGTTTGCCTTTTCGGGAACAGGCTCTGCCGAGGATGCGCACCGTGAGATGTTCCTTCTCTGGGCAAGCACAGATCCCCAAACCTGTTGTGCCTGTGAATAGGCTGCAGGGGGAAGGTGAAGACCAGCAAGAGCTTTGAGGGCTGCCACCTTCCGTGTGGGACAAGGAGCCGGACGTTTGCCTTTTCGGGAACAGGCTCTGCCGAGGATGCGCACCGTGAGAGATTGCGTCTTTGGGAAAGCAGAGATTCCCAGTGCGGTTGTGCCTGTGAATAGGCTGCAGGGGGAAGGTGAAGACCAGCAAGAGCTTTCAGGGCTGCCACCTTCCGTGTGGGACAAGGAGCCGGACGTTTGCCTTTTCGGGAACAGGCTCTGCCGAGGATACGCACCGTGAGAGATTGCGTCTCTGGGAAAGCAGAGATTCCCAGTGCGGTTGTGCCTGTGAATAGGCTGCACGGGGAAGGTGAAGACCAGCAACAGCTTTCAGGGCTGCCACCTTCCGTGTGGGACAAGGAGCCGGACGTTTGCCTTTTTGGGAACAGGCTCTGCCGAGGATGCGCACCGTGAGATGTTCCTTCTCTGGGCAAGCACAGATCCCAAAACCTGTTGTGCCTGTGAATAGGCTGCAGGGGGAAGGTGAAGACCAGCAAGAGCTTTCCGGGCTGCCACCTTCCGTGTGGGACAAGGAGCCGGACGTTTGCCTTTTCGGGAACAGGCTCTGCCGAGGATGCGCACCGTGAGATGTTCCTTCTCTGGGCAAGCACAGATCCCAAAACCTGTTGTGCCTGTGAATAGGCTGCAGGGGGAAGGTGAAGACCAGCAAGAGCTTTCAGGGCTGCCACCTTCCGTGTGGGACAAGGAGCCGGACGTTTGCCTTTTCGGGAACAGGCTCTGCCGAGGATGCGCACCGTGAGAGATTGCGTCTTTGGGAAAGCAGAGATCCCAAAACCTGTTGTGCCTGTGAATAGGCTGCAGGGGGAAGGTGAAGACCAGCAACAGCTTTCCGGGCTGCCACCTTCCGTGTGGGACAAGGAGCCGGACGTTTGCCTTTTTGGGAACAGGCTCTGCCGAGGATGCGCACCGTGAGATGTTCCTTCTCTGGGCAAGCACAGATCCCAAAACCTGTTGTGCCTGTGAATAGGCTGCAGGGGGAAGGTGAAGACCAGCAACAGTTTTCAGGGCTGCCACCTTCCGTGTGGGACAAGGAGCCGGACGTTTGCCTTTTCGGGAACAGGCTCTGCCGAGGATGCGCACCGTGAGATGTTCCTTCTCTGGGCAAGCACAGATCCCAAAACCTGTTGTGCCTGTGAATAGGCTGCAGGGGGAAGGTGAAGACCAGCAACAGCTTTCAGGGCTGCCACCTTCCGTGTGGGACAAGGAGCCGGACGTTTGCCTTTTCGGGAACAGGCTCTGCCGAGGATGCGCACCGTGAGAGATTGCGTCTTTGGGAAAGCAGAGATCCCAAAACCTGTTGTGCCTGTGAATAGGCTGCAGGGGGAAGGTGAAGACCAGCAACAGCTTTCAGGGCTGCCACCTTCCGTGTGGGACAAGGAGCCGGACGTTTGCCTTTTCGGGAACAGGCTCTGCCGAGGATGCGCACCGTGAGAGATTGCGTCTTTGGGAAAGCAGAGATTCCCAGTGCGGTTGTGCCTGTGAATAGGCTGCACGGGGAAGGTGAAGACCAGCAACAGCTTTCAGGGCTGCCACCTTCCATGTGGGACAAGGAGCCGGACGTTTGCCTTTTCGGGAACAGGCTCTGCCGAGGATGCGCACCGTGAGAGATTGCGTCTTTGGGAAAGCAGAGATTCCCAGTGCGGTTGTGCCTGTGAATAGGCTGCACGGGGAAGGTGAAGACCAGCAACAGCTTTCAGGGCTGCCACCTTCCATGTGGGACAAGGAGCCGGACGTTTGCCTTTTCGGGAACAGGCTCTGCCGAGGATGCGCACCGTGAGATGTTCCTTCTCTGGGCAATCACAGATCCCAAAACCTGTTGTGCCTGTGAATAGGCTGCAGGGGGAAGGTGAAGACCAGCAAGAGCTTTGAGGGCTGCCACCTTCCGTGTGGGACAAGGAGCCGGACGTTTGCCTTTTCGGGAACAGGCTCTGCCGAGGATGCGCACCGTGAGATGTTCCTTCTCTGGGCAAGCACAGATCCCAAAACCTGTTGTGCCTGTGAATAGGCTGCAGGGGGAAGGTGAAGACCAGCAAGAGCTTTCAGGGCTGCCACCTTCCGTGTGGGACAAGGAGCCGGACGTTTGCCTTTTCGGGAACAGGCTCTGCCGAGGATGCGCACCGTGAGAGATTGCGTCTTTGGGAAAGCGGAGATTCCCAGTGCGGTTGTGCCTGTGAATAGGCCGCAGGGGGAAGGTGAAGACCAGCAACAGTTTTCAGGGCTGCCACCTTCCGTGTGGGACAAGGAGCCGGACGTTTGCCTTTTCGGGAACAGGCTCTGCCGAGGATACGCACCGTGAGAGATTGCGTCTCTGGGAAAGCAGAGATTCCCAGTGCGGTTGTGCCTGTGAATAGGCTGCAGGGGGAAGGTGAAGACCAGCAACAGCTTTCAGGGCTGCCACCTTCCGTGTGGGACAAGGAGCCGGACGTTTGCCTTTTTGGGAACAGGCTCTGCCGAGGATGCGCACCGTGAGATGTTCCTTCTCTGGGCAAGCACAGATCCCAAAACCTGTTGTGCCTGTGAATAGGCTGCAGGGGGAAGGTGAAGACCAGCAAGAGCTTTGAGGGCTGCCACCTTCCGTGTGGGACAAGGAGCCGGACGTTTGCCTGTTCTGGAACAGGCTCTGCCGAGGATGCGCACCGTGAGGGATTCCTTCTCTGGGCAAGCACAGATCCCAAAACCTGTTGTGCCTGTGAATAGGCTGCACGGGGAAGGTGAAGACCAGCAACAGCTTTCAGGGCTGCCACCTTCCGTGTGGGACAAGGAGCCGGACGTTTGCCTGTTCTGGAACACGCTCTGCCGAGGATGCGCACCGTGAGAGATTGCGTCTCTGGGCAAGCAGAGATCCCAAAACCTGTTGTGCCTGTGAATAGGCTGCAGGGGGAAGGTGAAGACCAGCAACAGCTTTCCGGGCTGCCACCTTCCGTGTGGGACAAGGAGCCGGACGTTTGCCTTTTCGGGAACAGGCTCTGCCGAGGATGCGCACCGTGAGATGTTCCTTCTCTGGGCAAGCACAGATCCCAAAACCTGTTGTGCCTGTGAATAGGCTGCAGGGGGAAGGTGAAGACCAGCAAGAGCTTTCCGGGCTGCCACCTTCCGTGTGGGACAAGGAGCCGGACGTTTGCCTTTTCGGGAACAGGCTCTGCCGAGGATGCGCACCGTGAGGGATTGCGTCTTTGGGAAAGCAGAGATTCCCAGTGCGGTTGTGCCTGTGAATAGGCTGCAGGGGGAAGGTGAAGACCAGCAACAGCTTTCAGGGCTGCCACCTTCCGTGTGGGACAAGGAGCCGGACGTTTGACTTTTCGGGAACAGGCTCTGCCGAGGATGCGCACCGTGAGGGATTGCGTCTCTGGGAAAGCAGAGATTCCCAGTGCGGTTGTGCCTGTGAATAGGCTGCAGGGGGAAGGTGAAGACCAGCAACAGCTTTCAGGGCTGCCACCTTCCATGTGGGACAAGGAGCCGGACGTTTGCCTTTTCGGGAACAGGCTCTGCCGAGGATACGCACCGTGAGAGATTGCGTCTCTGGGAAAGCAGAGATTCCCAGTGCGGTTGTGCCTGTGAATAGGCTGCAGGGGGAAGGTGAAGACCAGCAACAGCTTTCCGGGCTGCCACCTTCCGTGTGGGACAAAGAGCCGGACGTTTGCCTTTTCGGGAACAGGCTCTGCCGAGGATGCGCACCGTGAGATGTTCCTTCTCTGGGCAAGCACAGATCCCAAAACCTGTTGTGCCTGTGAATAGGCTGCACGGGGAAGGTGAAGACCAGCAACAGCTTTCCGGGCTGCCACCTTCCGTGTGGGACAAGGAGCCGGACGTTTGCCTTTTCGGGAACAGGCTCTGCCGAGGATGCGCACCGTGAGATGTTCCTTCTCTGGGCAAGCAGAGATCCCCAAACCTGTTGTGCCTGTGAATAGGCTGCAGGGGGAAGGTGAAGACCAGCAAGAGCTTTCAGGGCTGCCACCTTCCGTGTGGGACAAGGAGCCGGACGTTTGCCTTTTCGGGAACAGGCTCTGCCGAGGATGCGCACCGTGAGAGATTGCGTCTTTGGGAAAGCAGAGATTCCCAGTGCGGTTGTGCCTGTGAATAGGCTGCAGGGGGAAGGTGAAGACCAGCAAGAGCTTTCAGGGCTGCCACCTTCCGTGTGGGACAAGGAGCCGGACGTTTGCCTTTTCGGGAACAGGCTCTGCCGAGGATGCGCACCGTGAGATGTTCCTTCTCTGGGCAAGCACAGATCCCAAAACCTGTTGTGCCTGTGAATAGGCTGCAGGGGGAAGGTGAAGACCAGCAACAGCTTTCCGGGCTGCCACCTTCCGTGTGGGACAAGGAGCCGGACGTTTGCCTTTTCGGGAACAGGCTCTGCCGAGGATGCGCACCGTGAGAGATTGCGTCTCTGGGAAAGCAGAGATTCCCAGTGCGGTTGTGCCTGTGAATAGGCTGCAGGGGGAAGGTGAAGACCAGCAACAGCTTTCAGGGCTGCCACCTTCCGTGTGGGACAAGGAGCCGGACGTTTGCCTGTTCTGGAACAGGCTCTGCCGAGGATGCGCACCGTGAGAGATTCCTTCTCTGGGCAAGCATAGATCCCAAAACCTGTTGTGCCTGTGAATAGGCTGCACGGGGAAGGCGAAGACCAGCAAGAGCTTTCAGGGCTGCCACCTTCCGTGTGGGACAAGGAGCCGGACGTTTGCCTTTTCGGGAACAGGCTCTGCCGAGGATGCGCACCGTGAGAGATTGCGTCTTGGGGCAAGCAGAGATCCCAAAACCTGTTG
Organism: Haliaeetus albicilla; assembly: GCF_947461875.1. NCBI lineage: Eukaryota > Metazoa > Chordata > Aves > Accipitriformes > Accipitridae > Haliaeetus > Haliaeetus albicilla. Next base: position 3,264,585 of record NC_091512.1, read on the forward strand.
TGCCTGTGATTAGGCTGCAGGGGGAAGGTGAAGACCAGCAACAGCTTTCAGGGCTGCCACCTTCCGTGTGGGACAAGGAGCCGGACGTTTGCCTTTTCGGGAACAGGCTCTGCCGAGGATGCGCACCGTGAGAGATTGCATCTCTGGGAAAGCAGAGATCCCAAAACCTGTTGTGCCTGTGAATAGGCTGCAGGGGGAAGGTGAAGACCAGCAAGAGCTTTCCGGGCTGCCACCTTCCGTGTGGGACAAGGAGCCGGACGTTTGCCTTTTCGGGAACAGGCTCTGCCGAGGATGCGCACCGTGAGGGATTGCGTCTTTGGGAAAGCAGAGATTCCCAGTGCGGTTGTGCCTGTGAATAGGCTGCAGGGGGAAGGTGAAGACCAGCAAGAGCTTTCAGGGCTGCCACCTTCCGTGTGGGACAAGGAGCCGGACGTTTGCCTTTTCGGGAACAGGCTCTGCCGAGGATGCGCACCGTGAGAGATTGCGTCTCTGGGAAAGCAGAGATTCCCAGTGCAGTTGTGCCTGTGAATAGGCTGCAGGGGGAATGTGAAGACCAGCAAGAGCTTTGAGGGCTGCCACCTTCCGTGTGGGACAAGGAGCCGGACGTTTGCCTGTTCTGGAACAGGCTCTGCCGAGGATGCGCACCATGAGAGATGGCGTCTCTGGGCAAGCAGAGATCCCAAAACCTGTTGTGCCTGTGAATAGGCTGCAGGGGGAAGGTGAAGACCAGCAAGAGCTTTCAGGGCTGCCACCTTCCGTGTGGGACAAGGAGCCGGACGTTTGCCTTTTCGGGAACAGGCTCTGCCGAGGATGCGCACCGTGAGATGTTCCTTCTCTGGGCAAGCACAGATCCCAAAACCTGTTGTGCCTGTGAATAGGCTGCAGGGGGAAGGTGAAGACCAGCAACAGCTTTCAGGGCTGCCACCTTCCGTGTGGGACAAGGAGCCGGACGTTTGCCTTTTCGGGAACAGGACCTGCCAAGGGTGCGCACCGTGAGGGATTGCGTCTTTGGGAAAGCAGAGATTCCCAGTGCGGTTGTGCCTGTGAATAGGCTGCAGGGGGAAGGTGAAGACCAGCAACAGCTTTCAGGGCTGCCACCTTCCGTGTGGGACAAGGAGCCGGACGTTTGCCTTTTCGGGAACAGGCTCTGCCGAGGATGCGCACCGTGAGAGATTGCGTCTCTGGGAAAGCAGAGATCCCAAAACCTGTTGTGCCTGTGAATAGGCTGCACGGGGAAGGTGAAGACCAGCAACAGCTTTCCAGGCTGCCACCTTCCGTGTGGGACAAGGAGCCGGACGTTTGCCTGTTCTGGAACAGGCTCTGCCGAGGATGCGCACCGTGAGAGATTCCTTGTCTGGGCAAGCATAGATCCCAAAACCTGTTGTGCCTGTGAATAGGCTGCACGGGGAAGGCGAAGGCCAGCAAGAGCTTTGAGGGCTGCCACCTTCCGTGTGGGACAAGGAGCCGGACGTTTGCCTTTTCGGGAACAGGCTCTGCCGAGGATGCGCACCGTGAGATGTTCCTTCTCTGGGCAAGCAGAGATCCCAAAACCTGTTGTGCCTGTGAATAGGCTGCAGGGGGAAGGTGAAGACCAGCAAGAGCTTTCAGGGCTGCCACCTTCCGTGTGGGACAAGGAGCCGGACGTTTGCCTTTTCGGGAACAGGCTCTGCCGAGGATGCGCACCGTGAGGGATTGCGTCTTTGGGAAAGCAGAGATTCCCAGTGCGGTTGTGCCTGTGAATAGGCTGCAGGGGGAAGGTGAAGACCAGCAAGAGCTTTCAGGGCTGCCACCTTCCGTGTGGGACAAGGAGCCGGACGTTTGCCTTTTCGGGAACAGGCTCTGCCGAGGATGCGCACCGTGAGAGATTGCGTCTTTGGGAAAGCAGAGATTCCCAGTGCGGTTGTGCCTGTGAATAGGCTGCAGGGGGAAGGTGAAGACCAGCAAGAGCTTTCAGGGCTGCCACCTTCCGTGTGGGACAAGGAGCCGGACGTTTGCCTTTTTGGGAACAGGCTCTGCCGAGGATGCGCACCGTGAGATGTTCCTTCTCTGGGCAAGCACAGATCCCCAAACCTGTTGTGCCTGTGAATAGGCTGCAGGGGGAAGGTGAAGACCAGCAAGAGCTTTCAGGGCTGCCACCTTCCGTGTGGGACAAGGAGCCGGACGTTTGCCTTTTCGGGAACAGGCTCTGCCGAGGATGCGCACCGTGAGATGTTCCTTCTCTGGGCAAGCACAGATCCCAAAACCTGTTGTGCCTGTGAATAGGCTGCAGGGGGAAGGTGAAGACCAGCAACAGTTTTCAGGGCTGCCACCTTCTGTGTGGGACAAGGAGCCGGACGTTTGCCTTTTCGGGAACAGGCTCTGCCGAGGATGCGCACCGTGAGATGTTCCTTCTCTGGGCAAGCACAGATCCCAAAACCTGTTGTGCCTGTGAATAGGCTGCAGGGGGAAGGTGAAGACCAGCAACAGCTTTCAGGGCTGCCACCTTCCGTGTGGGACAAGGAGCCGGACGTTTGCCTTTTCGGGAACAAGCTCTGCCGAGGATGCGCACCGTGAGAGATTGCGTCTTGGGGCAAGCACAGATCCCAAAACCTGTTGTGCCTGTGAATAGGCTGCAGGGGGAAGGTGAAGACCAGCAAGAGCTTTCAGGGCTGCCACCTTCCGTGTGGGACAAGGAGCCGGACGTTTGCCTTTTCGGGAACAGGCTCTGCCGAGGATGCGCACCGTGAGAGATTGCGTCTTTGGGAAAGCAGAGATTCCCAGTGCGGTTGTGCCTGTGAATAGGCTGCACGGGGAAGGTGAAGACCAGCAACAGCTTTCAGGGCTGCCACCTTCCATGTGGGACAAGGAGCCGGACGTTTGCCTTTTCGGGAACAGGCTCTGCCGAGGATGCGCACCGTGAGAGATTGCGTCTTTGGGAAAGCAGAGATTCCCAGTGCGGTTGTGCCTGTGAATAGGCTGCACGGGGAAGGTGAAGACCAGCAACAGCTTTCAGGGCTGCCACCTTCCGTGTGGGACAAGGAGCCGGACGTTTGCCTTTTCGGGAACAGGCTCTGCCGAGGATGCGCACCGTGAGATGTTCCTTCTCTGGGCAAGCACAGATCCCAAAACCTGTTGTGCCTGTGAATAGGCTGCAGGGGGAAGGTGAAGACCAGCAAGAGCTTTCCGGGCTGCCACCTTCCGTGTGGGACAAGGAGCCGGACGTTTGCCTTTTCGGGAACAGGCTCTGCCGAGGATGCGCACCGTGAGATGTTCCTTCTCTGGGCAAGCAGAGATCCCAAAACCTGTTGTGCCTGTGAATAGGCTGCAGGGGGAAGGTGAAGACCAGCAACAGCTTTCAGGGCTGCCACCTTCCGTGTGGGACAAGGAGCCGGACGTTTGCCTTTTCGGGAACAGGCTCTGCCGAGGATGCGCACCGTGAGGGATTGCGTCTTTGGGAAAGCAGAGATTCCCAGTGCGGTTGTGCCTGTGAATAGGCTGCAGGGGGAAGGTGAAGACCAGCAACAGCTTTCAGGGCTGCCACCTTCCGTGTGGGACAAGGAGCCGGACGTTTGCCTTTTCGGGAACAGGCTCTGCCGAGGATACGCACCGTGAGAGATTGCGTCTCTGGGAAAGCAGAGATTCCCAGTGCGGTTGTGCCTGTGAATAGGCTGCAGGGGGAAGGTGAAGACCAGCAAGAGCTTTCAGGGCTGCCACCTTCCGTGTGGGACAAGGAGCCGGACGTTTGCCTTTTCGGGAACAGGACCTGCCGAGGATGCGCACCGTGAGATGTTCCTTCTCTGGGCAAGCAGAGATCCCCAAACCTGTTGTGCCTGTGAATAGGCTGCACGGGGGAAGGTGAAGACCAGCAACAGCTTTCCGGGCTGCCACCTTCCGTGTGGGACAAGGAGCCGGACGTTTGCCTTTTCGGGAACAGGCTCTGCCGAGGATGCGCACCGTGAGGGATTGCGTCTTTGGGAAAGCAGAGATTCCCAGTGCGGTTGTGCCTGTGAATAGGCTGCAGGGGGAAGGTGAAGACCAGCAAGAGCTTTCCGGGCTGCCACCTTCCGTGTGGGACAAGGAGCCGGACGTTTGCCTTTTCGGGAACAGGCTCTGCCGAGGATGCGCACCGTGAGAGATTGCGTCTCTGGGCAAGCACAGATCCCAAAACCTGTTGTGCCTGTGAATAGGCTGCAGGGGGAAGGTGAAGACCAGCAAGAGCTTTCAGGGCTGCCACCTTCCGTGTGGGACAAGGAGCCGGACGTTTGCCTTTTCGGGAACAGGCTCTGCCGAGGATGCGCACCGTGAGATGTTCCTTCTCTGGGCAAGCACAGATCCCAAAACCTGTTGTGCCTGTGAATAGGCTGCAGGGGGAAGGTGAAGACCAGCAACAGCTTTCAGGGCTGCCACCTTCCGTGTGGGACAAGGAGCCGGACGTTTGCCTTTTCGGGAACAGGCTCTGCCGAGGATGCGCACCGTGAGAGATTGCGTCTTTGGGAAAGCAGAGATTCCCAGTGCGGTTGTGCCTGTGAATAGGCTGCACGGGGAAGGTGAAGACCAGCAACAGCTTTCAGGGCTGCCACCTTCCATGTGGGACAAGGAGCCGGACGTTTGCCTTTTCGGGAACAGGCTCTGCCGAGGATGCGCACCGTGAGAGATTGCGTCTCTGGGAAAGCAGAGATTCCCAGTGCGGTTGTGCCTGTGAATAGGCTGCAGGGGGAAGGTGAAGACCAGCAACAGCTTTCAGGGCTGCCACCTTCCGTGTGGGACAAGGAGCCGGACGTTTGCCTTTTCGGGAACAGGCTCTGCCGAGGATACGCACCGTGAGGGATTGCGTCTCTGGGAAAGCAGAGATTCCCAGTGCGGTTGTGCCTGTGAATAGGCTGCAGGGGGAAGGTGAAGACCAGCAACAGCTTTCAGGGCTGCCACCTTCCGTGTGGGACAAGGAGCCGGACGTTTGCCTTTTCGGGAACAGGACCTGCCGAGGATGCGCACCGTGAGATGTTCCTTCTCTGGGCAAGCACAGATCCCCAAACCTGTTGTGCCTGTGAATAGGCTGCACGGGGGAAGGTGAAGACCAGCAACAGCTTTCCGGGCTGCCACCTTCCGTGTGGGACAAGGAGCCGGACGTTTGCTTTTTCGGGAACAGGCTCTGCCGAGGATGCGCACCGTGAGAGATTGCGTCTCTGGGCAAGCAGAGATTCCAAAACCTGTTGTGCCTGTGAATAGGCTGCAGGGGGAAGGTGAAGACCAGCAACAGCTTTCAGGGCTGCCACCTTCCGTGTGGGACAAGGAGCCGGACGTTTGCCTTTTCGGGAACAGGACCTGCCAAGGGTGCGCACCGTGAGGGATTGCGTCTTTGGGAAAGCAGAGATTCCCAGTGCGGTTGTGCCTGTGAATAGGCTGCAGGGGGAAGGTGAAGACCAGCAACAGCTTTCAGGGCTGCCACCTTCCGTGTGGGACAAGGAGCCGGACGTTTGCCTTTTCGGGAACAGGCTCTGCCGAGGATGCGCACCGTGAGAGATTGCGTCTCTGGGAAAGCAGAGATTCCCAGTGCGGTTGTGCCTGTGAATAGGCTGCAGGGGGAAGGTGAAGACCAGCAAGAGCTTTCCGGGCTGCCACCTTCCGTGTGGGACAAGGAGCCGGACGTTTGCCTGTTCTGGAACAGGCTCTGCCGAGGATGCGCACCGTGAGAGATTCCTTCTCTAGGCAAGCATATATCCCAAAACCTGTTGTGCCTGTGAATAGGCTGCACGGGGAAGGTGAAGACCAGCAAGAGCTTTCAGGGCTGCCACCTTCCGTGTGGGACAAGGAGCCGGACGTTTGCCTTTTCGGGAACAGGCTCTGCCGAGGATGCGCACCGTGAGAGATTGTGTCTTGGGGCAAGCAGAGATCCCAAAACCTGTTGTGCCTGTGAATAGGCTGCAGGGGGAAGGTGAAGACCAGCAAGAGCTTTCAGGGCTGCCACCTTCCGTGTGGGACAAGGAGCCGGACGTTTGCCTTTTCGGGAACAGGCTCTGCCGAGGATGCGCACCGTGAGGGATTGCGTCTTTGGGAAAGCAGAGATTCCCAGTGCGGTTGTGCCTGTGAATAGGCTGCAGGGGGAAGGTGAAGACCAGCAACAGCTTTCAGGGCTGCCACCTTCCGTGTGGGACAAGGAGCCGGACGTTTGCCTTTTCGGGAACAGGCTCTGCCGAGGATACGCACCGTGAGAGATTGCGTCTCTGGGAAAGCAGAGATTCCCAGTGCGGTTGTGCCTGTGAATAGGCTGCAGGGGGAAGGTGAAGACCAGCAACAGCTTTCAGGGCTGCCACCTTCCGTGTGGGACAAGGAGCCGGACGTTTGCCTTTTCAGGAACAGGCTCTGCCGAGGATGCGCACCGTGAGATGTTCCTTCTCTGGGCAAGCACAGATCCCAAAACCTGTTGTGCCTGTGAATAGGCTGCAGGGGGAAGGTGAAGACCAGCAAGAGCTTTCAGGGCTGCCACCTTCCGTGTGGGACAAGGAGCCGGACGTTTGCCTTTTCGGGAACAGGCTCTGCCGAGGATGCGCACCGTGAGATGTTCCTTCTCTGGGCAAGCAGAGATCCCCAAACCTGTTGTGCCTGTGAATAGGCTGCAGGGGGAAGGTGAAGACCAGCAACAGCTTTCAGGGCTGCCACCTTCCGTGTGGGACAAGGAGCCGGACGTTTGCCTTTTCGGGAACAGGCTCTGCCGAGGATGCGCACCGTGAGGGATTGCGTCTTTGGGAAAGCAGAGATCCCCAAACCTGTTGTGCCTGTGAATAGGCTGCAGGGGGAAGGTGAAGACCAGCAAGAGCTTTCAGGGCTGCCACCTTCCGTGTGGGACAAGGAGCCGGACGTTTGCCTTTTCGGGAACAGGCTCTGCCGAGGATGCGCACCGTGAGAGATTGCGTCTTTGGGAAAGCAGAGATTCCCAGTGCGGTTGTGCCTGTGAATAGGCTGCACGGGGAAGGTGAAGACCAGCAAGAGCTTTCAGGGCTGCCACCTTCCGTGTGGGACAAGGAGCCGGACGTTTGCCTTTTCGGGAACAGGCTCTGCCGAGGATATGCACCGTGACAGATTGCGTCTCTGGGAAAGCAGAGATTCCCAGTGCGGTTGTGCCTGTGAATAGGCTGCAGGGGGAAGGTGAAGACCAGCAACAGCTTTCCGGGCTGCCACCTTCCGTGTGGGACAAGGAGCCGGACGTTTGCCTTTTCGGGAACAGGCTCTGCCGAGGATGCGCACCGTGAGATGTTCCTTCTCTGGGCAAGCACAGATCCCAAAACCTGTTGTGCCTGTGAATAGGCTGCAGGGGGAAGGTGAAGACCAGCAACAGCTTTCAGGGCTGCCACCTTCCGTGTGGGACAAGGAGCCGGACGTTTGCCTTTTCGGGAACAGGCTCTGCCGAGGATGCGCACCGTGAGAGATTGCGTCTCTGGGAAAGCAGAGATTCCCAGTGCGGTTGTGCCTGTGAATAGGCTGCAGGGGGAAGGTGAAGACCAGCAAGAGCTTTCCGGGCTGCCACCTTCCGTGTGGGACAAGGAGCCGGACGTTTGCCTGTTCTGGAACAGGCTCTGCCGAGGATGCGCACCGTGAGAGATTCCTTCTCTAGGCAAGCATATATCCCAAAACCTGTTGTGCCTGTGAATAGGCTGCACGGGGAAGGTGAAGACCAGCAAGAGCTTTCAGGGCTGCCACCTTCCGTGTGGGACAAGGAGCCGGACGTTTGCCTTTTCGGGAACAGGCTCTGCCGAGGATGCGCACCGTGAGAGATTGCGTCTTGGGGCAAGCAGAGATCCCAAAACCTGTTGTGCCTGTGAATAGGCTGCAGGGGGAAGGTGAAGACCAGCAAGAGCTTTCCGGGCTGCCACCTTCCGTGTGGGACAAGGAGCCGGACGTTTGCCTGTTCTGGAACAGGCTCTGCCGAGGATGCGCACCGTGAGAGATTCCTTCTCTAGGCAAGCATATATCCCAAAACCTGTTGTGCCTGTGAATAGGCTGCACGGGGAAGGTGAAGACCAGCACCAGCTTTCCGGGCTGCCACCTTCCGTGTGGGACAAGGAGCCGGACGTTTGCTTTTTCGGGAACAGGCTCTGCCGAGGATGCGCACCGTGAGATGTTCCTTCTCTGGGCAAGCACAGATCCCAAAACCTGTTGTGCCTGTGAATAGGCTGCAGGGGGAAGGTGAAGACCAGCAAGAGCTTTCCAGGCTGCCACCTTCCGTGTGGGACGAGGAGCCGGACGTTTGCCTTTTCGGGAACAGGCTCTGCCGAGGATGCGCACCGTGAGGGATTGCGTCTTTGGGAAAGCAGAGATTCCCAGTGCGGTTGTGCCTGTGAATAGGCTGCAGGGGGAAGGTGAAGACCAGCAACAGCTTTCCAGGCTGCCACCTTCCATGTGGGACAAGGAGCCGGACGTTTGCCTTTTCGGGAACAGGCTCTGCCGAGGATGCGCACCGTGAGAGATTGCGTCTCTGGGAAAGCAGAGATTCCCAGTGCGGTTGTGCCTGTGAATAGGCTGCAGGGGGAAGGTGAAGACCAGCAAGAGCTTTCAGGGCTGCCACCTTCCGTGTGGGACAAGGAGCCGGACGTTTGCCTTTTCGGGAACAGGCTCTGCCGAGGATGCGCACCGTGAGAGATTGCGTCTCTGGGAAAGCATAGATCCCAAAACCTGTTGTGCCTGTGAATAGGCTGCAGGGGGAAGGTGAAGACCAGCAAGAGCTTTCAGGGCTGCCACCTTCCGTGTGGGACAAGGAGCCGGACGTTTGCTTTTTTGGGAACAAGCTCTGCCGAGGATGCGCACCGTGAGATGTTCCTTCTCTGGGCAAGCAGAGATCCCCAAACCTGTTGTGCCTGTGAATAGGCTGCAGGGGGAAGGTGAAGACCAGCAACAGCTTTCAGGGCTGCCACCTTCCATGTGGGACAAGGAGCCGGACGTTTGCCTTTTCGGGAACAGGCTCTGCCGAGCATGCGCACCGTGAGAGATTGCGTCTTTGGGAAAGCAGAGATTCCCAGTGCGGTTTTGCCTGTGAATAGGCTGCAGGGAGAAGGCGAAGACCAGCAAGAGCTTTCCGGGCTGCCACCTTCCGTGTGGGACAAGGAGCCGGACATTTGCCTTTTCGGGAACAGGCTCTGCCGAGGATGCGCACCGTGAGGGATTGCGTCTTTGGGAAAGCAGAGATTCCCAGTGCGGTTGTGCCTGTGAATAGGCTGCAGGGGGAAGGTGAAGACCAGCACCAGCTTTCCGGGCTGCCACCTTCCGTGTGGGACAAGGAGCCGGACGTTTGCCTTTTCGGGAACAGGCTCTGCCGAGGATGCGCACCGTGAGATGTTCCTTCTCTGGGCAAGCACAGATCCCAAAACCTGTTGTGCCTGTGAATAGGCTGCAGGGGGAAGGTGAAGACCAGCAAGAGCTTTCAGGGCTGCCACCTTCCGTGTGGGACAAGGAGCCGGACGTTTGCCTGTTCTGGAACAGGCTCTGCCGAGGATGCGCACCGTGAGAGATTGCGTCTCTGGGCAAGCAGAGATCCCAAAACCTGTTGTGCCTGTGAATAGGCTGCAGGGGGAAGGTGAAGACCAGCAAGAGCTTTCAGGGCTGCCACCTTCCGTGTGGGACAAGGAGCCGGACGTTTGCCTTTTCGGGAACAGGCTCTGCCGAGGATGCGCACCGTGAGATGTTCCTTCTCTGGGCAAGCACAGATCCCAAAACCTGTTGTGCCTGTGAATAGGCTGCAGGGGGAAGGTGAAGACCAGCAACAGCTTTCAGGGCTGCCACCTTCCGTGTGGGACAAGGAGCCGGACGTTTGCCTTTTCGGGAACAGGACCTGCCAAGGGTGCGCAACGTGAGGGATTGCGTCTTTGGGAAAGCAGAGATTCCCAGTGCGGTTGTGCCTGTGAATAGGCTGCAGGGGGAAGGTGAAGACCAGCAAGAGCTTTCAGGGCTGCCACCTTCCGTGTGGGACAAGGAGCCGGACGTTTGCCTTTTCGGGAACAGGCTCTGCCGAGGATGCGCACCGTGAGAGATTGCGTCTCTGGGAAAGCAGAGATCCCAAAACCTGTTGTGCCTGTGAATAGGCTGCAGGGGGAAGGTGAAGACCAGCAACAGCTTTCCAGGCTGCCACCTTCCGTGTGGGACAAGGAGCCGGACGTTTGCCTTTTCGGGAACAGGCTCTGCCGAGGATGCGCACCGTGAGAGATTGCGTCTTGGGGCAAGCAGAGATTCCCAGTGCGGTTGTGCCTGTGAATAGGCTGCACGGGGAAGGTGAAGACCAGCAACAGCTTTCAGGGCTGCCACCTTCCATGTGGGACAAGGAGCCGGACGTTTGCCTTTTCGGGAACAGGCTCTGCCGAGGATGCGCACCGTGAGAGATTGCGTCTCTGGGAAAGCAGAGATTCCCAGTGCGGTTGTGCCTGTGAATAGGCTGCAGGGGGAAGGTGAAGACCAGCAACAGCTTTCAGGGCTGCCACCTTCCGTGTGGGACAAGGAGCCGGACGTTTGCCTTTTCGGGAACAGGCTCTGCCGAGGATACGCACCGTGAGGGATTGCGTCTCTGGGAAAGCAGAGATTCCCAGTGCGGTTGTGCCTGTGAATAGGCTGCAGGGGGAAGGTGAAGACCAGCAACAGCTTTCAGGGCTGCCACCTTCCGTGTGGGACAAGGAGCCGGACGTTTGCCTTTTCGGGAACAGGACCTGCCGAGGATGCGCACCGTGAGATGTTCCTTCTCTGGGCAAGCACAGATCCCCAAACCTGTTGTGCCTGTGAATAGGCTGCACGGGGGAAGGTGAAGACCAGCAACAGCTTTCCGGGCTGCCACCTTCCGTGTGGGACAAGGAGCCGGACGTTTGCTTTTTCGGGAACAGGCTCTGCCGAGGATGCGCACCGTGAGAGATTGCGTCTCTGGGCAAGCAGAGATTCCAAAACCTGTTGTGCCTGTGAATAGGCTGCAGGGGGAAGGTGAAGACCAGCAACAGCTTTCAGGGCTGCCACCTTCCGTGTGGGACAAGGAGCCGGACGTTTGCCTTTTCGGGAACAGGCTCTGCCGAGGATGCGCACCGTGAGATGTTCCTTCTCTGGGCAAGCACAGATCCCAAAACCTGTTGTGCCTGTGAATAGGCTGCAGGGGGAAGGTGAAGACCAGCAACAGCTTTCAGGGCTGCCACCTTCCGTGTGGGACAAGGAGCCGGACGTTTGCCTTTTCGGGAACAGGCTCTGCCGAGGATGCGCACCGTGAGAGATTGCGTCTTTGGGAAAGCAGAGATTCCCAGTGCGGTTGTGCCTGTGAATAGGCTGCAGGGGGAAGGTGAAGACCAGCAACAGCTTTCAGGGCTGCCACCTTCCGTGTGGGACAAGGAGCCGGACGTTTGCCTTTTCGGGAACAGGCTCTGCCGAGGATGCGCACCGTGAGAGATTGCGTCTCTGGGAAAGCAGAGATTCCCAGTGCGGTTGTGCCTGTGAATAGGCTGCAGGGGGAAGGTGAAGACCAGCAAGAGCTTTCCGGGCTGCCACCTTCCGTGTGGGACAAGGAGCCGGACGTTTGCCTGTTCTGGAACAGGCTCTGCCGAGGATGCGCACCGTGAGAGATTCCTTCTCTAGGCAAGCATATATCCCAAAACCTGTTGTGCCTGTGAATAGGCTGCACGGGGAAGGTGAAGACCAGCAAGAGCTTTCAGGGCTGCCACCTTCCGTGTGGGACAAGGAGCCGGACGTTTGCCTTTTCGGGAACAGGCTCTGCCGAGGATGCGCACCGTGAGAGATTGCGTCTTGGGGCAAGCAGAGATCCCAAAACCTGTTGTGCCTGTGAATAGGCTGCAGGGGGAAGGTGAAGACCAGCAAGAGCTTTCAGGGCTGCCACCTTCCGTGTGGGACAAGGAGCCGGACGTTTGCCTTTTCGGGAACAGGCTCTGCCGAGGATACGCACCGTGAGGGATTGCGTCTCTGGGAAAGCAGAGATTCCCAGTGCGGTTGTGCCTGTGAATAGGCTGCAGGGGGAAGGTGAAGACCAGCAACAGCTTTCAGGGCTGCCACCTTCCGTGTGGGACAAGGAGCCGGACGTTTGCCTTTTCGGGAACAGGACCTGCCGAGGATGCGCACCGTGAGATGTTCCTTCTCTGGGCAAGCACAGATCCCCAAACCTGTTGTGCCTGTGAATAGGCTGCACGGGGGAAGGTGAAGACCAGCAACAGCTTTCCGGGCTGCCACCTTCCGTGTGGGACAAGGAGCCGGACGTTTGCTTTTTCGGGAACAGGCTCTGCCGAGGATGCGCACCGTGAGAGATTGCGTCTCTGGGCAAGCAGAGATTCCAAAACCTGTTGTGCCTGTGAATAGGCTGCAGGGGGAAGGTGAAGACCAGCAACAGCTTTCAGGGCTGCCACCTTCCGTGTGGGACAAGGAGCCGGACGTTTGCCTTTTCGGGAACAGGCTCTGCCGAGGATGCGCACCGTGAGATGTTCCTTCTCTGGGCAAGCACAGATCCCAAAACCTGTTGTGCCTGTGAATAGGCTGCAGGGGGAAGGTGAAGACCAGCAAGAGCTTTCAGGGCTGCCACCTTCCGTGTGGGACAAGGAGCCGGACGTTTGCCTTTTCGGGAACAGGCTCTGCCGAGGATGCGCACCGTGAGAGATTGCGTCTCTGGGAAAGCAGAGATCCCAAAACCTGTTGTGCCTGTGAATAGGCTGCAGGGGGAAGGTGAAGACCAGCAACAGCTTTCCAGGCTGCCACCTTCCGTGTGGGACAAGGAGCCGGACGTTTGCCTTTTCGGGAACAGGCTCTGCCGAGGATGCGCACCGTGAGAGATTGCGTCTTTGGGAAAGCAGAGATTCCCAGTGCGGTTGTGCCTGTGAATAGGCAGCACGGGGAAGGTGAAGACCAGCAACAGCTTTCAGGGCTGCCACCTTCCATGTGGGACAAGGAGCCGGACGTTTGCCTTTTCGGGAACAGGCTCTGCCGAGGATGCGCACCGTGAGAGATTGCGTCTCTGGGAAAGCAGAGATTCCCAGTGCGGTTGTGCCTGTGAATAGGCTGCAGGGGGAAGGTGAAGACCAGCAACAGCTTTCAGGGCTGCCACCTTCCGTGTGGGACAAGGAGCCGGACGTTTGCCTTTTCGGGAACAGGCTCTGCCGAGGATACGCACCGTGAGGGATTGCGTCTCTGGGAAAGCAGAGATTCCCAGTGCGGTTGTGCCTGTGAATAGGCTGCAGGGGGAAGGTGAAGACCAGCAACAGCTTTCAGGGCTGCCACCTTCCGTGTGGGACAAGGAGCCGGACGTTTGCCTTTTCGGGAACAGGACCTGCCGAGGATGCGCACCGTGAGATGTTCCTTCTCTGGGCAAGCACAGATCCCCAAACCTGTTGTGCCTGTGAATAGGCTGCACGGGGGAAGGTGAAGACCAGCAACAGCTTTCCGGGCTGCCACCTTCCGTGTGGGACAAGGAGCCGGACGTTTGCTTTTTCGGGAACAGGCTCTGCCGAGGATGCGCACCGTGAGAGATTGCGTCTCTGGGCAAGCAGAGATTCCAAAACCTGTTGTGCCTGTGAATAGGCTGCAGGGGGAAGGTGAAGACCAGCAACAGCTTTCAGGGCTGCCACCTTCCGTGTGGGACAAGGAGCCGGACGTTTGCCTTTTCGGGAACAGGCTCTGCCGAGGATGCGCACCGTGAGATGTTCCTTCTCTGGGCAAGCACAGATCCCAAAACCTGTTGTGCCTGTGAATAGGCTGCAGGGGGAAGGTGAAGACCAGCAACAGCTTTCAGGGCTGCCACCTTCCGTGTGGGACAAGGAGCCGGACGTTTGCCTTTTCGGGAACAGGCTCTGCCGAGGATGCGCACCGTGAGAGATTGCGTCTCTGGGAAAGCAGAGATTCCCAGTGCGGTTGTGCCTGTGAATAGGCTGCAGGGGGAAGGTGAAGACCAGCAACAGCTTTCAGGGCTGCCACCTTCCGTGTGGGACAAGGAGCCGGACGTTTGCCTTTTCGGGAACAGGACCTGCCGAGGATGCGCACCGTGAGATGTTCCTTCTCTGGGCAAGCACAGATCCCCAAACCTGTTGTGCCTGTGAATAGGCTGCACGGGGGAAGGTGAAGACCAGCAACAGCTTTCCGGGCTGCCACCTTCCGTGTGGGACAAGGAGCCGGACGTTTGCTTTTTCGGGAACAGGCTCTGCCGAGGATGCGCACCGTGAGAGATTGCGTCTCTGGGCAAGCAGAGATTCCAAAACCTGTTGTGCCTGTGAATAGGCTGCAGGGGGAAGGTGAAGACCAGCAACAGCTTTCAGGGCTGCCACCTTCCGTGTGGGACAAGGAGCCGGACGTTTGCCTTTTCGGGAACAGGCTCTGCCGAGGATGCGCACCGTGAGATGTTCCTTCTCTGGGCAAGCACAGATCCCAAAACCTGTTGTGCCTGTGAATAGGCTGCAGGGGGAAGGTGAAGACCAGCAAGAGCTTTCAGGGCTGCCACCTTCCGTGTGGGACAAGGAGCCGGACGTTTGCCTTTTCGGGAACAGGCTCTGCCGAGGATGCGCACCGTGAGATGTTCCTTCTCTGGGCAAGCACAGATCCCAAAACCTGTTGTGCCTGTGAATAGGCTGCAGGGGGAAGGTGAAGACCAGCAACAGCTTTCAGGGCTGCCACCTTCCGTGTGGGACAAGGAGCCGGACGTTTGCCTTTTCGGGAACAGGACCTGCCAAGGGTGCGCAACGTGAGGGATTGCGTCTTTGGGAAAGCAGAGATTCCCAGTGCGGTTGTGCCTGTGAATAGGCTGCAGGGGGAAGGTGAAGACCAGCAAGAGCTTTCAGGGCTGCCACCTTCCGTGTGGGACAAGGAGCCGGACGTTTGCCTTTTCGGGAACAGGCTCTGCCGAGGATGCGCACCGTGAGAGATTGCGTCTCTGGGAAAGCAGAGATCCCAAAACCTGTTGTGCCTGTGAATAGGCTGCAGGGGGAAGGTGAAGACCAGCAACAGCTTTCCAGGCTGCCACCTTCCGTGTGGGACAAGGAGCCGGACGTTTGCCTTTTCGGGAACAGGCTCTGCCGAGGATGCGCACCGTGAGAGATTGCGTCTTTGGGAAAGCAGAGATTCCCAGTGCGGTTGTGCCTGTGAATAGGCTGCACGGGGAAGGTGAAGACCAGCAACAGCTTTCAGGGCTGCCACCTTCCATGTGGGACAAGGAGCCGGACGTTTGCCTTTTCGGGAACAGGCTCTGCCGAGGATGCGCACCGTGAGAGATTGCGTCTCTGGGAAAGCAGAGATTCCCAGTGCGGTTGTGCCTGTGAATAGGCTGCAGGGGGAAGGTGAAGACCAGCAAGAGCTTTCCGGGCTGCCACCTTCCGTGTGGGACAAGGAGCCGGACGTTTGCCTTTTCGGGAACAGGCTCTGCCGAGGATACGCACCGTGAGGGATTGCGTCTCTGGGAAAGCAGAGATTCCCAGTGCGGTTGTGCCTGTGAATAGGCTGCAGGGGGAAGGTGAAGACCAGCAACAGCTTTCAGGGCTGCCACCTTCCGTGTGGGACAAGGAGCCGGACGTTTGCCTTTTCGGGAACAGGACCTGCCGAGGATGCGCACCGTGAGATGTTCCTTCTCTGGGCAAGCACAGATCCCCAAACCTGTTGTGCCTGTGAATAGGCTGCACGGGGGAAGGTGAAGACCAGCAACAGCTTTCCGGGCTGCCACCTTCCGTGTGGGACAAGGAGCCGGACGTTTGCTTTTTCGGGAACAGGCTCTGCCGAGGATGCGCACCGTGAGAGATTGCGTCTCTGGGCAAGCAGAGATTCCAAAACCTGTTGTGCCTGTGAATAGGCTGCAGGGGGAAGGTGAAGACCAGCAACAGCTTTCAGGGCTGCCACCTTCCGTGTGGGACAAGGAGCCGGACGTTTGCCTTTTCGGGAACAGGCTCTGCCGAGGATGCGCACCGTGAGATGTTCCTTCTCTGGGCAAGCACAGATCCCAAAACCTGTTGTGCCTGTGAATAGGCTGCAGGGGGAAGGTGAAGACCAGCAACAGCTTTCAGGGCTGCCACCTTCCGTGTGGGACAAGGAGCCGGACGTTTGCCTTTTCGGGAACAGGACCTGCCAAGGGTGCGCACCGTGAGGGATTGCGTCTTTGGGAAAGCAGAGATTCCCAGTGCGGTTGTGCCTGTGAATAGGCTGCAGGGGGAAGGTGAAGACCAGCAACAGCTTTCAGGGCTGCCACCTTCCGTGTGGGACAAGGAGCCGGACGTTTGCCTTTTCGGGAACAGGCTCTGCCGAGGATGCGCACCGTGAGAGATTGCGTCTCTGGGAAAGCAGAGATTCCCAGTGCGGTTGTGCCTGTGAATAGGCTGCAGGGGGAAGGTGAAGACCAGCAAGAGCTTTCCGGGCTGCCACCTTCCGTGTGGGACAAGGAGCCGGACGTTTGCCTGTTCTGGAACAGGCTCTGCCGAGGATGCGCACCGTGAGAGATTCCTTCTCTAGGCAAGCATATATCCCAAAACCTGTTGTGCCTGTGAATAGGCTGCACGGGGAAGGTGAAGACCAGCAAGAGCTTTCAGGGCTGCCACCTTCCGTGTGGGACAAGGAGCCGGACGTTTGCCTTTTCGGGAACAGGCTCTGCCGAGGATGCGCACCGTGAGAGATTGCGTCTTGGGGCAAGCAGAGATCCCAAAACCTGTTGTGCCTGTGAATAGGCTGCAGGGGGAAGGTGAAGACCAGCAAGAGCTTTCAGGGCTGCCACCTTCCGTGTGGGACAAGGAGCCGGACGTTTGCCTTTTCGGGAACAGGCTCTGCCGAGGATGCGCACCGTGAGGGATTGCGTCTTTGGGAAAGCAGAGATTCCCAGTGCGGTTGTGCCTGTGAATAGGCTGCAGGGGGAAGGTGAAGACCAGCAACAGCTTTCAGGGCTGCCACCTTCCGTGTGGGACAAGGAGCCGGACGTTTGCCTTTTCGGGAACAGGCTCTGCCGAGGATACGCACCGTGAGAGATTGCGTCTCTGGGAAAGCAGAGATTCCCAGTGCGGTTGTGCCTGTGAATAGGCTGCAGGGGGAAGGTGAAGACCAGCAACAGCTTTCAGGGCTGCCACCTTCCGTGTGGGACAAGGAGCCGGACGTTTGCCTTTTCAGGAACAGGCTCTGCCGAGGATGCGCACCGTGAGATGTTCCTTCTCTGGGCAAGCACAGATCCCAAAACCTGTTGTGCCTGTGAATAGGCTGCAGGGGGAAGGTGAAGACCAGCAAGAGCTTTCAGGGCTGCCACCTTCCGTGTGGGACAAGGAGCCGGACGTTTGCCTTTTCGGGAACAGGCTCTGCCGAGGATGCGCACCGTGAGAGATTGCGTCTCTGGGAAAGCAGAGATCCCAAAACCTGTTGTGCCTGTGAATAGGCTGCAGGGGGAAGGTGAAGACCAGCAACAGCTTTCCAGGCTGCCACCTTCCGTGTGGGACAAGGAGCCGGACGTTTGCCTTTTCGGGAACAGGCTCTGCCGAGGATGCGCACCGTGAGAGATTGCGTCTTTGGGAAAGCAGAGATTCCCAGTGCGGTTGTGCCTGTGAATAGGCAGCACGGGGAAGGTGAAGACCAGCAACAGCTTTCAGGGCTGCCACCTTCCATGTGGGACAAGGAGCCGGACGTTTGCCTTTTCGGGAACAGGCTCTGCCGAGGATGCGCACCGTGAGAGATTGCGTCTCTGGGAAAGCAGAGATTCCCAGTGCGGTTGTGCCTGTGAATAGGCTGCAGGGGGAAGGTGAAGACCAGCAACAGCTTTCAGGGCTGCCACCTTCCGTGTGGGACAAGGAGCCGGACGTTTGCCTTTTCGGGAACAGGCTCTGCCGAGGATACGCACCGTGAGGGATTGCGTCTCTGGGAAAGCAGAGATTCCCAGTGCGGTTGTGCCTGTGAATAGGCTGCAGGGGGAAGGTGAAGACCAGCAACAGCTTTCAGGGCTGCCACCTTCCGTGTGGGACAAGGAGCCGGACGTTTGCCTTTTCGGGAACAGGACCTGCCGAGGATGCGCACCGTGAGATGTTCCTTCTCTGGGCAAGCACAGATCCCCAAACCTGTTGTGCCTGTGAATAGGCTGCACGGGGGAAGGTGAAGACCAGCAACAGCTTTCCGGGCTGCCACCTTCCGTGTGGGACAAGGAGCCGGACGTTTGCTTTTTCGGGAACAGGCTCTGCCGAGGATGCGCACCGTGAGAGATTGCGTCTCTGGGCAAGCAGAGATTCCAAAACCTGTTGTGCCTGTGAATAGGCTGC
Organism: Haliaeetus albicilla; assembly: GCF_947461875.1. Classification (NCBI taxonomy): domain Eukaryota; kingdom Metazoa; phylum Chordata; class Aves; order Accipitriformes; family Accipitridae; genus Haliaeetus; species Haliaeetus albicilla. Next base: position 3,282,776 of record NC_091512.1, read on the forward strand.
AGGGGGAAGGTGAAGACCAGCAACAGCTTTCAGGGCTGCCACCTTCCGTGTGGGACAAGGAGCCGGACGTTTGCCTTTTCGGGAACAGGCTCTGCCGAGGATGCGCACCGTGAGATGTTCCTTCTCTGGGCAAGCACAGATCCCAAAACCTGTTGTGCCTGTGAATAGGCTGCAGGGGGAAGGTGAAGACCAGCAACAGCTTTCAGGGCTGCCACCTTCCGTGTGGGACAAGGAGCCGGACGTTTGCCTTTTCGGGAACAGGCTCTGCCGAGGATGCGCACCGTGAGAGATTGCGTCTCTGGGAAAGCAGAGATTCCCAGTGCGGTTGTGCCTGTGAATAGGCTGCAGGGGGAAGGTGAAGACCAGCAAGAGCTTTCCGGGCTGCCACCTTCCGTGTGGGACAAGGAGCCGGACGTTTGCCTGTTCTGGAACAGGCTCTGCCGAGGATACGCACCGTGAGAGATTCCTTCTCTAGGCAAGCATATATCCCAAAACCTGTTGTGCCTGTGAATAGGCTGCACGGGGAAGGTGAAGACCAGCAAGAGCTTTCAGGGCTGCCACCTTCCGTGTGGGACAAGGAGCCGGACGTTTGCCTTTTCGGGAACAGGCTCTGCCGAGGATGCGCACCGTGAGAGATTGCGTCTTGGGGCAAGCAGAGATCCCAAAACCTGTTGTGCCTGTGAATAGGCTGCAGGGGGAAGGTGAAGACCAGCAAGAGCTTTCAGGGCTGCCACCTTCCGTGTGGGACAAGGAGCCGGACGTTTGCCTTTTCGGGAACAGGCTCTGCCGAGGATGCGCACCGTGAGGGATTGCGTCTTTGGGAAAGCAGAGATTCCCAGTGCGGTTGTGCCTGTGAATAGGCTGCAGGGGGAAGGTGAAGACCAGCAACAGCTTTCAGGGCTGCCACCTTCCGTGTGGGACAAGGAGCCGGACGTTTGCCTTTTCGGGAACAGGCTCTGCCGAGGATACGCACCGTGAGAGATTGCGTCTCTGGGAAAGCAGAGATTCCCAGTGCGGTTGTGCCTGTGAATAGGCTGCAGGGGGAAGGTGAAGACCAGCAACAGCTTTCAGGGCTGCCACCTTCCGTGTGGGACAAGGAGCCGGACGTTTGCCTTTTCAGGAACAGGCTCTGCCGAGGATGCGCACCGTGAGATGTTCCTTCTCTGGGCAAGCACAGATCCCAAAACCTGTTGTGCCTGTGAATAGGCTGCAGGGGGAAGGTGAAGACCAGCAAGAGCTTTCAGGGCTGCCACCTTCCGTGTGGGACAAGGAGCCGGACGTTTGCCTTTTCGGGAACAGGCTCTGCCGAGGATGCGCACCGTGAGATGTTCCTTCTCTGGGCAAGCAGAGATCCCCAAACCTGTTGTGCCTGTGAATAGGCTGCAGGGGGAAGGTGAAGACCAGCAACAGCTTTCAGGGCTGCCACCTTCCGTGTGGGACAAGGAGCCGGACGTTTGCCTTTTCGGGAACAGGCTCTGCCGAGGATGCGCACCGTGAGGGATTGCGTCTTTGGGAAAGCAGAGATCCCCAAACCTGTTGTGCCTGTGAATAGGCTGCAGGGGGAAGGTGAGGACCAGCAAGAGCTTTCAGGGCTGCCACCTTCCGTGTGGGACAAGGAGCCGGACGTTTGCCTTTTCGGGAACAGGCTCTGCCGAGGATGCGCACCGTGAGAGATTGCGTCTTTGGGAAAGCAGAGATTCCCAGTGCGGTTGTGCCTGTGAATAGGCTGCACGGGGAAGGTGAAGACCAGCAAGAGCTTTCAGGGCTGCCACCTTCCGTGTGGGACAAGGAGCCGGACGTTTGCCTTTTCGGGAACAGGCTCTGCTGAGGATGCGCACCGTGAGAGATTGCGTCTTTGGGAAAGCAGAGATTCCCAGTGCGGTTGTGCCTGTGAATAGGCTGCAGGGGGAAGGTGAAGACCAGCAACAGCTTTCAGGGCTGCCACCTTCCGTGTGGGACAAGGAGCCGGACGTTTGCCTTTTCGGGAACAGGCTCTGCCGAGGATGCGCACCGTGAGATGTTCCTTCTCTGGGCAAGCACAGATCCCAAAACCTGTTGTGCCTGTGAATAGGCTGCAGGGGGAAGGTGAAGACCAGCAAGAGCTTTCAGGGCTGCCACCTTCCGTGTGGGACAAGGAGGCGGACGTTTGCCTTTTCGGGAACAGGCTCTGCCGAGGATGCGCACCGTGAGAGATTGCGTCTCTGGGAAAGCAGAGATTCCCAGTGCGGTTGTGCCTGTGAATAGGCTGCAGGGGGAAGGTGAAGACCAGCAAGAGCTTTCCGGGCTGCCACCTTCCGTGTGGGACAAGGAGCCGGACGTTTGCCTGTTCTGGAACAGGCTCTGCCGAGGATGCGCACCGTGAGAGATTCCTTCTCTAGGCAAGCATATATCCCAAAACCTGTTGTGCCTGTGAATAGGCTGCACGGGGAAGGTGAAGACCAGCAAGAGCTTTCAGGGCTGCCACCTTCCGTGTGGGACAAGGAGCCGGACGTTTGCCTTTTCGGGAACAGGCTCTGCCGAGGATGCGCACCGTGAGAGATTGCGTCTTGGGGCAAGCAGAGATCCCAAAACCTGTTGTGCCTGTGAATAGGCTGCAGGGGGAAGGTGAAGACCAGCAAGAGCTTTCAGGGCTGCCACCTTCCGTGTGGGACAAGGAGCCGGACGTTTGCCTGTTCTGGAACAGGCTCTGCCGAGGATGCGCACCGTGAGAGATTCCTTCTCTAGGCAAGCATATATCCCAAAACCTGTTGTGCCTGTGAATAGGCTGCACGGGGAAGGTGAAGACCAGCACCAGCTTTCCGGGCTGCCACCTTCCGTGTGGGACAAGGAGCCGGACGTTTGCTTTTTCGGGAACAGGCTCTGCCGAGGATGCGCACCGTGAGATGTTCCTTCTCTGGGCAAGCACAGATCCCAAAACCTGTTGTGCCTGTGAATAGGCTGCAGGGGGAAGGTGAAGACCAGCAAGAGCTTTCCAGGCTGCCACCTTCCGTGTGGGACGAGGAGCCGGACGTTTGCCTTTTCGGGAACAGGCTCTGCCGAGGATGCGCACCGTGAGGGATTGCGTCTTTGGGAAAGCAGAGATTCCCAGTGCGGTTGTGCCTGTGAATAGGCTGCAGGGGGAAGGTGAAGACCAGCAACAGCTTTCCAGGCTGCCACCTTCCATGTGGGACAAGGAGCCGGACGTTTGACTTTTCGGGAACAGGCTCTGCCGAGGATGCGCACCGTGAGAGATTGCGTCTCTGGGAAAGCAGAGATTCCCAGTGCGGTTGTGCCTGTGAATAGGCTGCAGGGGGAAGGTGAAGACCAGCAAGAGCTTTCAGGGCTGCCACCTTCCGTGTGGGACAAGGAGCCGGACGTTTGCCTTTTCGGGAACAGGCTCTGCCGAGGATGCGCACCGTGAGAGATTGCGTCTCTGGGAAAGCATAGATCCCAAAACCTGTTGTGCCTGTGAATAGGCTGCAGGGGGAAGGTGAAGACCAGCAAGAGCTTTCAGGGCTGCCACCTTCCGTGTGGGACAAGGAGCCGGACGTTTGCTTTTTTGGGAACAAGCTCTGCCGAGGATGCGCACCGTGAGATGTTCCTTCTCTGGGCAAGCAGAGATCCCCAAACCTGTTGTGCCTGTGAATAGGCTGCAGGGGGAAGGTGAAGACCAGCAACAGCTTTCAGGGCTGCCACCTTCCATGTGGGACAAGGAGCCGGACGTTTGCCTTTTCGGGAACAGGCTCTGCCGAGCATGCGCACCGTGAGAGATTGCGTCTTTGGGAAAGCAGAGATTCCCAGTGCGGTTTTGCCTGTGAATAGGCTGCAGGGAGAAGGCGAAGACCAGCAAGAGCTTTCAGGGCTGCCACGTTCCGTGTGGGACAAGGAGCCGGACGTTTGCCTTTTCGGGAACAGGCTCTGCCGAGGATGCGCACCGTGAGGGATTGCGTCTTTGGGAAAGCAGAGATTCCCAGTGCGGTTGTGCCTGTGAATAGGCTGCAGGGGGAAGGTGAAGACCAGCACCAGCTTTCCGGGCTGCCACCTTCCGTGTGGGACAAGGAGCCGGACGTTTGCCTTTTCGGGAACAGGCTCTGCCGAGGATGCGCACCGTGAGATGTTCCTTCTCTGGGCAAGCAGAGATCCCCAAACCTGTTGTGCCTGTGAATAGGCTGCAGGGGGAAGGTGAGGACCAGCAAGAGCTTTCAGGGCTGCCACCTTCCGTGTGGGACAAGGAGCCGGACGTTTGCCTTTTCGGGAACAGGCTCTGCCGAGGATGCGCACCGTGAGAGATTGCGTCTTGGGGCAAGCACAGATCCCAAAACCTGTTGTGCCTGTGAATAGGCTGCAGGGGGAAGGTGAAGACCAGCAAGAGCTTTCAGGGCTGCCACCTTCCGTGTGGGACAAGGAGCCGGACGTTTGCCTTTTCGGGAACAGGCTCTGCCGAGGATGCGCACCGTGAGAGATTGCATCTCTGGGAAAGCAGAGATCCCAAAACCTGTTGTGCCTGTGAATAGGCTGCAGGGGGAAGGTGAGGACCAGCAACAGCTTTCAGGGCTGCCACCTTCCGTGTGGGACAAGGAGCCGGACGTTTGCCTTTTCGGGAACAGGCTCTGCCGAGGATGCGCACCGTGAGATGTTCCTTCTCTGGGCAAGCACAGATCCCAAAACCTGTTGTGCCTGTGAATAGGCTGCAGGGGGAAGGTGAAGACCAGCAACAGCTTTCAGGGCTGCCACCTTCCGTGTGGGACAAGGAGCTGGACGTTTGCCTTTTCGGGAACAGGCTCTGCCGAGGATGCGCACCGTGAGAGATTGCGTCTTGGGGCAAGCAGAGATCCCAAAACCTTTTGTGCCTGTGAATAGGCTGCAGGGGGAAGGTGAAGACCAGCAACAGCTTTCAGGGCTGCCACCTTCCGTGTGGGACAAGGAGCCGGACGTTTGCCTTTTCGGGAACAGGCTCTGCCGAGGATGCGCACCGTGAGGGATTGCGTCTTTGGGAAAGCAGAGATTCCCAGTGCGGTTGTGCCTGTGAATAGGCTGCACGGGGAAGGTGAAGACCAGCAAGAGCTTTCCGGGCTGCCACCTTCCGTGTGGGACAAGGAGCCGGACGTTTGCCTTTTTGGGAACAGGCTCTGCCGAGGATGCGCACCGTGAGGGATTGCGTCTTTGGGAAAGCAGAGATTCCCAGTGCGGTTGTGCCTGTGAATAGGCTGCAGGGGGAAGGTGAAGACCAGCAACAGCTTTCAGGGCTGCCACCTTCCGTGTGGGACAAGGAGCCGGACGTTTGCCTTTTCGGGAACAGGACCTGCCGAGGATGCGCACCGTGAGAGATTGCGTCTCTGGGAAAGCAGAGATCCCAAAACCTGTTGTGCCTGTGAATAGGCTGCACGGGGAAGGTGAAGACCAGCAAGAGCTTTCAGGGCTGCCACCTTCCGTGTGGGACAAGGAGCCGGACGTTTGCCTTTTCGGGAACAGGCTCTGCCGAGGATGCGCACCGTGAGATGTTCCTTCTCTGGGCAAGCACAGATCCCCAAACCTGTTGTGCCTGTGAATAGGCTGCAGGGGGAAGGTGAAGACCAGCAACAGCTTTCGGGGCTGCCACCTTCCGTGTGGGACAAGGAGCCGGACGTTTGCCTTTTCGGGAACAGGCTCTGCCGAGGATGCGCACCGTGAGAGATTGCGTCTCTGGGAAAGCAGAGATCCCAAAACCTGTTGTGCCTGTGAATAGGCTGCAGGGGGAAGGTGAAGACCAGCAAGAGCTTTCAGGGCTGCCACCTTCCGTGTGGGACAAGGAGCCGGACGTTTGCCTTTTCGGGAACAGGCTCTGCCGAGGATGCGCACCGTGAGAGATTGCGTCTCTGGGAAAGCAGAGATCCCCAAACCTGTTGTGCCTGTGAATAGGCTGCAGGGGGAAGGTGAGGACCAGCAAGAGCTTTCAGGGCTGCCACCTTCCGTGTGGGACAAGGAGCCGGACGTTTGCCTTTTCGGGAACAGGCTCTGCCGAGGATGCGCACCGTGAGAGATTGCGTCTTGGGGCAAGCACAGATCCCAAAACCTGTTGTGCCTGTGAATAGGCTGCAGGGGGAAGGTGAAGACCAGCAAGAGCTTTCAGGGCTGCCACCTTCCGTGTGGGACAAGGAGCCGGACGTTTGCCTTTTCGGGAACAGGCTCTGCCGAGGATGCGCACCGTGAGATGTTCCTTCTCTGGGCAAGCACAGATCCCAAAACCTGTTGTGCCTGTGAATAGGCTGCAGGGGGAAGGTGAAGACCAGCAACAGTTTTCAGGGCTGCCACCTTCTGTGTGGGACAAGGAGCCGGACGTTTGCCTTTTCGGGAACAGGCTCTGCCGAGGATGCGCACCGTGAGATGTTCCTTCTGTGGGCAAGCAGAGATCCCAAAACCTGTTGTGCCTGTGAATAGGCTGCAGGGGGAAGGTGAAGACCAGCAAGAGCTTTCAGGGCTGCCACCTTCCGTGTGGGACAAGGAGCCGGACGTTTGCCTTTTCGGGAACAAGCTCTGCCGAGGATGCGCACCGTGAGAGATTGCGTCTCTGGTAAAGCATAGATCCCAAAACGTGTTGTGCCTGTGAATAGGCTGCAGGGGGAAGGTGAAGACCAGCAAGAGCTTTCCAGGCTGCCACCTTCCGTGTGGGACAAGGAGCCGGACGTTTGCCTTTTCGGGAACAGGCTCTGCCGAGGATGCGCACCGTGAGAGATTGCATCTCTGGGAAAGCAGAGATCCCAAAACCTGTTGTGCCTGTGAATAGGCTGCAGGGGGAAGGTGAAGACCAGCAAGAGCTTTCCGGGCTGCCACCTTCCGTGTGGGACAAGGAGCCGGACGTTTGCCTTTTCGGGAACAGGCTCTGCCGAGTATGCGCACCGTGAGAGATTGCGTCTCTGGGAAAGCAGAGATCCCAAAACCTGTTGTGCCTGTGAATAGGCTGCAGGGGGAAGGTGAAGACTAGCAAGAGCTTTCCGGGCTGCCACCTTCCGTGTGGGACAAGGAGCCGGACGTTTGCCTTTTCGGGAACAGGCTCTGCCGAGGATGCGCACCGTGAGATGTTCCTTCTCTGGGCAAGCACAGATCCCCAAACCTGTTGTGCCTGTGAATAGGCTGCAGGGGGAAGGTGAAGACCAGCAACAGCTTTCCGGGCTGCCACCTTCCGTGTGGGACAAGGAGCCGGACGTTTGCCTTTTTGGGAACAAGCTCTGCCGAGGATGCGCACCGTGAGAGATTGCATCTCTGGGCAAGCACAGATCCCAAAACCTGTTGTGCCTGTGAATAGGCTGCAGGGGGAAGGTGAAGACCAGCAAGAGCTTTCCGGGCTGCCACCTTCCGTGTGGGACAAGGAGCCGGACGTTTGCCTTTTCGGGAACAGGCTCTGCCGAGGATGCGCACCGTGAGAGATTGCGTCTCTGGGAAAGCAGAGATCCCCAAACCTGTTGTGCCTGTGAATAGGCTGCAGGGGGAAGGTGAGGACCAGCAAGAGCTTTCAGGGCTGCCACCTTCCGTGTGGGACAAGGAGCCGGACGTTTGCCGTTTCGGGAACAGGCTCTGCCGAGGATGCGCACCGTGAGATGTTCCTTCTCTGGGCAAGCACAGATCCCCAAACCTGTTGTGCCTGTGAATAGGCTGCACGGGGAAGGTGAAGACCAGCAAGAGCTTTCAGGGCTGCCACCTTCCGTGTGGGACAAGGAGCCGGACGTTTGCCTTTTCGGGAACAGGCTCTGCCGAGGATGCGCACCGTGAGATGTTCCTTCTCTGGGCAAGCACAGATCCCCAAACCTGTTGTGCCTGTGAATAGGCTGCAGGGGGAAGGTGAAGACCAGCAAGAGCTTTCAGGGCTGCCACCTTCCGTGTGGGACAAGGAGCCGGACGTTTGCCTTTTCGGGAACAGGCTCTGCCGAGGATGCGCACCGTGAGATGTTCCTTCTGTGGGCAAGCACAGATCCCCAAACCTGTTGTGCCTGTGAATAGGCTGCAGGGGGAAGGTGAAGACCAGCAAGAGCTTTCCGGGCTGCCACCTTCCGTGTGGGACAAGGAGCCGGACGTTTGCCTTTTCGGGAACAGGCTCTGCCGAGGATGCGCACCGTGAGGGATTGCGTCTCTGGGAAAGCAGAGATTCCCAGTGCGGTTGTGCCTGTGAATAGGCTGCAGGGGGAAGGTGAAGACCAGCAACAGCTTTCAGGGCTGCCACCTTCCGTGTGGGACAAGGAGCCGGACGTTTGCCTTTTCGGGAACAGGCTCTGCCGAGGATGCGCACCGTGAGGGATTGCGTCTTTGGGAAAGCAGAGATTCCCAGTGCGGTGGTGCCTGTGAATAGGCTGCAGGGGGAAGGTGAAGACCAGCAAGAGCTTTCAGGGCTGCCACCTTCCGTGTGGGACAAGGAGCCGGACGTTTGCCTTTTCGGGAACAGGCTCTGCCGAGGATGCGCACCGTGAGAGATTGCGTCTCTGGGAAAGCAGAGATTCCCAGTGCGATTGTGCCTGTGAATAGGCTGCAGGGGGAAGGTGAAGACCAGCAAGAGCTTTCAGGGCTGCCACCTTCCGTGTGGGACAAGGAGCCGGACGTTTGCCTTTTCGGGAACAGGCTCTGCCGAGGATACGCACCGTGAGATGTTCCTTCTCTGGGCAAGCACAGATCCCAAAACCTGTTGTGCCTGTGAATAGCTGCAGGGGGAAGGTGAAGACCAGCAAGAGCTTTCAGGGCTGCCACCTTCCGTGTGGGACAAGGAGCCGGACGTTTGCCTTTTCGGGAACAGGCTCTGCCGAGGATGCGCACCGTGAGGGATTGCGTCTTTGGGAAAGCAGAGATTCCCAGTGCGGTGGTGCCTGTGAATAGGCTGCAGGGGGAAGGTGAAGACCAGCAAGAGCTTTCAGGGCTGCCACCTTCCGTGTGGGACAAGGAGCCGGACGTTTGCCTTTTCGGGAACAGGCTCTGCCGAGGATGCGCACCGTGAGAGATTGCGTCTCTGGGAAAGCAGAGATTCCCAGTGCGATTGTGCCTGTGAATAGGCTGCAGGGGGAAGGTGAAGACCAGCAAGAGCTTTCAGGGCTGCCACCTTCCGTGTGGGACAAGGAGCCGGACGTTTGCCTTTTCGGGAACAGGCTCTGCCGAGGATGCGCACCGTGAGGGATTGCGTCTTTGGGAAAGCAGAGATTCCCAGTGCGGTGGTGCCTGTGAATAGGCTGCAGGGGGAAGGTGAAGACCAGCAAGAGCTTTCAGGGCTGCCACCTTCCGTGTGGGACAAGGAGCCGGACGTTTGCCTTTTCGGGAACAGGCTCTGCCGAGGATGCGCACCGTGAGAGATTGCGTCTCTGGGAAAGCAGAGATTCCCAGTGCGATTGTGCCTGTGAATAGGCTGCAGGGGGAAGGTGAAGACCAGCAAGAGCTTTCAGGGCTGCCACCTTCCGTGTGGGACAAGGAGCCGGACGTTTGCCTTTTCGGGAACAGGCTCTGCCGAGGATACGCACCGTGAGATGTTCCTTCTCTGGGCAAGCACAGATCCCAAAACCTGTTGTGCCTGTGAATAGCTGGAGGGGGATGGTGAAGACCAGCAAGAGCTTTCAGGGCTGCCACCTTCCGTGTGGGACAAGGAGCCGGACGTTTGCCTTTTCGGGAACAGGCTCTGCCGAGGATGCGCACCGTGAGGGATTGCGTCTTTGGGAAAGCAGAGATTCCCAGTGCGGTTGTGCCTGTGAATAGGCTGCAGGGGGAAGGTGAAGACCAGCAACAGCTTTCCAGGCTGCCAACTTCCGTGTGGGACAAGGAGCCGGACGTTTGCCTTTTCGGGAACAGGCTCTGCCGAGGATGCGCACCGTGAGAGATTGCATCTCTGGGAAAGCAGAGATCCCAAAACCTGTTGTGCCTGTGAATAGGCTGCAGGGGGAAGGTGAGGACCAGCAACAGCTTTCAGGGCTGCCACCTTCCGTGTGGGACAAGGAGCCGGACGTTTGCCTTTTCGGGAACAGGCTCTGCCGAGGATGCGCACCATGAGATGTTCCTTCTCTGGGCAAGCACAGATCCCAAAACCTGTTGTGCCTGTGAATAGGCTGCAGGGGGAAGGTGAAGACCAGCAACAGCTTTCAGGGCTGCCACCTTCCGTGTGGGACAAGGAGCTGGAGGTTTGCCTTTTCGGGAACAGGCTCTGCCGAGGATGCGCACCGTGAGAGATTGCTTCTTGGGGCAAGCAGAGATCCCAAAACCTGTTGTGCCTGTGAATAGGCTGCAGGGGGAAGGTGAAGACCAGCAACAGCTTTCAGGGCTTCCACCTTCCGTGTGGGACAAGGAGCCGGACGTTTGCCTTTTCGGGAACAGGCTCTGCCGAGGATGCGCACCGTGAGAGATTGCATCTCTGGGAAAGCAGAGATCCCAAAACCTGTTGTGCCTGTGAATAGGCTGCAGGGGGAAGGTGAGGACCAGCAACAGCTTTCAGGGCTGCCACCTTCCGTGTGGGACAAGGAGCCGGACGTTTGCCTTTTCGGGAACAGGCTCTGCCGAGGATGCGCACCATGAGATGTTCCTTCTCTGGGCAAGCACAGATCCCCAAACCTGTTGTGCCTGTGAATAGGCTGCAGGGGGAAGGTGAAGACCAGCAAGAGCTTTCAGGGCTGCCACCTTCCGTGTGGGACAAGGAGCCGGACGTTTGCCTTTTCGGGAACAGGCTCTGCCGAGGATGCGCACCGTGAGAGATTGCGTCTCTGGGAAAGCAGAGATCCCCAAACCTGTTGTGCCTGTGAATAGGCTGCAGGGGGAAGGTGAGGACCAGCAAGAGCTTTCAGGGCTGCCACCTTCCGTGTGGGACAAGGAGCCGGACGTTTGCCTTTTCGGGAACAGGCTCTGCCGAGGATGCGCACCGTGAGAGATTGCGTCTTGGGGCAAGCACAGATCCCAAAACCTGTTGTGCCTGTGAATAGGCTGCAGGGGGAAGGTGAAGACCAGCAAGAGCTTTCAGGGCTGCCACCTTCCGTGTGGGACAAGGAGCCGGACGTTTGCCTTTTCGGGAACAGGCTCTGCCGAGGATGCGCACCGTGAGATGTTCCTTCTCTGGGCAAGCAGAGATCCCCAAACCTGTTGTGCCTGTGAATAGGCTGCAGGGGGAAGGTGAGGACCAGCAAGAGCTTTCAGGGCTGCCACCTTCCGTGTGGGACAAGGAGCCGGACGTTTGCCTTTTCGGGAACAGGCTCTGCCGAGGATGCGCACCGTGAGAGATTGCGTCTTGGGGCAAGCACAGATCCCAAAACCTGTTGTGCCTGTGAATAGGCTGCAGGGGGAAGGTGAAGACCAGCAAGAGCTTTCAGGGCTGCCACCTTCCGTGTGGGACAAGGAGCCGGACGTTTGCTTTTTTGGGAACAAGCTCTGCCGAGGATGCGCACCGTGAGAGATTGCGTCTCTGGGAAAGCAGAGATCCCCAAACCTGTTGTGCCTGTGAATAGGCTGCAGGGGGAAGGTGAGGACCAGCAAGAGCTTTCAGGGCTGCGACCTTCCGTGTGGGACAATGAGCCGGACGTTTGCCTTTTCGGGAACAGGCTCTGCCGAGGATGCGCACCGTGAGAGATTGCGTCTTGGGGCAAGCACAGATCCCAAAACCTGTTGTGCCTGTGAATAGGCTGCAGGGGGAAGGTGAAGACCAGCCTGAGCTTTCAGGGCTGCCACCTTCCGTGTGGGACAAGGAGCCGGACGTTTGCCTTTTCGGGAACAGGCTCTGCCGAGGATGCGCACCGTGAGATGTTCCTTCTCTGGGCAAGCAGAGATCCCAAAACCTGTTGTGCCTGTGAATAGGCTGCAGGGGGAAGGTGAAGACCAGCAACAGCTTTCAGGGCTGCCACCTTCCGTGTGGGACAAGGAGCCGGACGTTTGCCTTTTCGGGAACAGGCTCTGCCAAGGGTGCGCACCGTGAGGGATTGCGTCTTTGGGAAAGCAGAGATTCCCAGTGCGGTTGTGCCTGTGAATAGGCTGCAGGGGGAAGGTGAAGACCAGCAACAGCTTTCCGGGCTGCCACCTTCCGTGTGGGACAAGGAGCCGGACGTTTGCCTTTTCGGGAACAGGCTCTGCCGAGGATGCGCACCGTGAGATGTTCCTTCTCTGGGCAAGCACAGATCCCAAAACCTGTTGTGCCTGTGAATAGGCTGCAGGGGGAAGGTGAAGACCAGCAACAGCTTTCAGGGCTGCCACCTTCCGTGTGGGACAAGGAGCCGGACGTTTGCCTTTTCGGGAACAGGCTCTGCCGAGGATGCGCACCGTGAGAGATTGCGTCTCTGGGCAAGCAGAGATCCCAAACCTGTTGGGCCTGTGAATAGGCTGCAGGGGGAAGGTGAAGACCAGCAAGAGCTTTCCGGGCTGCCACCTTCCGTGTGGGACAAGGAGCCGGACGTTTGCCTTTTCGGGAACAAGCTCTGCCGAGGATGCGCACCGTGAGAGATTGCGTCTCTGGGCAAGCACAGATCCCAAAACCTGTTGTGCCTGTGAATAGGCTGCAGGGGGAAGGCGAAGACCAGCAAGAGCTTTCCGGGCTGCCACCTTCCGTGTGGGACAAGGAGCCGGACGTTTGCCTTTTCGGGAACAGGCTCTGCCGAGGATGCGCACCGTGAGAGATTGCGTCTCTTGGAAAGCAGAGATCCCAAAACCTGTTGTGCCTGTGAATAGGCTGCAGGGGGAAGGTGAGGACCAGCAACAGCTTTCAGGGCTGCGACCTTCCGTGTGGGACAATGAGCCGGACGTTTGCCTTTTCGGGAACAGGCTCCGCCGAGGATGCGCACCGTGAGATGTTCCTTCTCTGGGCAAGCACAGATCCCAAAACCTGTTGTGCCTGTGAATAGGCTGCAGGGGGAAGGTGAAGACCAGCAAGAGCTTTCCGGGCTGCCACCTTCCGTGTGGGACAAGGAGCCGGACGTTTGCCTTTTCGGGAGCAGGCTCTGCCGAGGATGCGCACCGTGAGATGTTCCTTCTTGGGCAAGCACAGATCCCCAAACCTGTTGTGCCTGTGAATAGGCTGCAGGGGGAAGGTGAAGACCAGCAAGAGCTTTCAGGGCTGCCACCTTCCATGTGGGACAAGGAGCCGGACGTTTGCCTTTTCGGGAACAGGCTCTGCCGAGGATGCGCACCGTGAGATGTTCCTTCTCTGGGCAAGCACAGATCCCAAAACCTGTTGTGCCTGTGAATAGGCTGCAGGGGGAAGGTGAAGACCAGCAAGAGCTTTCAGGGCTGCCACCTTCCGTGTGGGACAAGGAGCCGGACGTTTGCCTTTTCGGGAACAGGCTCTGCCGAGGATGCGCACCATGAGGGATTGCGTCTCTGGGAAAGCAGAGATTCCCAGTGCGGTTGTGCCTGTGAATAGGCTGCAGGGGGAAGGTGAAGACCAGCAAGAGCTTTCCGGGCTGCCACCTTCCGTGTGGGACAAGGAGCCGGACGTTTGCTTTTTTGGGAACAAGCTCTGCCGAGGATGCGCACCGTGAGATGTTCCTTCTCTGGGCAAGCAGAGATCCCAAAACCTGTTGTGCCTGTGAATAGGCTGCAGGGGGAAGGTGAAGACCAGCAAGAGCTTTCCGGGCTGCCACCTTCCGTGTGGGACAAGGAGCCGGACGTTTGCCTTTTCGGGAACAGGCTCTGCCGAGGATGCGCACCGTGAGATGTTCCTTCTCTGGGCAAGCACAGATCCCAAAACCTGTTGTGCCTGTGAATAGGCTGCAGGGGGAAGGTGAAGACCAGCAAGAGCTTTCAGGGCTGCCACCTTCCGTGTGGGACAAGGAGCCGGACGTTTGCCTTTTCGGGAACAGGCTCTGCCGAGGATGCGCACCGTGAGAGATTGCGTCTTGGGGCAAGCAGAGATCCCAAAACCTGTTGTGCCTGTGAATAGGCTGCAGGGGGAAGGTGAAGACCAGCAACAGCTTTCAGGGCTGCCACCTTCCGTGTGGGACAAGGAGCCGGATGTTTGCTTTTTTGGGAACAAGCTCTGCCGAGGATGCGCACCGTGAGAGATTGCGTCTCTGGGCAAGCAGAGATCCCAAAACCTGTTGTGCCTGTGAATAGGCTGCAGGGGGAAGGTGAAGACCAGCAAGAGCTTTCAGGGCTGCCACCTTCCGTGTGGGACAAGGAGCCGGACGTTTGCCTTTTCGGGAACAGGCTCTGCCGAGGATGCGCACCATGAGGGATTGCGTCTCTGGGAAAGCAGAGATTCCCAGTGCGGTTGTGCCTGTGAATAGGCTGCAGGGGGAAGGTGAAGACCAGCCTGAGCTTTCAGGGCTGCCACCTTCCGTGTGGGACAAGGAGCCGGACGTTTGCCTGTTCTGGAACAGGCTCTGCCGAGGATGCGCACCGTGAGAGATTGCGTCTCTGGGAAAGCACAGATCCCAAAACCTGTTGTGCCTGTGAATAGGCTGCAGGGGGAAGGTGAAGACCAGCAAGAGCTTTCAGGGCTGCCACCTTCCGTGTGGGACAAGGAGCCGGACGTTTGCCGTTTCGGGAACAGGCTCTGCCGAGGATGCGCACCGTGAGATGTTCCTTCTCTGGGCAATCAGAGATCCCAAAACCTGTTGTGCCTGTGAATAGGCTGCAGGGGGAAGGTGAAGACCAGCAACAGCTTTCCGGGCTGCCACCTTCCGTGTGGGACAAGGAGCCGGACGTTTGCCTTTTCGGGAACAGGCTCTGCCGAGGATGCGCACCGTGAGGGATTGCGTCTTTGGGAAAGCAGAGATTCCCAGTGCGGTTGTGCCTGTGAATAGGCTGCAGGGGGAAGATGAAGACCAGCAACAGCCTTCCGGGCTGCCACCTTCCGTGTGGGACAAGGAGCCGGACGTTTGCCTTTTCTGGAACAGGCTCCGCCGAGGATGCGCACCGTGAGATGTTCCTCCTCTGGGCAAGCACAGATCCCAAAACCTGTTGTGCCTGTGAATAGGCTGCAGGGGGAAGGTGAAGACCAGCAAGAGCTTTCAGGGCTGCCACCTTCCGTGTGGGACAAGGAGCCGGACGTTTGCCTTTTCGGGAACAGGCTCTGAGAGGATGCGCACCGTGAGAGATTGCGTCTCTGGGCAAGCAGAGATCCCAAAACCTGTTGTGCCTGTGAATACGCTGCAGGGGGAAGGTGAAGACCAGCAAGAGCTTTCAGGGCTGCCACCTTCCGTGTGGGACAAGGAGCCGGACGTTTGCCTTTTCGGGAACAGGCTCTGCCGAGGATGCGCACCGTGAGGGATTGCGTCTTTGGGAAAGCAGAGATTCCCAGTGCGGTGGTGCCTGTGAATAGGCTGCAGGGGGAAGGTGAAGACCAGCAACAGCTTTCAGGGCTGCCACCTTCCATGTGGGACAAGGAGCCGGACGTTTGCCTTTTCGGGAACAGGCTCTGCCGAGGATGCGCACCGTGAGAGATTGCGTCTTTGGGAAAGCAGAGATTCCCAGTGCGGTTGTGCTTGTGAATAGGCTGGATGGAGAAGGCGAAGACCAGCAAGAGCTTTCAGGGCTGCCACCTTCCGTGTGGGACAAGGAGCCGGACGTTTGCCTTTTCGGGAACAGGCTCTGCCGAGGATGCGCACCGTGAGATGTTCCTTCTCTGGGCAAGCACAGATCCCCAAACCTGTTGTGCCTGTGAATAGGCTGCAGGGGGAAGGTGAAGACCAGCAACAGCCTTCCGGGCTGCCACCTTCCGTGTGGGACAAGGAGCCGGACGTTTGCCTTTTCTGGAACAGGCTCCGCCGAGGATGCGCACCGTGAGAGATTGCGTCTTGGGGCAAGCACAGATCCCAAAACCTGTTGTGCCTGTGAATAGGCTGCAGGGGGAAGGTGAAGACCAGCAAGAGCTTTCCGGGCTGCCACCTTCCGTGTGGGACAAGGAGCCGGACGTTTGCCTTTTCGGGAACAGGCTCTGCCGAGGATGCGCACCGTGAGATGTTCCTTCTCTGGGCAAGCAGAGATCCCAAAACCTGTTGTGCCTGTGAATAGGCTGCAGGGGGAAGGTGAAGACCAGCAACAGCTTTCAGGGCTGCCACCTTCCGTGTGGGACAAGGAGCCGGATGTTTGCCTTTTCGGGAACAGGCTCTGCCGAGGATGCGCACCGTGAGAGATTGCGTCTCTGGGAAAGCAGAGATTCCCAGTGCGGTTGTGCCTGTGAATAGGCTGCAGGGGGAAGGTGAAGACCAGCAAGAGCTTTCAGGGCTGCCACCTTCCGTGTGGGACAAGGAGCCGGACGTTTGCCTTTTCTGGAACAGGCTCTGCCGAGGATGCGCACCGTGAGAGATTGCGTCTCTGGGCAAGCAGAGATCCCAAAACCTGTTGTGCCTGTGAATAGGCTGCAGGGGGAAGGTGAAGACCAGCAAGAGCTTTCAGGGCTGCCACCTTCCGTGTGGGACAAGGAGCCGGACGTTTGCCTTTTCGGGAACAGGCTCTGCCGAGGATGCGCACCGTGAGGGATTGCGTCTTTGGGAAAGCAGAGATTCCCAGTGCGGTTGTGCCTGTGAATAGGCTGCAGGGGGAAGGTGAAGACCAGCAACAGCTTTCAGGGCTGCCACCTTCCGTGTGGGACAAGGAGCCGGACGTTTGCCTTATTGGGAACAGGCTCTGCCGAGGATGCGCACCGTGAGATGTTCCTTCTCTGGGCAAGCAGAGATCCCAAAACCTGTTGTGCCTGTGAATAGGCTGCAGGGGGAAGGTGAAGACCAGCAAGAGCTTTCCGGGCTGCCACCTTCCGTGTGGGACAAGGAGCCGGACATTTGCCTTTTCGGGAACAGGCTCTGCCGAGGATGCGCACCGTGAGATGTTCCTTCTCTGGGCAAGCACAGATCCCCAAACCTGTTGTGCCTGTGAATAGGCTGCAGGGGGAAGGTGAAGACCAGCAACAGCTTTCCGGGCTGCCACCTTCCGTGTGGGACAAGGAGCCGGACGTTTGCTTTTTCGGGAACAAGCTCTGCCGAGGATGCGCACCGTGAGAGATTGCGTCTCTGGGCAAGCATAGATCCCAAAACCTGTTGGGCCTGTGAATAGGCTGCATGGGGAAGGCGAAGACCAGCAAGAGCTTTCAGGGCTGCCACCTTCCGTGTGGGACAAGGAGCCGGACGTTTGCCTTTTCGGGAACAGGCTCTGCCGAGGATGCGCACCGTGAGAGATTGCGTCTTTGGGAAAGCAGAGATTCCCAGTGCGGTTGTGCCTGTGAATAGGCTGCAGGGGGAAGGTGAAGACCAGCAAGAGCTTTCAGGGCTGCCACCTTCCGTGTGGGACAAGGAGCCGGACGTTTGCCTTTTCGGGAACAGGCTCTGCCGAGGATGCGCACCGTGAGAGATTGCGTCTCTGGGCAAGCAGAGATCCCAAAACCTGTTGTGCCTGTGAATACGCTGCAGGGGGAAGGTGAAGACCAGCAAGAGCTTTCAGGGCTGCCACCTTCCGTGTGGGACAAGGAGCCGGACGTTTGCCTTTTCGGGAACAGGCTCTGCCGAGGATGCGCACCGTGAGGGATTGCGTCTTTGGGAAAGCAGAGATTCCCAGTGCGGTGGTGCCTGTGAATAGGCTGCAGGGGGAAGGTGAAGACCAGCAACAGCTTTCAGGGCTGCCACCTTCCATGTGGGACAAGGAGCCGGACGTTTGCCTTTTCGGGAACAGGCTCTGCCGAGGATGCGCACCGTGAGAGATTGCGTCTTTGGGAAAGCAGAGATTCCCAGTGCGGTTGTGCTTGTGAATAGGCTGCAGGGGGAAGGTGAAGACCAGCAACAGCTTTCAGGGCTGCCACCTTCCATGTGGGACAAGGAGCCGGACATTTGCCTTTTCGGGAACAGGCTCTGCCGAGGATGCGCACCGTGAGATGTTCCTTCTCTGGGCAAGCACAGATCCCCAAACCTGTTGTGCCTGTGAATAGGCTGCAGGGGGAAGGTGAAGACCAGCAACAGCTTTCCGGGCTGCCACCTTCCGTGTGGGACAAGGAGCCGGACGTTTGCTTATCGGGAACAAGCTCTGCCGAGGATGCGCACCGTGAGAGATTGCGTCTCTGGGCAAGCATAGATCCCAAAACCTGTTGGGCCTGTGAATAGGCTGCATGGGGAAGGCGAAGACCAGCAACAGCTTTCAGGGCTGCCACCTTCCGTGTGGGACAAGGAGCCGGACGTTTGCCTTTTCGGGAACAGGCTCTGCCGAGGATGCGCACCGTGAGATGTTCCTTCTCTGGGCAAGCACAGGTCCCCAAACCTGTTGTGCCTGTGAATAGGCTGCAGGGGGAAGGTGAAGACCAGCAAGAGCTTTCAGGGCTGCCACCTTCCGTGTGGGACAAGGAGCTGGACGTTTGCCTTTTCGGGAACAGGCTCTGCCGAGGATGCGCACCGTGATAGATTGCGTCTTGGGGCAAGCAGAGATCCCAAAACCTGTTCTGCCTGTGAATAGGCTGCAGGGGGAAGGTGAAGACCAGCAACAGCTTTCAGGGCTGCCACCTTCCGTGTGGGACAAGGAGCCGGACGTTTGCCTGTTCGGGAACAGGCTCTGCCGAGGATGCGCACCGTGAGAGATTGCGTCTCTGGGAAAGCAGAGATTCCCAGTGCGGTTGTGCCTGTGAATAGGCTGCAGGGGGAAGGTGAAGACCAGCAACAGCTTTCAGGGCTGCCACCTTCCATGTGGGACAAGGAGCCGGACGTTTGCCTTTTCGGGAACAGGACCTGCCGAGGATGCGCACTGTGAGAGATTGCGTCTCTGGGCAAGCAGAGAACCCAAAACCTGTTGTGCCTGTGAATAGGCTGCAGGGGGAAGGTGAAGACCAGCAAGAGCTTTCAGGGCTGCCACCTTCCGTGTGGGACAAGGAGCCGGACGTTTGCCTTTTCGGGAACAGGCTCTGCCGAGGATGCGCACCGTGAGGGATTGCGTCTCTGGGAAAGCAGAGATTCCCAGTGCGGTTGTGCCTGTGAATAGGCTGCAGGGGGAAGGTGAAGACCAGCAACAGCTTTCAGGGCTGCCACCTTCCGTGTGGGACAAGGAGCCGGACGTTTGCCTTTTCGGGAACAGGTCCTGCCGAGGATGCGCACCGTGAGGGATTGCGTCTTTGGGAAAGCAGAGATTCCCAGTGCGGTTGTGCCTGTGAATAGGCTGCAGGGAGAAGGCGAAGACCAGCAAGAGCTTTCAGGGCTGCCACCTTCCGTGTGGGACAAGGAGCCGGACGTTTGCCTTTTCGGGAACAGGCTCTGCCGAGGATGCGCACCGTGAGATGTTCCTTCTCTGGGCAAGCAGAGATCCCAAAACCTGTTGTGCCTGTGAATAGGCTGCAGGGGGAAGGTGAAGACCAGCAAGAGCTTTCAGGGCTGCCACCTTCCGTGTGGGACAAGGAGCCGGACGTTTGCCTTTTCGGGAACAGGCTCTGCCGAGGATGCGCACCGTGAGAGACTGCGTCTTGGGGCAAGCACAGATCCCAAAACCTGTTGTGCCTGTGAATAGGCTGCAGGGGGAAGGTGAAGACCAGCAACAGCTTTCCGGGCTGCCACCTTCCGTGTGGGACAAGGAGCCGGACGTTTGCCTTTTCGGGAACAGGCTCTGCCGAGGATGCGCACCGTGAGATGTTCCTTCTCTGGGCAAGCACAGATCCCAAAACCTGTTGTGCCTGTGAATAGGCTGCAGGGGGAAGGTGAAGACCAGCAAGAGCTTTCAGGGCTGCCACCTTCCGTGTGGGACAAGGAGCCGGACGTTTGCCTTTTCGGGAACAGGCTCTGCCAAGGATGCGCACCGTGAGAGATTGCGTCTCTGGGAAAGCAGAGATTCCCAGTGCGGTTGTGCCTGTGAATAGGATGCAGGGGGAAGTTGAAGACCAGCAACAGCCTTCCGGGCTGCCACCTTCCGTGTGGGACAAGGAGCCGGACGTTTGCCTTTTCGGGAACAAGCTCTGTGGAGGATGCGCACCGTGAGATGTTCCTTCTCTGGGCAAGCACAGATCCCAAAACCTGTTGTGCCTGTGAATAGGCTGCAGGGGGAAGGTGAAGACCAGCAACAGCCTTCCGGGCTGCCACCTTCCGTGTGGGACAAGGAGCCGGACGTTTGCCTTTTCGGGAACAGGCTCTGCCGAGGATGCGCACCGTGAGGGATTGCGTCTTTGGGAAAGCAGAGATTCCCAGTGCGGTTCTGCCTGTGAATAGGCTGCAGGGGGAAGGTGAAGACCAGCAAGAGCTTTCAGGGCTGCCACCTTCCGTGTGGGACAAGGAGCCGGACGTTTGCCTTTTCGGGAACAGGCTCTGCCGAGGATGAGCACCGTGAGATGTTCCTTCTCTGGGCAAGCAGAGATCCCAAAACCTGTTGTGCCTGTGAATAGGCTGCAGGGGGAAGGTGAAGACCAGCAAGAGCTTTCAGGGCTGCCACCTTCCGTGTGGGACAAGGAGCCGGACGTTTGCCTTTTCGGGAACAGGCTCTGCCGAGGATGCGCACCGTGAGGGATTGCGTCTTTGGGAAAGCAGAGATTCCCAGTGCGGTTGTGCCTGTGAATAGGCTGCAGGGGGAAGGTGAAGACCAGCAAGAGCTTTCAGGGCTGCCACCTTCCGTGTGGGACAAGGAGCCGGAGGTTTGCCTTTTCGGGAACAGGCTCTGCCGAGGATGCGCACCGTGAGATGTTCCTTCTCTGGGCAAGCAGAGATCCCAAAACCTGTTGTGCCTGTGAATAGGCTGCAGGGGGAAGGTGAAGACCAGCAAGAGCTTTCCGGGCTGCCACCTTCCGTGTGGGACAAGGAGCCGGACGTTTGCCTTTTCGGGAACAAGCTCTGCCGAGGATGCGCACCGTGAGATGTTCCTTCTCTGGGCAAGCACAGATCCCCAAACCTGTTGTGCCTGTGAATAGGCTGCAGGGGGAAGGTGAAGACCAGCAACAGCTTTCAGGGCTGCCACCTTCCGTGTGGGACAAGGAGCCGGACGTTTGCCTTTTCGGGAACAAGCTCTGCCGAGGATGCGCACCGTGAGAGATTGCGTCTCTGGGAAAGCACAGATCCCAAAACCTGTTGTGCCTGTGAATAGGCTGCAGGGGGAAGGCGAAGACCAGCAACAGCTTTCAGGGCTGCCACCTTCCGTGTGGGACAAGGAGCCGGACGTTTGCCTTTTCGGGAACAGGCTCTGCCGAGGATGCGCACCGTGAGAGATTGCGTCTCTGGGAAAGCAGAGATCCCCAAACCTGTTGTGCCTGTGAATAGGCTGCAGGGGGAAGGTGAGGACCAGCAACAGCTTTCCGGGCTGCCACCTTCCGTGTGGGACAAGGAGCCGGACGTTTGCCTTTTCGGGAACAGGCTCTGCCGAGGATGCGCACCGTGAGAGATTGCGTCTTGGGGCAAGCACAGATCCCAAAACCTGTTGTGCCTGTGAATAGGCTGCAGGGGGAAGGTGAAGACCAGCAAGAGCTTTCAGGGCTGCCACCTTCCGTGTGGGACAAGGAGCCGGACGTTTGCCTTTTCGGGAACAGGCTCTGCCGAGGATGCGCACCGTGAGAGATTGCGTCTCTGGGAAAGCATAGATCCCAAAACCTGTTGTGCCTGTGAATAGGCTGCATGGGGAAGGCGAAGACCAGCAAGAGCTTTCAGGGCTGCCACCTTCCGTGTGGGACAAGGAGCCGGACGTTTGCCTTTTCGGGAACAGGCTCTGCCGAGGATGCGCACCGTGAGAGATTGCGTCTCTGGGAAAGCATAGATCCCAAAACCTGTTGTGCCTGTGAATAGGCTGCATGGGGAAGGCGAAGACCAGCAAGAGCTTTCAGGGCTGCCACCTTCCGTGTGGGACAAGGAGCCGGACGTTTGCCTTTTCGGGAACAGGCTCTGCCGAGGATGCGCACCGTGAGAGATTGCGTCTTGGGGCAAGCACAGATCCCAAAACCTGTTGTGCCTGTGAATAGGCTGCAGGGGGAAGGTGAAGACCAGCAAGAGCTTTCCGGGCTGCCACCTTCCATGTGGGACAAGGAGCCGGACGTTTGCCTTTTCGGGAACAGGCTCTGCCGAGGATGCGCACCGTGAGATGTTCCTTCTCTGGGCAAGCAGAGATCCCAAAACCTGTTGTGCCTGTGAATAGGCTGCAGGGGGAAGGTGAAGACCAGCAACAGTTTTCAGGGCTGCCACCTTCTGTGTGGGACAAGGAGCCGGACGTTTGCCTTTTCGGGAACAGGCTCTGCCAAGGATGCGCACCGTGAGATGTTCCTTCTCTGGGCAAGCACAGATCCCCAAACCTGTTGTGCCTGTGAATAGGCTGCAGGGGGAAGGTGAAGACCAGCAAGAGCTTTCCGGGCTGCCACCTCCGTGTGGGACAAGGAGCCGGACGTTTGCCTTTTCGGGAACAAGCTCTGCCGAGGATGCGCACCGTGAGAGATTGCGTCTCTGGGAAAGCATAGATCCCAAAACCTGTTGTGCCTGTGAATAGGCTGCAGGGGGAAGGTGAAGACCAGCAACAGCTTTCCGGGCTGCCACCTTCCGTGTGGGACAAGGAGCCGGACGTTTGCCTTTTCGGGAACAGGCTCTGCCGAGGATGAGCACCGTGAGAGATTGCATCTCTGGGAAAGCAGAGATCCCAAAACCTGTTGTGCCTGTGAATAGGCTGCAGGGGGAAGGTGAAGACCAGCAAGAGCTTTCAGGGCTGCCACCTTCCGTGTGGGACAAGGAGCCGGACGTTTGCCTTTTCGGGAACAGGCTCTGCCGAGGATGCGCACCGTGAGATGTTCCTTCTCTGGGCAAGCAGAGATCCCAAAACCTGTTGTGCCTGTGAATAGGCTGCAGGGGGAAGGTGAAGACCAGCAACAGCTTTCAGGGCTGCCACCTTCCGTGTGGGACAAGGAGCTGGACGTTTGCCTTTTCGGGAACAGGCTCTGCCGAGGATGCGCACCGTGAGAGATTGCGTCTTGGGGCAAGCAGAGATCCCAAAACGTGCTGTGCCTGTGAATAGGCTGCAGGGGGAAGGTGAAGACCAGCAACAGCTTTCAGGGCTGCCACCTTCCGTGTGGGACAAGGAGCCGGACGTTTGCCTTTTCGGGAACAGGCTCTGCCGAGGATGAGCACCGTGAGATGTTCCTTCTCTGGGCAAGCACAGATCCCCAAACCTGTTGTGCCTGTGAATAGGCTGCAGGGGGAAGGTGAAGACCAGCAACAGCTTTCAGGGCTGCCACCTTCCGTGTGGGACAAGGAGCCGGACGTTTGCCTTTTCGGGAACAAGCTCTGCCGAGGATGCGCACCGTGAGAGATTGCGTCTCTGGGAAAGCATAGATCCCAAAACCTGTTGTGCCTGTGAATAGGCTGCAGGGGGAAGGTGAAGACCAGCAACAGCTTTCAGGGCTGCCACCTTCTGTGTGGGACAAGGAGCCGGACGTTTGCCTTTTCGGGAACAGGCTCTGCCGAGGATGCGCACCGTGAGATGTTCCTTCTCTGGGCAAGCACAGATCCCAAAACCTGTTGTGCCTGTGAATAGGCTGCAGGGGGAAGGTGAAGACCAGCAACAGCTTTCCGGGCTGCCACCTTCCGTGTGGGACAAGGAGCCGGACGTTTGCCTTTTCGGGAACAGGCTCTGCCGAGGATGCGCACCGTGAGAGATTGCGTCTCTGGGCAAGCACAGATCCCCAAACCTGTTGTGCCTGTGAATAGGCTGCAGGGGGAAGGTGAAGACCAGCAACAGCTTTCAGGGCTGCCACCTTCCGTGTGGGACAAGGAGCTGGACGTTTGCCTTTTCGGGAACAGGCTCTGCCGAGGATGCGCACCGTGAGAGATTGCGTCTTGGGGCAAGCAGAGATCCCAAAACATGTTGTGCCTGTGAATAGGCTGCAGGGGGAAGGTGAAGACCAGCAACAGCTTTCAGGGCTGCCACCTTCCGTGTGGGACAAGGAGCCGGACGTTTGCCTTTTCGGGAACAGGCTCTGCCGAGGATGAGCACCGTGAGATGTTCCTTCTCTGGGCAAGCAGAGATCCCAAAACCTGTTGTGCCTGTGAATAGGCTGCAGGGGGAAGGTGAAGACCAGCAAGAGCTTTCCGGGCTGCCACCTTCCGTGTGGGACAAGGAGCCGGACGTTTGCCTTTTCGGGAACAGGCTCTGCCGAGGATGCGCACCATGAGGGATTGCGTCTTTGGGAAAGCAGAGATTCCCAGTGCGGTTGTGCCTGTGAATAGGCTGCAGGGGGAAGGTGAAGACCAGCAACAGCTTTCAGGGCTGCCACCTTCCCTGTGGGACAAGGAGCCGGACGTTTGCCTTTTCGGGAACAGGCTCTGCCGAGGATGCGCACCGTGAGAGATTGCGTCTCTGGGAAAGCAGAGATTCCCAGTGCGGTTGTGCCTGTGAATAGGCTGCAGGGGGAAGGTGAAGACCAGCAAGAGCTTTCAGGGCTGCCACCTTCCGTGTGGGACAAGGAGCCGGACGTTTGCCTTTTCGGGAACAGGCTCTGCCGAGGATGCGCACCGTGAGATGTTCCTTCTCTGGGCAAGCAGAGATCCCAAAACCTGTTGTGCCTGTGAATAGGCTGCACGGGGAAGGTGAAGACCAGCAAGAGCTTTCCGGGCTGCCACCTTCCGTGTGGGACAAGGAGCCGGACGTTTGCCTTTTCGGGAACAAGCTCTGCCGAGGATGCGCACCGTGAGATGTTCCTTCTCTGGGCAAGCACAGATCCCCAAACCTGTTGTGCCTGTGAATAGGCTGCAGGGGGAAGGTGAAGACCAGCAAGAGCTTTCCGGGCTGCCACCTTCCGTGTGGGACAAGGAGCCGGACGTTTGCCTTTTCGGGAACAAGCTCTGCCGAGGATGCGCACCGTGAGATGTTCCTTCTCTGGGCAAGCACAGATCCCAAAACCTGTTGTGCCTGTGAATAGGCTGCAGGAGGAAGGCGAAGACCAGCAACAGCTTTCCGGGCTGCCACCTTCCGTGAGGGACAAGGAGCCGGACGTTTGCCTTTTCGGGAACAGGCTCTGCCGAGGATGCGCACCGTGAGAGATTGCGTCTCTGGGAAAGCAGAGATCCCCAAACCTGTTGTGCCTGTGAATAGGCTGCAGGGGGAAGGTGAGGACCAGCAACAGCTTTCCGGGCTGCCACCTTCCGTGTGGGACAAGGAGCCGGACGTTTGCCTTTTCGGGAACAGGCTCTGCCGAGGATGCGCACCGTGAGAGATTGCGTCTTGGGGCAAGCACAGATCCCAAAACCTGTTGTGCCTGTGAATAGGCTGCAGGGGGAAGGTGAAGACCAGCAAGAGCTTTCAGGGCTGCCACCTTCCGTGTGGGACAAGGAGCCGGACGTTTGCCTTTTCGGGAACAGGCTGTGCTGAGGATGCGCACCGTGAGAGATTGCGTCTCTGGGAAAGCAGAGATTCCCAGTGCGGTTGTGCCTGTGAATAGGCTGCAGGGGGAAGGTGAAGACCAGCAAGAGCTTTCAGGGCTGCCACCTTCCGTGTGGGACAAGGAGCCGGACGTTTGCCTGTTCGGGAACAGGCTCTGCCGAGGATGCGCACCGTGAGAGATTGCGTCTTGGGGCAAGCACAGATCCCAAAACCTGTTGTGCCTGTGAATAGGCTGCAGGGGGAAGGTGAAGACCAGCAAGAGCTTTCAGGGCTGCCACCTTCCGTGTGGGACAAGGAGCCGGACGTTTGCCTTTTCGGGAACAGGCTCTGCCGAGGATGCGCACCGTGAGATGTTCCTTCTCTGGGCAAGCACAGATCCCAAAACCTGTTGTGCCTGTGAATAGGCTGCACGGGGAAGGTGAAGACCAGCAAGAGCTTTCCGGGCTGCCACCTTCCGTGTGGGACAAGGAGCCGGATGTTTGCCTTTTCGGGAACAAGCTCTGCCGAGGATGCGCACCGTGAGATGTTCCTTCTCTGGGCAAGCACAGATCCCCAAACCTGTTGTGCCTGTGAATAGGCTGCAGGGGGAAGGTGAAGACCAGCAAGAGCTTTCAGGGCTGCCACCTTCCGTGTGGGACAAGGAGCCGGACGTTTGCCTTTTCGGGAACAAGCTCTGCCGAGGATGCGCACCGTGAGATGTTCCTTCTCTGGGCAAGCACAGATCCCAAAACCTGTTGTGCCTGTGAATAGGCTGCAGGGGGAAGGTGAAGACCAGCAACAGCTTTCAGGGCTGCCACCTTCCGTGTGGGACAAGGAGCCGGACGTTTGCCTTTTCGGGAACAGGCTCTGCCGAGGATGCGCACCGTGAGAGATTGCGTCTCTGGGAAAGCAGAGATTCCCAGTGCGGTTGTGCCTGTGAATAGGCTGCAGGGGGAAGGTGAAGACCAGCAAGAGCTTTCAGGGCTGCCACCTTCCGTGTGGGACAAGGAGCCGGACGTTTGCCTTTTCGGGAACAGGCTCTGCCGAGGATGCGCACCGTGAGATGTTCCTTCTCTGGGCAAGCACAGATCCCCAAACCTGTTGTGCCTGTGAATAGGCTGCAGGGGGAAGGTGAAGACCAGCAACAGCTTTCAGGGCTGCCACCTTCCGTGTGGGACAAGGAGCTGGACGTTTGCCTTTTCGGGAACAGGCTCTGCCGAGGATGCGCACCGTGAGAGATTGCGTCTTGGGGCAAGCAGAGATCCCAAAACGTGTTGTGCCTGTGAATAGGCTGCAGGGGGAAGGTGAAGACCAGCAACAGCTTTCAGGGCTGCCACCTTCCGTGTGGGACAAGGAGCCGGACGTTTGCCTTTTCGGGAACAGGCTCTGCCGAGGATGAGCACCGTGAGATGTTCCTTCTCTGGGCAAGCAGAGATCCCAAAACCTGTTGTGCCTGTGAATAGGCTGCAGGGGGAAGGTGAAGACCAGCAACAGCTTTCAGGGCTGCCACCTTCCGTGTGGGACAAGGAGCCGGACGTTTGCCTTTTCGGGAACAGGCTCTGCCGAGGATGCGCACCGTGAGGGATTGCGTCTTTGGGAAAGCAGAGATTCCCAGTGCGGTTGTGCCTGTGAATAGGCTGCAGGGGGAAGGTGAAGACCAGCAACAGCTTTCAGGGCTGCCACCTTCCGTGTGGGACAAGGAGCCGGACGTTTGCCTTTTCGGGAACAGGCTCTGCCGAGGATGCGCACCGTGAGATGTTCCTTCTCTGGGCAAGCACAGATCCCAAAACCTGTTGTGCCTGTGAATAGGCTGCAGGGGGAAGGTGAAGACCAGCAACAGCTTTCAGGGCTGCCACCTTCCGTGTGGGACAAGGAGCCGGACGTTTGCCTTTTCGGGAACAGGCTCTGCCGAGGATGCGCACCGTGAGAGATTGCGTCTCTGGGAAAGCAGAGATTCCCAGTGCGGTTGTGCCTGTGAATAGGCTGCAGGGGGAAGGTGAAGACCAGCAAGAGCTTTCAGGGCTGCCACCTTCCGTGTGGGACAAGGAGCCGGACGTTTGCCTGTTCTGGAACAGGCTCTGCCGAGGATGCGCACCGTGAGGGATTGCGTCTCTGGGCAAGCAGAGATCCCAAAACCTGTTGTGCCTGTGAATAGGCTGCAGGGGGAAGGTGAAGACCAGCAAGAGCTTTCAGGGCTGCCACCTTCCGTGTGGGACAAGGAGCCGGACGTTTGCTTTTTCGGGAACAGGCTCTGCCGAGGATGCGCACCGTGAGGGATTGCGTCTTTGGGAAAGCAGAGATTCCCAGTGCGGTTGTGCCTGTGAATAGGCTGCAGGGGGAAGGTGAAGACCAGCAACAGCTTTCAGGGCTGCCACCTTCCATGTGGGACAAGGAGCCGGACGTTTGCCTTTTCGGGAACAGGCTCTGCCGAGGATGCGCACCGTGAGGGATTGCGTCTTTGGGAAAGCAGAGATTCCCAGTGCGGTTGTGCCTGTGAATAGGCTGCAGGGGGAAGGTGAAGACCAGCAAGAGCTTTCAGGGCTGCCACCTTCCGTGTGGGACAAGGAGCCGGACGTTTGCCTTTTCGGGAACAGGCTCTGCCGAGGATGCGCACCGTGAGAGATTGCGTCTCTGGGAAAGCAGAGATTCCCAGTGCGGTTGTGCCTGTGAATAGGCTGCACGGGGAAGGTGAAGACCAGCAAGAGCTTTCAGGGCTGCCACCTTCCGTGTGGGACAAGGAGCCGGACGTTTGCCTTTTCTGGAACAGGCTCTGCCGAGGATGCGCACCGTGAGATGTTCCTTCTCTGGGCAAGCATAGATCCCAAAACCTGTTGTGCCTGTGAATAGGCTGCAGGGGGAAGGTGAAGACCAGCAAGAGCTTTCCGGGCTGCCACCTTCCGTGTGGGACAAGGAGCCGGACGTTTGCCTTTTCGGGAACAAGCTCTGCCGAAGATGCGCACCGTGAGATGTTCCTTCTCTGGGCAAGCACAGATCCCAAAACCTGTTGTGCCTGTGAATAGGCTGCAGGGGGAAGGTGAAGACCAGCAACAGCTTTCCAGGCTGCCACCTTCCGTGTGGGACAAGGAGCCGGACGTTTGCCTTTTCGGGAACAGGCTCTGCCGAGGATGCGCACCGTGAGAGATTGGGTCTTTGGGAAAGCAGAGATTCCCAGTGCGGTTGTGCCTGTGAATAGGCTGCAGGGGGAAGGTGAAGACCAGCAACAGCTTTCAGGGCTGCCACCTTCCGTGTGGGACAAGGAGCCGGACGTTTGCCTTTTCGGGAACAGGCTCTGCCGAGGATGCGCACCGTGAGATGTTCCTTCTCTGGGCAAGCACAGATCCCAAAACCTGTTGTGCCTGTGAATAGGCTGCAGGGGGAAGGTGAAGACCAGCAACAGCTTTCCGGGCTGCCACCTTCCGTGTGGGACAAGGAGCCGGACGTTTGCCTTTTCGGGAACAGGCTCTGCCGAGGATGCGCACCGTGAGAGATTGCGTCTCTGGGCAAGCAGAGATTCCCAGTGCGGTTGTGCCTGTGAATAGGCTGCAGGGGGAAGGTGAAGACCAGCAAGAGCTTTCAGGGCTGCCACCTTCCGTGTGGGACAAGGAGCCGGACGTTTGCCTTTTCGGGAACAGGCTCTGCCGAGGATGCGCACCGTGAGATGTTCCTTCTCTGGGGAAGCAGAGATCCCAAAACCTGTTGTGCCTGTGAATAGGCTGCACGGGGAAGGTGAAGACCAGCAAGAGCTTTCCGGGCTGCCACCTTCCGTGTGGGACAAGGAGCCGGACGTTTGCCTGTTCTGGAACAGGCTCTGCCGAGGATGCGCACCGTGAGAGATTGCGTCTCTGGGCAAGCAGAGATCCCAAAACCTGTTGTGCCTGTGAATAGGCTGCAGGGGGAAGGTGAAGACCAGCAAGAGCTTTCAGGGCTGCCACCTTCCGTGTGGGACAAGGAGCCGGACGTTTGCCTTTTCGGGAACAGGCTCTGCCGAGGATGCGCACCGTGAGGGATTGCGTCTTTGGGAAAGCAGAGATTCCCAGTGCGGTTGTGCCTGTGAATAGGCTGCAGGGGGAAGGTGAAGACCAGCAACAGCTTTCAGGGCTGCCACCTTCCGTGTGGGACAAGGAGCCGGACGTTTGCCTATTCGGGAACAGGCTCTGCCGAGGATGCGCACCGTGAGATGTTCCTTCTCTGGGCAAGCAGAGATCCCAAAACCTGTTGTGCCTGTGAATAGGCTGCAGGGGGAAGGTGAAGACCAGCAAGAGCTTTCAGGGCTGCCACCTTCCGTGTGGGACAAGGAGCCGGACGTTTGCCTTTTCGGGAACAGGCTCTGCCGAGGATGCGCACCGTGAGGGATTGCGTCTTTGGGAAAGCAGAGATTCCCAGTGCGGTTGTGCCTGTGAATAGGCTGCAGGGGGAAGGTGAAGACCAGCAAGAGCTTTCAGGGCTGCCACCTTCCGTGTGGGACAAGGAGCCGGACGTTTGCCTTTTCGGGAACAAGCTCTGCCGAGGATGCGCACCGTGAGAGATTGCGTCTCTGGGAAAGCAGAGATTCCCAGTGCGGTTGTGCCTGTGAATAGGCTGCAGGGGGAAGGTGAAGACCAGCAAGAGCTTTCAGGGCTGCCACCTTCCGTGTGGGACAAGGAGCCGGACGTTTGCCTTTTCGGGAACAGGCTCTGCCGAGGATGCGCACCGTGAGATGTTCCTTCTCTGGGCAAGCAGAGATCCCAAAACCTGTTGTGCCTGTGAATAGGCTGCAGGGGGAAGGTGAAGACCAGCAAGAGCTTTCAGGGCTGCCACCTTCCGTGTGGGACAAGGAGCCGGACGTTTGCATTTCGGGAACAAGCTCTGCCGAGGATGCGCACCGTGAGATGTTCCTTCTCTGGGCAAGCACAGGTCCCCAAACCTGTTGTGCCTGTGAATAGGCTGCAGGGGGAAGGTGAAGACCAGCAACAGCTTTCCAGGCTGCCACCTTCCGTGTGGGACAAGGAGCCGGACGTTTGCTTTTTCGGGAACAGGCTCTGCCGAGGATGCGCACCGTGAGGGATTGCGTCTTTGGGAAAGCAGAGATTCCCAGTGCGGTTGTGCCTGTGAATAGGCTGCAGGGGGAAGGTGAAGACCAGCAACAGCTTTCAGGGCTGCCACCTTCCGTGTGGGACAAGGAGCCGGACGTTTGCCTTTTCGGGAACAGGCTCTGCCGAGGATACGCACCGTGAGATGTTCCTTCTCTGGGCAAGCACAGATCCCAAAACCTGTTGTGCCTGTGAATAGGCTGCAGGGGGAAGGTGAAGACCAGCAAGAGCTTTCAGGGCTGCCACCTTCCGTGTGGGACAAGGAGCCGGACGTTTGCCTTTTCGGGAACAGGCTCTGCCGAGGATGCGCACCGTGAGGGATTGCGTCTTTGGGAAAGCAGAGATTCCCAGTGCGGTTGTGCCTGTGAATAGGCTGCAGGGGGAAGGTGAAGACCAGCAAGAGCTTTCAGGGCTGCCACCTTCCGTGTGGGACAAGGAGCCGGACGTTTGCCTTTTCGGGAACAGGCTCTGCCGAGGATGCGCACCGTGAGAGATTGCGTCTCTGGGAAAGCAGAGATTCCCAGTGCGGTTGTGCCTGTGAATAGGCTGCAGGGGGAAGGTGAAGACCAGCAAGAGCTTTCAGGGCTGCCACCTTCCGTGTGGGACAAGGAGCCGGACGTTTGCCTTTTCGGGAACAGGCTCTGCCGAGGATGCGCACCGTGAGATGTTCCTTCTCTGGGCAAGCAGAGATCCCAAAACCTGTTGTGCCTGTGAATAGGCTGCAGGGGGAAGGTGAAGACCAGCAAGAGCTTTCCGGGCTGCCACCTTCCGTGTGGGACAAGGAGCCGGACGTTTGCCTTTTCGGGAACAAGCTCTGCCGAGGATGCGCACCGTGAGATGTTCCTTCTCTGGGCAAGCACAGGTCCCCAAACCTGTTGTGCCTGTGAATAGGCTGCAGGGGGAAGGTGAAGACCAGCAACAGCTTTCCAGGCTGCCACCTTCCGTGTGGGACAAGGAGCCGGACGTTTGCCTTTTCGGGAACAAGCTCTGCCGAGGATGCGCACCGTGAGAGATTGCGTCTTGGGGCAAGCAGAGATCCCAAAACCTGTTGTGCCTGTGAATAGGCTGCAGGGGGAAGGTGAAGACCAGCAACAGCTTTCAGGGCTGCCACCTTCCGTGTGGGACAAGGAGCCGGACGTTTGCCTTTTCGGGAACAGGCTCTGCCGAGGATGCGCACCGTGAGAGATTGCGTCTCTGGGAAAGCAGAGATTCCCAGTGCGGTTGTGCCTGTGAATAGGCTGCACGGGGAAGGTGAAGACCAGCAAGAGCTTTCCGGGCTGCCACCTTCCGTGTGGGACAAGGAGCCGGACGTTTGCCTTTTCGGGAACAGGCTCTGCCGAGGATGCGCACTGTGAGAGATTGCGTCTCTGGGCAAGCAGAGAACCCAAAACCTGTTGTGCCTGTGAATAGGCTGCAGGGGGAAGGTGAAGACCAGCAAGAGCTTTCAGGGCTGCCACCTTCCGTGTGGGACAAGGAGCCGGACGTTTGCCTTTTCGGGAACAGGCTCTGCCGAGGATGCGCACCGTGAGGGATTGCGTCTCTGGGAAAGCAGAGATTCCCAGTGCGGTTGTGCCTGTGAATAGGCTGCAGGGGGAAGGTGAAGACCAGCAACAGCTTTCAGGGCTGCCACCTTCCGTGTGGGACAAGGAGCCGGACGTTTGCCTTTTCGGGAACAGGACCTGCCGAGGATGCGCACCGTGAGGGATTGCGTCTTTGGGAAAGCAGAGATTCCCAGTGCGGTTGTGCCTGTGAATAGGCTGCAGGGGGAAGGCGAAGACCAGCAAGAGCTTTCAGGGCTGCCACCTTCCGTGTGGGACAAGGAGCCGGACGTTTGCCTTTTCGGGAACAGGCTCTGCCGAGGATGCGCACCGTGAGATGTTCCTTCTCTGGGCAAGCAGAGATCCCAAAACCTGTTGTGCCTGTGAATAGGCTGCAGGGGGAAGGTGAAGACCAGCAAGAGCTTTCAGGGCTGCCACCTTCCGTGTGGGACAAGGAGCCGGATTTTTGCCTTTTCGGGAACAGGCTCTGCCGAGGATGCGCACCGTGAGAGACTGCGTCTTGGGGCAAGCACAGATCCCAAAACCTGTTGTGCCTGTGAATAGGCTGCAGGGGGAAGGTGAAGACCAGCAACAGCTTTCAGGGCTGCCACCTTCCGTGTGGGACAAGGAGCCGGACGTTTGCCTTTTCGGGAACAGGCTCTGCCGAGGATGCGCACCGTGAGATGTTCCTTCTCTGGGCAAGCACAGATCCCAAAACCTGTTGTGCCTGTGAATAGGCTGCAGGGGGAAGGTGAAGACCAGCAAGAGCTTTCAGGGCTGCCACCTTCCGTGTGGGACAAGGAGCCGGACGTTTGCCTTTTCGGGAACAGGCTCTGCCGAGGATGCGCACCGTGAGAGATTGCGTCTCTGGGAAAGCATAGATCCCAAAACCTGTTGTGCCTGTGAATAGGCTGCATGGGGAAGGCGAAGACCAGCAAGAGCTTTCAGGGCTGCCACCTTCCGTGTGGGACAAGGAGCCGGACGTTTGCCTTTTCGGGAACAGGCTCTGCCGAGGATGCGCACCGTGAGAGATTGCGTCTCTGGGAAAGCATAGATCCCAAAACCTGTTGTGCCTGTGAATAGGCTGCATGGGGAAGGCGAAGACCAGCAAGAGCTTTCAGGGCTGCCACCTTCCGTGTGGGACAAGGAGCCGGACGTTTGCCTTTTCGGGAACAGGCTCTGCCGAGGATGCGCACCGTGAGAGATTGCGTCTTGGGGCAAGCACAGATCCCAAAACCTGTTGTGCCTGTGAATAGGCTGCAGGGGGAAGGTGAAGACCAGCAAGAGCTTTCCGGGCTGCCACCTTCCATGTGGGACAAGGAGCCGGACGTTTGCCTTTTCGGGAACAGGCTCTGCCGAGGATGCGCACCGTGAGATGTTCCTTCTCTGGGCAAGCAGAGATCCCAAAACCTGTTGTGCCTGTGAATAGGCTGCAGGGGGAAGGTGAAGACCAGCAACAGTTTTCAGGGCTGCCACCTTCTGTGTGGGACAAGGAGCCGGACGTTTGCCTTTTCGGGAACAGGCTCTGCCAAGGATGCGCACCGTGAGATGTTCCTTCTCTGGGCAAGCACAGATCCCCAAACCTGTTGTGCCTGTGAATAGGCTGCAGGGGGAAGGTGAAGACCAGCAACAGCTTTCAGGGCTGCCACCTTCCGTGTGGGACAAGGAGCCGGACGTTTGCCTTTTCGGGAACAAGCTCTGCCGAGGATGCGCACCATGAGAGATTGCGTCTCTGGGAAAGCATAGATCCCAAAACCTGTTGTGCCTGTGAATAGGCTGCAGGGGGAAGGTGAAGACCAGCAACAGCTTTCCGGGCTGCCACCTTCCGTGTGGGACAAGGAGCCGGACGTTTGCCTTTTCGGGAACAGGCTCTGCCGAGGATGAGCACCGTGAGAGATTGCATCTCTGGGAAAGCAGAGATCCCAAAACCTGTTGTGCCTGTGAATAGGCTGCAGGGGGAAGGTGAAGACCAGCAACAGCTTTCAGGGCTGCCACCTTCCGTGTGGGACAAGGAGCCGGACGTTTGCCTTTTCGGGAACAGGCTCTGCCGAGGATGCGCACCGTGAGATGTTCCTTCTCTGGGCAAGCAGAGATCCCAAAACCTGTTGTGCCTGTGAATAGGCTGCAGGGGGAAGGTGAAGACCAGCAACAGCTTTCAGGGCTGCCACCTTCCGTGTGGGACAAGGAGCTGGACGTTTGCCTTTTCGGGAACAGGCTCTGCCGAGGATGCGCACCGTGAGAGATTGCGTCTTGGGGCAAGCAGAGATCCCAAAACGTGCTGTGCCTGTGAATAGGCTGCAGGGGGAAGGTGAAGACCAGCAACAGCTTTCAGGGCTGCCACCTTCCGTGTGGGACAAGGAGCCGGACGTTTGCCTTTTCGGGAACAGGCTCTGCCGAGGATGAGCACCGTGAGATGTTCCTTCTCTGGGCAAGCACAGATCCCCAAACCTGTTGTGCCTGTGAATAGGCTGCAGGGGGAAGGTGAAGACCAGCAACAGCTTTCAGGGCTGCCACCTTCCGTGTGGGACAAGGAGCCGGACGTTTGCCTTTTCGGGAACAAGCTCTGCCGAGGATGCGCACCGTGAGAGATTGCGTCTCTGGGAAAGCATAGATCCCAAAACCTGTTGTGCCTGTGAATAGGCTGCAGGCGGAAGGTGAAGACAAGCAACAGCTTTCCGGGCTGCCACCTTCCGTGTGGGACAAGGAGCCGGACGTTTGCCTTTTCGGGAACAGGCTCTGCCGAGGATGCGCACCGTGAGATGTTCCTTCTCTGGGCAAGCAGAGATCCCAAAACCTGTTGTGCCTGTGAATAGGCTGCAGGGGGAAGGTGAAGACCAGCAAGAGCTTTCAGGGCTGCCACCTTCCGTGTGGGACAAGGAGCCGGACGTTTGCCTTTTCGGGAACAGGCTCTGCCGAGGATGCGCACCGTGAGATGTTCCTTCTCTGGGCAAGCACAGATCCCCAAACCTGTTGTGCCTGTGAATAGGCTGCAGGGGGAAGGTGAAGACAAGCAACAGCTTTCCGGGCTGCCACCTTCCGTGTGGGACAAGGAGCCGGACGTTTGCCTTTTCGGGAACAGGCTCTGCCGAGGATGCGCACCGTGAGATGTTCCTTCTCTGGGCAAGCAGAGATCCCAAAACCTGTTGTGCCTGTGAATAGGCTGCAGGGGGAAGGTGAAGACCAGCAAGAGCTTTCAGGGCTGCCACCTTCCGTGTGGGACAAGGAGCCGGACGTTTGCCTTTTCGGGAACAGGCTCTGCCGAGGATGCGCACCGTGAGATGTTCCTTCTCTGGGCAAGCACAGATCCCCAAACCTGTTGTGCCTGTGAATAGGCTGCAGGGGGAAGGTGAAGACCAGCAACAGCTTTCAGGGCTGCCACCTTCCGTGTGGGACAAGGAGCTGGACGTTTGCCTTTTCGGGAACAGGCTCTGCCGAGGATGCGCACCGTGAGAGATTGCGTCTTGGGGCAAGCAGAGATCCCAAAACATGTTGTGCCTGTGAATAGGCTGCAGGGGGAAGGTGAAGACCAGCAACAGCTTTCAGGGCTGCCACCTTCCGTGTGGGACAAGGAGCCGGACGTTTGCCTTTTCGGGAACAGGCTCTGCCGAGGATGAGCACCGTGAGATGTTCCTTCTCTGGGCAAGCAGAGATCCCAAAACCTGTTGTGCCTGTGAATAGGCTGCAGGGGGAAGGTGAAGACCAGCAAGAGCTTTCCGGGCTGCCACCTTCCGTGTGGGACAAGGAGCCGGACGTTTGCCTTTTCGGGAACAGGCTCTGCCGAGGATGCGCACCATGAGGGATTGCGTCTTTGGGAAAGCAGAGATTCCCAGTGCGGTTGTGCCTGTGAATAGGCTGCAGGGGGAAGGTGAAGACCAGCAAGAGCTTTCAGGGCTGCCACCTTCCGTGTGGGACAAGGAGCCGGACGTTTGCCTTTTCGGGAACAGGCTCTGCCGAGGATGCGCACCGTGAGAGATTGCGTCTCTGGGAAAGCAGAGATTCCCAGTGCGGTTGTGCCTGTGAATAGGCTGCAGGGGGAAGGTGAAGACCAGCAAGAGCTTTCAGGGCTGCCACCTTCCGTGTGGGACAAGGAGCCGGACGTTTGCCTTTTCGGGAACAGGCTCTGCCGAGGATGCGCACCGTGAGATGTTCCTTCTCTGGGCAAGCACAGATCCCAAAACCTGTTGTGCCTGTGAATAGGCTGCACGGGGAAGGTGAAGACCAGCAAGAGCTTTCCGGGCTGCCACCTTCCGTGTGGGACAAGGAGCCGGACGTTTGCCTTTTCGGGAACAAGCTCTGCCGAGGATGCGCACCGTGAGATGTTCCTTCTCTGGGCAAGCACAGATCCCCAAACCTGTTGTGCCTGTGAATAGGCTGCAGGGGGAAGGTGAAGACCAGCAAGAGCTTTCAGGGCTGCCACCTTCCGTGTGGGACAAGGAGCCGGACGTTTGCCTTTTCGGGAACAAGCTCTGCCGAGGATGCGCACCGTGAGAGATTGCGTCTCTGGGCAAGCACAGATCCCAAAACCTGTTGTGCCTGTGAATAGGCTGCAGGGGGAAGGTGAAGACCAGCAACAGCTTTCAGGGCTGCCACCTTCCGTGTGGGACAAGGAGCCGGACGTTTGCCTTTTCGGGAACAGGCTCTGCCGAGGATGCGCACCGTGAGAGATTGCGTCTCTGGGAAAGCAGAGATCCCCAAACCTGTTGTGCCTGTGAATAGGCTGCAGGGGGAAGGTGAGGACCAGCAACAGCTTTCCGGGCTGCCACCTTCCGTGTGGGACAAGGAGCCGGACGTTTGCCTTTTCGGGAACAGGCTCTGCCGAGGATGCGCACCGTGAGAGATTGCGTCTTGGGGCAAGCACAGATCCCCAAACCTGTTGTGCCTGTGAATAGGCTGCAGGGGGAAGGTGAAGACCAGCAAGAGCTTTCAGGGCTGCCACCTTCCGTGTGGGACAAGGAGCCGGACGTTTGCCTTTTCGGGAACAGGCTCTGCCGAGGATGCGCACCGTGAGAGATTGCGTCTCTGGGAAAGCAGAGATTCCCAGTGCGGTTGTGCCTGTGAATAGGCTGCAGGGGGAAGGTGAAGACCAGCAAGAGCTTTCAGGGCTGCCACCTTCCGTGTGGGACAAGGAGCCGGACGTTTGCCTGTTCGGGAACAGGCTCTGCCGAGGATGCGCACCGTGAGAGATTGCGTCTTGGGGCAAGCACAGATCCCCAAACCTGTTGTGCCTGTGAATAGGCTGCAGGGGGAAGGTGAAGACCAGCAAGAGCTTTCCGGGCTGCCACCTTCCGTGTGGGACAAGGAGCCGGACGTTTGCCTTTTCGGGAACAGGCTCTGCCGAGGATGCGCACCGTGAGATGTTCCTTCTCTGGGCAAGCAGAGATCCCAAAACCTGTTGTGCCTGTGAATAGGCTGCAGGGGGAAGGTGAAGACCAGCAACAGTTTTCAGGGCTGCCACCTTCTGTGTGGGACAAGGAGCCGGACGTTTGCCTTTTCGGGAACAGGCTCTGCCGAGGATGCGCACCGTGAGATGTTCCTTCTCTGGGCAAGCACAGATCCCCAAACCTGTTGTGCCTGTGAATAGGCTGCAGGGGGAAGGTGAAGACCAGCAACAGCTTTCAGGGCTGCCACCTTCCGTGTGGGACAAGGAGCCGGACGTTTGCCTTTTCGGGAACAGGCTCTGCCGAGGATGCGCACCGTGAGAGATTGCGTCTCTGGGAAAGCAGAGATCCCAAAACCTGTTGTGCCTGTGAATAGGCTGCAGGGGGAAGGTGAAGACCAGCAACAGCTTTCCGGGCTGCCACCTTCCGTGTGGGACAAGGAGCCGGACGTTTGCCTTTTCGGGAACAGGCTCTGCCGAGGATGCGCACCGTGAGATGTTCCTTCTCTGGGCAAGCAGAGATCCCAAAACCTGTTGTGCCTGTGAATAGGCTGCAGGGGGAAGGTGAAGACCAGCAAGAGCTTTCAGGGCTGCCACCTTCCGTGTGGGACAAGGAGCCGGACGTTTGCCTTTTCGGGAACAGGCTCTGCCGAGGATGCGCACCGTGAGATGTTCCTTCTCTGGGCAAGCACAGATCCCCAAACCTGT
Organism: Haliaeetus albicilla; assembly: GCF_947461875.1. NCBI lineage: Eukaryota > Metazoa > Chordata > Aves > Accipitriformes > Accipitridae > Haliaeetus > Haliaeetus albicilla. Next base: position 3,320,635 of record NC_091512.1, read on the forward strand.
TGTGCCTGTGAATAGGCTGCAGGGGGAAGGTGAAGACCAGCAACAGCTTTCAGGGCTGCCACCTTCCGTGTGGGACAAGGAGCTGGACGTTTGCCTTTTCGGGAACAGGCTCTGCCGAGGATGCGCACCGTGAGAGATTGCGTCTCTGGGAAAGCATAGATCCCAAAACCTGTTGTGCCTGTGAATAGGCTGCATGGGGAAGGTGAAGACCAGCAACAGCTTTCAGGGCTGCCACCTTCCGTGTGGGACAAGGAGCCGGACGTTTGCCTTTTCGGGAACAGGCTCTGCCGAGGATGAGCACCGTGAGATGTTCCTTCTCTGTGCAAGCAGAGATCCCAAAACCTGTTGTGCCTGTGAATAGGCTGCAGGGGGAAGGTGAAGACCAGCAACAGCTTTCAGGGCTGCCACCTTCCGTGTGGGACAAGGAGCCGGACGTTTGCCTTTTCGGGAACAGGCTCTGCCGAGGATGCGCACCGTGAGGGATTGCGTCTTTGGGAAAGCAGAGATTCCCAGTGCGGTTGTGCCTGTGAATAGGCTGCAGGGGGAAGGTGAAGACCAGCAACAGCTTTCAGGGCTGCCACCTTCCGTGTGGGACAAGGAGCCGGACGTTTGCCTTTTCGGGAACAGGCTCTGCCGAGGATGCGCACCGTGAGATGTTCCTTCTCTGGGCAAGCACAGATCCCAAAACCTGTTGTGCCTGTGAATAGGCTGCAGGGGGAAGGTGAAGACCAGCAAGAGCTTTCAGGGCTGCCACCTTCCGTGTGGGACAAGGAGCCGGACGTTTGCCTTTTCGGGAACAGGCTCTGCCGAGGATGCGCACCGTGAGAGATTGCGTCTCTGGGCAAGCACAGATCCCAAAACCTGTTGTGCCTGTGAATACGCTGCAGGGGGAAGGTGAAGACCAGCAAGAGCTTTCAGGGCTGCCACCTTCCGTGTGGGACAAGGAGCCGGACGTTTGCCTTTTCGGGAACAGGCTCTGCCGAGGATGCGCACCGTGAGGGATTGCGTCTTTGGGAAAGCAGAGATTCCCAGTGCGGTGGTGCCTGTGAATAGGCTGCAGGGGGAAGGTGAAGACCAGCAAGAGCTTTCAGGGCTGCCACCTTCCGTGTGGGACAAGGAGCCGGACGTTTGCCTTTTCGGGAACAGGCTCTGCCGAGGATGCGCACCGTGAGAGATTGCGTCTCTGGGAAAGCAGAGATTCCCAGTGCGGTTGTGCCTGTGAATAGGCTGCAGGGGGAAGGTGAAGACCAGCAAGAGCTTTCAGGGCTGCCACCTTCCGTGTGGGACAAGGAGCCGGACGTTTGCCTGTTCTGGAACAGGCTCTGCCGAGGATGCGCACCGTGAGGGATTGCGTCTCTGGGCAAGCAGAGATCCCAAAACCTGTTGTGCCTGTGAATAGGCTGCACGGGGGAAGGTGAAGACCAGCAAGAGCTTTCAGGGCTGCCACCTTCCGTGTGGGACAAGGAGCCGGACGTTTGCTTTTTCGGGAACAGGCTCTGCCGAGGATGCGCACCGTGAGGGATTGCGTCTTTGGGAAAGCAGAGATTCCCAGTGCGGTTGTGCCTGTGAATAGGCTGCAGGGGGAAGGTGAAGACCAGCAACAGCTTTCAGGGCTGCCACCTTCCGTGTGGGACAAGGAGCCGGACGTTTGCCTTTTCGGGAACAGGCTCTGCCGAGGATGCGCACCGTGAGGGATTGCGTCTTTGGGAAAGCAGAGATTCCCAGTGCGGTTGTGCCTGTGAATAGGCTGCAGGGGGAAGGTGAAGACCAGCAACAGCTTTCAGGGCTGCCACCTTCCGTGTGGGACAAGGAGCCGGACGTTTGCCTTTTCGGGAACAGGCTCTGCCGAGGATGCGCACCGTGAGAGATTGCGTCTCTGGGAAAGCAGAGATTCCCAGTGCGGTTGTGCCTGTGAATAGGCTGCACGGGGAAGGTGAAGACCAGCAAGAGCTTTCAGGGCTGCCACCTTCCGTGTGGGACAAGGAGCCGGACGTTTGCCTTTTCTGGAACAGGCTCTGCCGAGGATGCGCACCGTGAGATGTTCCTTCTCTGGGCAAGCATAGATCCCAAAACCTGTTGTGCCTGTGAATAGGCTGCAGGGGGAAGGTGAAGACCAGCAAGAGCTTTCCGGGCTGCCACCTTCCGTGTGGGACAAGGAGCCGGACGTTTGCCTTTTCGGGAACAAGCTCTGCCGAAGATGCGCACCGTGAGATGTTCCTTCTCTGGGCAAGCACAGATCCCAAAACCTGTTGTGCCTGTGAATAGGCTGCAGGGGGAAGGTGAAGACCAGCAACAGCTTTCCAGGCTGCCACCTTCCGTGTGGGACAAGGAGCCGGACGTTTGCCTTTTCGGGAACAGGCTCTGCCGAGGATGCGCACCGTGAGAGATTGGGTCTTTGGGAAAGCAGAGATTCCCAGTGCGGTTGTGCCTGTGAATAGGCTGCAGGGGGAAGGTGAAGACCAGCAACAGCTTTCAGGGCTGCCACCTTCCGTGTGGGACAAGGAGCCGGACGTTTGCCTTTTCGGGAACAGGCTCTGCCGAGGATGCGCACCGTGAGATGTTCCTTCTCTGGGCAAGCACAGATCCCAAAACCTGTTGTGCCTGTGAATAGGCTGCAGGGGGAAGGTGAAGACCAGCAAGAGCTTTCAGGGCTGCCACCTTCCGTGTGGGACAAGGAGCCGGACGTTTGCCTTTTCGGGAACAGGCTCTGCCGAGGATGCGCACCGTGAGAGATTGCGTCTCTGGGCAAGCAGAGATTCCCAGTGCGGTTGTGCCTGTGAATAGGCTGCAGGGGGAAGGTGAAGACCAGCAAGAGCTTTCAGGGCTGCCACCTTCCGTGTGGGACAAGGAGCCGGACGTTTGCCTTTTCGGGAACAGGCTCTGCCGAGGATGCGCACCGTGAGATGTTCCTTCTCTGGGGAAGCAGAGATCCCAAAACCTGTTGTGCCTGTGAATAGGCTGCACGGGGAAGGTGAAGACCAGCAAGAGCTTTCCGGGCTGCCACCTTCCGTGTGGGACAAGGAGCCGGACGTTTGCCTGTTCTGGAACAGGCTCTGCCGAGGATGCGCACCGTGAGAGATTGCGTCTCTGGGGAAGCAGAGATCCCAAAACCTGTTGTGCCTGTGAATAGGCTGCAGGGGGAAGGTGAAGACCAGCAAGAGCTTTCAGGGCTGCCACCTTCCGTGTGGGACAAGGAGCCGGACGTTTGCTTTTTCGGGAACAGGCTCTGCCGAGGATGCGCACCGTGAGGGATTGCGTCTTTGGGAAAGCAGAGATTCCCAGTGCGGTTGTGCCTGTGAATAGGCTGCAGGGGGAAGGTGAAGACCAGCAACAGCTTTCAGGGCTGCCACCTTCCGTGTGGGACAAGGAGCCGGACGTTTGCCTTTTCGGGAACAGGCTCTGCCGAGGATGCGCACCGTGAGATGTTCCTTCTCTGGGCAAGCAGAGATCCCAAAACCTGTTGTGCCTGTGAATAGGCTGCACGGGGAAGGTGAAGACCAGCAAGAGCTTTCCGGGCTGCCACCTTCCGTGTGGGACAAGGAGCCGGACGTTTGCCTGTTCTGGAACAGGCTCTGCCGAGGATGCGCACCGTGAGAGATTGCGTCTCTGGGCAAGCAGAGATCCCAAAACCTGTTGTGCCTGTGAATAGGCTGCAGGGGGAAGGTGAAGACCAGCAAGAGCTTTCAGGGCTGCCACCTTCCGTGTGGGACAAGGAGCCGGACGTTTGCCTTTTCGGGAACAGGCTCTGCCGAGGATGCGCACCGTGAGGGATTGCGTCTTTGGGAAAGCAGAGATTCCCAGTGCGGTTGTGCCTGTGAATAGGCTGCAGGGGGAAGGTGAAGACCAGCAAGAGCTTTCAGGGCTGCCACCTTCCGTGTGGGACAAGGAGCCGGACGTTTGCCTTTTCGGGAACAAGCTCTGCCGAAGATGCGCACCGTGAGATGTTCCTTCTCTGGGCAAGCACAGATCCCAAAACCTGTTGTGCCTGTGAATAGGCTGCAGGGGGAAGGTGAAGACCAGCAACAGCTTTCCGGGCTGCCACCTTCCGTGTGGGACAAGGAGCCGGACGTTTGCCTTTTCGGGAACAGGCTCTGCCGAGGATGCGCACCGTGAGAGATTGCGTCTCTGGGCAAGCAGAGATTCCCAGTGCGGTTGTGCCTGTGAATAGGCTGCAGGGGGAAGGTGAAGACCAGCAAGAGCTTTCAGGGCTGCCACCTTCCGTGTGGGACAAGGAGCCGGACGTTTGCCTTTTCGGGAACAGGCTCTGCCGAGGATGCGCACCGTGAGATGTTCCTTCTCTGGGCAAGCAGAGATCCCAAAACCTGTTGTGCCTGTGAATAGGCTGCACGGGGAAGGTGAAGACCAGCAAGAGCTTTCCGGGCTGCCACCTTCCGTGTGGGACAAGGAGCCGGACGTTTGCCTGTTCTGGAACAGGCTCTGCCGAGGATGCGCACCGTGAGAGATTGCGTCTCTGGGCAAGCAGAGATCCCAAAACCTGTTGTGCCTGTGAATAGGCTGCAGGGGGAAGGTGAAGACCAGCAAGAGCTTTCAGGGCTGCCACCTTCCGTGTGGGACAAGGAGCCGGACGTTTGCTTTTTCGGGAACAGGCTCTGCCGAGGATGCGCACCGTGAGGGATTGCGTCTTTGGGAAAGCAGAGATTCCCAGTGCGGTTGTGCCTGTGAATAGGCTGCAGGGGGAAGGTGAAGACCAGCAACAGCTTTCAGGGCTGCCACCTTCCGTGTGGGACAAGGAGCCGGACGTTTGCCTTTTCGGGAACAGGCTCTGCCGAGGATGCGCACCGTGAGATGTTCCTTCTCTGGGCAAGCAGAGATCCCAAAACCTGTTGTGCCTGTGAATAGGCTGCACGGGGAAGGTGAAGACCAGCAAGAGCTTTCCGGGCTGCCACCTTCCGTGTGGGACAAGGAGCCGGACGTTTGCCTGTTCTGGAACAGGCTCTGCCGAGGATGCGCACCGTGAGAGATTGCGTCTCTGGGCAAGCAGAGATCCCAAAACCTGTTGTGCCTGTGAATAGGCTGCAGGGGGAAGGTGAAGACCAGCAAGAGCTTTCAGGGCTGCCACCTTCCGTGTGGGACAAGGAGCCGGACGTTTGCCTTTTCGGGAACAGGCTCTGCCGAGGATGCGCACCGTGAGGGATTGCGTCTTTGGGAAAGCAGAGATTCCCAGTGCGGTTGTGCCTGTGAATAGGCTGCAGGGGGAAGGTGAAGACCAGCAAGAGCTTTCAGGGCTGCCACCTTCCGTGTGGGACAAGGAGCCGGACGTTTGCCTTTTCGGGAACAGGCTCTGCCGAGGATGCGCACCGTGAGAGATTGCGTCTCTGGGCAAGCAGAGATTCCCAGTGCGGTTGTGCCTGTGAATAGGCTGCAGGGGGAAGGTGAAGACCAGCAAGAGCTTTCAGGGCTGCCACCTTCCGTGTGGGACAAGGAGCCGGACGTTTGCCTTTTCGGGAACAGGCTCTGCCGAGGATGCGCACCGTGAGATGTTCCTTCTCTGGGGAAGCAGAGATCCCAAAACCTGTTGTGCCTGTGAATAGGCTGCACGGGGAAGGTGAAGACCAGCAAGAGCTTTCCGGGCTGCCACCTTCCGTGTGGGACAAGGAGCCGGACGTTTGCCTGTTCTGGAACAGGCTCTGCCGAGGATGCGCACCGTGAGAGATTGCGTCTCTGGGCAAGCAGAGATCCCAAAACCTGTTGTGCCTGTGAATAGGCTGCAGGGGGAAGGTGAAGACCAGCAAGAGCTTTCAGGGCTGCCACCTTCCGTGTGGGACAAGGAGCCGGACGTTTGCTTTTTCGGGAACAGGCTCTGCCGAGGATGCGCACCGTGAGGGATTGCGTCTTTGGGAAAGCAGAGATTCCCAGTGCGGTTGTGCCTGTGAATAGGCTGCAGGGGGAAGGTGAAGACCAGCAACAGCTTTCAGGGCTGCCACCTTCCGTGTGGGACAAGGAGCCGGACGTTTGCCTTTTCGGGAACAGGCTCTGCCGAGGATGCGCACCGTGAGATGTTCCTTCTCTGGGCAAGCAGAGATCCCAAAACCTGTTGTGCCTGTGAATAGGCTGCACGGGGAAGGTGAAGACCAGCAAGAGCTTTCCGGGCTGCCACCTTCCGTGTGGGACAAGGAGCCGGACGTTTGCCTGTTCTGGAACAGGCTCTGCCGAGGATGCGCACCGTGAGAGATTGCGTCTCTGGGCAAGCAGAGATCCCAAAACCTGTTGTGCCTGTGAATAGGCTGCAGGGGGAAGGTGAAGACCAGCAAGAGCTTTCAGGGCTGCCACCTTCCGTGTGGGACAAGGAGCCGGACGTTTGCCTTTTCGGGAACAGGCTCTGCCGAGGATGCGCACCGTGAGAGATTGCGTCTCTGGGCAAGCAGAGATTCCCAGTGCGGTTGTGCCTGTGAATAGGCTGCAGGGGGAAGGTGAAGACCAGCAAGAGCTTTCAGGGCTGCCACCTTCCGTGTGGGACAAGGAGCCGGACGTTTGCCTTTTCGGGAACAGGCTCTGCCGAGGATGCGCACCGTGAGATGTTCCTTCTCTGGGGAAGCAGAGATCCCAAAACCTGTTGTGCCTGTGAATAGGCTGCACGGGGAAGGTGAAGACCAGCAAGAGCTTTCCGGGCTGCCACCTTCCGTGTGGGACAAGGAGCCGGACGTTTGCCTGTTCTGGAACAGGCTCTGCCGAGGATGCGCACCGTGAGAGATTGCGTCTCTGGGCAAGCAGAGATCCCAAAACCTGTTGTGCCTGTGAATAGGCTGCAGGGGGAAGGTGAAGACCAGCAAGAGCTTTCAGGGCTGCCACCTTCCGTGTGGGACAAGGAGCCGGACGTTTGCCTTTTCGGGAACAGGCTCTGCCGAGGATGCGCACCGTGAGGGATTGCGTCTTTGGGAAAGCAGAGATTCCCAGTGCGGTTGTGCCTGTGAATAGGCTGCAGGGGGAAGGTGAAGACCAGCAAGAGCTTTCAGGGCTGCCACCTTCCGTGTGGGACAAGGAGCCGGACGTTTGCCTTTTCGGGAACAGGCTCTGCCGAGGATGCGCACCGTGAGATGTTCCTTCTCTGGGCAAGCAGAGATCCCAAAACCTGTTGTGCCTGTGAATAGGCTGCACGGGGAAGGTGAAGACCAGCAAGAGCTTTCCGGGCTGCCACCTTCCGTGTGGGACAAGGAGCCGGACGTTTGCCTGTTCTGGAACAGGCTCTGCCGAGGATGCGCACCGTGAGAGATTGCGTCTCTGGGCAAGCAGAGATTCCCAGTGCGGTTGTGCCTGTGAATAGGCTGCAGGGGGAAGGTGAAGACCAGCAAGAGCTTTCAGGGCTGCCACCTTCCGTGTGGGACAAGGAGCCGGACGTTTGCCTTTTCGGGAACAGGCTCTGCCGAGGATGCGCACCGTGAGATGTTCCTTCTCTGGGGAAGCAGAGATCCCAAAACCTGTTGTGCCTGTGAATAGGCTGCACGGGGAAGGTGAAGACCAGCAAGAGCTTTCCGGGCTGCCACCTTCCGTGTGGGACAAGGAGCCGGACGTTTGCCTGTTCTGGAACAGGCTCTGCCGAGGATGCGCACCGTGAGAGATTGCGTCTCTGGGCAAGCAGAGATCCCAAAACCTGTTGTGCCTGTGAATAGGCTGCAGGGGGAAGGTGAAGACCAGCAAGAGCTTTCAGGGCTGCCACCTTCCGTGTGGGACAAGGAGCCGGACGTTTGCTTTTTCGGGAACAGGCTCTGCCGAGGATGCGCACCGTGAGGGATTGCGTCTTTGGGAAAGCAGAGATTCCCAGTGCGGTTGTGCCTGTGAATAGGCTGCAGGGGGAAGGTGAAGACCAGCAACAGCTTTCAGGGCTGCCACCTTCCGTGTGGGACAAGGAGCCGGACGTTTGCCTTTTCGGGAACAGGCTCTGCCGAGGATGCGCACCGTGAGATGTTCCTTCTCTGGGCAAGCAGAGATCCCAAAACCTGTTGTGCCTGTGAATAGGCTGCACGGGGAAGGTGAAGACCAGCAAGAGCTTTCCGGGCTGCCACCTTCCGTGTGGGACAAGGAGCCGGACGTTTGCCTGTTCTGGAACAGGCTCTGCCGAGGATGCGCACCGTGAGAGATTGCGTCTCTGGGCAAGCAGAGATCCCAAAACCTGTTGTGCCTGTGAATAGGCTGCAGGGGGAAGGTGAAGACCAGCAAGAGCTTTCAGGGCTGCCACCTTCCGTGTGGGACAAGGAGCCGGACGTTTGCCTTTTCGGGAACAGGCTCTGCCGAGGATGCGCACCGTGAGGGATTGCGTCTTTGGGAAAGCAGAGATTCCCAGTGCGGTTGTGCCTGTGAATAGGCTGCAGGGGGAAGGTGAAGACCAGCAAGAGCTTTCAGGGCTGCCACCTTCCGTGTGGGACAAGGAGCCGGACGTTTGCCTTTTCGGGAACAGGCTCTGCCGAGGATGCGCACCGTGAGAGATTGCGTCTCTGGGCAAGCAGAGATTCCCAGTGCGGTTGTGCCTGTGAATAGGCTGCAGGGGGAAGGTGAAGACCAGCAAGAGCTTTCAGGGCTGCCACCTTCCGTGTGGGACAAGGAGCCGGACGTTTGCCTTTTCGGGAACAGGCTCTGCCGAGGATGCGCACCGTGAGATGTTCCTTCTCTGGGGAAGCAGAGATCCCAAAACCTGTTGTGCCTGTGAATAGGCTGCACGGGGAAGGTGAAGACCAGCAAGAGCTTTCCGGGCTGCCACCTTCCGTGTGGGACAAGGAGCCGGACGTTTGCCTGTTCTGGAACAGGCTCTGCCGAGGATGCGCACCGTGAGAGATTGCGTCTCTGGGCAAGCAGAGATCCCAAAACCTGTTGTGCCTGTGAATAGGCTGCAGGGGGAAGGTGAAGACCAGCAAGAGCTTTCAGGGCTGCCACCTTCCGTGTGGGACAAGGAGCCGGACGTTTGCTTTTTCGGGAACAGGCTCTGCCGAGGATGCGCACCGTGAGGGATTGCGTCTTTGGGAAAGCAGAGATTCCCAGTGCGGTTGTGCCTGTGAATAGGCTGCAGGGGGAAGGTGAAGACCAGCAACAGCTTTCAGGGCTGCCACCTTCCGTGTGGGACAAGGAGCCGGACGTTTGCCTTTTCGGGAACAGGCTCTGCCGAGGATGCGCACCGTGAGATGTTCCTTCTCTGGGCAAGCAGAGATCCCAAAACCTGTTGTGCCTGTGAATAGGCTGCACGGGGAAGGTGAAGACCAGCAAGAGCTTTCCGGGCTGCCACCTTCCGTGTGGGACAAGGAGCCGGACGTTTGCCTGTTCTGGAACAGGCTCTGCCGAGGATGCGCACCGTGAGAGATTGCGTCTCTGGGCAAGCAGAGATCCCAAAACCTGTTGTGCCTGTGAATAGGCTGCAGGGGGAAGGTGAAGACCAGCAAGAGCTTTCAGGGCTGCCACCTTCCGTGTGGGACAAGGAGCCGGACGTTTGCCTTTTCGGGAACAGGCTCTGCCGAGGATGCGCACCGTGAGAGATTGCGTCTCTGGGCAAGCAGAGATTCCCAGTGCAGTTGTGCCTGTGAATAGGCTGCAGGGGGAAGGTGAAGACCAGCAAGAGCTTTCAGGGCTGCCACCTTCCGTGTGGGACAAGGAGCCGGACGTTTGCCTTTTCGGGAACAGGCTCTGCCGAGGATGCGCACCGTGAGATGTTCCTTCTCTGGGCAAGCACAGATCCCAAAACCTGTTGTGCCTGTGAATAGGCTGCACGGGGAAGGTGAAGACCAGCAAGAGCTTTCCGGGCTGCCACCTTCCGTGTGGGACAAGGAGCCGGACGTTTGCCTGTTCTGGAACAGGCTCTGCCGAGGATGCGCACCGTGAGAGATTGCGTCTCTGGGCAAGCAGAGATCCCAAAACCTGTTGTGCCTGTGAATAGGCTGCAGGGGGAAGGTGAAGACCAGCAAGAGCTTTCAGGGCTGCCACCTTCCGTGTGGGACAAGGAGCCGGACGTTTGCTTTTTCGGGAACAGGCTCTGCCGAGGATGCGCACCGTGAGGGATTGCGTCTTTGGGAAAGCAGAGATTCCCAGTGCGGTTGTGCCTGTGAATAGGCTGCAGGGGGAAGGTGAAGACCAGCAACAGCTTTCAGGGCTGCCACCTTCCGTGTGGGACAAGGAGCCGGACGTTTGCCTTTTCGGGAACAGGCTCTGCCGAGGATGCGCACCGTGAGATGTTCCTTCTCTGGGCAAGCAGAGATCCCAAAACCTGTTGTGCCTGTGAATAGGCTGCACGGGGAAGGTGAAGACCAGCAAGAGCTTTCCGGGCTGCCACCTTCCGTGTGGGACAAGGAGCCGGACGTTTGCCTGTTCTGGAACAGGCTCTGCCGAGGATGCGCACCGTGAGAGATTGCGTCTCTGGGCAAGCAGAGATTCCCAGTGCGGTTGTGCCTGTGAATAGGCTGCAGGGGGAAGGTGAAGACCAGCAAGAGCTTTCAGGGCTGCCACCTTCCGTGTGGGACAAGGAGCCGGACGTTTGCCTTTTCGGGAACAGGCTCTGCCGAGGATGCGCACCGTGAGATGTTCCTTCTCTGGGGAAGCAGAGATCCCAAAACCTGTTGTGCCTGTGAATAGGCTGCACGGGGAAGGTGAAGACCAGCAAGAGCTTTCCGGGCTGCCACCTTCCGTGTGGGACAAGGAGCCGGACGTTTGCCTGTTCTGGAACAGGCTCTGCCGAGGATGCGCACCGTGAGAGATTGCGTCTCTGGGCAAGCAGAGATCCCAAAACCTGTTGTGCCTGTGAATAGGCTGCAGGGGGAAGGTGAAGACCAGCAAGAGCTTTCAGGGCTGCCACCTTCCGTGTGGGACAAGGAGCCGGACGTTTGCTTTTTCGGGAACAGGCTCTGCCGAGGATGCGCACCGTGAGGGATTGCGTCTTTGGGAAAGCAGAGATTCCCAGTGCGGTTGTGCCTGTGAATAGGCTGCAGGGGGAAGGTGAAGACCAGCAACAGCTTTCAGGGCTGCCACCTTCCGTGTGGGACAAGGAGCCGGACGTTTGCCTTTTCGGGAACAGGCTCTGCCGAGGATGCGCACCGTGAGATGTTCCTTCTCTGGGCAAGCAGAGATCCCAAAACCTGTTGTGCCTGTGAATAGGCTGCAGGGGGAAGGTGAAGACCAGCAAGAGCTTTCCGGGCTGCCACCTTCCGTGTGGGACAAGGAGCCGGACGTTTGCCTGTTCTGGAACAGGCTCTGCCGAGGATGCGCACCGTGAGAGATTGCGTCTCTGGGCAAGCAGAGATCCCAAAACCTGTTGTGCCTGTGAATAGGCTGCAGGGGGAAGGTGAAGACCAGCAAGAGCTTTCAGGGCTGCCACCTTCCGTGTGGGACAAGGAGCCGGACGTTTGCCTTTTCGGGAACAGGCTCTGCCGAGGATGCGCACCGTGAGGGATTGCGTCTTTGGGAAAGCAGAGATTCCCAGTGCGGTTGTGCCTGTGAATAGGCTGCAGGGGGAAGGTGAAGACCAGCAAGAGCTTTCAGGGCTGCCACCTTCCGTGTGGGACAAGGAGCCGGACGTTTGCCTTTTCGGGAACAAGCTCTGCCGAAGATGCGCACCGTGAGATGTTCCTTCTCTGGGCAAGCACAGGTCCCCAAACCTGTTGTGCCTGTGAATAGGCTGCAGGGGGAAGGTGAAGACCAGCAACAGCTTTCCAGGCTGCCACCTTCCGTGTGGGACAAGGAGCCGGACGTTTGCCTTTTTGGGAACAAGCTCTGCCGAGGATGCGCACCGTGAGAGATTGCGTCTCTGGGAAAGCATAGATCCCAAAACCTGTTGGGCCTGTGAATAGGCTGCATGGGGAAGGCGAAGACCAGCAAGAGCTTTCAGGGCTGCCACCTTCCGTGTGGGACAAGTAGCCGGACATTTGCCTTTTCGGGAACAGGCTCTGCCGAGGATGCGCACCGTGAGAGATTGCGTCTCTGGGAAAGCAGAGATTCCCAGTGCGGTTGTGCCTGTGAATAGGCTGCAGGGGGAAGGTGAAGACCAGCAAGAGCTTTCAGGGCTGCCACCTTCCGTGTGGGACAAGGAGCCGGACGTTTGCCTTTTCGGGAACAGGCTCTGCCGAGGATGCGCACCGTGAGATGTTCCTTCTCTGGGGAAGCAGAGATCCCAAAACCTGTTGTGCCTGTGAATAGGCTGCAGGGGGAAGGTGAAGACCAGCAACAGCTTTCAGGGCTGCCACCTTCCGTGTGGGACAAGGAGCCGGACGTTTGCCTTTTCGGGAACAGGCTCTGCCAAGGATGCGCACCGTGAGAGATTGCGTCTTGGGGCAAGCAGAGATCCCAAAACCTGTTGTGCCTGTGAATAGGCTGCAGGGGGAAGGTGAGGACCAGCAACAGCTTTCAGGGCTGCCACCTTCCGTGTGGGACAAGGAGCCGGACGTTTGCCTTTTCGGGAACAGGCTCTGCCGAGGATGCGCACCGTGAGATGTTCCTTCTCTGGGCAAGCACAGGTCCCCAAACCTGTTGTGCCTGTGAATAGGCTGCAGGGGGAAGGTGAAGACCAGCAAGAGCTTTCAGGGCTGCCACCTTCCGTGTGGGACAAGGAGCTGGACGTTTGCCTTTTCGGGAACAGGCTCTGCCGAGGATGCGCACCGTGAGAGATTGCGTCTTGGGGCAAGCAGAGATCCCAAAACCTGTTGTGCCTGTGAATAGGCTGCAGGGGGAAGGTGAAGACCAGCAAGAGCTTTCAGGGCTGCCACCTTCCGTGTGGGACAAGGAGCCGGACGTTTGCCTTTTCGGGAACAGGCTCTGCCGAGGATGCGCACCGTGAGAGATTGCGTCTCTGGGAAAGCAGAGATTCCCAGTGCGGTTGTGCCTGTGAATAGGCTGCACGGGGAAGGTGAAGACCAGCAAGAGCTTTCCGGGCTGCCACCTTCCGTGTGGGACAAGGAGCCGTACGTTTGCCTTTTCGGGAACAGGCTCTGCCGAGGATGCGCACTGTGAGAGATTGCGTCTCTGGGCAAGCAGAGAACCCAAAACCTGTTGTGCCTGTGAATAGGCTGCAGGGGGAAGGTGAAGACCAGCAAGAGCTTTCAGGGCTGCCACCTTCCGTGTGGGACAAGGAGCCGGACGTTTGCCTTTTCGGGAACAGGCTCTGCCGAGGATGCGCACCGTGAGGGATTGCGTCTTTGGGAAAGCAGAGATTCCCAGTGCGGTTGTGCCTGTGAATAGGCTGCAGGGGGAAGGTGAAGACCAGCAACAGCTTTCAGGGCTGCCACCTTCCGTGTGGGACAAGGAGCCGGACGTTTGCCTTTTCGGGAACAGGACCTGCCGAGGATGCGCACCGTGAGGGATTGCGTCTTTGGGAAAGCAGAGATTCCCAGTGCGGTTGTGCCTGTGAATAGGCTGCAGGGGGAAGGCGAAGACCAGCAAGAGCTTTCAGGGCTGCCACCTTCCGTGTGGGACAAGGAGCCGGACGTTTGCCTTTTCGGGAACAGGCTCTGCCGAGGATGCGCACCGTGAGATGTTCCTTCTCTGGGCAAGCAGAGATCCCAAAACCTGTTGTGCCTGTGAATAGGCTGCAGGGGGAAGGTGAAGACCAGCAAGAGCTTTCAGGGCTGCCACCTTCCGTGTGGGACAAGGAGCCGGATTTTTGCCTTTTCGGGAACAGGCTCTGCCGAGGATGCGCACCGTGAGAGACTGCGTCTTGGGGCAAGCACAGATCCCAATACCTGTTGTGCCTGTGAATAGGCTGCAGGGGGAAGGTGAAGACCAGCAAGAGCTTTCAGGGCTGCCACCTTCCGTGTGGGACAAGGAGCCGGACGTTTGCCTTTTCGGGAACAGGCTCTGCCGAGGATGCGCACCGTGAGATGTTCCTTCTCTGGGCAAGCACAGATCCCAAAACCTGTTGTGCCTGTGAATAGGCTGCAGGGGGAAGGTGAAGACCAGCAAGAGCTTTCCGGGCTGCCACCTTCCGTGTGGGACAAGGAGCCGGACGTTTGCCTTTTCGGGAACAGGCTCTGCCGAGGATGCGCACCGTGAGAGATTGCGTCTCTGGGAAAGCAGAGATTCCCAGTGCGGTTGTGCCTGTGAATAGGCTGCAGGGGGAAGGTGAAGACCAGCAAGAGCTTTCAGGGCTGCCACCTTCCGTGTGGGACAAGGAGCCGGATGTTTGCCTGTTCTGGAACAGGCTCTGCCGAGGATGTGCACCGTGAGATATTGCGTCTCTGGGAAAGCAGAGATCCCAAAACCTGTTGTGCCTGTGAATAGGCTGCAGGGGGAAGGTGAAGACCAGCAAGAGCTTTCAGGGCTGCCACCTTCCGTGTGGGACAAGGAGCCGGACGTTTGCCTTTTCGGGAACAGGCTCTGCCGAGGATGCGCACCGTGAGGGATTGCGTCTTTGGGAAAGCAGAGATTCCCAGTGCGGTTGTGCCTGTGAATAGGCTGCAGGGGGAAGGTGAAGACCAGCAACAGCTTTCAGGGCTGCCACCTTCCGTGTGGGACAAGGAGCTGGACGTTTGCCTTTTCGGGAACAGGCTCTGCCGAGGATGCGCACCGTGAGATGTTCCTTCTCTGGGCAAGCACAGATCCCAAAACCTGTTGTGCCTGTGAATAGGCTGCAGGGGGAAGGTGAAGACCAGCAACAGCTTTCCGGGCTGCCACCTTCCGTGTGGGACAAGGAGCCGGACGTTTGCCTTTTCGGGAACAGGCTCTGCCGAGGATGCGCACCGTGAGGGATTGCGTCTTTGGGAAAGCAGAGATTCCCAGTGCGGTTGTGCCTGTGAATAGGCTGCAGGGGGAAGGTGAAGACCAGCAACAGCTTTCAGGGCTGCCACCTTCCGTGTGGGACAAGGAGCCGGACGTTTGCCTTTTCGGGAACAGGCTCTGCCGAGGATGCGCACCGTGAGAGATTGCGTCTCTGGGAAAGCAGAGATTCCCAGTGCGGTTGTGCCTGTGAATAGGCTGCAGGGGGAAGGTGAAGACCAGCAAGAGCTTTCAGGGCTGCCACCTTCCGTGTGGGACAAGGAGCCGGACGTTTGCCTTTTCGGGAACAGGCTCTGCCGAGGATGCGCACCGTGAGATGTTCCTTCTCTGGGCAAGCAGAGATCCCAAAACCTGTTGTGCCTGTGAATAGGCTGCACGGGGAAGGTGAAGACCAGCAAGAGCTTTCCGGGCTGCCACCTTCCGTGTGGGACAAGGAGCCGGACGTTTGCCTTTTCGGGAACAAGCTCTGCCGAGGATGCGCACCGTGAGATGTTCCTTCTCTGGGCAAGCAGAGATCCCCAAACCTGTTGTGCCTGTGAATAGGCTGCAGGGGGAAGGTGAAGACCAGCAACAGCTTTCCAGGCTGCCACCTTCCGTGTGGGACAAGGAGCCGGACGTTTGCCTTTTCGGGAACAAGCTCTGCCGAGGATGCGCACCGTGAGAGATTGCGTCTCTGGGAAAGCATAGATCCCAAAACCTGTTGTGCCTGTGAATAGGCTGCATGGGGAAGGTGAAGACCAGCAACAGCTTTCAGGGCTGCCACGTTCCATGTGGGACAAGGAGCCGGACGTTTGCCTTTTCGGGAACAGGCTCTGCCGAGGATGCGCACCGTGAGAGATTGCGTCTTGGGGCAAGCACAGATCCCAAAACCTGTTGTGCCTGTGAATAGGCTGCAGGGGGAAGGTGAAGACCAGCAACAGCTTTCCAGGCTGCCACCTTCCGTGTGGGACAAGGAGCCGGACGTTTGCCTTTTCGGGAACAAGCTCTGCCGAGGATGCGCACCGTGAGAGATTGCGTCTCTGGGAAAGCATAGATCCCAAAACCTGTTGGGCCTGTGAATAGGCTGCATGGGGAAGGCGAAGACCAGCAAGAGCTTTCAGGGCTGCCACCTTC
The DNA here is from genome assembly GCF_947461875.1 of Haliaeetus albicilla. Lineage (NCBI taxonomy): Eukaryota > Metazoa > Chordata > Aves > Accipitriformes > Accipitridae > Haliaeetus > Haliaeetus albicilla. The sequence goes on from NC_091512.1 coordinate 3,336,445, forward strand.
CGTGTGGGACAAGGAGCCGGACGTTTGCCTTTTCGGGAACAGGCTCTGCCGAGGATGCGCACCGTGAGAGATTGCGTCTCTGGGAAAGCAGAGATTCCCAGTGCGGTTGTGCCTGTGAATAGGCTGCAGGGGGAAGGTGAAGACCAGCAAGAGCTTTCAGGGCTGCCACCTTCCGTGTGGGACAAGGAGCCGGACGTTTGCCTTTTCGGGAACAGGCTCTGCCGAGGATGCGCACCGTGAGATGTTCCTTGTCTGGGGAAGCAGAGATCCCAAAACCTGTTGTGCCTGTGAATAGGCTGCAGGGGGAAGGTGAAGACCAGCAACAGCTTTCAGGGCTGCCACCTTCCGTGTGGGACAAGGAGCCGGACGTTTGCCTTTTCGGGAACAGGCTCTGCCAAGGATGCGCACCGTGAGAGATTGCGTCTTGGGGCAAGCAGAGATCCCAAAACCTGTTGTGCCTGTGAATAGGCTGCAGGGGGAAGGTGAGGACCAGCAACAGCTTTCAGGGCTGCCACCTTCCGTGTGGGACAAGGAGCCGGACGTTTGCCTTTTCGGGAACAGGCTCTGCCGAGGATGCGCACCGTGAGATGTTCCTTCTCTGGGCAAGCACAGGTCCCCAAACCTGTTGTGCCTGTGAATAGGCTGCAGGGGGAAGGTGAAGACCAGCAAGAGCTTTCAGGGCTGCCACCTTCCGTGTGGGACAAGGAGCTGGACGTTTGCCTTTTCGGGAACAGGCTCTGCCGAGGATGCGCACCGTGAGAGATTGCGTCTTGGGGCAAGCAGAGATCCCAAAACCTGTTGTGCCTGTGAATAGGCTGCAGGGGGAAGGTGAAGACCAGCAACAGCTTTCAGGGCTGCCACCTTCCGTGTGGGACAAGGAGCCGGACGTTTGCCTTTTCGGGAACAGGCTCTGCCGAGGATGCGCACCGTGAGAGATTGCGTCTCTGGGAAAGCAGAGATTCCCAGTGCGGTTGTGCCTGTGAATAGGCTGCAGGGGGAAGGTGAAGACCAGCAAGAGCTTTCCGGGCTGCCACCTTCCGTGTGGGACAAGGAGCCGGACGTTTGCCTTTTCGGGAACAGGCTCTGCCGAGGATGCGCACTGTGAGAGATTGCGTCTCTGGGCAAGCAGAGAACCCAAAACCTGTTGTGCCTGTGAATAGGCTGCAGGGGGAAGGTGAAGACCAGCAACAGCTTTCAGGGCTGCCACCTTCCGTGTGGGACAAGGAGCCGGACGTTTGCCTTTTCGGGAACAGGCTCTGCCGAGGATGCGCACCGTGAGGGATTGCGTCTTTGGGAAATCAGAGATTCCCAGTGCGGTTGTGCCTGTGAATAGGCTGCAGGGGGAAGGTGAAGACCAGCAACAGCTTTCAGGGCTGCCACCTTCCGTGTGGGACAAGGAGCCGGACGTTTGCCTTTTCGGGAACAGGACCTGCCGAGGATGCGCACCGTGAGGGATTGCGTCTTTGGGAAAGCAGAGATTCCCAGTGCGGTTGTGCCTGTGAATAGGCTGCAGGGGGAAGGCGAAGACCAGCAAGAGCTTTCAGGGCTGCCACCTTCCGTGTGGGACAAGGAGCCGGACGTTTGCCTTTTCGGGAACAGGCTCTGCCGAGGATGCGCACCGTGAGATGTTCCTTCTCTGGGCAAGCAGAGATCCCAAAACCTGTTGTGCCTGTGAATAGGCTGCAGGGGGAAGGTGAAGACCAGCAAGAGCTTTCAGGGCTGCCACCTTCCGTGTGGGACAAGGAGCCGGACGTTTGCCTTTTCGGGAACAGGCTCTGCCGAGGATGCGCACCGTGAGATGTTCCTTCTCTGGGCAAGCACAGATCCCAAAACCTGTTGTGCCTGTGAATAGGCTGCAGGGGGAAGGTGAAGACCAGCAAGAGCTTTCCGGGCTGCCACCTTCCGTGTGGGACAAGGAGCCGGACGTTTGCCTTTTCGGGAACAGGCTCTGCCGAGGATGCGCACCGTGAGAGATTGCGTCTCTGGGAAAGCAGAGATTCCCAGTGCGGTTGTGCCTGTGAATAGGCTGCAGGGGGAAGGTGAAGACCAGCAAGAGCTTTCAGGGCTGCCACCTTCCGTGTGGGACAAGGAGCCGGATGTTTGCCTGTTCTGGAACAGGCTCTGCCGAGGATGTGCACCGTGAGATATTGCGTCTCTGGGCAAGCAGAGATCCCAAAACCTGTTGTGCCTGTGAATAGGCTGCAGGGGGAAGGTGAAGACCAGCAAGAGCTTTCAGGGCTGCCACCTTCCGTGTGGGACAAGGAGCCGGACGTTTGCCTTTTCGGGAACAGGCTCTGCCGAGGATGCGCACCGTGAGGGATTGCGTCTTTGGGAAAGCAGAGATTCCCAGTGCGGTTGTGCCTGTGAATAGGCTGCAGGGGGAAGGTGAAGACCAGCAACAGCTTTCAGGGCTGCCACCTTCCGTGTGGGACAAGGAGCTGGACGTTTGCCTTTTCGGGAACAGGCTCTGCCGAGGATGCGCACCGTGAGATGTTCCTTCTCTGGGCAAGCACAGATCCCCAAACCTGTTGTGCCTGTGAATAGGCTGCAGGGGGAAGGTGAAGACCAGCAACAGCTTTCCGGGCTGCCACCTTCCGTGTGGGACAAGGAGCCGGACGTTTGCCTTTTCGGGAACAGGCTCTGCCGAGGATGCGCACCGTGAGGGATTGCGTCTTTGGGAAAGCAGAGATTCCCAGTGCGGTTGTGCCTGTGAATAGGCTGCAGGGGGAAGGTGAAGACCAGCAACAGCTTTCAGGGCTGCCACCTTCCGTGTGGGACAAGGAGCCGGACGTTTGCCTTTTCGGGAACACGCTCTGCCGAGGATGCGCACCGTGAGAGATTGCGTCTCTGGGAAAGCAGAGATTCCCAGTGCGGTTGTGCCTGTGAATAGGCTGCAGGGGGAAGGTGAAGACCAGCAAGAGCTTTCAGGGCTGCCACCTTCCGTGTGGGACAAGGAGCCGGACGTTTGCCTTTTCGGGAACAGGCTCTGCCGAGGATGCGCACCGTGAGATGTTCCTTCTCTGGGCAAGCAGAGATCCCAAAACCTGTTGTGCCTGTGAATAGGCTGCACGGGGAAGGTGAAGACCAGCAAGAGCTTTCCGGGCTGCCACCTTCCGTGTGGGACAAGGAGCCGGACGTTTGCCTTTTCGGGAACAAGCTCTGCCGAGGATGCGCACCGTGAGATGTTCCTTCTCTGGGCAAGCAGAGATCCCCAAACCTGTTGTGCCTGTGAATAGGCTGCAGGGGGAAGGTGAAGACCAGCAACAGCTTTCCAGGCTGCCACCTTCCGTGTGGGACAAGGAGCCGGACGTTTGCCTTTTCGGGAACAAGCTCTGCCGAGGATGCGCACCGTGAGAGATTGCGTCTCTGGGAAAGCATAGATCCCAAAACCTGTTGTGCCTGTGAATAGGCTGCATGGGGAAGGCGAAGACCAGCAACAGCTTTCAGGGCTGCCACGTTCCATGTGGGACAAGGAGCCGGACGTTTGCCTTTTCGGGAACAGGCTCTGCCGAGGATGCGCACCGTGAGAGATTGCGTCTTGGGGCAAGCACAGATCCCAAAACCTGTTGTGCCTGTGAATAGGCTGCAGGGGGAAGGTGAAGACCAGCAAGAGCTTTCAGGGCTGCCACCTTCCGTGTGGGACAAGGAGCCGGACGTTTGCCTTTTCGGGAACAGGCTCTGCCGAGGATGCGCACCGTGAGATCTTCCTTCTCTGGGCAAGCAGAGATCCCCAAACCTGTTGTGCCTGTGAATAGGCTGCAGGGGGAAGGTGAAGACCAGCAAGAGCTTTCAGGGCTGCCACCTTCCGTGTGGGACAAGGAGCCGGACGTTTGCCTTTACGGGAACAGGCTCTGCCGAGGATGCGCACCGTGAGATGTTCCTTCTCTGGGCAAGCAGAGATCCCCAAACCTGTTGTGCCTGTGAATAGGCTGCAGGGGGAAGGTGAAGACCAGCAACAGCTTTCAGGGCTGCCACCTTCCATGTGGGACAAGGAGCTGGACGTTTGCCTTTTCGGGAACAAGCTCTGCCGAGGATGCGCACCGTGAGAGATTGCGTCTCTGGGAAAGCATAGATCCCAAAACCTGTTGTGCCTGTGAATAGGCTGCAGGGGGAAGGTGAAGACCAGCAAGAGCTTTCCGGGCTGCCACCTTCCGTGTGGGACAAGGAGCCGGACGTTTGCCTTTTCGGGAACAGGCTCTGCCGAGGATGCGCACCGTGAGAGATTGCGTCTCTGGGAAAGCAGAGATCCCAAAACCTGTTGTGCCTGTGAATAGGCTGCAGGGGGAAGGTGAAGACCAGCAACAGCTTTCAGGGCTGCCACCTTCCGTGTGGGACAAGGAGCCGGACGTTTGCCTTTTCGGGAACAGGCTCTGCCGAGGATGCGCACCGTGAGAGATTGCGTCTCTGGGAAAGCAGAGATTCCCAGTGCGGTTGTGCCTGTGAATAGGCTGCACGGGGAAGGTGAAGACCAGCAAGAGCTTTCAGGGCTGCCACCTTCCGTGTGGGACAAGGAGCCGGATGTTTGCCTTTTCGGGAACAGGCTCTGCCGAGGATGCGCACCGTGAGGGATTGCGTCTTTGGGAAAGCAGAGATTCCCAGTGCGGTTGTGCCTGTGAATAGGCTGCAGGGGGAAGGTGAAGACCAGCAACAGCTTTCCGGGCTGCCACCTTCCGTGTGGGACAAGGAGCTGGACGTTTGCCTTTTCGGGAACAGGCTCTGCCGAGGATGCGCACCGTGAGATGTTCCTTCTCTGGGCAAGCAGAGATCCCAAAACCTGTTGTGCCTGTAAATAGGCTGCAGGGGGAAGGTGAAGACCAGCAAGAGCTTTCCGGGCTGCCACCTTCCGTGTGGGACAGGAGCCGGACGTTTGCCTTTTCGGGAACAGGCTCTGCCGAGGATGCGCACCGTGAGGGATTGCGTCTTTGGGAAAGCAGAGATTCCCAGTGCGGTTGTGCCTGTGAATAGGCTGCAGGGGGAAGGTGAAGACCAGCAAGAGCTTTCAGGGCTGCCACCTTCCGTGTGGGACAAGGAGCCGGACGTTTGCCTTTTTGGGAACAGGCTCTGCCGAGGATGCGCACCGTGAGAGATTGCGTCTCTGGGAAAGCAGAGATTCCCAGTGCGGTTGTGGCTGTGAATAGGCTGCAGGGGGAAGGTGAAGACCAGCAAGAGCTTTCAGGGCTGCCACCTTCCGTGTGGGACAAGGAGCCGGACGTTTGCCTTTTTGGGAACAGGCTCTGCCGAGGATGCGCACCGTGAGATGTTCCTTCTCTGGGCAAGTAGAGATCCCAAAACCTGTTGTGCCTGTGAATAGGCTGCAGGGGGAAGTTGAAGACCAGCAAGAGCTTTCAGGGCTGCCACCTTCCGTGTGGGACAAGGAGCCGGACGTTTGCCTTTTCGGGAACAAGCTCTGTGGAGAATGCGCACCGTGAGATGTTCCTTCTCTGGGCAAGCACAGATCCCAAAACCTGTTGTGCCTGTGAATAGGCTGCAGGGGGAAGGTGAAGACCAGCAACAGCCTTCCGGGCTGCCACCTTCCGTGTGGGACAAGGAGCCGGACGTTTGCCTTTTCGGGAACAGGCTCTGCCGAGGATGCGCACCGTGAGGGATTGCGTCTTTGGGAAAGCAGAGATTCCCAGTGCGGTTCTGCCTGTGAATAGGCTGCAGGGGGAAGGTGAAGACCAGCAACAGCTTTCAGGGCTGCCACCTTCCGTGTGGGACAAGGAGCCGGACGTTTGCCTTTTCGGGAACAGGCTCTGCCGAGGATGCGCACCGTGAGAGATTGCGTCTCTGGGAAAGCAGAGATTCCCAGTGCGGTTGTGCCTGTGAATAGGCTGCAGGGGGAAGGTGAAGACCAGCAAGAGCTTTCAGGGCTGCCACCTTCCGTGTGGGACAAGGAGCCGGACGTTTGCCTTTTCGGGAACAGGCTCTGCCGAGGATGCGCACCGTGAGATGTTCCTTCTCTGGGCAAGCAGAGATCCCAAAACCTGTTGTGCCTGTGAATAGGCTGCACGGGGAAGGTGAAGACCAGCAAGAGCTTTCCGGGCTGCCACCTTCCGTGTGGGACAAGGAGCCGGACGTTTGCCTTTTCGGGAACAAGCTCTGCCGAGGATGCGCACCGTGAGATGTTCCTTCTCTGGGCAAGCAGAGATCCCAAAACCTGTTGTGCCTGTGAATAGGCTGCAGGGGGAAGGTGAAGACCAGCAACAGCTTTCCAGGCTGCCACCTTCCGTGTGGGACAAGGAGCCGGACGTTTGCCTTTTCGGGAACAAGCTCTGCCGAGGATGCGCACCGTGAGAGATTGCGTCTCTGGGAAAGCATAGATCCCAAAACCTGTTGTGCCTGTGAATAGGCTGCTTGGGGAAGGCGAAGACCAGCAACAGCTTTCAGGGCTGCCACCTTCCGTGTGGGACAAGGAGCCGGACGTTTGCCTTTTCGGGAACAGGCTCTGCCGAGGATGCGCACCGTGAGAGATTGCGTCTCTGGGAAAGCACAGATCCCCAAACCTGTTGTGCCTGTGAATAGGCTGCAGGGGGAAGGTGAAGACCAGCAACAGCTTTCAGGGCTGCCACCTTCCGTGTGGGACAAGGAGCCGGACATTTGCCTTTTCGGGAACAGGCTCTGCCGAGGATGCGCACCGTGAGAGATTGCGTCTTGGGGCAAGCACAGATCCCAAAACCTGTTGTGCCTGTGAATAGGCTGCAGGGGGAAGGTGAAGACCAGCAAGAGCTTTCAGGGCTGCCACCTTCCGTGTGGGACAAGGAGCCGGACGTTTGCCTTTTCGGGAACAGGCTCTGCCGAGGATGCGCACCGTGAGATGTTCCTTCTCTGGGCAAGCAGAGATCCCAAAACCTGTTGTGCCTGTGAATAGGCTGCAGGGGGAAGGTGAAGACCAGCAAGAGCTTTCCGGGCTGCCACCTTCCGTGTGGGACAAGGAGCCGGACGTTTGCCTTTTCGGGAACAGGCTCTGCCGAGGATGCGCACCGTGAGAGATTGCATCTCTGGGAAAGCAGAGATCCCAAAACCTGTTGTGCCTGTGAATAGGCTGCAGGGGGAAGGTGAAGACCAGCAAGAGCTTTCAGGGCTGCCACCTTCCGTGTGGGACAAGGAGCCGGACGTTTGCCTTTTCGGGAACAGGCTCTGCCGAGGATACGCACCGTGAGATGTTCCTTCTCTGGGCAAGCACAGATCCCCAAACCTGTTGTGCCTGTGAATAGGCTGCAGGGGGAAGGTGAAGACCAGCAACAGCTTTCAGGGCTGCCACCTTCCGTGTGGGACAAGGAGGTGGACGTTTGCCTTTTCGGGAACAGGCTCTGCCGAGGATGCGCACCGTGAGAGATTGCGTCTTGGGGCAAGCAGAGATCCCAAAACGTGTTGTGCCTGTGAATAGGCTGCAGGGGGAAGGTGAAGACCAGCAACAGCTTTCAGGGCTGCCACCTTCCGTGTGGGACAAGGAGCCGGACGTTTGCCTTTTTGGGAACAGGCTCTGCCGAGGATGAGCACCGTGAGATGTTCCTTCTCTGGGCAAGCAGAGATCCCAAAACCTGTTGTGCCTGTGAATAGGCTACAGGGGGAAGGTGAAGACCAGCAAGAGCTTTCCGGGCTGCCACCTTCCGTGTGGGACAAGGAGCCGGACGTTTGCCTTTTCGGGAACAGGCTCTGCCGAGGATGCGCACCGTGAGGGATTGCGTCTTTGGGAAAGCAGAGATTCCCAGTGCGGTTGTGCCTGTGAATAGTCTGCAGGGGGAAGGTGAAGACCAGCAAGAGCTTTCAGGGCTGCCACCTTCCGTGTGGGACAAGGAGCCGGACGTTTGCCTTTTCGGGAACAGGCTCTGCCGAGGATGCGCACCGTGAGAGATTGCGTCTCTGGGAAAGCATAGATCCCAAAACCTGTTGTGCCTGTGAATAGGCTGCAGGGGGAAGGTGAAGACCAGCAAGAGCTTTCAGGGCTGCCACCTTCCGTGTGGGACAAGGAGCCGGACGTTTGCCTTTTCGGGAACAGGCTCTGCCGAGGATGCGCACCGTGAGATGTTCCTTCTCTGGGCAAGCAGAGATCCCAAAACCTGTTGTGCCTGTGAATAGGCTGCACGGGGAAGGTGAAGACCAGCAAGAGCTTTCCGGGCTGCCACCTTCCGTGTGGGACAAGGAGCCGGACGTTTGCCTTTTCGGGAACAAGCTCTGCCGAGGATGCGCACCGTGAGATGTTCCTTCTCTGGGCAAGCACAGATCCCCAAACCTGTTGTGCCTGTGAATAGGCTGCAGGGGGAAGGTGAAGACCAGCAAGAGCTTTCAGGGCTGCCACCTTCCGTGTGGGACAAGGAGCCGGACGTTTGCCTTTTCGGGAACAAGCTCTGCCGAGGATGCGCACCGTGAGAGATTGCGTCTCTGGGCAAGCACAGATCCCAAAACCTGTTGTGCCTGTGAATAGGCTGCAGGGGGAAGGCGAAGACCAGCAACAGCTTTCAGGGCTGCCACCTTCCGTGTGCGACAAGGAGCCGGACGTTTGCCTTTTCGGGAACAGGCTCTGCCGAGGATGCGCACCGTGAGGGATTGCGTCTTTGGGAAAGCAGAGATTCCCAGTGCGGTTGTGCCTGTGAATAGGCTGCAGGGGGAAGGTGAAGACCAGCAACAGCTTTCAGGGCTGCCACCTTCCATGTGGGACAAGGAGCCGGACGTTTGCCTTTTCGGGAACAGGCTCTGCCGAGGATGCGCACCTTGAGAGATTGCGTCTTTGGGAAAGCAGAGATTCCCAGTGCGGTTGTGCCTGTGAATAGGCTGCAGGGGGAAGGCGAAGACCAGCAAGAGCTTTCAGGTCTGCCACCTTCCGTGTGGGACAAGGAGCCGGACGTTTGCCTTTTCGGAAACAGGCTCTGCCGAGGATGCGCACCGTGAGATGTTCCTTCTCTGGGCAAGCAGAGATTCCCAAACCTGTTGTGCCTGTGAATAGGCTGCACGGGGGAAGGTGAAGACCAGCAACAGCTTTCCGGGCTGCCACCTTCCGTGTGGGACAAGGAGCCGGACGTTTGCCTTTTCGGGAACAGGCTCTGCCGAGGTTGCGCACCGTGAGAGATTGCGTCTTGGGGCAAGCACAGATCCCCAAACCTGTTGTGCCTGTGAATAGGCTGCACAGGGAAGGTGAAGACCAGCAAGAGCTTTCAGGGCTGCCACCTTCCGTGTGGGACAAGGAGCCGGACGTTTGCCTTTTCGGGAACAGGCTCTGCCGAGGATGCGCACCGTGAGATGTTCCTTCTCTGGGCAAGCACAGATCCCAAAACCTGTTGTGCCTGTGAATAGGCTGCAGGGGGAAGGTGAAGACCAGCAAGAGCTTTCAGGGCTGCCACCTTCCGTGTGGGACAAGGAGCCGGACGTTTGCCTTTTCGGGAACAGGCTCTGCCGAGGATGCGCACCGTGAGAGATTGCGTCTCTGGGAAAGCAGAGATTCCCAGTGCGGTTGTGCCTGTGAATAGGCTGCAGGGGGAAGGTGAAGACCAGCAAGAGCTTTCCGGGCTGCCACCTTCCGTGTGGGACAAGGAGCCAGACGTTTGCCTGTTCTGGAACAGGCTCTGCCGAGGATGCGCACCGTGAGAGATTGCGTCTCTGGGCAAGCAGAGATCCCAAAACCTGTTGTGCCTGTGAATAGGCTGCAGGGGGAAGGTGAAGACCAGCAAGAGCTTTCCGGGCTGCCACCTTCCGTGTGGGACAAGGAGCCGGACGTTTGCCTGTTCTGGAACAGGCTCTGCCGAGGATGCGCACCGTGAGGGATTGCGTCTTTGGGAAAGCAGAGATTCCCAGTGCGGTTGTGCCTGTGAATAGGCTGCAGGGGGAAGGTGAAGACCAGCAAGAGCTTTCAGGGCTGCCACCTTCCGTGTGGGACAAGGAGCCAGACGTTTGCCTTTTCGGGAACAGGCTCTGCCGAGGATGCGCACCGTGAGAGATTGCGTCTTTGGGAAAGCAGAGATTCCCAGTGCGGTTGTGCCTGTGAATATGCTGCAGGGGGAAGGTGAAGACCAGCAAGAGCTTTCAGGGCTGCCACCTTCCGTGTGGGACAAGGAGCCGGACATTTGCCTTTTCGGGAACAGGCTCTGCCGAGGATGCGCACCGTGAGATGTTCCTTCTCTGGGCAAGCACAGATCCCCAAACCTGTTGTGCCTGTGAATAGGCTGCAGGGGGAAGGTGAAGACCAGCAACAGCTTTCCGGGCTGCCACCTTCCGTGTGGGACAAGGAGCCGGACGTTTGCCTTTTCGGGAACAGGCTCTGCCGAGGATGCGCACCGTGAGAGATTGCGTCTCTGGGAAAGCACAGATCCCAAAACCTGTTGTGCCTGTGAATAGGCTGCAGGGGGAAGGTGAAGACCAGCAAGAGCTTTCAGGGCTGCCACCTTCCGTGTGGGACAAGGAGCCGGACGTTTGCCTTTTCGGGAACAGGCTCTGCCGAGGATGCGCACCGTGAGATGTTCCTTCTCTGGGCAAGCACAGATCCCAAAACCTGTTGTGCCTGTGAATAGGCTGCAGGGGGAAGGTGAAGACCAGCAACAGCTTTCAGGGCTGCCACCTTCCGTGTGGGACAAGGAGCCGGACGTTTGCCTTTTCGGGAACAGGCTCTGCCGAGGATGCGCACCGTGAGAGATTGCGTCTTGGGGCAAGCAGAGATCCCAAAACGTGTTGTGCCTGTGAATAGGCTGCAGGGGGAAGGTGAAGACCAGCAACAGCTTTCAGGGCTGCCACCTTCCGTGTGGGACAAGGAGCCGGACGTTTGCCTTTTCGGGAACAGGCTCTGCCGAGGATGAGCACCGTGAGATGTTCCTTCTCTGGGCAAGCAGAGATCCCAAAACCTGTTGTGCCTGTGAATAGGCTGCAGGGGGAAGGTGAAGACCAGCAAGAGCTTTCCGGGCTGCAACCTTCCGTGTGGGACAAGGAGCCGGACGTTTGCCTTTTCGGGAACAGGCTCTGCCGAGGATGCGCACCGTGAGGGATTGCGTCTTTGGGAAAGCAGAGATTCCCAGTGCGGTTGTGCCTGTGAATAGGCTGCAGGGGGAAGGTGAAGACCAGCAAGAGCTTTCAGGGCTGCCACCTTCCGTGTGGGACAAGGAGCCGGACGTTTGCCTTTTCGGGAACAGGCTCTGCCGAGGATGCGCACCGTGAGAGATTGCGTCTCTGGGAAAGCAGAGATTCCCAGTGCGGTTGTGCCTGTGAATAGGCTGCAGGGGGAAGGTGAAGACCAGCAAGAGCTTTCAGGGCTGCCACCTTCCGTGTGGGACAAGGAGCCGGACGTTTGCCTTTTCGGGAACAGGCTCTGCCGAGGATGCGCACCGTGAGATGTTCCTTCTCTGGGCAAGCAGAGATCCCCAAACCTGTTGTGCCTGTGAATAGGCTGCACGGGGAAGGTGAAGACCAGCAAGAGCTTTCCGGGCTGCCACCTTCCGTGTGGGACAAGGAGCCGGACGTTTGCCTTTTCGGGAACAGGCTCTGCCGAGGATGCGCACCGTGAGATGTTCCTTCTCTGGGCAAGCACAGATCCCCAAACCTGTTGTGCCTGTGAATAGGCTGCAGGGGGAAGGTGAAGACCAGCAAGAGCTTTCAGGGCTGCCACCTTCCGTGTGGGACAAGGAGCCGGACGTTTGCCTTTTCGGGAACAAGCTCTGCCGAGGATGCGCACCGTGAGAGATTGCGTCTCTGGGCAAGCACAGATCCCAAAACCTGTTGTGCCTGTGAATAGGCTGCAGGGGGAAGGCGAAGACCAGCAACAGCTTTCCGGGCTGCCACCTTCCGTGTGGGACAAGGAGCCGGATGTTTGCCTTTTCGGGAACAGGCTCTGCCGAGGATGCGCACCGTGAGAGATTGCGTCTTGGGGAAGCACAGATCCCAAAACCTGTTGTGCCTGTGAATAGGCTGCAGGGGGAAGGTGAAGACCAGCAACAGCTTTCAGGGCTGCCACCTTCCATGTGGGACAAGGAGCCGGACGTTTGCCTTTTCGGGAACAGGCTCTGCCGAGGATGCGCACCTTGAGAGAATGCGTCTTTGGGAAAGCAGAGATTCCCAGTGCGGTTGTGCCTGTGAATAGGCTGCAGGGGGAAGGTGAAGACCAGCAAGAGCTTTCAGGGCTGCCACCTTCCGTGTGGGACAAGGAGCCGGACGTTTGCCTTTTCGGGAACAGGCTCTGCCGAGGATGCGCACCGTGAGATGTTCCTTCTCTGGGCAAGCAGAGATTCCCAAACCTGTTGTGCCTGTGAATAGGCTGCACGGGGGAAGGTGAAGACCAGCAACAGCTTTCCGGGCTGCCACCTTCCGTGTGGGACAAGGAGCCGGACGTTTGCCTTTTCGGGAACAGGCTCTGCCGAGGATGCGCACCGTGAGAGATTGCGTCTTGGGGCAAGCACAGATCCCCAAACCTGTTGTGCCTGTGAATAGGCTGCACGGGGAAGGTGAAGACCAGCAAGAGCTTTCAGGGCTGCCACCTTCCGTGTGGGACAAGGAGCCGGACGTTTGCCTTTTCGGGAACAGGCTCTGCCGAGGATGCGCACCGTGAGATGTTCCTTCTCTGGGCAAGCACAGATCCCAAAACCTGTTGTGCCTGTGAATAGGCTGCAGGGGGAAGGTGAAGACCAGCAAGAGCTTTCAGGGCTGCCACCTTCCGTGTGGGACAAGGAGCCGGACGTTTGCCTTTTCGGGAACAGGCTCTGCCGAGGATGCGCACCGTGAGAGATTGCGTCTCTGGGAAAGCAGAGATTCCCAGTGCGGTTGTGCCTGTGAATAGGCTGCAGGGGGAAGGTGAAGACCAGCAAGAGCTTTCCGGGCTGCCACCTTCCGTGTGGGACAAGGAGCCGGACGTTTGCCTGTTCTGGAACAGGCTCTGCCGAGGATGCGCACCGTGAGATGTTCCTTCTCTGGGCAAGCAGAGATCCCAAAACCTGTTGTGCCTGTGAATAGGCTGCACGGGGAAGGCGAAGACCAGCAACAGCTTTCAGGGCTGCCACCTTCCGTGTGGGACAAGGAGCCGGACGTTTGCCTGTTCTGGAACAGGCTCTGCCGAGGATGCGCACCGTGAGGGATTGCGTCTTTGGGAAAGCAGAGATTCCCAGTGCGGTTGTGCCTGTGAATAGGCTGCAGGGGGAAGGTGAAGACCAGCAACAGCTTTCAGGGCTGCCACCTTCCATGTGGGACAAGGAGCCGGACGTTTGCCTTTTCGGGAACAGGCTCTGCCGAGGATGCGCACCGTGAGAGATTGGGTCTTTGGGAAAGCAGAGATTCCCAGTGCGGTTGTGCCTGTGAATAGGCTGCAGGGGGAAGGTGAAGACCAGCAAGAGCTTTCAGGGCTGCCACCTTCCGTGTGGGAGAAGGAGCCGGACGTTTGCCTTTTCGGGAACAGGCTCTGCCGAGGATGCGCACCGTGAGATGTTCCTTCTCTGGGCAAGCACAGATCCCAAAACCTGTTGTGCCTGTGAATAGGCTGCAGGGGGAAGGTGAAGACCAGCAACAGCTTTCAGGGCTGCCACCTTCCGTGTGGGACAAGGAGCCGGACGTTTGCCTTTTTGGGAACAGGCTCTGCCGAGGATGCGCACCGTGAGAGATTGCGTCTCTGGGAAAGCAGAGATTCCCAGTGCGGTTGTGCCTGTGAATAGGCTGCAGGGGGAAGGTGAAGACCAGCAAGAGCTTTCAGGGCTGCCACCTTCCGTGTGGGACAAGGAGCCGGACGTTTGCCTTTTCGGGAACAGGCTCTGCCGAGGATGCGCACCGTGAGAGATTGCGTCTCTGGGAAAGCATAGATCCCAAAACCTGTTGTGCCTGTGAATAGGCTGCAGGGGGAAGGTGAAGACCAGCAACAGCTTTCAGGGCTGCCACCTTCCGTGTGGGACAAGGAGCCGGACGTTTGCTTTTTTGGGAACAAGCTCTGCCGAGGATGCGCACCGTGAGATGTTCCTTCTCTGGGCAAGCATAGATCCCAAAACCTGTTGTGCCTGTGAATAGGCTGCAGGGGGAAGGTGAAGACCAGCAACAGCTTTCCGGGCTGCCACCTTCCGTGTGGGACAAGGAGCCGGACGTTTGCCTTTTCGGGAACAGGCTCTGCCGAGGATGCGCACCGTGAGGGATTGCGTCTTTGGGAAAGCAGAGATTCCCAGTGCGGTTGTGCCTGTGAATAGGCTGCAGGGGGAAGGTGAAGACCAGCAACAGCTTTCAGGGCTGCCACCTTCCGTGTGGGACAAGGAGCCGGACGTTTGCCTTTTCGGGAACAGGCTCTGCCGAGGATGCGCACCGTGAGAGATTGCGTCTCTGGGAAAGCAGAGATTCCCAGTGCGGTTGTGCCTGTGAATAGGCTGCAGGGGGAAGGCGAAGACCAGCAACAGCTTTCAGGGCTGCCACCTTCCGTGTGGGACAAGGAGCCGGACGTTTGCCTTTTCGGGAACAGGCTCTGCCGAGGATGCGCACCGTGAGATGTTCCTTCTCTGGGCAAGCACAGATCCCAAAACCTGTTGTGCCTGTGAATAGGCTGCAGGGGGAAGGTGAAGACCAGCAAGAGCTTTCAGGGCTGCCACCTTCCGTGTGGGACAAGGAGCCGGACGTTTGCCTTTTCGGGAACAGGCTCTGCCGAGGATGCGCACCGTGAGGGATTGCGTCTTTGGGAAAGCAGAGATTCCCAGTGCGGTGGTGCCTGTGAATAGGCTGCAGGGGGAAGGTGAAGACCAGCAACAGCTTTCAGGGCTGCCACCTTCCATGCGGGACAAGGAGCCGGACGTTTGCCTTTTCGGGAACAGGCTCTGCCGAGGATGCGCACCGTGAGAGATTGCGTCTTTGGGAAAGCAGAGATTCCCAGTGCGGTTGTGCCTGTGAATAGGCTGCAGGGGGAAGGCGAAGACCAGCAACAGCTTTCAGGGCTGCCACCTTCCGTGTGGGAAAAGGAGCCGGACGTTTGCCTTTTCGGGAACAGGCTCTGCCGAGGATGCGCACCGTGAGATGTTCCTTCTCTGGGCAAGCACAGATCCCAAAACCTGTTGTGCCTGTGAATAGGCTGCACGGGGGAAGGTGAAGACCAGCAAGAGCTTTCAGGGCTGCCACCTTCCGTGTGGGACAAGGAGCCGGACGTTTGCCTTTTCGGGAACAGGCTCTGCCGAGGTTGCGCACCGTGAGAGATTGCGTCTTGGGGCAAGCAGAGATCCCAAAACCTGTTGTGCCTGTGAATAGGCTGCAGGGGGAAGGTGAAGACCAGCAACAGCTTTCAGGGCTGCCACCTTCCGTGTGGGACAAGGAACCGGACGTTTGCCTTTTTGGGAACAGGCTCTGCCGAGGATGCGCACCGTGAGGGATTGCGTCTTTGGGAAAGCAGAGATTCCCAGTGCGGTTGTGCCTGTGAATAGGCTGCAGGGGGAAGGTGAAGACCAGCAAGAGCTTTCAGGGCTGCCACCTTCCGTGTGGGACAAGGAGCCGGACGTTTGCCTTTTCGGGAACAGGCTCTGCCGAGGATGCGCACCGTGAGATGTTCCTTCTCTGGGCAAGCAGAGATCCCAAAACCTGTTGTGCCTGTGAATAGGCTGCAGGGGGAAGGTGAAGACCAGCAACAGCTTTCAGGGCTGCCACCTTCCGTGTGGGACAAGGAGCCGGACGTTTGCTTTTTTGGGAACAAGCTCTGCCGAGGATGCGCACCGTGAGATGTTCCTTCTCTGGGCAAGCAGAGATCCCAAAACCTGTTGTGCCTGTGAATAGGCTGCAGGGGGAAGGTGAAGACCAGCAACAGCTTTCCGGGCTGCCACCTTCCGTGTGGGACAAGGAGCCGGACGTTTGCCTTTTCGGGAACAAGCTCTGCCGAGGATGCGCACCGTGAGAGATTGCGTCTCTGGGCAAGCAGAGATCCCAAAACCTGTTGTGCCTGTGAATAGGCTGCATGGGGAAGGCGAAGACCAGCAAGAGCTTTCAGGGCTGCCACCTTCCGTGTGGGACAAGGAGCCGGACGTTTGCCTTTTCAGGAACAGGCTCTGCCGAGGATGCGCACCGTGAGAGATTGCATCTCTAGGAAAGCAGAGATCCCCAAACCTGTTGTGCCTGTGAATAGGCTGCAGGGGGAAGGTGAGGACCAGCAACAGCTTTCAGGGCTGCCACCTTCCGTGTGGGACAAGGAGCCGGACGTTTGCCTTTTCGGGAACAGGCTCTGCCGAGGATGCGCACCGTGAGAGATTGCGTCTTGGGGCAAGCACAGATCCCCAAACCTGTTGTGCCTGTGAATAGGCTGCAGGGGGAAGGTGAAGACCAGCAAGAGCTTTCAGGGCTGCCACCTTCCGTGTGGGACAAGGAGCCGGACGTTTGCCTTTTTGGGAACAGGCTCTGCCGAGGATGCGCACCGTGAGGGATTGCGTCTTTGGGAAAGCAGAGATTCCCAGTGCGGTTGTGCCTGTGAATAGGCTGCAGGGGGAAGGTGAAGACCAGCAAGAGCTTTCAGGGCTGCCACCTTCCGTGTGGGACAAGGAGCCGGACGTTTGCCTTTTCGGGAACAGGCTCTGCCGAGGATGCGCACCGTGAGATGTTCCTTCTCTGGGCAAGCAGAGATCCCAAAACCTGTTGTGCCTGTGAATAGGCTGCAGGGGGAAGGTGAAGACCAGCAACAGCTTTCAGGGCTGCCACCTTCCGTGTGGGACAAGGAGCCGGACGTTTGCTTTTTTGGGAACAAGCTCTGCCGAGGATGCGCACCGTGAGATGTTCCTTCTCTGGGCAAGCAGAGATCCCAAAACCTGTTGTGCCTGTGAATAGGCTGCAGGGGGAAGGTGAAGACCAGCAACAGCTTTCCGGGCTGCCACCTTCCGTGTGGGACAAGGAGCCGGACGTTTGCCTTTTCGGGAACAAGCTCTGCCGAGGATGCGCACCGTGAGAGATTGCGTCTCTGGGCAAGCAGAGATCCCAAAACCTGTTGTGCCTGTGAATAGGCTGCATGGGGAAGGCGAAGACCAGCAAGAGCTTTCAGGGCTGCCACCTTCCGTGTGGGACAAGGAGCCGGACGTTTGCCTTTTCAGGAACAGGCTCTGCCGAGGATGCGCACCGTGAGAGATTGCATCTCTAGGAAAGCAGAGATCCCCAAACCTGTTGTGCCTGTGAATAGGCTGCAGGGGGAAGGTGAGGACCAGCAACAGCTTTCAGGGCTGCCACCTTCCGTGTGGGACAAGGAGCCGGACGTTTGCCTTTTCGGGAACAGGCTCTGCCGAGGATGCGCACCGTGAGAGATTGCGTCTTGGGGCAAGCACAGATCCCCAAACCTGTTGTGCCTGTGAATAGGCTGCAGGGGGAAGGTGAAGACCAGCAAGAGCTTTCAGGGCTGCCACCTTCCGTGTGGGACAAGGAGCCGGACGTTTGCCTTTTCGGGAACAGGCTCTGCCGAGGATGCGCACCGTGAGGGAATGCGTCTTTGGGAAAGCACAGATTCCCAAACCTGTTGTGCCTGTGAATAGGCTGCAGGGGGAAGGTGAAGACCAGCAAGAGCTTTCAGGGCTGCCACCTTCCGTGTGGGACAAGGAGCCGGACGTTTGCCTTTTCGGGAACAGGCTCTGCCGAGGATGCGCACCGTGAGATTTTGCGTCTTTGGGAAAGCAGAGATTCCCAGTGCGGTTGTGCCTGTGAATAGGCTGCAGGGGGAAGGTGAAGACCAGCAACAGCTTTCAGGGCTGCCACCTTCCATGTGGGACAAGGAGCCGGACGTTTGCCTTTTCGGGAACAGGCTCTGCCGAGGATGCGCACCGTGAGAGTTTGGGTCTTTGGGAAAGCAGAGATTCCCAGTGCGGTTGTGCCTGTGAATAGGCTGCACGGGGGAAGGTGAAGACCAGCAACAGCTTTCAGGGCTGCCACCTTCTGTGTGGGACAAGGAGCCGGACGTTTGCCTTTTCGGGAACAGGCTCTGCCGAGGATGCGCACCGTGAGATGTTCCTTCTCTGGGCAAGCACAGATCCCAAAACCTGTTGTGCCTGTGAATAGGCTGCAGGGGGAAGGTGAAGACCAGCAACAGCTTTCCGGGCTGCCACCTTCCGTGTGGGACAAGGAGCCGGACGTTTGCCTTTTTGGGAACAGGCTCTGCCGAGGATGCGCACCGTGAGGGATTGCGTCTTTGGGAAAGCAGAGATTCCCAGTGCGGTTGTGCCTGTGAATAGGCTGCAGGGGGAAGGTGAAGACCAGCAAGAGCTTTCAGGGCTGCCACCTTCCGTGTGGGACAAGGAGCCGGACGTTTGCCTTTTCGGGAACAGGCTCTGCCGAGGATGCGCACCGTGAGATGTTCCTTCTCTGGGCAAGCAGAGATCCCAAAACCTGTTGTGCCTGTGAATAGGCTGCAGGGGGAAGGTGAAGACCAGCAACAGCTTTCAGGGCTGCCACCTTCCGTGTGGGACAAGGAGCCGGACGTTTGCTTTTTTGGGAACAAGCTCTGCCGAGGATGCGCACCGTGAGATGTTCCTTCTCTGGGCAAGCAGAGATCCCAAAACCTGTTGTGCCTGTGAATAGGCTGCAGGGGGAAGGTGAAGACCAGCAACAGCTTTCCGGGCTGCCACCTTCCGTGTGGGACAAGGAGCCGGACGTTTGCCTTTTCGGGAACAAGCTCTGCCGAGGATGCGCACCGTGAGAGATTGCGTCTCTGGGCAAGCAGAGATCCCAAAACCTGTTGTGCCTGTGAATAGGCTGCATGGGGAAGGCGAAGACCAGCAAGAGCTTTCAGGGCTGCCACCTTCCGTGTGGGACAAGGAGCCGGACGTTTGCCTTTTCAGGAACAGGCTCTGCCGAGGATGCGCACCGTGAGAGATTGCATCTCTAGGAAAGCAGAGATCCCCAAACCTGTTGTGCCTGTGAATAGGCTGCAGGGGGAAGGTGAGGACCAGCAACAGCTTTCAGGGCTGCCACCTTCCGTGTGGGACAAGGAGCCGGACGTTTGCCTTTTCGGGAACAGGCTCTGCCGAGGATGCGCACCGTGAGAGATTGCGTCTTGGGGCAAGCACAGATCCCCAAACCTGTTGTGCCTGTGAATAGGCTGCAGGGGGAAGGTGAAGACCAGCAAGAGCTTTCAGGGCTGCCACCTTCCGTGTGGGACAAGGAGCCGGACGTTTGCCTTTTCGGGAACAGGCTCTGCCGAGGATGCGCACCGTGAGGGAATGCGTCTTTGGGAAAGCACAGATTCCCAAACCTGTTGTGCCTGTGAATAGGCTGCAGGGGGAAGGTGAAGACCAGCAAGAGCTTTCAGGGCTGCCACCTTCCGTGTGGGACAAGGAGCCGGACGTTTGCCTTTTCGGGAACAGGCTCTGCCGAGGATGCGCAACGTGAGATTTTGCGTCTTTGGGAAAGCAGAGATTCCCAGTGCGGTTGTGCCTGTGAATAGGCTGCAGGGGGAAGGTGAAGACCAGCAACAGCTTTCAGGGCTGCCACCTTCCATGTGGGACAAGGAGCCGGACGTTTGCCTTTTCGGGAACAGGCTCTGCCGAGGATGCGCACCGTGAGAGTTTGGGTCTTTGGGAAAGCAGAGATTCCCAGTGCGGTTGTGCCTGTGAATAGGCTGCACGGGGGAAGGTGAAGACCAGCAACAGCTTTCAGGGCTGCCACCTTCTGTGTGGGACAAGGAGCCGGACGTTTGCCTTTTCGGGAACAGGCTCTGCCGAGGATGCGCACCGTGAGATGTTCCTTCTCTGGGCAAGCACAGATCCCAAAACCTGTTGTGCCTGTGAATAGGCTGCAGGGGGAAGGTGAAGACCAGCAACAGCTTTCCGGGCTGCCACCTTCCGTGTGGGACAAGGAGCCGGACGTTTGCCTTTTCGGGAACAGGCTCTGCCGAGGATGCGCACCGTGAGATGTTC
The DNA here is from genome assembly GCF_947461875.1 of Haliaeetus albicilla. Classification (NCBI taxonomy): domain Eukaryota; kingdom Metazoa; phylum Chordata; class Aves; order Accipitriformes; family Accipitridae; genus Haliaeetus; species Haliaeetus albicilla. The sequence goes on from NC_091512.1 coordinate 3,356,244, forward strand.
CTTCTCTGGGCAAGCACAGATCCCAAAACCTGTTGTGCCTGTGAATAGGCTGCAGGGGGAAGGTGAAGACCAGCAAGAGCTTTCAGGGCTGCCACCTTCCGTGTGGGACAAGGAGCCGGATGTTTGCCTTTTCGGGAACAGGCTCAGCCGAGGATGCGCACCGTGAGAGAATGCGTCTTTGGGAAAGCAGAGATTCCCAGTGCGGTTGTGCCTGTGAATAGGCTGCAGGGGGAAGGTGAAGACCAGCAAGAGCTTTCAGGGCTGCCACCTTCCGTGTGGGACAAGGAGCCGGACGTTTGCCTTTTCGGGAACAGGCTCTGCCGAGGATGCGCACCATGAGATGTTCCTTCTCTGGGCAAGCACAGATCCCAAAACCTGTTGTGCCTGTGAATAGGCTGCAGGGGGAAGGTGAAGACCAGCAAGAGCTTTCCGGGCTGCCACCTTCCGTGTGGGACAAGGAGCCGGACGTTTGCCTTTTCGGGAACAGGCTCTGCCGAGGATGCGCACCGTGAGAGATTGCGTCTCTGGGAAAGCAGAGATTCCCAGGGCGGTTGTGCCTGTGAATAGGTTGCAGGGGGAAGGTGAAGACCAGCAAGAGCTTTCAGGGCTGCCACCTTCCGTGTGGGACAAGGAGCCGGACGGTTGCCTTTTCGGGAACAGGCTGTGCCGAGGATGCGCACCGTGAGAGATTCCTTCTCTGGGCAAGCAGAGATCCCAAAACCTGTTGTGCCTGTGAATAGGCTGCACGGGGGAAGGTGAAGACCAGCAACAGCTTTCAGGGCTGCCACCTTCCGTGTGGGACAAGGAGCCGGACGTTTGCCTTTTTGGGAACAAGCTCTGCCAAGGATGCGCACCGTGAGAGATTGCGTCTCTGGGAAAGCAGAGATCCCAAAACCTGTTGTGCCTGTGAATAGGCTGCACGGGGAAGGTGAAGACCAGCAACAGCTTTCCGGGCTGCCACCTTCCGTGTGGGACAAGGAGCCGGACGTTTGCTTTTTTGGGAACAGGCTCTGCCGAGGATGCGCACCGTGAGATGTTCCTTCTCTGGGCAAGCACAGATCCCAAAACCTGTTGTGCCTGTGAATAGGCTGCAGGGGGAAGGTGAAGACCAGCAAGAGCTTTCCGGGCTGCCACCTTCCGTGTGGGACAAGGAGCCGGACGTTTGCCTTTTTGGGAACAAGCTCTGCCGAGGATGCGCACCGTGAGAGATTGCGTCTCTGGGCAAGCAGAGATCCCAAAGCCTGTTGTGCCTGTGAATAGGCTGCAGGGGGAAGGTGAAGACCAGCAAGAGCTTTCAGGGCTGCCACCTTCCGTGTGGGACAAGGAGCCGGACGTTTGCCTTTTCGGGAACAGGCTCTGCCGAGGATGCGCACCCTGAGGGATTGCGTCTTTGGGAAAGCAGAGATTCCCAGTGCGGTTGTGCCTGTGAATAGGCTGCAGGGGGAAGGTGAAGACCAGCAAGAGCTTTCAGGGCTGCCACCTTCCGTGTGGGACAAGGAGCCGGACGTTTGCCTTTTCGGGAACAGGCTCTGCCGAGGATGCGCACCGTGAGAGATTGCGTCTCTGGGAAAGCAGAGATTCCCAGTGCGGTTGTGCCTGTGAATAGGCTGCAGGGGGAAGGTGAAGACCAGCAAGAGCTTTCAGGGCTGCCACCTTCCGTGTGGGACAAGGAGCCGGATGTTTGCCTTTTCGGGAACAGGTTCTGCCGAGGATGCGCACCGTGAGGGATTGCGTCTTTGGGAAAGCAGAGATTCCCAGTGCGGTTGTGCCTGTGAATAGGCTGCAGGGGGAAGGTGAAGACCAGCAACAGCTTTCCGGGCTGCCACCTTCCGTGTGGGACAAGGAGCTGGACGTTTGCCTTTTCGGGAACAGGCTCTGCCGAGGATGCGCACCGTGAGATGTTCCTTCTCTGGGCAAGCAGAGATCCCAAAACCTGTTGTGCCTGTGAATAGGCTGCAGGGGGAAGGTGAAGACCAGCAAGAGCTTTCCGGGCTGCCACCTTCCGTGTGGGACAGGAGCCGGACGTTTGCCTTTTCGGGAACAGGCTCTGCCGAGGATGCGCACCGTGAGGGATTGCGTCTTTGGGAAAGCAGAGATTCCCAGTGCGGTTGTGCCTGTGAATAGGCTGCAGGGGGAAGGTGAAGACCAGCAAGAGCTTTCAGGGCTGCCACCTTCCGTGTGGGACAAGGAGCCGGACGTTTGCCTTTTCGGGAACAGGCTCTGCCGAGGATGCGCACCGTGAGAGATTGCGTCTCTGGGAAAGCAGAGATTCCCAGTGCGGTTGTGGCTGTGAATAGGCTGCAGGGGGAAGGTGAAGACCAGCAAGAGCTTTCAGGGCTGCCACCTTCCGTGTGGGACAAGGAGCCGGACGTTTGCCTTTTTGGGAACAGGCTCTGCCGAGGATGCGCACCGTGAGATGTTCCTTCTCTGGGCAAGTAGAGATCCCAAAACCTGTTGTGCCTGTGAATAGGCTGCAGGGGGAAGTTGAAGACCAGCAAGAGCTTTCAGGGCTGCCACCTTCCGTGTGGGACAAGGAGCCGGACGTTTGCCTTTTCGGGAACAAGCTCTGTGGAGAATGCGCACCGTGAGATGTTCCTTCTCTGGGCAAGCACAGATCCCAAAACCTGTTGTGCCTGTGAATAGGCTGCAGGGGGAAGGTGAAGACCAGCAACAGCCTTCCGGGCTGCCACCTTCCGTGTGGGACAAGGAGCCGGACGTTTGCCTTTTCGGGAACAGGCTCTGCCGAGGATGCACACCGTGAGAGATTGCGTCTCTGGGAAAGCAGAGATTCCCAGTGCGGTTGTGCCTGTGAATAGGCTGCAGGGGGAAGGTGAAGACCAGCAAGAGCTTTCAGGGCTGCCACCTTCCGTGTGGGACAAGGAGCCGGACGTTTGCCTTTTCGGGAACAGGCTCTGCCGAGGATGCACACCGTGAGATGTTCCTTCTCTGGGCAAGCAGAGATCCCAAAACCTGTTGTGCCTGTGAATAGGCTGCACGGGGAAGGTGAAGACCAGCAAGAGCTTTCCGGGCTGCCACCTTCCGTGTGGGACAAGGAGCCGGACGTTTGCCTTTTCGGGAACAAGCTCTGCCGAGGATGCGCACCGTGAGATGTTCCTTCTCTGGGCAAGCAGAGATCCCAAAACCTGTTGTGCCTGTGAATAGGCTGCAGGGGGAAGGTGAAGACCAGCAACAGCTTTCCAGGCTGCCACCTTCCGTGTGGGACAAGGAGCCGGACGTTTGCCTTTTCGGGAACAAGCTCTGCCGAGGATGCGCACCGTGAGAGATTGCGTCTCTGGGAAAGCATAGATCCCAAAACCTGTTGTGCCTGTGAATAGGCTGCTTGGGGAAGGCGAAGACCAGCAACAGCTTTCAGGGCTGCCACCTTCCGTGTGGGACAAGGAGCCGGACGTTTGCCTTTTCGGGAACAGGCTCTGCCGAGGATGCGCACCGTGAGAGATTGCGTCTCTGGGAAAGCACAGATCCCCAAACCTGTTGTGCCTGTGAATAGGCTGCAGGGGGAAGGTGAAGACCAGCAACAGCTTTCAGGGCTGCCACCTTCCGTGTGGGACAAGGAGCCGGACATTTGCCTTTTCGGGAACAGGCTCTGCCGAGGATGCGCACCGTGAGAGATTGCGTCTTGGGGCAAGCACAGATCCCAAAACCTGTTGTGCCTGTGAATAGGCTGCAGGGGGAAGGTGAAGACCAGCAAGAGCTTTCAGGGCTGCCACCTTCCGTGTGGGACAAGGAGCCGGACGTTTGCCTTTTCGGGAACAGGCTCTGCCGAGGATGCGCACCGTGAGATGTTCCTTCTCTGGGCAAGCAGAGATCCCAAAACCTGTTGTGCCTGTGAATAGGCTGCAGGGGGAAGGTGAAGACCAGCAAGAGCTTTCCGGGCTGCCACCTTCCGTGTGGGACAAGGAGCCGGACGTTTGCCTTTTCGGGAACAGGCTCTGCCGAGGATGCGCACCGTGAGAGATTGCATCTCTGGGAAAGCAGAGATCCCAAAACCTGTTGTGCCTGTGAATAGGCTGCAGGGGGAAGGTGAAGACCAGCAAGAGCTTTCAGGGCTGCCACCTTCCGTGTGGGACAAGGAGGTGGACGTTTGCCTTTTCGGGAACAGGCTCTGCCGAGGATGCGCACCGTGAGAGATTGCGTCTTGGGGCAAGCAGAGATCCCAAAACGTGTTGTGCCTGTGAATAGGCTGCAGGGGGAAGGTGAAGACCAGCAACAGCTTTCAGGGCTGCCACCTTCCGTGTGGGACAAGGAGCCGGACGTTTGCCTTTTTGGGAACAGGCTCTGCCGAGGATGAGCACCGTGAGATGTTCCTTCTCTGGGCAAGCAGAGATCCCAAAACCTGTTGTGCCTGTGAATAGGCTGCAGGGGGAAGGTGAAGACCAGCAAGAGCTTTCCGGGCTGCCACCTTCCGTGTGGGACAAGGAGCCGGACGTTTGCCTTTTCGGGAACAGGCTCTGCCGAGGATGCGCACCGTGAGGGATTGCGTCTTTGGGAAAGCAGAGATTCCCAGTGCGGTTGTGCCTGTGAATAGTCTGCAGGGGGAAGGTGAAGACCAGCAAGAGCTTTCAGGGCTGCCACCTTCCGTGTGGGACAAGGAGCCGGACGTTTGCCTTTTCGGGAACAGGCTCTGCCGAGGATGCGCACCGTGAGAGATTGCGTCTCTGGGAAAGCATAGATCCCAAAACCTGTTGTGCCTGTGAATAGGCTGCAGGGGGAAGGTGAAGACCAGCAAGAGCTTTCAGGGCTGCCACCTTCCGTGTGGGACAAGGAGCCGGACGTTTGCCTTTTCGGGAACAGGCTCTGCCGAGGATGCGCACCGTGAGATGTTCCTTCTCTGGGCAAGCAGAGATCCCAAAACCTGTTGTGCCTGTGAATAGGCTGCACGGGGAAGGTGAAGACCAGCAAGAGCTTTCCGGGCTGCCACCTTCCGTGTGGGACAAGGAGCCGGACGTTTGCCTTTTCGGGAACAAGCTCTGCCGAGGATGCGCACCGTGAGATGTTCCTTCTCTGGGCAAGCACAGATCCCCAAACCTGTTGTGCCTGTGAATAGGCTGCAGGGGGAAGGTGAAGACCAGCAAGAGCTTTCAGGGCTGCCACCTTCCGTGTGGGACAAGGAGCCGGACGTTTGCCTTTTCGGGAACAGGCTCTGCCGAGGATGCGCACCGTGAGGGATTGCGTCTTTGGGAAAGCAGAGATTCCCAGTGCGGTTGTGCCTGTGAATAGGCTGCAGGGGGAAGGTGAAGACCAGCAACAGCTTTCAGGGCTGCCACCTTCCATGTGGGACAAGGAGCCGGACGTTTGCCTTTTCGGGAACAGGCTCTGCCGAGGATGCGCACCTTGAGAGATTGCGTCTTTGGGAAAGCAGAGATTCCCAGTGCGGTTGTGCCTGTGAATAGGCTGCAGGGGGAAGGCGAAGACCAGCAAGAGCTTTCAGGTCTGCCACCTTCCGTGTGGGACAAGGAGCCGGACGTTTGCCTTTTCGGAAACAGGCTCTGCCGAGGATGCGCACCGTGAGATGTTCCTTCTCTGGGCAAGCAGAGATTCCCAAACCTGTTGTGCCTGTGAATAGGCTGCACGGGGGAAGGTGAAGACCAGCAACAGCTTTCCGGGCTGCCACCTTCCGTGTGGGACAAGGAGCCGGACGTTTGCCTTTTCGGGAACAGGCTCTGCCGAGGATGCGCACCGTGAGAGATTGCGTCTTGGGGCAAGCACAGATCCCCAAACCTGTTGTGCCTGTGAATAGGCTGCACAGGGAAGGTGAAGACCAGCAAGAGCTTTCAGGGCTGCCACCTTCCGTGTGGGACAAGGAGCCGGACGTTTGCCTTTTCGGGAACAGGCTCTGCCGAGGATGCGCACCGTGAGATGTTCCTTCTCTGGGCAAGCACAGATCCCAAAACCTGTTGTGCCTGTGAATAGGCTGCAGGGGGAAGGTGAAGACCAGCAAGAGCTTTCAGGGCTGCCACCTTCCGTGTGGGACAAGGAGCCGGACGTTTGCCTTTTCGGGAACAGGCTCTGCCGAGGATGCGCACCGTGAGAGATTGCGTCTCTGGGAAAGCAGAGATTCCCAGTGCGGTTGTGCCTGTGAATAGGCTGCAGGGGGAAGGTGAAGACCAGCAAGAGCTTTCCGGGCTGCCACCTTCCGTGTGGGACAAGGAGCCAGACGTTTGCCTGTTCTGGAACAGGCTCTGCCGAGGATGCGCACCGTGAGAGATTGCGTCTCTGGGCAAGCAGAGATCCCAAAACCTGTTGTGCCTGTGAATAGGCTGCAGGGGGAAGGTGAAGACCAGCAAGAGCTTTCCGGGCTGCCACCTTCCGTGTGGGACAAGGAGCCGGACGTTTGCCTGTTCTGGAACAGGCTCTGCCGAGGATGCGCACCGTGAGGGATTGCGTCTTTGGGAAAGCAGAGATTCCCAGTGCGGTTGTGCCTGTGAATAGGCTGCAGGGGGAAGGTGAAGACCAGCAAGAGCTTTCAGGGCTGCCACCTTCCGTGTGGGACAAGGAGCCAGACGTTTGCCTTTTCGGGAACAGGCTCTGCCGAGGATGCGCACCGTGAGAGATTGCGTCTTTGGGAAAGCAGAGATTCCCAGTGCGGTTGTGCCTGTGAATATGCTGCAGGGGGAAGGTGAAGACCAGCAAGAGCTTTCAGGGCTGCCACCTTCCGTGTGGGACAAGGAGCCGGACATTTGCCTTTTCGGGAACAGGCTCTGCCGAGGATGCGCACCGTGAGATGTTCCTTCTCTGGGCAAGCACAGATCCCCAAACCTGTTGTGCCTGTGAATAGGCTGCAGGGGGAAGGTGAAGACCAGCAACAGCTTTCCGGGCTGCCACCTTCCGTGTGGGACAAGGAGCCGGACGTTTGCCTTTTCGGGAACAGGCTCTGCCGAGGATGCGCACCGTGAGAGATTGCGTCTCTGGGAAAGCACAGATCCCAAAACCTGTTGTGCCTGTGAATAGGCTGCAGGGGGAAGGTGAAGACCAGCAAGAGCTTTCAGGGCTGCCACCTTCCGTGTGGGACAAGGAGCCGGACGTTTGCCTTTTCGGGAACAGGCTCTGCCGAGGATGCGCACCGTGAGATGTTCCTTCTCTGGGCAAGCACAGATCCCCAAACCTGTTGTGCCTGTGAATAGGCTGCAGGGGGAAGGTGAAGACCAGCAACAGCTTTCAGGGCTGCCACCTTCCGTGTGGGACAAGGAGCCGGACGTTTGCCTTTTCGGGAACAGGCTCTGCCGAGGATGCGCACCGTGAGAGATTGCGTCTTGGGGCAAGCAGAGATCCCAAAACCTGTTGTGCCTGTGAATAGGCTGCAGGGGGAAGGTGAAGACCAGCAACAGCTTTCAGGGCTGCCACCTTCCGTGTGGGACAAGGAGCCGGACGTTTGCCTTTTCGGGAACAGGCTCTGCCGAGGATGAGCACCGTGAGATGTTCCTTCTCTGGGCAAGCAGAGATCCCAAAACCTGTTGTGCCTGTGAATAGGCTGCAGGGGGAAGGTGAAGACCAGCAAGAGCTTTCCGGGCTGCAACCTTCCGTGTGGGACAAGGAGCCGGACGTTTGCCTTTTCGGGAACAGGCTCTGCCGAGGATGCGCACCGTGAGGGATTGCGTCTTTGGGAAAGCAGAGATTCCCAGTGCGGTTGTGCCTGTGAATAGGCTGCAGGGGGAAGGTGAAGACCAGCAAGAGCTTTCAGGGCTGCCACCTTCCGTGTGGGACAAGGAGCCGGACGTTTGCCTTTTCGGGAACAGGCTCTGCCGAGGATGCGCACCGTGAGAGATTGCGTCTCTGGGAAAGCAGAGATTCCCAGTGCGGTTGTGCCTGTGAATAGGCTGCAGGGGGAAGGTGAAGACCAGCAAGAGCTTTCAGGGCTGCCACCTTCCGTGTGGGACAAGGAGCCGGACGTTTGCCTTTTCGGGAACAGGCTCTGCCGAGGATGCGCACCGTGAGATGTTCCTTCTCTGGGCAAGCAGAGATCCCCAAACCTGTTGTGCCTGTGAATAGGCTGCACGGGGAAGGTGAAGACCAGCAAGAGCTTTCCGGGCTGCCACCTTCCGTGTGGGACAAGGAGCCGGACGTTTGCCTTTTCGGGAACAGGCTCTGCCGAGGATGCGCACCGTGAGATGTTCCTTCTCTGGGCAAGCACAGATCCCCAAACCTGTTGTGCCTGTGAATAGGCTGCAGGGGGAAGGTGAAGACCAGCAAGAGCTTTCAGGGCTGCCACCTTCCGTGTGGGACAAGGAGCCGGACGTTTGCCTTTTCGGGAACAAGCTCTGCCGAGGATGCGCACCGTGAGAGATTGCGTCTCTGGGCAAGCACAGATCCCAAAACCTGTTGTGCCTGTGAATAGGCTGCAGGGGGAAGGCGAAGACCAGCAACAGCTTTCCGGGCTGCCACCTTCCGTGTGGGACAAGGAGCCGGATGTTTGCCTTTTCGGGAACAGGCTCTGCCGAGGATGCGCACCGTGAGAGATTGCGTCTTGGGGAAGCACAGATCCCCAAACCTGTTGTGCCTGTGAATAGGCTGCACGGGGAAGGTGAAGACCAGCAACAGCTTTCAGGGCTGCCACCTTCCATGTGGGACAAGGAGCCGGACGTTTGCCTTTTCGGGAACAGGCTCTGCCGAGGATGCGCACCTTGAGAGAATGCGTCTTTGGGAAAGCAGAGATTCCCAGTGCGGTTGTGCCTGTGAATAGGCTGCAGGGGGAAGGTGAAGACCAGCAAGAGCTTTCAGGGCTGCCACCTTCCGTGTGGGACAAGGAGCCGGACGTTTGCCTTTTCGGGAACAGGCTCTGCCGAGGATGCGCACCGTGAGATGTTCCTTCTCTGGGCAAGCAGAGATTCCCAAACCTGTTGTGCCTGTGAATAGGCTGCACGGGGGAAGGTGAAGACCAGCAACAGCTTTCCGGGCTGCCACCTTCCGTGTGGGACAAGGAGCCGGACGTTTGCCTTTTCGGGAACAGGCTCTGCCGAGGATGCGCACCGTGAGAGATTGCGTCTTGGGGCAAGCACAGATCCCCAAACCTGTTGTGCCTGTGAATAGGCTGCACGGGGAAGGTGAAGACCAGCAAGAGCTTTCAGGGCTGCCACCTTCCGTGTGGGACAAGGAGCCGGACGTTTGCCTTTTCGGGAACAGGCTCTGCCGAGGATGCGCACCGTGAGATGTTCCTTCTCTGGGCAAGCACAGATCCCAAAACCTGTTGTGCCTGTGAATAGGCTGCAGGGGGAAGGTGAAGACCAGCAAGAGCTTTCAGGGCTGCCACCTTCCGTGTGGGACAAGGAGCCGGACGTTTGCCTTTTCGGGAACAGGCTCTGCCGAGGATGCGCACCGTGAGAGATTGCGTCTCTGGGAAAGCAGAGATTCCCAGTGCGGTTGTGCCTGTGAATAGGCTGCAGGGGGAAGGTGAAGACCAGCAAGAGCTTTCCGGGCTGCCACCTTCCGTGTGGGACAAGGAGCCGGACGTTTGCCTGTTCTGGAACAGGCTCTGCCGAGGATGCGCACCGTGAGATGTTCCTTCTCTGGGCAAGCAGAGATCCCAAAACCTGTTGTGCCTGTGAATAGGCTGCACGGGGAAGGCGAAGACCAGCAACAGCTTTCAGGGCTGCCACCTTCCGTGTGGGACAAGGAGCCGGACGTTTGCCTGTTCTGGAACAGGCTCTGCCGAGGATGCGCACCGTGAGGGATTGCGTCTCTGGGAAAGCAGAGATTCCCAGTGCGGTTGTGCCTGTGAATAGGCTGCAGGGGGAAGGTGAAGACCAGCAACAGCTTTCAGGGCTGCCACCTTCCATGTGGGACAAGGAGCCGGACGTTTGCCTTTTCGGGAACAGGCTCTGCCGAGGATGCGCACCGTGAGAGATTGGGTCTTTGGGAAAGCAGAGATTCCCAGTGCGGTTGTGCCTGTGAATAGGCTGCAGGGGGAAGGTGAAGACCAGCAAGAGCTTTCAGGGCTGCCACCTTCCGTGTGGGAGAAGGAGCCGGACGTTTGCCTTTTCGGGAACAGGCTCTGCCGAGGATGCGCACCGTGAGATGTTCCTTCTCTGGGCAAGCACAGATCCCAAAACCTGTTGTGCCTGTGAATAGGCTGCAGGGGGAAGGTGAAGACCAGCAACAGCTTTCAGGGCTGCCACCTTCCGTGTGGGACAAGGAGCCGGACGTTTGCCTTTTCGGGAACAGGCTCTGCCGAGGATGCGCACCGTGAGAGATTGCGTCTCTGGGAAAGCATAGATCCCAAAACCTGTTGTGCCTGTGAATAGGCTGCAGGGGGAAGGTGAAGACCAGCAACAGCTTTCAGGGCTGCCACCTTCCGTGTGGGACAAGGAGCCGGACGTTTGCTTTTTTGGGAACAAGCTCTGCCGAGGATGCGCACCGTGAGATGTTCCTTCTCTGGGCAAGCATAGATCCCAAAACCTGTTGTGCCTGTGAATAGGCTGCAGGGGGAAGGTGAAGACCAGCAAGAGCTTTCAGGGCTGCCACCTTCCGTGTGGGACAAGGAGCCGGACGTTTGCCTTTTCGGGAACAGGCTCTGCCGAGGATGCGCACCGTGAGGGATTGCGTCTTTGGGAAAGCAGAGATTCCCAGTGCGGTTGTGCCTGTGAATAGGCTGCAGGGGGAAGGTGAAGACCAGCAACAGCTTTCAGGGCTGCCACCTTCCGTGTGGGACAAGGAGCCGGACGTTTGCCTTTTCGGGAACAGGCTCTGCCGAGGATGCGCACCGTGAGAGATTGCGTCTCTGGGAAAGCAGAGATTCCCAGTGCGGTTGTGCCTGTGAATAGGCTGCAGGGGGAAGGCGAAGACCAGCAACAGCTTTCAGGGCTGCCACCTTCCGTGTGGGACAAGGAGCCGGACGTTTGCCTTTTCGGGAACAGGCTCTGCCGAGGATGCGCACCGTGAGATGTTCCTTCTCTGGGCAAGCACAGATCCCAAAACCTGTTGTGCCTGTGAATAGGCTGCAGGGGGAAGGTGAAGACCAGCAAGAGCTTTCAGGGCTGCCACCTTCCGTGTGGGACAAGGAGCCGGACGTTTGCCTTTTCGGGAACAAGCTCTGCCGAGGATGCGCACCGTGAGAGATTGCGTCTCTGGGCAAGCACAGATCCCAAAACCTGTTGTGCCTGTGAATAGGCTGCAGGGGGAAGGCGAAGACCAGCAACAGCTTTCCGGGCTGCCACCTTCCGTGTGGGACAAGGAGCCGGATGTTTGCCTTTTCGGGAACAGGCTCTGCCGAGGATGCGCACCGTGAGAGATTGCGTCTTGGGGAAGCACAGATCCCCAAACCTGTTGTGCCTGTGAATAGGCTGCACGGGGAAGGTGAAGACCAGCAACAGCTTTCAGGGCTGCCACCTTCCATGTGGGACAAGGAGCCGGACGTTTGCCTTTTCGGGAACAGGCTCTGCCGAGGATGCGCACCTTGAGAGAATGCGTCTTTGGGAAAGCAGAGATTCCCAGTGCGGTTGTGCCTGTGAATAGGCTGCAGGGGGAAGGTGAAGACCAGCAAGAGCTTTCAGGGCTGCCACCTTCCGTGTGGGACAAGGAGCCGGACGTTTGCCTTTTCGGGAACAGGCTCTGCCGAGGATGCGCACCGTGAGATGTTCCTTCTCTGGGCAAGCAGAGATTCCCAAACCTGTTGTGCCTGTGAATAGGCTGCACGGGGGAAGGTGAAGACCAGCAACAGCTTTCCGGGCTGCCACCTTCCGTGTGGGACAAGGAGCCGGACGTTTGCCTTTTCGGGAACAGGCTCTGCCGAGGATGCGCACCGTGAGAGATTGCGTCTTGGGGCAAGCACAGATCCCCAAACCTGTTGTGCCTGTGAATAGGCTGCACGGGGAAGGTGAAGACCAGCAAGAGCTTTCAGGGCTGCCACCTTCCGTGTGGGACAAGGAGCCGGACGTTTGCCTTTTCGGGAACAGGCTCTGCCGAGGATGCGCACCGTGAGATGTTCCTTCTCTGGGCAAGCACAGATCCCAAAACCTGTTGTGCCTGTGAATAGGCTGCAGGGGGAAGGTGAAGACCAGCAAGAGCTTTCCGGGCTGCCACCTTCCGTGTGGGACAAGGAGCCGGACGTTTGCCTTTTCGGGAACAGGCTCTGCCGAGGATGCGCACCGTGAGAGATTGCGTCTCTGGGAAAGCAGAGATTCCCAGGGCGGTTGTGCCTGTGAATAGGCTGCAGGGGGAAGGTGAAGACCAGCAAGAGCTTTCCGGGCTGCCACCTTCCGTGTGGGACAAGGAGCCGGACGTTTGCCTGTTCTGGAACAGGCTCTGCCGAGGATGCGCACCGTGAGATGTTCCTTCTCTGGGCAAGCAGAGATCCCAAAACCTGTTGTGCCTGTGAATAGGCTGCACGGGGAAGGCGAAGACCAGCAACAGCTTTCAGGGCTGCCACCTTCCGTGTGGGACAAGGAGCCGGACGTTTGCCTGTTCTGGAACAGGCTCTGCCGAGGATGCGCACCGTGAGGGATTGCGTCTTTGGGAAAGCAGAGATTCCCAGTGCGGTTGTGCCTGTGAATAGGCTGCAGGGGGAAGGTGAAGACCAGCAACAGCTTTCAGGGCTGCCACCTTCCATGTGGGACAAGGAGCCGGACGTTTGCCTTTTCGGGAACAGGCTCTGCCGAGGATGCGCACCGTGAGAGATTGGGTCTTTGGGAAAGCAGAGATTCCCAGTGCGGTTGTGCCTGTGAATAGGCTGCACGGGGGAAGGTGAAGACCAGCAAGAGCTTTCAGGGCTGCCACCTTCCGTGTGGGAGAAGGAGCCGGACGTTTGCCTTTTCGGGAACAGGCTCTGCCGAGGATGCGCACCGTGAGATGTTCCTTCTCTGGGCAAGCACAGATCCCAAAACCTGTTGTGCCTGTGAATAGGCTGCAGGGGGAAGGTGAAGACCAGCAACAGCTTTCAGGGCTGCCACCTTCCGTGTGGGACAAGGAGCCGGACGTTTGCCTTTTTGGGAACAGGCTCTGCCGAGGATGCGCACCGTGAGAGATTGCGTCTCTGGGAAAGCAGAGATTCCCAGTGCGGTTGTGCCTGTGAATAGGCTGCAGGGGGAAGGTGAAGACCAGCAAGAGCTTTCCGGGCTGCCACCTTCCGTGTGGGACAAGGAGCCGGACGTTTGCCTTTTCGGGAACAGGCTCTGCCGAGGATGCGCACCGTGAGAGATTGCGTCTCTGGGAAAGCATAGATCCCAAAACCTGTTGTGCCTGTGAATAGGCTGCAGGGGGAAGGTGAAGACCAGCAACAGCTTTCAGGGCTGCCACCTTCCGTGTGGGACAAGGAGCCGGACGTTTGCTTTTTTGGGAACAAGCTCTGCCGAGGATGCGCACCGTGAGATGTTCCTTCTCTGGGCAAGCATAGATCCCAAAACCTGTTGTGCCTGTGAATAGGCTGCAGGGGGAAGGTGAAGACCAGCAAGAGCTTTCAGGGCTGCCACCTTCCGTGTGGGACAAGGAGCCGGACGTTTGCCTTTTCGGGAACAGGCTCTGCCGAGGATGCGCACCGTGAGGGATTGCGTCTTTGGGAAAGCAGAGATTCCCAGTGCGGTTGTGCCTGTGAATAGGCTGCAGGGGGAAGGTGAAGACCAGCAACAGCTTTCAGGGCTGCCACCTTCCGTGTGGGACAAGGAGCCGGACGTTTGCCTTTTCGGGAACAGGCTCTGCCGAGGATGCGCACCGTGAGAGATTGCGTCTCTGGGAAAGCAGAGATTCCCAGTGCGGTTGTGCCTGTGAATAGGCTGCAGGGGGAAGGCGAAGACCAGCAACAGCTTTCAGGGCTGCCACCTTCCGTGTGGGACAAGGAGCCGGACGTTTGCCTTTTCGGGAACAGGCTCTGCCGAGGATGCGCACCGTGAGATGTTCCTTCTCTGGGCAAGCACAGATCCCAAAACCTGTTGTGCCTGTGAATAGGCTGCAGGGGGAAGGTGAAGACCAGCAAGAGCTTTCAGGGCTGCCACCTTCCGTGTGGGACAAGGAGCCGGACGTTTGCCTTTTCGGGAACAGGCTCTGCCGAGGATGCGCACCGTGAGGGATTGCGTCTTTGGGAAAGCAGAGATTCCCAGTGCGGTGGTGCCTGTGAATAGGCTGCAGGGGGAAGGTGAAGACCAGCAACAGCTTTCAGGGCTGCCACCTTCCATGCGGGACAAGGAGCCGGACGTTTGCCTTTTCGGGAACAGGCTCTGCCGAGGATGCGCACCGTGAGAGATTGCGTCTTTGGGAAAGCAGAGATTCCCAGTGCGGTTGTGCCTGTGAATAGGCTGCAGGGGGAAGGCGAAGACCAGCAACAGCTTTCAGGGCTGCCACCTTCCGTGTGGGAAAAGGAGCCGGACGTTTGCCTTTTCGGGAACAGGCTCTGCCGAGGATGCGCACCGTGAGATGTTCCTTCTCTGGGCAAGCACAGATCCCAAAACCTGTTGTGCCTGTGAATAGGCTGCACGGGGGAAGGTGAAGACCAGCAAGAGCTTTCAGGGCTGCCACCTTCCGTGTGGGACAAGGAGCCGGACGTTTGCCTTTTCGGGAACAGGCTCTGCCGAGGTTGCGCACCGTGAGAGATTGCGTCTTGGGGCAAGCAGAGATCCCAAAACCTGTTGTGCCTGTGAATAGGCTGCAGGGGGAAGGTGAAGACCAGCAACAGCTTTCAGGGCTGCCACCTTCCGTGTGGGACAAGGAACCGGACGTTTGCCTTTTTGGGAACAGGCTCTGCCGAGGATGCGCACCGTGAGGGATTGCGTCTTTGGGAAAGCAGAGATTCCCAGTGCGGTTGTGCCTGTGAATAGGCTGCAGGGGGAAGTTGAAGACCAGCAAGAGCTTTCAGGGCTGCCACCTTCCGTGTGGGACAAGGAGCCGGACGTTTGCCTTTTCGGGAACAGGCTCTGCCGAGGATGCGCACCGTGAGATGTTCCTTCTCTGGGCAAGCAGAGATCCCAAAACCTGTTGTGCCTGTGAATAGGCTGCAGGGGGAAGGTGAAGACCAGCAACAGCTTTCAGGGCTGCCACCTTCCGTGTGGGACAAGGAGCCGGACGTTTGCTTTTTTGGGAACAAGCTCTGCCGAGGATGCGCACCGTGAGATGTTCCTTCTCTGGGCAAGCAGAGATCCCAAAACCTGTTGTGCCTGTGAATAGGCTGCAGGGGGAAGGTGAAGACCAGCAACAGCTTTCCGGGCTGCCACCTTCCGTGTGGGACAAGGAGCCGGACGTTTGCCTTTTCGGGAACAAGCTCTGCCGAGGATGCGCACCGTGAGAGATTGCGTCTCTGGGCAAGCAGAGATCCCAAAACCTGTTGTGCCTGTGAATAGGCTGCATGGGGAAGGCGAAGACCAGCAAGACCTTTCAGGGCTGCCACCTTCCGTGTGGGACAAGGAGCCGGACGTTTGCCTTTTCGGGAACAGGCTCTGCCGAGGATGCGCACCGTGAGGGAATGCGTCTCTGGGCAAGCAGAGATCCCAAAACCTGTTGTGCCTGTGAATAGGCTGCAGGGGGAAGGTGAAGACCAGCAAGAGCTTTCAGGGCTGCCACCTTCCGTGTGGGACAAGGAGCCGGACGTTTGCCTTTTCGGGAACAGGCTCTGCCGAGGATGCGCACCGTGAGATTTTGCGTCTTTGGGAAAGCAGAGATTCCCAGTGCGGTTGTGCCTGTGAATAGGCTGCAGGGGGAAGGTGAAGACCAGCAACAGCTTTCAGGGCTGCCACCTTCCATGTGGGACAAGGAGCCGGACGTTTGCCTTTTCGGGAACAGGCTCTGCCGAGGATGCGCACCGTGAGAGTTTGGGTCTTTGGGAAAGCAGAGATTCCCAGTGCGGTTGTGCCTGTGAATAGGCTGCACGGGGGAAGGTGAAGACCAGCAACAGCTTTCAGGGCTGCCACCTTCTGTGTGGGACAAGGAGCCGGACGTTTGCCTTTTCGGGAACAGGCTCTGCCGAGGATGCGCACCGTGAGATGTTCCTTCTCTGGGCAAGCACAGATCCCAAAACCTGTTGTGCCTGTGAATAGGCTGCAGGGGGAAGGTGAAGACCAGCAACAGCTTTCCGGGCTGCCACCTTCCGTGTGGGACAAGGAGCCGGACGTTTGCCTTTTCGGGAACAGGCTCTGCCGAGGATGCGCACCGTGAGATGTTCCTTCTCTGGGCAAGCACAGATCCCCAAACCTGTTGTGCCTGTGAAAAGGCTGCAGGGGGAAGGTGAAGACCAGCAAGAGCTTTCAGGGCTGCCACCTTCCGTGTGGGACAAGGAGCCGGATGTTTGCCTTTTCGGGAACAGGCTCAGCCGAGGATGCGCACCGTGAGAGAATGCGTCTTTGGGAAAGCAGAGATTCCCAGTGCGGTTGTGCCTGTGAATAGGCTGCAGGGGGAAGGTGAAGACCAGCAAGAGCTTTCAGGGCTGCCACCTTCCGTGTGGGACAAGGAGCCGGACGTTTGCCTTTTCGGGAACAGGCTCTGCCGAGGATGCGCACCATGAGATGTTCCTTCTCTGGGCAAGCACAGATCCCAAAACCTGTTGTGCCTGTGAATAGGCTGCAGGGGGAAGGTGAAGACCAGCAAGAGCTTTCCGGGCTGCCACCTTCCGTGTGGGACAAGGAGCCGGACGTTTGCCTTTTCGGGAACAGGCTCTGCCGAGGATGCGCACCGTGAGAGATTGCGTCTCTGGGAAAGCAGAGATTCCCAGGGCGGTTGTGCCTGTGAATAGGTTGCAGGGGGAAGGTGAAGACCAGCAAGAGCTTTCAGGGCTGCCACCTTCCGTGTGGGACAAGGAGCCGGACGGTTGCCTTTTCGGGAACAGGCTGTGCCGAGGATGCGCACCGTGAGAGATTCCTTCTCTGGGCAAGCAGAGATCCCAAAACCTGTTGTGCCTGTGAATAGGCTGCACGGGGGAAGGTGAAGACCAGCAACAGCTTTCAGGGCTGCCACCTTCCGTGTGGGACAAGGAGCCGGACGTTTGCCTTTTTGGGAACAAGCTCTGCCAAGGATGCGCACCGTGAGAGATTGCGTCTCTGGGAAAGCAGAGATCCCAAAACCTGTTGTGCCTGTGAATAGGCTGCACGGGGAAGGTGAAGACCAGCAACAGCTTTCCGGGCTGCCACCTTCCGTGTGGGACAAGGAGCCGGACGTTTGCTTTTTTGGGAACAGGCTCTGCCGAGGATGCGCACCGTGAGATGTTCCTTCTCTGGGCAAGCAGAGATCCCAAAACCTGTTGTGCCTGTGAATAGGCTGCAGGGGGAAGGTGAAGACCAGCAAGAGCTTTCCGGGCTGCCACCTTCCGTGTGGGACAAGGAGCCGGACGTTTGCCTTTTTGGGAACAAGCTCTGCCGAGGATGCGCACCGTGAGAGATTGCGTCTCTGGGCAAGCATAGATCCCAAAACCTGTTGTGCCTGTGAATAGGCTGCAGGGGGAAGGTGAAGACCAGCAAGAGCTTTCAGGGCTGCCACCTTCCGTGTGGGACAAGGAGCCGGACGTTTGCCTTTTCGGGAACAGGCTCTGCCGAGGATGCGCACCGTGAGGGATTGCGTCTTTGGGAAAGCAGAGATTCCCAGTGCGGTTGTGCCTGTGAATAGGCTGCAGGGGGAAGGTGAAGACCAGCAAGAGCTTTCAGGGCTGCCACCTTCCGTGTGGGACAAGGAGCCGGACGTTTGCCTTTTCGGGAACAGGCTCTGCCGAGGATGCGCACCGTGAGAGATTGCGTCTCTGGGAAAGCAGAGATTCCCAGTGCGGTTGTGCCTGTGAATAGGCTGCAGGGGGAAGGTGAAGACCAGCAAGAGCTTTCCGGGCTGCCACCTTCCGTGTGGGACAAGGAGCCGGACGTTTGCCTTTTCGGGAAAAGGCTCTGCCGAGGATGCGCACTGTGAGAGATTGCGTCTCTGGGCAAGCAGAGATCCCAAAACCTGTTGTGCCTGTGAATAGGCTGCAGGGGGAAGGTGAAGACCAGCAAGAGCTTTCCGGGCTGCCACCTTCCGTGTGGGACAATGAGCCGGACGTTTGCTTTTTCGGGAACAGGCTCTGCCGAGGATGCGCACCGTGAGATATTGCGTCTCTGGGAAAGCAGAGATCCCAAAACCTGTTGTGCCTGTGAATAGGCTGCAGGGGGAAGGTGAGGACCAGCAACAGCTTTCAGGGCTGCCACCTTCCGTGTGGGACAAGGAGCCGGACGTTTGCCTGTTCTGGAACAGGCTCTGCCGAGGATGCGCACCGTGAGAGATTGCGTCTCTGGGAAAGCAGAGATTCCCAGTGCGGTTGTGCCTGTGAATAGGCTGCAGGGGGAAGGTGAAGACCAGCAAGAGCTTTCCGGGCTGCCACCTTCCGTGTGGGACAAGGAGCCGGACGGTTGCCTTTTCGGGAACAGGCTCTGCCGAGGATGCGCACCGTGAGAGATTCCTTCTCTGGGCAAGCAGAGATCCCAAAACCTGTTGTGCCTGTGAATAGGCTGCAGGGGGAAGGTGAAGACCAGCAACAGCTTTCAGGGCTGCCACCTTCCGTGTGGGACAAGGAGCCGGACGTTTGCCTTTTTGGGAACAAGCTCTGCCGAGGATGCGCACCGTGAGAGATTGCGTCTCTGGGAAAGCAGAGATCCCAAAACCTGTTGTGCCTGTGAATAGGCTGCACGGGGAAGGTGAAGACCAGCAAGAGCTTTCAGGGCTGCCACCTTCCGTGTGGGACAAGGAGCCGGACGTTTGCTTTTTTGGGAACAGGCTCTGCCGAGGATGCGCACCGTGAGATGTTCCTTCTCTGGGCAAGCACAGATCCCAAAACCTGTTGTGCCTGTGAATAGGCTGCAGGGGGAAGGTGAAGACCAGCAAGAGCTTTCAGGGCTGCCACCTTCCGTGTGGGACAAGGAGCCGGACGTTTGCCTTTTCGGGAACAAGCTCTGCCGAGGATGCGCACCGTGAGAGATTGCGTCTCTGGGAAAGCAGAGATCCCAAAACCTGTTGTGCCTGTGAATAGGCTGCACGGGGAAGGTGAAGACCAGCAAGAGCTTTCAGGGCTGCCACCTTCCGTGTGGGACAAGGAGCCGGACGTTTGCCTTTTCGGGAACAGGCTCTGCCGAGGATGCGCACCGTGAGGGATTGCGTCTTTGGGAAAGCAGAGATTCCCAGTGCGGTTGTGCCTGTGAATAGGCTGCAGGGGGAAGGTGAAGACCAGCAAGAGCTTTCAGGGCTGCCACCTTCCGTGTGGGACAAGGAGCCGGACGTTTGCCTTTTCGGGAACAGGCTCTGCCGAGGATGCGCACCGTGAGAGATTGCGTCTCTGGGAAAGCAGAGATTCCCAGTGCGGTTGTGCCTGTGAATAGGCTGCAGGGGGAAGGTGAAGACCAGCAAGAGCTTTCCGGGCTGCCACCTTCCGTGTGGGACAAGGAGCCGGACGTTTGCCTTTTCGGGAAAAGGCTCTGCCGAGGATGCGCACTGTGAGAGATGGCGTCTCTGGGCAAGCAGAGATCCCAAAACCTGTTGTGCCTGTGAATAGGCTGCAGGGGGAAGGTGAAGACCAGCAAGAGCTTTCAGGGCTGCCACCTTCCGTGTGGGACAAGGAGCCGGACGTTTGCCTTTTCGGGAACAGGCTCTGCCGAGGATGCGCACCGTGAGATGTTCCTTCTCTGGGCAAGCAGAGATCCCAAAACCTGTTGTGCCTGTGAATAGGCTGCAGGGGGAAGGTGAAGACCAGCAACAGCTTTCCGGGCTGCCACCTTCCGTGTGGGACAAGGAGCCGGACGTTTGCCTTTTCGGGAACAGGCTCTGCCGAGGATGCGCACCGTGAGAGATTGGGTCTTTGGGAAAGCAGAGATTCCCACTGCGGTTGTGCCTGTGAATAGGCTGCAGGGGGAAGGTGAAGACCAGCAAGAGCTTTCAGGGCTGCCACCTTCCGTGTGGGACAAGGAGCCGGACGTTTGCCTTTTCGGGAACAGGCTCTGCCGAGGATGCGCACCGTGAGATGTTCCTTCTCTGGGCAAGCACAGATCCCAAAACCTGTTGTGCCTGTGAATAGGCTGCAGGGGGAAGGTGAAGACCAGCAAGAGCTTTCCGGGCTGCCACCTTCCGTGTGGGACAAGGAGCCGGACGTTTGCCTTTTCGGGAACAGGCTCTGCCGAGGATGCGCACCGTGAGATGTTCCTTCTCTGGGCAAGCACCGATCCCAAATCCTGTTGTGCCTGTGAATAGGCTGCAGGGGGAAGGTGAAGACCAGCAAGAGCTTTCCGGGCTGCCACCTTCCGTGTGGGACAAGGAGCCGGACGTTTGCTTTTTCGGGAACAGGCTCTGCCGAGGATGCGCACCGTGAGATATTGCGTCTCTGGGAAAGCAGAGATCCCAAAACCTGTTGTGCCTGTGAATAGGCTGCAGGGGGAAGGTGAGGACCAGCAACAGCTTTCCGGGCTGCCACCTTCCGTGTGGGACAAGGAGCCGGACGTTTGCCTTTTCGGGAACAGGCTCTGCCGAGGATGCGCACCGTGAGAGATTGCGTCTCTGGGAAAGCAGAGATTCCCAGGGCGGTTGTGCCTGTGAATAGGCTGCAGGGGGAAGGTGAAGACCAGCAAGAGCTTTCAGGGCTGCCACCTTCCGTGTGGGACAAGGAGCCGGACGTTTGCCTTTTCGGGAACAGGCTCTGCCGAGGATGCGCACCGTGAGAGATTCCTTCTCTGGGCAAGCAGAGATCCCAAAACCTGTTGTGCCTGTGAATAGGCTGCACGGGGGAAGGTGAAGACCAGCAACAGCTTTCAGGGCTGCCACCTTCCGTGTGGGACAAGGAGCCGGACGTTTGCCTTTTTGGGAACAAGCTCTGCCGAGGATGCGCACCGTGAGAGATTGCGTCTCTGGGAAAGCAGAGATCCCAAAACCTGTTGTGCCTGTGAATAGGCTGCAGGGGGAAGGTGAAGACCAGCAAGAGCTTTCCGGGCTGCCACCTTCCGTGTGGGACAAGGAGCCGGACGTTTGCTTTTTTGGGAACAGGCTCTGCCGAGGATGCGCACCGTGAGATGTTCCTTCTCTGGGCAAGCACAGATCCCAAAACCTGTTGTGCCTGTGAATAGGCTGCAGGGGGAAGGTGAAGACCAGCAAGAGCTTTCCGGGCTGCCACCTTCCGTGTGGGACAAGGAGCCGGACGTTTGCCTTTTTGGGAACAAGCTCTGCCGAGGATGCGCACCGTGAGAGATTGCGTCTCTGGGAAAGCAGAGATCCCAAAACCTGTTGTGCCTGTGAATAGGCTGCAGGGGGAAGGTGAAGACCAGCAAGAGCTTTCAGGGCTGCCACCTTCCGTGTGGGACAAGGAGCCGGACGTTTGCCTTTTCGGGAACAGGCTCTGCCGAGGATGCGCACCGTGAGGGATTGCGTCTTTGGGAAAGCAGAGATTCCCAGTGCGGTTGTGCCTGTGAATAGGCTGCAGGGGGAAGGTGAAGACCAGCAAGAGCTTTCAGGGCTGCCACCTTCCGTGTGGGACAAGGAGCCGGACGTTTGCCTTTTCGGGAACAGGCTCTGCCGAGGATGCGCACCGTGAGAGATTGCGTCTCTGGGAAAGCAGAGATTCCCAGTGCGGTTGTGCCTGTGAATAGGCTGCAGGGGGAAGGTGAAGACCAGCAACAGCTTTCAGGGCTGCCACCTTCCGTGTGGGACAAGGAGCCGGACGTTTGCCTGTTCTGGAACAGGCTCTGCCGAGGATGCGCACCGTGAGATGTTCCTTCTCTGGGCAAGCACAGATCCCAAAACCTGTTGTGCCTGTGAATAGGCTGCAGGGGGAAGGTGAAGACCAGCAAGAGCTTTCAGGGCTGCCACCTTCCGTGTGGGACAAGGAGCCGGACGTTTGCCGTTTCGGGAACAGGCTCTGCCGAGGATGCGCACCGTGAGATGTTCCTTCTCTGGGCAAGCACAGATCCCCAAACCTGTTGTGCCTGTGAATAGGCTGCAGGGGGAAGGTGAAGACCAGCAACAGCTTTCCGGGCTGCCACCTTCTGTGTGGGACAAGGAGCCGGACGTTTGCCTTTTCGGGAACAGGCTCTGCCGAGGATGCGCACCGTGAGATGTTCCTTCTCTGGGCAAGCACAGATCCCAAAACCTGTTGTGCCTGTGAATAGGCTGCAGGGGGAAGGTGAAGACCAGCAAGAGCTTTCCGGGCTGCCACCTTCCGTGTGGGACAAGGAGCCGGACGTTTGCCTGTTCTGGAACAGGCTCTGCCGAGGATGCGCACCGTGAGATGTTCCTTCTCTGGGCAAGCACCGATCCCAAAACCTGTTGTGCCTGTGAATAGGCTGCAGGGGGAAGGTGAAGACCAGCAAGAGCTTTCCGGGCTGCCACCTTCCGTGTGGGACAAGGAGCCGGACGTTTGCCTTTTTGGGAACAAGCTCTGCCGAGGATGCGCACCGTGAGAGATTGCGTCTCTGGGAAAGCAGAGATCCCAAAACCTGTTGTGCCTGTGAATAGGCTGCAGGGGGAAGGTGAAGACCAGCAAGAGCTTTCAGGGCTGCCACCTTCCGTGTGGGACAAGGAGCCGGACGTTTGCCTTTTCGGGAACAGGCTCTGCCGAGGATGCGCACCGTGAGGGATTGCGTCTCTGGGAAAGCAGAGATTCCCAGTGCGGTTGTGCCTGTGAATAGGCTGCAGGGGGAAGGTGAAGACCAGCAACAGCTTTCAGGGCTGCCACCTTCCGTGTGGGACAAGGAGCCGGACGTTTGCCTGTTCTGGAACAGGCTCTGCCGAGGATGCGCACCGTGAGATGTTCCTTCTCTGGGCAAGCACAGATCCCAAAACCTGTTGTGCCTGTGAATAGGCTGCACGGGGAAGGTGAAGACCAGCAAGAGCTTTCAGGGCTGCCACCTTCCGTGTGGGACAAGGAGCCGGACGTTTGCCGTTTCGGGAACAGGCTCTGCCGAGGATGCGCACCGTGAGATGTTCCTTCTCTGGGCAAGCAGAGATCCCAAAACCTGTTGTGCCTGTGAATAGGCTGCAGGGGGAAGGTGAAGACCAGCAACAGTTTTCAGGGCTGCCACCTTCTGTGTGGGACAAGGAGCCGGACGTTTGCCTTTTCGGGAACAGGCTCTGCCGAGGATGCGCACCGTGAGATGTTCCTTCTCTGGGCAAGCACAGATCCCAAAACCTGTTGTGCCTGTGAATAGGCTGCAGGGGGAAGGTGAAGACCAGCAACAGCTTTCAGGGCTGCCACCTTCCGTGTGGGACAAGGAGCCGGACGTTTGCCTGTTCTGGAACAGGCTCTGCCGAGGATGCGCACCGTGAGATGTTCCTTCTCTGGGCAAGCAGAGATCCCAAAACCTGTTGTGCCTGTGAATAGGCTGCACGGGGAAGGCGAAGACCAGCAAGAGCTTTCAGGGCTGCCACCTTCCGTGTGGGACAAGGAGCCGGACGTTTGCCTTTTCGGGAACAGGCTCTGCCGAGGATGCGCACCGTGAGATGTTCCTTCTCTGGGCAAGCACAGATCCCAAAACCTGTTGTGCCTGTGAATAGGCTGCAGGGGGAAGGTGAAGACCAGCAACAGCTTTCAGGGCTGCCACCTTCCGTGTGGGACAAGGAGCCGGACGTTTGCCTTTTCGGGAACAGGCTCTGCCAAGGATGCGCACCGTGAGAGATTGCGTCTCTGGGAAAGCAGAGATTCCCAGTGCGGTTGTGCCTGTGAATAGGCTGCAGGGGGAAGGTGAAGACCAGCAAGAGCTTTCAGGGCTGCCACCTTCCGTGTGGGACAAGGAGCCAGACGTTTGCCTTTTCGGGAACAGGCTCTGCCGAGGATGCGCACCGTGAGATGTTCCTTCTCTGGGCAAGCAGAGATCCCAAAACCTGTTGTGCCTGTGAATAGGCTGCAGGGGGAAGGTGAAGACCAGCAACAGCTTTCAGGGCTGCCACCTTCCGTGTGGGACAAGGAGCCGGACGTTTGCCTTTTCGGGAACAGGCTCTGCCGAGGATGCGCACCGTGAGATGTTCCTTCTCTGGGCAAGCAGAGATCCCAAAACCTGTTGTGCCTGTGAATAGGCTGCACGGGGAAGGCGAAGACCAGCAAGAGCTTTCAGGGCTGCCACCTTCCGTGTGGGACAAGGAGCCGGACGTTTGCCTTTTCGGGAACAGGCTCTGCCGAGGATGCGCACCGTTTGATGTTCCTTCTCTGGGCAAGCACAGATCCCAAAACCTGTTGTGCCTGTGAATAGGCTGCAGGGCGAAGGTGAAGACCAGCAAGAGCTTTCCGGGCTGCCACCTTCCGTGTGGGACAAGGAGCCGGACGTTTGCCTTTTTGGGAACAAGCTCTGCCGAGGATGCGCACCGTGAGAGATTGCGTCTCTGGGCAAGCAGAGATCCCCAAACCTGTTGTGCCTGTGAATAGGCTGCAGGGGGAAGGTGAAGACCAGCAACAGCTTTCCAGGCTGCCACCTTCCGTGTGGGACAAGGAGCCGGACGTTTGCCTTTTCGGGAACAGGCTCTGCCGAGGATGCGCACCGTGAGATGTTCCTTCTCTGGGCAAGCACAGATCCCAAAACCTGTTGTGCCTGTGAATAGGCTGCAGGGGGAAGGTGAAGACCAGCAAGAGCTTTCCGGGCTGCCACCTTCCGTGTGGGACAAGGAGCCGGACGTTTGCCTTTTCGGGAACAGGCTCTGCCGAGGATGCGCACCGTGAGAGATTGCGTCTCTGGGAAAGCAGAGATTCCCAGTGCGGTTGTGCCTGTGAATAGGCTGCAGGGGGAAGGTGAAGACCAGCAACAGCTTTCAGGGCTGCCACCTTCCGTGTGGGACAAGGAGCCGGACGTTTGCCTGATCTGGAACAGGCTCTGCCGAGGATGCGCACTGTGAGAGATTCCTTCTCTGGGCAAGCAGAGATCCCAAAACCTGTTGTGCCTGTGAATAGGCTGCACGGGGAAGGTGAAGACCAGCAAGAGCTTTCCGGGCTGCCACCTTCCGTGTGGGACAAGGAGCCGGACGTTTGCCTTTTCGGGAACAGGCTCTGCCGAGGATGCGCACCGTGAGATGTTCCTTCTCTGGGCAAGCACAGATCCCAAAACCTGTTGTGCCTGTGAATAGGCTGCAGGGGGAAGGTGAAGACCAGCAACAGCTTTCCGGGCTGCCACCTTCCGTGTGGGACAAGGAGCCGGACGTTTGCCTTTTCGGGAACAGGCTCTCCCGAGGATGCGCACCGTGAGGGATTGCGTCTTTGGGAAAGCAGAGATTCCCAGTGCGGTTGTGCCTGTGAATAGGCTGCAGGGGGAAGGTGAAGACCAGCAAGAGCTTTCAGGGCTGCCACCTTCCGTGTGGGACAAGGAGCCGGACGTTTGCCTTTTCGGGAACAGGCTCTGCCGAGGATGCGCACCGTGAGAGATTGCGTCTTTGGGAAAGCAGAGATTTCCAATGCGGTTGTGCCTGTGAATAGGCTGCAGGGGGAAGGTGAAGACCAGCAAGAGCTTTCAGGGCTGCCACCTTCCGTGTGGGACAAGGAGCCGGACGTTTGCTTTTTTGGGAACAAGCTCTGCCGAGGATGCGCACCGTGAGATGTTCCTTCTCTGGGCAAGCACAGATCCCCAAACCTGTTGTGCCTGTGAATAGGCTGCAGGGGGAAGGTGAAGACCAGCAAGAGCTTTCAGGGCTGCCACCTTCCGTGTGGGACAAGGAGCCGGACGTTTGCCTGTTCTGGAACAGGCTATGCCGAGGATGCGCACCGTGAGAGATTCCTTCTCTGGGCAAGCAGAGATCCCAAAACCTGTTGTGCCTGTGAATAGGCTGCACGGGGAAGGTGAAGACCAGCAACAGCTCTCAGGGCTGCCACCTTCCATGTGGGACAAGGAGCCGGACGTTTGCCTTTTCGGGAACAGGCTCTGCCGAGGATGCGCACCGTGAGAGATTGCGTCTCTGGGAAAGCAGAGATTCCCAGTGCGGTTGTGCCTGTGAATAGGCTGCAGGGGGAAGGTGAAGACCAGCAACAGCTTTCAGGGCTGCCACCTTCCGTGTGGGACAAGGAGCCAGACGTTTGCCTTTTCGGGAACAGGCTCTGCCGAGGATGCGCACCGTGAGATGTTCCTTCTCTGGGCAAGCAGAGATCCCAAAACCTGTTGTGCCTGTGAATAGGCTGCAGGGGGAAGGTGAAGACCAGCAACAGCTTTCAGGGCTGCCACCTTCCGTGTGGGACAAGGAGCCGGACGTTTGCCTTTTCGGGAACAGGCTCTGCCGAGGATGCGCACCGTGAGATGTTCCTTCTCTGGGCAAGCAGAGATCCCAAAACCTGTTGTGCCTGTGAATAGGCTGCACGGGGAAGGCGAAGACCAGCAAGAGCTTTCAGGGCTGCCACCTTCCGTGTGGGACAAGGAGCCGGACGTTTGCCTTTTCGGGAACAGGCTCTGCCGAGGATGCGCACCGTTTGATGTTCCTTCTCTGGGCAAGCACAGATCCCAAAACCTGTTGAGCCTGTGAATAGGCTGCAGGGCGAAGGTGAAGACCAGCAAGAGCTTTCCGGGCTGCCACCTTCCGTGTGGGACAAGGAGCCGGACGTTTGCCTTTTTGGGAACAAGCTCTGCCGAGGATGCGCACCGTGAGAGATTGCGTCTCTGGGCAAGCAGAGATCCCCAAACCTGTTGTGCCTGTGAATAGGCTGCAGGGGGAAGGTGAAGACCAGCAACAGCTTTCCAGGCTGCCACCTTCCGTGTGGGACAAGGAGCCGGACGTTTGCCTTTTCGGGAACAGGCTCTGCCGAGGATGCGCACCGTGAGATGTTCCTTCTCTGGGCAAGCAGAGATCCCAAAACCTGTTGTGCCTGTGAATAGGCTGCACGGGGAAGGTGAAGACCAGCAACAGCTTTCCGGGCTGCCACCTTCCGTGTGGGACAAGGAGCCGGACGTTTGCTTTTTTGGGAACAGGCTCTGCCGAGGATGCGCACCGTGAGAGATTGCGTCTCTGGGAAAGCAGAGATTCCCAGTGCGGTTGTGCCTGTGAATAGGCTGCAGGGGGAAGGTGAAGACCAGCAAGAGCTTTCAGGGCTGCCACCTTCCGTGTGGGACAAGGAGCCGGACGTTTGCCTGTTCTGGAACAGGCTCTGCCGAGGATGCGCACCGTGAGAGATTCCTTCTCTGGGCAAGCAGAGATCCCAAAACCTGTTGTGCCTGTGAATAGGCTGCACGGGGAAGGTGAAGACCAGTAAGAGCTTTCAGGGCTGCCACCTTCCGTGTGGGACAAGGAGCCGGACGTTTGCCTTTTCGGGAACAGGCTCTGCCGAGGATGCGCACCGTGAGATGTTCCTTCTCTGGGCAAGCAGAGATCCCAAAACCTGTTGTGCCTGTGAATAGGCTGCAGGGGGAAGGTGAAGACCAGCAACAGCTTTCCGGGCTGCCACCTTCCGTGTGGGACAAGGAGCCGGACGTTTGCCTTTTCGGGAACAGGCTCTGCCGAGGATGCGCACCGTGAGGGATTGCGTCTTTGGGAAAGCAGAGATTCCCAGTGCGGTTGTGCCTGTGAATAGGCTGCAGGGGGAAGGTGAAGACCAGCAACAGCTTTCAGGGCTGCCACCTTCCGTGTGGGACAAGGAGCCGGACGTTTGCCTTTTCGGGAACAGGCTCTGCCGAGGATGCGCACCGTGAGAGATTGCGTCTTTGGGAAAGCAGAGATTTCCAATGCGGTTGTGCCTGTGAATAGGCTGCAGGGGGAAGGTGAAGACCAGCAAGAGCTTTCCGGGCTGCCACCTTCCGTGTGGGACAAGGAGCCAGACGTTTGCCTTTTTGGGAACAGGCTCTGCCGAGGATGCGCACCGTGAGATGTTCCTTCTCTGGGCAAGCAGAGATCCCAAAACCTGTTGTGCCTGTGAATAGGCTGCAGGGGGAAGGTGAAGACCAGCAACAGCTTTCAGGGCTGCCACCTTCCGTGTGGGACAAGGAGCCGGACGTTTGCTTTTTTGGGAACAAGCTCTGCCGAGGATGCGCACCGTGAGATGTTCCTTCTCTGGGCAAGCACAGATCCCCAAACCTGTTGTGCCTGTGAATAGGCTGCAGGGGGAAGGTGAAGACCAGCAACAGCTTTCCGGGCTGCCACCTTCCGTGTGGGACAAGGAGCCGGACGTTTGCCTTTTCGGGAACAGGCTCTGCCGAGGATGCGCACCGTGAGGGATTGCGTCTTTGGGAAAGCAGAGATTCCCAGTGCGGTTGTGCCTGTGAATAGGCTGCAGGGGGAAGGTGAAGACCAGCAAGAGCTTTCAGGGCTGCCACCTTCCGTGTGGGACAAGGAGCCGGACGTTTGCCTTTTCGGGAACAGGCTCTGCCGAGGATGCGCACCGTGAGAGATTGCGTCTCTGGGAAAGCAGAGATTCCCAGTGCGGTTGTGCCTGTGAATAGGCTGCAGGGGGAAGGTGAAGACCAGCAAGAGCTTTCAGGGCTGCCACCTTCCGTGTGGGACAAGGAGCCGGACGTTTGCCTGTTCGGGAACAGGCTCTGCCGAGGATGCGCACCGTGAGAGATTCCTTCTCTGAGCAAGCAGAGATCCCAAAACCTGTTGTGCCTGTGAATAGGCTGCAGGGGGAAGGTGAAGACCAGCAAGAGCTTTCAGGGCTGCCACCTTCCGTGTGGGACAAGGAGCCGGACGTTTGCCTTTTCGGGAACAGGCTCTGCCGAGGATGCGCACCGTGAGATGTTCCTTCTCTGGGCAAGCAGAGATCCCAAAACCTGTTGTGCCTGTGAATAGGCTGCAGGGGGAAGGTGAAGACCAGCAAGAGCTTTCCGGGCTGCCACCTTCCGTGTGGGACAAGGAGCCGGACGTTTGCCTTTTCGGGAACAGGCTCTGCCGAGGATGCGCACCGTGAGGGATTGCGTCTTTGGGAAAGCAGAGATTTCCAATGCGGTTGTGCCTGTGAATAGGCTGCACGGGGAAGGTGAAGACCAGCAAGAGCTCTCAGGGCTGCCACCTTCCATGTGGGACAAGGAGCCGGACGTTTGCCTTTTCGGGAACAGGCTCTGCCGAGGATGCGCACCGTGAGAGATTGCGTCTCTGGGAAAGCAGAGATTCCCAGTGCGGTTGTGCCTGTGAATAGGCTGCAGGGGGAAGGTGAAGACCAGCAAGAGCTTTCAGGGCTGCCACCTTCCGTGTGGGACATGGAGCCAGACGTTTGCCTTTTCGGGAACAGGCTCTGCCGAGGATGCGCACCGTGAGATGTTCCTTCTCTGGGCAAGCAGAGATCCCAAAACCTGTTGTGCCTGTGAATAGGCTGCAGGGGGAAGGTGAAGACCAGCAACAGCTTTCAGGGCTGCCACCTTCCGTGTGGGACAAGGAGCCGGACGTTTGCCTTTTCGGGAACAGGCTCTGCCGAGGATGCGCACCGTGAGATGTTCCTTCTCTGGGCAAGCAGAGATCCCAAAACCTGTTGTGCCTGTGAATAGGCTGCACGGGGAAGGCGAAGACCAGCAAGAGCTTTCAGGGCTGCCACCTTCCGTGTGGGACAAGGAGCCGGACGTTTGCCTTTTCGGGAACAGGCTCTGCCGAGGATGCGCACCGTGAGATGTTCCTTCTCTGGGCAAGCAGAGATCCCAAAACCTGTTGTGCCTGTGAATAGGCTGCAGGGGGAAGGTGAAGACCAGCAACAGCTTTCAGGGCTGCCACCTTCCGTGTGGGACAAGGAGCCGGACGTTTGATTTTTGGGAACAAGCTCTGCCGAGGATGCGCACCGTGAGATGTTCCTTCTCTGGGCAAGCACAGATCCCAAAACCTGTTGTGCCTGTGAATAGGCTGCAGGGGGAAGGTGAAGACCAGCAACAGCTTTCCGGGCTGCCACCTTCCGTGTGGGACAAGGAGCCGGACGTTTGCCTTTTCGGGAACAGGCTCTGCCGAGGATGCGCACCGTGAGGGATTGCGTCTTTGGGAAAGCAGAGATTCCCAGTGCGGTTGTGCCTGTGAATAGGCTGCAGGGGGAAGGTGAAGACCAGCAAGAGCTTTCAGGGCTGCCACCTTCCGTGTGGGACAAGGAGCCGGACGTTTGCCTTTTCGGGAACAGGCTCTGCCGAGGATGCGCACCGTGAGAGATTGCGTCTCTGGGCAAGCAGAGATTCCCAGTGCGGTTGTGCCTGTGAATAGGCTGCAGGGGGAAGGTGAAGACCAGCAAGAGCTTTCAGGGCTGCCACCTTCCGTGTGGGACAAGGAGCCGGACGTTTGCCTTTTCGGGAACAGGCTCTGCCGAGGATGCGCACCGTGAGATGTTCCTTCTCTGAGCAAGCAGAGATCCCAAAACCTGTTGTGCCTGTGAATAGGCTGCACGGGGAAGGTGAAGACCAGCAACAGCTTTCAGGGCTGCCACCTTCCGTGTGGGACAAGGAGCCGGACGTTTGCCTTTTCGGGAACAGGCTCTGCCGAGGATGCGCACCGTGAGATGTTCCTTCTCTGGGCAAGCACAGATCCCAAAACCTGTTGTGCCTGTGAATAGGCTGCAGGGGGAAGGTGAAGACCAGCAACAGCTTTCAGGGCTGCCACCTTCCGTGTGGGACAAGGAGCCGGACGTTTGCCTTTTCGGGAACAAGCTCTGCCGAGGATGCGCACCGTGAGGGATTGCGTCTTTGGGCAAGCAGAGATCCCAAAACCTGTTGTGCCTGTGAATAGGCTGCAGGGGGAAGGTGAAGACCAGCAACAGCTTTCCGGGCTGCCACCTTCCGTGTGGGACAATGAGCCGGACGTTTGCCTTTTCGGGAACAGGCTCTGCCGAGGATGCGCACCGTGAGATGTTCCTTCTCTGGGCAAGCACAGATCCCCAGACCTGTTGTGCCTGTGAATAGGCTGCAGGGGGAAGGTGAAGACCAGCAAGAGCTTTCAGGGCTGCCACCTTCCGTGTGGGACAAGGAGCCGGACGTTTGCCTTTTCGGGAACAGGCTCTGCCGAGGATGCGCACCGTGAGGGATTGCGTCTTTGGGAAAGCAGAGTTTCCCAGTGCGGTTGTGCCTGTGAATAGGCTGCAGGGGGAAGGTGAAGACCAGCAAGAGCTTTCAGGTCTGCCACCTTCCGTGTGGGACAAGGAGCCGGACGTTTGCCTTTTCGGGAACAGGCTCTGCCGAGTATGCGCACCGTGAGAGATTGCGTCTCTGGGCAAGCAGAGATCCCAAAACCTGTTGTGCCTGTGAATAGGCTGCAGGGGGAAGGTGAAGACCAGCAAGAGCTTTCAGGGCTGCCACCTTCCGTGTGGGACAAGGAGCCGGACGTTTGCCTTTTCGGGAACAGGCTCTGCCGAGGATGCGCACCGTGAGATGTTCCTTCTCTGGGCAAGCACAGATCCCAAAACCTGTTGTGCCTGTGAATAGGCTGCAGGGGGAAGGTGAAGACCAGCAACAGCTTTCAGGGCTGCCACCTTCCGTGTGGGACAAGGAGCCGGACGTTTGCCTTTTCGGGAACAAGCTCTGCCGAGGATGCGCATCGTGAGATGATCCTTCTCTGGGCAAGCACAGATCCCAAAACCTGTTGTGCCTGTGAATAGGCTGCAGGGGGAAGGTGAAGACCAGCAAGAGCTTTCCGGGCTGCCACCTTCCGTGTGGGACAAGGAGCCGGACGTTTGCCTTTTCGGGAACAGGCTCTGCCGAGGATGCGCACCGTGAGATGTTCCTTCTCTGGGCAAGCAGAGATCCCAAAACCTGTTGTGCCTGTGAATAGGCTGCACGGGGAAGGTGAAGACCAGCAAGAGCTTTCAGGGCTGCCACCTTCCGTGTGGGACAAGGAGCCGGACGTTTGCCTTTTCGGGAACAGGCTCTGCCGAGGATGCGCACCGTGAGATGATCCTTCTCTGGGCAAGCACAGATCCCAAAACCTGTTGTGCCTGTGAATAGGCTGCAGGGGGAAGGTGAAGACCAGCAAGAGCTTTCAGGGCTGCCACCTTCCGTGTGGGACAAGGAGCCGGACGTTTGCCTTTTCGGGAACAGGCTCTGCCGAGGATGCGCACCGTGAGGGATTGCGTCTTTGGGAAAGCAGAGATTCCCAGTGCGGTTGTGCCTGTGAATAGGCGGCAGGGGGAAGGTGAAGACCAGCAACAGCTTTCAGGGCTGCCACCTTCCATGTGGAACAAGGAGCCGGACGTTTGCCTTTTCGGGAACAGGCTCTGCCGAGGATGCGCACCGTGAGATGTTCCTTCTCTGGGCAAGCAGAGATTCCCAGTGCGGTTGTGCCTGTGAATAGGCTGCAGGGGGAAGGTGAAGACCAGCAACAGCTTTCAGGGCTGCCACCTTCCGTGTGGGACAAGGAGCCGGACGTTTGCCTTTTCGGGAACAGGCTCTGCCGAGGATGCGCACCGTGAGATGTTCCTTCTCTGGGCAAGCACAGATCCCAAAACCTGTTGTGCCTGTGAATAGGCTGCAGGGGGAAGGTGAAGACCAGCAAGAGCTTTCAGGGCTGCCACCTTCCGTGTGGGACAAGGAGCCGGACGTTTGCCTTTTCGGGAACAGGCTCTGCCGAGGATGCGCACCGTGAGAGATTGCGTCTCTGGTAAAGCAGAGATTCCCAGTGCGGTTGTGCCTGTGAATAGGCTGTAGGGGGAAGGTGAAGACCAGCAACAGCTTTCAGGGCTGCCACCTTCCGTGTGGGACAAGGAGCCGGACGTTTGCCTGTTCTGGAACAGGCTCTGCCGAGGATGCGCACCGTGAGAGATTGCGTCTCTGGGCAAGCAGAGATCCCAAAACCTGTTGTGCCTGTGAATAGGCTGCACGGGGAAGGTGAAGACCAGCAAGAGCTTTCCGGGCTGCCACCTTCCGTGTGGGACAAGGAGCCGGACGTTTGCCTTTTCGGGAACAGGCTCTGCCGAGGATGCGCACCGTGAGATGTTCCTTCTCTGGGCAAGCACAGATCCCAAAACCTGTTGTGCCTGTGAATAGGCTGCAGGGGGAAGGTGAAGACCAGCAACAGCTTTCAGGGCTGCCACCTTCCGTGTGGGACAAGGAGCCGGACGTTTGCCTTTTCGGGAACAAGCTCTGCCGAGGATGCGCACCGTGAGGGATTGCGTCTTTGGGCAAGCAGAGATCCCAAAACCTGTTGTGCCTGTGAATAGGCTGCAGGGGGAAGGTGAAGACCAGCAACAGCTTTCCGGGCTGCCACCTTCCGTGTGGGACAAGGAGCCGGACGTTTGCCTTTTCGGGAACAGGCTCTGCCGAGGATGCGCACCGTGAGATGTTCCTTCTCTGGGCAAGCACAGATCCCCAGACCTGTTGTGCCTGTGAATAGGCTGCACGGGGAAGGTGAAGACCAGCAAGAGCTTTCAGGGCTGCCACCTTCCGTGTGGGACAAGGAGCCGGACGTTTGCCTTTTCGGGAACAGGCTCTGCCGAGGATGCGCACCGTGAGGGATTGTGTCTTTGGGAAAGCAGAGTTTCCCAGTGCGGTTGTGCCTGTGAATAGGCTGCAGGGGGAAGGTGAAGACCAGCAAGAGCTTTCAGGGCTGCCACCTTCCGTGTGGGACAAGGAGCCGGACGTTTGCCTTTTCGGGAACAGGCTCTGCCGAGTATGCGCACCGTGAGAGATTGCGTCTCTGGGCAAGCAGAGATCCCAAAACCTGTTGTGCCTGTGAATAGGCTGCAGGGGGAAGGTGAAGACCAGCAACAGCTTTCCGGGCTGCCACCTTCCGTGTGGGACAAGGAGCCGGACGTTTGCTTTTTTGGGAACAGGCTCTGCCGAGGATGCGCACCGTGAGATGTTCCTTCTCTGGGCAAGCAGAGATCCCAAAACCTGTTGTGCCTGTGAATAGGCTGCAGGGGGAAGGTGAAGACCAGCAACAGCTTTCCGGGCTGCCACCTTCCGTGTGGGACAAGGAGCCGGACGTTTGCCTTTTCGGGAACAAGCTCTGCCGAGGATGCGCACCGTGAGAGATTGCGTCTCTGGGAAAGCATAGATCCCAAAACCTGTTGTGCCTGTGAATAGGCTGCATGGGGAAGGCGAAGACCAGCAAGAGCTTTCCGGGCTGCCACCTTCCGTGTGGGACAAGGAGCCGGACGTTTGCCTTTTCGGGAACAGGCTCTGCCGAGGATGCGCACCGTGAGAGATTGCATCTCTAGGAAAGCAGAGATCCCAAAACCTGTTGTGCCTGTGAATAGGCTGCAGGGGGAAGGTGAGGACCAGCAACAGCTTTCAGGGCTGCCACCTTCCGTGTGGGACAAGGAGCCGGACGTTTGCCTTTTCGGGAACAGGCTCTGCCGAGGATGCGCACCGTGAGATGTTCCTTCTCTGGGCAAGCAGAGATCCCAAAACCTGTTGTGCCTGTGAATAGGCTGCAGGGGGAAGGTGAAGACCAGCAAGAGCTTTCCGGGCTGCCACCTTCCGTGTGGGACAAGGAGCCGGACGTTTGCCTTTTCGGGAACAGGCTCTGCCGAGGATGCGCACCGTGAGGGAATGCGTCTTTGGGAAAGCACAGATTCCCAAACCTGTTGTGCCTGTGAATAGGCTGCAGGGGGAAGGTGAAGACCAGCAACAGCTTTCCGGGCTGCCACCTTCCGTGTGGGACAAGGAGCCGGACGTTTGCCTTTTCGGGAACAAGCTCTGCCGAGGATGCGCACCGTGAGAGATTGCGTCTCTGGGAAAGCATAGATCCCAAAACCTGTTGTGCCTGTGAATAGGCTGCATGGGGAAGGCGAAGACCAGCAAGAGCTTTCAGGGCTGCCACCTTCCGTGTGGGACAAGGAGCCGGACGTTTGCCTTTTCGGGAACAGGCTCTGCCGAGGATGCGCACCGTGAGAGATTGCATCTCTAGGAAAGCAGAGATCCCAAAACCTGTTGTGCCTGTGAATAGGCTGCAGGGGGAAGGTGAGGACCAGCAACAGCTTTCAGGGCTGCCACCTTCCGTGTGGGACAAGGAGCCGGACGTTTGCCTTTTCGGGAACAGGCTCTGCCGAGGATGCGCACCGTGAGATGTTCCTTCTCTGGGCAAGCAGAGATCCCAAAACCTGTTGTGCCTGTGAATAGGCTGCAGGGGGAAGGTGAAGACCAGCAAGAGCTTTCCGGGCTGCCACCTTCCGTGTGGGACAAGGAGCCGGACGTTTGCCTTTTCGGGAACAGGCTCTGCCGAGGATGCGCACCGTGAGGGAATGCGTCTTTGGGAAAGCACAGATTCCCAAACCTGTTGTGCCTGTGAATAGGCTGCAGGGGGAAGGTGAAGACCAGCAACAGCTTTCCGGGCTGCCACCTTCCGTGTGGGACAAGGAGCCGGACGTTTGCCTTTTCGGGAACAAGCTCTGCCGAGGATGCGCACCGTGAGAGATTGCGTCTTTGGGAAAGCAGAGATTCCCAGTGCGGTTGTGCCTGTGAATAGGCTGCAGGGGGAAGGTGAGGACCAGCAACAGCTTTCAGGGCTGCCACCTTCCATGTGGGACAAGGAGCCGGACGTTTGCCTTTTCGGGAACAGGCTCTGCCGAGGATGCGCACCGTGAGAGTTTGGGTCTTTGGGAAAGCAGAGATTCCCAGTGCGGTTGTGCCTGTGAATAGGCTGCACGGGGGAAGGTGAAGACCAGCAACAGCTTTCAGGGCTGCCACCTTCCGTGTGGGACAAGGAGCCGGACGTTTGCCTTTTCGGGAACAGGCTCTGCAGAGGATGCGCACCGTGAGATGTTCCTTCTCTGGGCAAGCACAGATCCCCAAACCTGTTGTGCCTGTGAATAGGCTGCAGGGGGAAGGTGAAGACCAGCAAGAGCTTTCAGGGCTGCCACCTTCCGTGTGGGACAAGGAGCCGGACGTTTGCCTTTTCGGGAACAGGCTCTGCCGAGGATGCGCACCGTGAGATGTTCCTTCTCTGGGCAAGCACAGATCCCCAAACCTGTTGTGCCTGTGAATAGGCTGCAGGGGGAAGGTGAAGACCAGCAAAGGCTTTCAGGGCTGCCACCTTCCGTGTGGGACAAGGAGCCGGACGTTTGCCTTTTCGGGAACAGGCTCTGCCGAGGATGCGCACCGTGAGAGAATGCGTCTTTGGGAAAGCAGAGATTCCCAGTGCGGTTGTGCCTGTGAATAGGCTGCAGGGGGAAGGTGAAGACCAGCAAGAGCTTTCAGGGCTGCCACCTTCCGTGTGGGACAAGGAGCCGGACGTTTGCCTTTTCGGGAACAGGCTCTGCCGAGGATGCGCACCGTGAGATGTTCCTTCTCTGGGCAAGCACAGATCCCAAAACCTGTTGTGCCTGTGAATAGGCTGCAGGGGGAAGGTGAAGACCAGCAAGAGCTTTCCGGGCTGCCACCTTCCGTGTGGGACAAGGAGCCGGACGTTTGCCTTTTCGGGAACAGGCTCTGCCGAGGATGCGCACCGTGAGAGATTGCGTCTCTGGGAAAGCAGAGATTCCCAGTGCGGTTGTGCCTGTGAATAGGCTGCAGGGGGAAGGTGAAGACCAGCAAGAGCTTTCCGGGCTGCCACCTTCCGTGTGGGACAAGGAGCCGGACGTTTGCCTTTTCGGGAACAGGCTCTGCCGAGGATGCGCACCGTGAGAGATTGCGTCTCTGGGAAAGCAGAGATTCCCAGTGCGGTTGTGCCTGTGAATAGGCTGCAGGGGGAAGGTGAAGACCAGCAAGAGCTTTCCGGGCTGCCACCTTCCGTGTGGGACAAGGAGCCGGACGTTTGCCTTTTCGGGAAAAGGCTCTGCCGAGGATGCGCACTGTGAGAGATTGCGTCTCTGGGCAAGCAGAGATCCCAAAACCTGTTGTGCCTGTGAATAGGCTGCAGGGGGAAGGTGAAGACCAGCAAGAGCTTTCAGGGCTGCCACCTTCCGTGTGGGACAAGGAGCCGGACGTTTGCCTTTTCGGGAACAGGCTCTGCCGAGGATGCGCACCGTGAGATGTTCCTTCTCTGGGCAAGCAGAGATCCCAAAACCTGTTGTGCCTGTGAATAGGCTGCAGGGGGAAGGTGAAGACCAGCAACAGCTTTCAGGGCTGCCACCTTCCGTGTGGGACAAGGAGCCGGACGTTTGCCTTTTCGGGAACAGGCTCTGCCGAGGATGCGCACCGTGAGAGATCGGGTCTTTGGGAAAGCAGAGATTCCCAGTGCGGTTGTGCCTGTGAATAGGCTGCAGGGGGAAGGTGAAGACCAGCAAGAGCTTTCAGGGCTGCCACCTTCCGTGTGGGACAAGGAGCCGGACGTTTGCCTTTTCGGGAACAGGCTCTGCCGAGGATGCGCACCGTGAGATGTTCCTTCTCTGGGCAAGCACAGATCCCAAAACCTGTTGTGCCTGTGAATAGGCTGCAGGGGGAAGGTGAAGACCAGCAACAGCTTTCCGGGCTGCCACCTTCCGTGTGGGACAAGGAGCCGGACGTTTGCCTTTTCGGGAACAGGCTCTGCCGAGGATGCGCACCGTGAGATGTTCCTTCTCTGGGCAAGCACAGATTCCCAAACCTGTTGTGCCTGTGAATAGGCTGCAGGGGGAAGGTGAAGACCAGCAACAGCTTTCCGGGCTGCCACCTTCCGTGTGGGACAAGGAGCCGGACGTTTGCCTTTTCGGGAACAAGCTCTGCCGAGGATGCGCACCGTGAGAGATTGCGTCTTTGGGAAAGCAGAGATTCCCAGTGCGGTTGTGCCTGTGAATAGGCTGCAGGGGGAAGGTGAGGACCAGCAACAGCTTTCAGGGCTGCCACCTTCCATGTGGGACAAGGAGCCGGACGTTTGCCTTTTCGGGAACAGGCTCTGCCGAGGATGCGCACCGTGAGAGTTTGGGTCTTTGGGAAAGCAGAGATTCCCAGTGCGGTTGTGCCTGTGAATAGGCTGCACGGGGGAAGGTGAAGACCAGCAACAGCTTTCAGGGCTGCCACCTTCCGTGTGGGACAAGGAGCCGGACGTTTGCCTTTTCGGGAACAGGCTCTGCAGAGGATGCGCACCGTGAGATGTTCCTTCTCTGGGCAAGCACAGATCCCCAAACCTGTTGTGCCTGTGAATAGGCTGCAGGGGGAAGGTGAAGACCAGCAAGAGCTTTCAGGGCTGCCACCTTCCGTGTGGGACAAGGAGCCGGACGTTTGCCTTTTCGGGAACAGGCTCTGCCGAGGATGCGCACCGTGAGATGTTCCTTCTCTGGGCAAGCACAGATCCCCAAACCTGTTGTGCCTGTGAATAGGCTGCAGGGGGAAGGTGAAGACCAGCAAAGGCTTTCAGGGCTGCCACCTTCCGTGTGGGACAAGGAGCCGGACGTTTGCCTTTTCGGGAACAGGCTCTGCCGAGGATGCGCACCGTGAGAGAATGCGTCTTTGGGAAAGCAGAGATTCCCAGTGCGGTTGTGCCTGTGAATAGGCTGCAGGGGGAAGGTGAAGACCAGCAAGAGCTTTCAGGGCTGCCACCTTCCGTGTGGGACAAGGAGCCGGACGTTTGCCTTTTCGGGAACAGGCTCTGCCGAGGATGCGCACCATGAGATGTTCCTTCTCTGGGCAAGCACAGATCCCAAAACCTGTTGTGCCTGTGAATAGGCTGCAGGGGGAAGGTGAAGACCAGCAAGAGCTTTCCGGGCTGCCACCTTCCGTGTGGGACAAGGAGCCGGACGTTTGCCTTTTCGGGAACAGGCTCTGCCGAGGATGCGCACCATGAGAGATTGCGTCTTGGGGCAAGCACAGATCCCCAAACCTGTTGCGCCTGTGAATAGGCTGCAGGGGGAAGGTGAAGACCAGCAACAGCTTTCCGGGCTGCCACCTTCCGTGTGGGACAAGGAGCCGGACGTTTGCCTTTTCGGGAACAGGCTCTGCCGAGGATGCGCACCGTGAGAGATTGCGTCTCTGGGAAAGCAGAGATTCCCAGTGCGGTTGTGCCTGTGAATAGGCTGCAGGGGGAAGGTGAAGACCAGCAAGAGCTTTCCGGGCTGCCACCTTCCGTGTGGGACAAGGAGCCGGACGTTTGCCTTTTCGGGAAAAGGCTCTGCCGAGGATGCGCACTGTGAGAGATTGCGTCTCTGGGCAAGCAGAGATCCCAAAACCTGTTGTGCCTGTGAATAGGCTGCAGGGGGAAGGTGAAGACCAGCAAGAGCTTTCAGGGCTGCCACCTTCCGTGTGGGACAAGGAGCCGGACGTTTGCCTTTTCGGGAACAGGCTCTGCCGAGGATGCGCACCGTGAGATGTTCCTTCTCTGGGCAAGCAGAGATCCCAAAACCTGTTGTGCCTGTGAATAGGCTGCAGGGGGAAGGTGAAGACCAGCAACAGCTTTCAGGGCTGCCACCTTCCGTGTGGGACAAGGAGCCGGACGTTTGCCTTTTCGGGAACAGGCTCTGCCGAGGATGCGCACCGTGAGAGATCGGGTCTTTGGGAAAGCAGAGATTCCCAGTGCGGTTGTGCCTGTGAATAGGCTGCAGGGGGAAGGTGAAGACCAGCAAGAGCTTTCAGGGCTGCCACCTTCCGTGTGGGACAAGGAGCCGGACGTTTGCCTTTTCGGGAACAGGCTCTGCCGAGGATGCGCACCGTGAGATGTTCCTTCTCTGGGCAAGCACAGATCCCAAAACCTGTTGTGCCTGTGAATAGGCTGCAGGGGGAAGGTGAAGACCAGCAACAGCTTTCCGGGCTGCCACCTTCCGTGTGGGACAAGGAGCCGGACGTTTGCCTTTTCGGGAACAGGCTCTGCCGAGGATGCGCACCGTGAGATGTTCCTTCTCTGGGCAAGCACAGATCCCAAAACCTGTTGTGCCTGTGAATAGGCTGCAGGGGGAAGGTGAAGACCAGCAACAGCTTTCCGGGCTGCCACCTTCCGTGTGGGACAAGGAGCCGGACGTTTGCCTTTTCGGGAACAGGCTCTGCCGAGGATGCGCACCGTGAGATGTTCCTTCTCTGGGCAAGCACAGATCCCAAAACCTGTTGTGCCTGTGAATAGGCTGCAGGGCGAAGGTGAAGACCAGCAAGAGCTTTCCGGGCTGCCACCTTCCGTGTGGGACAAGGAGCCGGACGTTTGCTTTTTCGGGAACAGTCTCTGCCGAGGATGCGCACCGTGAGATATTGCGTCTCTGGGAAAGCAGAGATCCCAAAACCTGTTGTGCCTGTGAATAGGCTGCAGGGGGAAGGTGAGGACCAGCAACAGCTTTCCGGGCTGCCACCTTCCGTGTGGGACAAGGAGCCGGACGTTTGCCTTTTCGGGAACAGGCTCTGCCGAGGATGCGCACCGTGAGAGATTGCGTCTCTGGGAAAGCAGAGATTCCCAGGGCGGTTGTGCCTGTGAATAGGTTGCAGGGGGAAGGTGAAGACCAGCAAGAGCTTTCAGGGCTGCCACCTTCCGTGTGGGACAAGGAGCCGGACGGTTGCCTTTTCGGGAACAGGCTCTGCCGAGGATGCGCACCGTGAGAGATTCCTTCTCTGGGCAAGCAGAGATCCCAAAACCTGTTGTGCCTGTGAATAGGCTGCACGGGGGAAGGTGAAGACCAGCAACAGCTTTCAGGGCTGCCACCTTCCGTGTGGGACAAGGAGCCGGACGTTTGCCTTTTTGGGAACAAGCTCTGCCGAGGATGCGCACCGTGAGAGATTGCGTCTCTGGGAAAGCACAGATCCCAAAACCTGTTGTGCCTGTGAATAGGCTGCACGGGGAAGGTGAAGACCAGCAACAGCTTTCCGGGCTGCCACCTTCCGTGTGGGACAAGGAGCCGGACGTTTGATTTTTGGGAACAGGCTCTGCCGAGGATGCGCACCGTGAGATGTTCCTTCTCTGGGCAAGCACAGATCCCCAAACCTGTTGTGCCTGTGAATAGGCTGCAGGGGGAAGGTGAAGACCAGCAAGAGCTTTCCGGGCTGCCACCTTCCGTGTGGGACAAGGAGCCGGACGTTTGCCTTTTTGGGAACAAGCTCTGCCGAGGATGCGCACCGTGAGAGATTGCGTCTCTGGGCAAGCAGAGATCCCAAAACCTGTTGTGCCTGTGAATAGGCTGCAGGGGGAGGGTGAAGACCAGCAAGAGCTTTCCGGGCTGCCACGTTCCGTGTGGGACAAGGAGCCGGACGTTTGCCTTTTCGGGAACAGGCTCTGCCGAGGATGCGCACCGTGAGGGATTGCGTCTTTGGGAAAGCAGAGATTCCCAGTGCGGTTGTGCCTGTGAATAGGCTGCAGGGGGAAGGTGAAGACCAGCAAGAGCTTTCAGGGCTGCCACCTTCCGTGTGGGACAAGGAGCCGGACGTTTGCCTTTTCGGGAACAGGCTCTGCCGAGGATGCGCACCGTGAGAGATTGCGTCTCTGGGAAAGCAGAGATTCCCAGTGCGGTTGTGCCTGTGAATAGGCTGCAGGGGGAAGGTGAAGACCAGCAAGAGCTTTCAGGGCTGCCACCTTCCGTGTGGGACAAGGAGCCGGACGTTTGCCTTTTCGGGAAAAGGCTCTGCCGAGGATGCGCACTGTGAGAGATTGCGTCTCTGGGCAAGCAGAGATCCCAAAACCTGTTGTGCCTGTGAATAGGCTGCAGGGGGAAGGTGAAGACCAGCAAGAGCTTTCAGGGCTGCCACCTTCCGTGTGGGACAAGGAGCCGGACGTTTGCTTTTTCGGGAACAGGCTCTGCCGAGGATGCGCACCGTGAGATATTGCGTCTCTGGGAAAGCAGAGATCCCAAAACCTGTTGTGCCTGTGAATAGGCTGCAGGGGGAAGGTGAGGACCAGCAACAGCTTTCCGGGCTGCCACCTTCCGTGTGGGACAAGGAGCCGGACGTTTGCCTTTTCGGGAACAGTCTCTGCCGAGGATGCGCACCGTGAGAGATTGCGTCTCTGGGAAAGCAGAGATTCCCAGGGCGGTTGTGCCTGTGAATAGGTTGCAGGGGGAAGGTGAAGACCAGCAAGAGCTTTCAGGGCTGCCACCTTCCGTGTGGGACAAGGAGCCGGACGGTTGCCTTTTCGGGAACAGGCTCTGCCGAGGATGCGCACCGTGAGAGATTCCTTCTCTGGGCAAGCAGAGATCCCAAAACCTGTTGTGCCTGTGAATAGGCTGCACGGGGGAAGGTGAAGACCAGCAACAGCTTTCAGGGCTGCCACCTTCCGTGTGGGACAAGGAGCCGGACGTTTGCCTTTTTGGGAACAAGCTCTGCCGAGGATGCGCACCGTGAGAGATTGCGTCTCTGGGAAAGCAGAGATCCCAAAACCTGTTGTGCCTGTGAATAGGCTGCACGGGGAAGGTGAAGACCAGCAACAGCTTTCAGGGCTGCCACCTTCCGTGTGGGACAAGGAGCCGGACGTTTGCTTTTTTGGGAACAGGCTCTGCCGAGGATGCGCACCGTGAGATGTTCCTTCTCTGGGCAAGCACAGATCCCAAAACCTGTTGTGCCTGTGAATAGGCTGCAGGGGGAAGGTGAAGACCAGCAAGAGCTTTCAGGGCTGCCACCTTCCGTGTGGGACAAGGAGCCGGACGTTTGCCTTTTCGGGAACAGGCTCTGCCGAGGATGCGCACCGTGAGAGATTCCTTCTCTGGGCAAGCAGAGATCCCAAAACCTGTTGTGCCTGTGAATAGGCTGCACGGGGGAAGGTGAAGACCAGCAACAGCTTTCAGGGCTGCCACCTTCCGTGTGGGACAAGGAGCCGGACGTTTGCCTTTTTGGGAACAAGCTCTGCCGAGGATGCGCACCGTGAGAGATTGCGTCTCTGGGAAAGCAGAGATCCCAAAACCTGTTGTGCCTGTGAATAGGCTGCACGGGGAAGGTGAAGACCAGCAACAGCTTTCCGGGCTGCCACCTTCCGTGTGGGACAAGGAGCCGGACGTTTGCTTTTTTGGGAACAGGCTCTGCCGAGGATGCGCACCGTGAGATGTTCCTTCTCTGGGCAAGCACAGATCCCAAAACCTGTTGTGCCTGTGAATAGGCTGCAGGGGGAAGGTGAAGACCAGCAAGAGCTTTCCGGGCTGCCACCTTCCGTGTGGGACAAGGAGCCGGACGTTTGCCTTTTTGGGAACAAGCTCTGCCGAGGATGCGCACCGTGAGAGATTGCGTCTCTGGGCAAGCAGAGATCCCAAAACCTGTTGTGCCTGTGAATAGGTTGCAGGGGGAAGGTGAAGACCAGCAAGAGCTTTCAGGGCTGCCACCTTCCGTGTGGGACAAGGAGCCGGACATTTGCCTTTTCGGGAACAGGCTCTGCCGAGGATGCGCACCGTGAGGGATTGCGTCTTTGGGAAAGCAGAGATTCCCAGTGCGGTTGTGCCTGTGAATAGGCTGCAGGGGGAAGGTGAAGACCAGCAAGAGCTTTCCGGGCTGCCACCTTCCGTGTGGGACAAGGAGCCGGACGTTTGCCTTTTCGGGAACAGGCTCTGCCGAGGATGCGCACCGTGAGAGATTGCGTCTCTGGGAAAGCAGAGATTCCCAGTGCGGTTGTGCCTGTGAATAGGCTGCAGGGGGAAGGTGAAGACCAGCAACAGCTTTCAGGGCTGCCACCTTCCGTGTGGGACAAGGAGCCGGACGTTTGCCTTTTCGGGAACAGGCTCTGCCGAGGATGCGCACCGTGAGATGTTCCTTCTCTGGGCAAGCACAGATCCCCAAACCTGTTGTGCCTGTGAATAGGCTGCAGGGGGAAGGTGAAGACCAGCAAGAGCTTTCAGGGCTGCCACCTTCCGTGTGGGACAAGGAGCCGGACGTTTGCCTTTTCGGGAACAGGCTCTGCCGAGGATGCGCACCGTGAGAGAATG
Source organism: Haliaeetus albicilla (assembly GCF_947461875.1). Taxonomy (NCBI): domain Eukaryota; kingdom Metazoa; phylum Chordata; class Aves; order Accipitriformes; family Accipitridae; genus Haliaeetus; species Haliaeetus albicilla. The sequence goes on from NC_091512.1 coordinate 3,399,676, forward strand.
CGTCTTTGGGAAAGCAGAGATTCCCAGTGCGGTTGTGCCTGTGAATAGGCTGCAGGGGGAAGGTGAAGACCAGCAAGAGCTTTCAGGGCTGCCACCTTCCGTGTGGGACAAGGAGCCGGACGTTTGCCTTTTCGGGAACAGGCTCTGCCGAGGATGCGCACCATGAGATGTTCCTTCTCTGGGCAAGCACAGATCCCAAAACCTGTTGTGCCTGTGAATAGGCTGCAGGGGGAAGGTGAAGACCAGCAACAGCTTTCAGGGCTGCCACCTTCCGTGTGGGACAAGGAGCCGGACGTTTGCCTTTTCGGGAACAGGCTCTGCCGAGGATGCGCACCGTGAGAGATTGCGTCTTGGGGCAAGCACAGATCCCCAAACCTGTTGCGCCTGTGAATAGGCTGCAGGGGGAAGGTGAAGACCAGCAACAGCTTTCAGGGCTGCCACCTTCCGTGTGGGACAAGGAGCCGGACGTTTGCCTTTTCGGGAACAGGCTCTGCCGAGGATGCGCACCGTGAGAGATTGCGTCTCTGGGAAAGCAGAGATTCCCAGTGCGGTTGTGCCTGTGAATAGGCTGCAGGGGGAAGGTGAAGACCAGCAAGAGCTTTCCGGGCTGCCACCTTCCGTGTGGGACAAGGAGCCGGACGTTTGCCTTTTCGGGAAAAGGCTCTGCCGAGGATGCGCACTGTGAGAGATTGCGTCTCTGGGCAAGCAGAGATCCCAAAACCTGTTGTGCCTGTGAATAGGCTGCAGGGGGAAGGTGAAGACCAGCAAGAGCTTTCAGGGCTGCCACCTTCCGTGTGGGACAAGGAGCCGGACGTTTGCCTTTTCGGGAACAGGCTCTGCCGAGGATGCGCACCGTGAGATGTTCCTTCTCTGGGCAAGCAGAGATCCCCAAACCTGTTGTGCCTGTGAATAGGCTGCAGGGGGAAGGTGAAGACCAGCAACAGCTTTCAGGGCTGCCACCTTCCGTGTGGGACAAGGAGCCGGACGTTTGCCTTTTCGGGAACAGGCTCTGCCGAGGATGCGCACCGTGAGAGATCGGGTCTTTGGGAAAGCAGAGATTCCCAGTGCGGTTGTGCCTGTGAATAGGCTGCAGGGGGAAGGTGAAGACCAGCAAGAGCTTTCAGGGCTGCCACCTTCCGTGTGGGACAAGGAGCCGGACGTTTGCCTTTTCGGGAACAGGCTCTGCCGAGGATGCGCACCGTGAGAGATTGCGTCTCTGGGAAAGCAGAGATTCCCAGTGCGGTTGTGCCTGTGAATAGGCTGCAGGGGGAAGGTGAAGACCAGCAAGAGCTTTCCGGGCTGCCACCTTCCGTGTGGGACAAGGAGCCGGACGTTTGCCTTTTCGGGAAAAGGCTCTGCCGAGGATGCGCACTGTGAGAGATTGCGTCTCTGGGCAAGCAGAGATCCCAAAACCTGTTGTGCCTGTGAATAGGCTGCAGGGGGAAGGTGAAGACCAGCAAGAGCTTTCCGGGCTGCCACCTTCCGTGTGGGACAAGGAGCCGGACGTTTGCTTTTTCGGGAACAGGCTCTGCCGAGGATGCGCACCGTGAGATATTGCGTCTCTGGGAAAGCAGAGATCCCAAAACCTGTTGTGCCTGTGAATAGGCTGCAGGGGGAAGGTGAGGACCAGCAACAGCTTTCCGGGCTGCCACCTTCCGTGTGGGACAAGGAGCCGGACGTTTGCCTTTTCGGGAACAGTCTCTGCCGAGGATGCGCACCGTGAGAGATTGCGTCTCTGGGAAAGCAGAGATTCCCAGGGCGGTTGTGCCTGTGAATAGGTTGCAGGGGGAAGGTGAAGACCAGCAAGAGCTTTCAGGGCTGCCACCTTCCGTGTGGGACAAGGAGCCGGACGTTTGCCTTTTTGGGAACAAGCTCTGCCGAGGATGCGCACCGTGAGGGATTGCGTCTTTGGGAAAGCAGAGATTCCCAGTGCGGTTGTGCCTGTGAATAGGCTGCAGGGGGAAGGTGAAGACCAGCAAGAGCTTTCAGGGCTGCCACCTTCCGTGTGGGACAAGGAGCCGGACGTTTGCCTTTTCGGGAACAGGCTCTGCCGAGGATGCGCACCGTGAGAGATTGCGTCTCTGGGAAAGCAGAGATTCCCAGTGCGGTTGTGCCTGTGAATAGGCTGCAGGGGGAAGGTGAAGACCAGCAAGAGCTTTCCGGGCTGCCACCTTCCGTGTGGGACAAGGAGCCGGACGTTTGCCTTTTCGGGAAAAGGCTCTGCCGAGGATGCGCACTGTGAGAGATTGCGTCTCTGGGCAAGCAGAGATCCCAAAACCTGTTGTGCCTGTGAATAGGCTGCAGGGGGAAGGTGAAGACCAGCAAGAGCTTTCAGGGCTGCCACCTTCCGTGTGGGACAAGGAGCCGGACGCTTGCCTTTTCGGGAACAGGCTCTGCCGAGGATGCGCACCGTGAGATGTTCCTTCTCTGGGCAAGCAGAGATCCCAAAACCTGTTGTGCCTGTGAATAGGCTGCAGGGGGAAGGTGAAGACCAGCAACAGCTTTCCGGGCTGCCACCTTCCGTGTGGGACAAGGAGCCGGACGTTTGCCTTTTCGGGAACAGGCTCTGCCGAGGATGCGCACCGTGAGAGATTGGGTCTTTGGGAAAGCAGAGATTCCCAGTGCGGTTGTGCCTGTGAATAGGCTGCAGGGGGAAGGTGAAGACCAGCAAGAGCTTTCAGGGCTGCCACCTTCCGTGTGGACAAGGAGCCGGACGTTTGCCTTTTCGGGAACAGGCTCTGCCGAGGATGCGCACCGTGAGATGTTCCTTCTCTGGGCAAGCACAGATCCCAAAACCTGTTGTGCCTGTGAATAGGCTGCAGGGGGAAGGTGAAGACCAGCAAGAGCTTTCCGGGCTGCCACCTTCCGTGTGGGACAAGGAGCCGGACGTTTGCTTTTTCGGGAACAGGCTCTGCCGAGGATGCGCACCGTGAGATATTGCGTCTCTGGGAAAGCAGAGATCCCAAAACCTGTTGTGCCTGTGAATAGGCTGCAGGGGGAAGGTGAGGACCAGCAACAGCTTTCCGGGCTGCCACCTTCCGTGTGGGACAAGGAGCCGGACGTTTGCCTTTTCGGGAACAGGCTCTGCCGAGGATGCGCACCGTGAGAGATTGCGTCTCTGGGAAAGCAGAGATTCCCAGGGCGGTTGTGCCTGTGAATAGGTTGCAGGGGGAAGGTGAAGACCAGCAAGAGCTTTCAGGGCTGCCACCTTCCGTGTGGGACAAGGAGCCGGACGTTTGCCTTTTCGGGAACAGGCTCTGCCGAGGATGCGCACCGTGAGAGATTCCTTCTCTGGGCAAGCAGAGATCCCAAAACCTGTTGTGCCTGTGAATAGGCTGCACGGGGGAAGGTGAAGACCAGCAACAGCTTTCAGGGCTGCCACCTTCCGTGTGGGACAAGGAGCCGGACGTTTGCCTTTTTGGGAACAAGCTCTGCCGAGGATGCGCACCGTGAGAGATTGCGTCTCTGGGAAAGCAGAGATCCCAAAACCTGTTGTGCCTGTGAATAGGCTGCACGGGGAAGGTGAAGACCAGCAACAGCTTTCAGGGCTGCCACCTTCCGTGTGGGACAAGGAGCCGGACGTTTGCTTTTTTGGGAACAGGCTCTGCCGAGGATGCGCACCGTGAGATGTTCCTTCTCTGGGCAAGCACAGATCCCAAAACCTGTTGTGCCTGTGAATAGGCTGCAGGGGGAAGGTGAAGACCAGCAAGAGCTTTCCGGGCTGACACCTTCCGTGTGGGACAAGGAGCCGGACGTTTGCCTTTTTGGGAACAAGCTCTGCCGAGGATGCGCACCGTGAGAGATTGCGTCTCTGGGAAAGCAGAGATCCCAAAACCTGTTGTGCCTGTGAATAGGTTGCAGGGGGAAGGTGAAGACCAGCAAGAGCTTTCAGGGCTGCCACCTTCCGTGTGGGACAAGGAGCCGGACGTTTGCCTTTTCGGGAACAGGCTCTGCCGAGGATGCGCACCGTGAGGGATTGCGTCTTTGGGAAAGCAGAGATTCCCAGTGCGGTTGTGCCTGTGAATAGGCTGCAGGGGGAAGGTGAAGACCAGCAAGAGCTTTCAGGGCTGCCACCTTCCGTGTGGGACAAGGAGCCGGACGTTTGCCTTTTCGGGAACAGGCTCTGCCGAGGATGCGCACCGTGAGAGATTGCGTCTCTGGGAAAGCAGAGATTCCCAGTGCGGTTGTGCCTGTGAATAGGCTGCAGGGGGAAGGTGAAGACCAGCAACAGCTTTCAGGGCTGCCACCTTCCGTGTGGGACAAGGAGCCGGACGTTTGCCTGTTCTGGAACAGGCTCTGCCGAGGATGCGCACCGTGAGATGTTCCTTCTCTGGGCAAGCACAGATCCCAAAACCTGTTGTGCCTGTGAATAGGCTGCACGGGGAAGGTGAAGACCAGCAAGAGCTTTCAGGGCTGCCACCTTCCGTGTGGGACAAGGAGCCGGACGTTTGCTTTTTTGGGAACAGGCTCTGCCGAGGATGCGCACCGTGAGATGTTCCTTCTCTGGGCAAGCAGAGATCCCAAAACCTGTTGTGCCTGTGAATAGGCTGCAGGGGGAAGGTGAAGACCAGCAACAGCTTTCCGGGCTGCCACCTTCCGTGTGGGACAAGGAGCCGGACGTTTGCCTTTTCGGGAACAGGCTCTGCCGAGGATGCGCACCGTGAGCTGTTCCTTCTCTGGGCAAGCACAGATCCCAAAACCTGTTGTGCCTGTGAATAGGCTGCAGGGGGAAGGTGAAGACCAGCAAGAGCTTTCCGGGCTGCCACCTTCCGTGTGGGACAAGGAGCCGGACGTTTGCCTTTTCGGGAACAGGCTCTGCCGAGGATGCGCACCGTGAGATGTTCCTTCTCTGGGCAAGCAGAGATCCCAAAACCTGTTGTGCCTGTGAATAGGCTGCAGGGGGAAGGTGAAGACCAGCAAGAGCTTTCCGGGCTGCCACCTTCCGTGTGGGACAAGGAGCCGGACGTTTGCCTTTTCGGGAACAGGCTCTGCCGAGGATGCGCACCGTGAGATGTTCCTTCTCTGGGCAAGCACCGATCCCAAAACCTGTTGTGCCTGTGAATAGGCTGCAGGGGGAAGGTGAAGACCAGCAAGAGCTTTCCGGGCTGCCACCTTCCGTGTGGGACAAGGAGCCGGACGTTTGCTTTTTCGGGAACAGGCTCTGCCGAGGATGCGCACCGTGAGATATTGCGTCTCTGGGAAAGCAGAGATCCCAAAACCTGTTGTGCCTGTGAATAGGCTGCAGGGGGAAGGTGAGGACCAGCAACAGCTTTCCGGGCTGCCACCTTCCGTGTGGGACAAGGAGCCGGACGTTTGCCTTTTCGGGAACAGGCTCTGCCGAGGATGCGCACCGTGAGAGATTGCGTCTCTGGGAAAGCAGAGATTCCCAGGGCGGTTGTGCCTGTGAATAGGTTGCAGGGGGAAGGTGAAGACCAGCAAGAGCTTTCAGGGCTGCCACCTTCCGTGTGGGACAAGGAGCCGGACGTTTGCCTTTTCGGGAACAGGCTCTGCCGAGGATGCGCACCGTGAGAGATTCCTTCTCTGGGCAAGCAGAGATCCCAAAACCTGTTGTGCCTGTGAATAGGCTGCACGGGGGAAGGTGAAGACCAGCAACAGCTTTCAGGGCTGCCACCTTCCGTGTGGGACAAGGAGCCGGACGTTTGCCTTTTTGGGAACAGGCTCTGCCGAGGATGCGCACCGTGAGAGATTGCGTCTCTGGGAAAGCAGAGATCACAAAACCTGTTGTGCCTGTGAATAGGCTGCACGGGGAAGGTGAAGACCAGCAACAGCTTTCCGGGCTGCCACCTTCCGTGTGGGACAAGGAGCCGGACGTTTGCTTTTTTGGGAACAGGCTCTGCCGAGGATGCGCACCGTGAGATGTTCCTTCTCTGGGCAAGCACAGATCCCAAAACCTGTTGTGCCTGTGAATAGGCTGCAGGGGGAAGGTGAAGACCAGCAAGAGCTTTCCGGGCTGCCACCTTCCGTGTGGGACAAGGAGCCGGACGTTTGCCTTTTTGGGAACAAGCTCTGCCGAGGATGCGCACCGTGAGAGATTGCGTCTCTGGGAAAGCAGAGATCCCAAAACCTGTTGTGCCTGTGAATAGGCTGCAGGGGGAAGGTGAAGACCAGCAAGAGCTTTCAGGGCTGCCACCTTCCGTGTGGGACAAGGAGCCGGACGTTTGCCTTTTCGGGAACAGGCTCTGCCGAGGATGCGCACCGTGAGGGATTGCGTCTTTGGGAAAGCAGAGATTCCCAGTGCGGTTGTGCCTGTGAATAGGCTGCAGGGGGAAGGTGAAGACCAGCAAGAGCTTTCAGGGCTGCCACCTTCCGTGTGGGACAAGGAGCCGGACGTTTGCCTTTTCGGGAACAGGCTCTGCCGAGGATGCGCACCGTGAGGGATTGCGTCTTTGGGAAAGCAGAGATTCCCAGTGCGGTTGTGCCTGTGAATAGGCTGCAGGGGGAAGGTGAAGACCAGCAAGAGCTTTCAGGGCTGCCACCTTCCGTGTGGGACAAGGAGCCGGACGTTTGCCTGTTCGGGAACAGGCTCTGCCGAGGATGCGCACCGTGAGATGTTCCTTCTCTGGGCAAGCACAGATCCCAAAACCTGTTGTGCCTGTGAATAGGCTGCACTGGGAAGGTGAAGACCAGCAAGAGCTTTCAGGGCTGCCACCTTCCGTGTGGGACAAGGAGCCGGACGTTTGCCTTTTCGGGAACAGGCTCTGCCGAGGATGCGCACCGTGAGATGTTCCTTCTCTGGGCAAGCACAGATCCCAAAACCTGTTGTGCCTGTGAATAGGCTGCAGGGGGAAGGTGAAGACCAGCAAGAGCTTTCCGGGCTGCCACCTTCCGTGTGGGACAAGGAGCCGGACGTTTGCCTTTTCGGGAACAGGCTCTGCCGAGGATGCGCACCGTGAGATGTTCCTTCTCTGGGCAAGCAGAGATCCCAAAACCTGTTGTGCCTGTGAATAGGCTGCACGGGGAAGGCGAAGACCAGCAAGAGCTTTCAGGGCTGCCACCTTCCGTGTGGGACAAGGAGCCGGACGTTTGCCTTTTCGGGAACAGGCTCTGCCGAGGATGCGCACCGTTTGATGTTCCTTCTCTGGGCAAGCACAGATCCCAAAACCTGTTGTGCCTGTGAATAGGCTGCAGGGCGAAGGTGAAGACCAGCAAGAGCTTTCCGGGCTGCCACGTTCCGTGTGGGACAAGGAGCCGGACGTTTGCCTTTTTGGGAACAAGCTCTGCCGAGGATGCGCACCGTGAGAGATTGCGTCTCTGGGCAAGCAGAGATCCCCAAACCGGTTGTGCCTGTGAATAGGCTGCAGGGGGAAGGTGAAGACCAGCAACAGCTTTCCAGGCTGCCACCTTCCGTGTGGGACAAGGAGCCGGACGTTTGCCTTTTCGGGAACAGGCTCTGCCGAGGATGCGCACCGTGAGATGTTCCTTCTCTGGGCAAGCACAGATCCCAAAACCTGTTGTGCCTGTGAATAGGCTGCAGGGGGAAGGTGAAGACCAGCAAGAGCTTTCAGGGCTGCCACCTTCCGTGTGGGACAAGGAGCCGGACGTTTGCCTTTTCGGGAACAGGCTCTGCCGAGGATGCGCACCGTGAGAGATTGCGTCTCTGGGAAAGCAGAGATTCCCAGTGCGGTTGTGCCTGTGAATAGGCTGCAGGGGGAAGGTGAAGACCAGCAAGAGCTTTCAGGGCTGCCACCTTCCGTGTGGGACAAGGAGCCGGACGTTTGCCTGTTCTGGAACAGGCTCTGCCGAGGATGCGCACCGTGAGAGATTCCTTCTCTGGGCAAGCAGAGATCCCAAAACCTGTTGTGCCTGTGAATAGGCTGCAGGGGGAAGGTGAAGACCAGCAAGAGCTTTCCGGGCTGCCACCTTCCGTGTGGGACAAGGAGCCGGACGTTTGCCTTTTCAGGAACAGGCTCTGCCGAGGATGCGCACCGTGAGATGTTCCTTCTCTGGGCAAGCAGAGATCCCAAAACCTGTTGTGCCTGTGAATAGGCTGCAGGGGGAAGGTGAAGACCAGCAAGAGCTTTCCGGGCTGCCACCTTCCGTGTGGGACAAGGAGCCGGACGTTTGCCTTTTCGGGAACAGGCTCTGCCGAGGATGCGCACCGTGAGATGTTCCTTCTCTGGGCAAGCACCGATCCCAAAACCTGTTGTGCCTGTGAATAGGCTGCAGGGGGAAGGTGAAGACCAGCAAGAGCTTTCCGGGCTGCCACCTTCCGTGTGGGACAAGGAGCCGGACGTTTGCTTTTTCGGGAACAGGCTCTGCCGAGGATGCGCACCGTGAGATATTGCGTCTCTGGGAAAGCAGAGATCCCAAAACCTGTTGTGCCTGTGAATAGGCTGCAGGGGGAAGGTGAGGACCAGCAACAGCTTTCCGGGCTGCCACCTTCCGTGTGGGACAAGGAGCCGGACGTTTGCCTTTTCGGGAACAGGCTCTGCCGAGGATGCGCACCGTGAGAGATTGCGTCTCTGGGAAAGCAGAGATTCCCAGGGCGGTTGTGCCTGTGAATAGGTTGCAGGGGGAAGGTGAAGACCAGCAAGAGCTTTCAGGGCTGCCACCTTCCGTGTGGGACAAGGAGCCGGACGTTTGCCTTTTCGGGAACAGGCTCTGCCGAGGATGCGCACCGTGAGAGATTCCTTCTCTGGGCAAGCAGAGATCCCAAAACCTGTTGTGCCTGTGAATAGGCTGCACGGGGGAAGGTGAAGACCAGCAACAGCTTTCAGGGCTGCCACCTTCCGTGTGGGACAAGGAGCCGGACGTTTGCCTTTTTGGGAACAGGCTCTGCCGAGGATGCGCACCGTGAGAGATTGCGTCTCTGGGAAAGCAGAGATCACAAAACCTGTTGTGCCTGTGAATAGGCTGCACGGGGAAGGTGAAGACCAGCAACAGCTTTCCGGGCTGCCACCTTCCGTGTGGGACAAGGAGCCGGACGTTTGCTTTTTTGGGAACAGGCTCTGCCGAGGATGCGCACCGTGAGATGTTCCTTCTCTGGGCAAGCACAGATCCCAAAACCTGTTGTGCCTGTGAATAGGCTGCAGGGGGAAGGTGAAGACCAGCAAGAGCTTTCCGGGCTGCCACCTTCCGTGTGGGACAAGGAGCCGGACGTTTGCCTTTTTGGGAACAAGCTCTGCCGAGGATGCGCACCGTGAGAGATTGCGTCTCTGGGAAAGCAGAGATCCCAAAACCTGTTGTGCCTGTGAATAGGCTGCAGGGGGAAGGTGAAGACCAGCAAGAGCTTTCAGGGCTGCCACCTTCCGTGTGGGACAAGGAGCCGGACGTTTGCCTTTTCGGGAACAGGCTCTGCCGAGGATGCGCACCGTGAGGGATTGCGTCTTTGGGAAAGCAGAGATTCCCAGTGCGGTTGTGCCTGTGAATAGGCTGCAGGGGGAAGGTGAAGACCAGCAAGAGCTTTCAGGGCTGCCACCTTCCGTGTGGGACAAGGAGCCGGACGTTTGCCTTTTCGGGAACAGGCTCTGCCGAGGATGCGCACCGTGAGGGATTGCGTCTTTGGGAAAGCAGAGATTCCCAGTGCGGTTGTGCCTGTGAATAGGCTGCAGGGGGAAGGTGAAGACCAGCAAGAGCTTTCAGGGCTGCCACCTTCCGTGTGGGACAAGGAGCCGGACGTTTGCCTGTTCGGGAACAGGCTCTGCCGAGGATGCGCACCGTGAGATGTTCCTTCTCTGGGCAAGCACAGATCCCAAAACCTGTTGTGCCTGTGAATAGGCTGCACTGGGAAGGTGAAGACCAGCAAGAGCTTTCAGGGCTGCCACCTTCCGTGTGGGACAAGGAGCCGGACGTTTGCCTTTTCGGGAACAGGCTCTGCCGAGGATGCGCACCGTGAGATGTTCCTTCTCTGGGCAAGCACAGATCCCAAAACCTGTTGTGCCTGTGAATAGGCTGCAGGGGGAAGGTGAAGACCAGCAAGAGCTTTCCGGGCTGCCACCTTCCGTGTGGGACAAGGAGCCGGACGTTTGCCTTTTCGGGAACAGGCTCTGCCGAGGATGCGCACCGTGAGATGTTCCTTCTCTGGGCAAGCAGAGATCCCAAAACCTGTTGTGCCTGTGAATAGGCTGCACGGGGAAGGCGAAGACCAGCAAGAGCTTTCAGGGCTGCCACCTTCCGTGTGGGACAAGGAGCCGGACGTTTGCCTTTTCGGGAACAGGCTCTGCCGAGGATGCGCACCGTTTGATGTTCCTTCTCTGGGCAAGCACAGATCCCAAAACCTGTTGTGCCTGTGAATAGGCTGCAGGGCGAAGGTGAAGACCAGCAAGAGCTTTCCGGGCTGCCACGTTCCGTGTGGGACAAGGAGCCGGACGTTTGCCTTTTTGGGAACAAGCTCTGCCGAGGATGCGCACCGTGAGAGATTGCGTCTCTGGGCAAGCAGAGATCCCCAAACCTGTTGTGCCTGTGAATAGGCTGCAGGGGGAAGGTGAAGACCAGCAACAGCTTTCCAGGCTGCCACCTTCCGTGTGGGACAAGGAGCCGGACGTTTGCCTTTTCGGGAACAGGCTCTGCCGAGGATGCGCACCGTGAGATGTTCCTTCTCTGGGCAAGCACAGATCCCAAAACCTGTTGTGCCTGTGAATAGGCTGCAGGGGGAAGGTGAAGACCAGCAAGAGCTTTCAGGGCTGCCACCTTCCATGTGGGACAAGGAGCCGGACGTTTGCCTTTTCGGGAACAGGCTCTGCCGAGGATGCGCACCGTGAGAGATTGCGTCTCTGGGAAAGCAGAGATTCCCAGTGCGGTTGTGCCTGTGAATAGGCTGCAGGGGGAAGGTGAAGACCAGCAAGAGCTTTCAGGGCTGCCACCTTCCGTGTGGGACAAGGAGCCGGACGTTTGCCTGTTCTGGAACAGGCTCTGCCGAGGATGCGCACCGTGAGAGATTCCTTCTCTGGGCAAGCAGAGATCCCAAAACCTGTTGTGCCTGTGAATAGGCTGCAGGGGGAAGGTGAAGACCAGCAAGAGCTTTCCGGGCTGCCACCTTCCGTGTGGGACAAGGAGCCGGACGTTTGCCTTTTCAGGAACAGGCTCTGCCGAGGATGCGCACCGTGAGATGTTCCTTCTCTGGGCAAGCAGAGATCCCAAAACCTGTTGTGCCTGTGAATAGGCTGCAGGGGGAAGGTGAAGACCAGCAAGAGCTTTCCGGGCTGCCACCTTCCGTGTGGGACAAGGAGCCGGACGTTTGCCTTTTCGGGAACAGGCTCTGCCGAGGATGCGCACCGTGAGATGTTCCTTCTCTGGGCAAGCACCGATCCCAAAACCTGTTGTGCCTGTGAATAGGCTGCAGGGGGAAGGTGAAGACCAGCAAGAGCTTTCCGGGCTGCCACCTTCCGTGTGGGACAAGGAGCCGGACGTTTGCTTTTTCGGGAACAGGCTCTGCCGAGGATGCGCACCGTGAGATATTGCGTCTCTGGGAAAGCAGAGATCCCAAAACCTGTTGTGCCTGTGAATAGGCTGCAGGGGGAAGGTGAGGACCAGCAACAGCTTTCCGGGCTGCCACCTTCCGTGTGGGACAAGGAGCCGGACGTTTGCCTTTTCGGGAACAGGCTCTGCCGAGGATGCGCACCGTGAGAGATTGCGTCTCTGGGAAAGCAGAGATTCCCAGGGCGGTTGTGCCTGTGAATAGGTTGCAGGGGGAAGGTGAAGACCAGCAAGAGCTTTCAGGGCTGCCACCTTCCGTGTGGGACAAGGAGCCGGACGTTTGCCTTTTCGGGAACAGGCTCTGCCGAGGATGCGCACCGTGAGAGATTCCTTCTCTGGGCAAGCAGAGATCCCAAAACCTGTTGTGCCTGTGAATAGGCTGCACGGGGGAAGGTGAAGACCAGCAACAGCTTTCCGGGCTGCCACCTTCCGTGTGGGACAAGGAGCCGGACGTTTGCCTTTTTGGGAACAGGCTCTGCCGAGGATGCGCACCGTGAGAGATTGCGTCTCTGGGAAAGCAGAGATCCCAAAACCTGTTGTGCCTGTGAATAGGCTGCACGGGGAAGGTGAAGACCAGCAAGAGCTTTCCGGGCTGCCACCTTCCGTGTGGGACAAGGAGCCGGACGTTTGCTTTTTTGGGAACAGGCTCTGCCGAGGATGCGCACCGTGAGATGTTCCTTCTCTGGGCAAGCACAGATCCCAAAACCTGTTGTGCCTGTGAATAGGCTGCAGGGGGAAGGTGAAGACCAGCAAGAGCTTTCCGGGCTGCCACCTTCCGTGTGGGACAAGGAGCCGGACGTTTGCCTTTTTGGGAACAAGCTCTGCCGAGGATGCGCACCGTGAGAGATTGCGTCTCTGGGAAAGCAGAGATCCCAAAACCTGTTGTGCCTGTGAATAGGCTGCAGGGGGAAGGTGAAGACCAGCAAGAGCTTTCAGGGCTGCCACCTTCCGTGTGGGACAAGGAGCCGGACGTTTGCCTTTTCGGGAACAGGCTCTGCCGAGGATGCGCACCGTGAGGGATTGCGTCTTTGGGAAAGCAGAGATTCCCAGTGCGGTTGTGCCTGTGAATAGGCTGCAGGGGGAAGGTGAAGACCAGCAAGAGCTTTCAGGGCTGCCACCTTCCGTGTGGGACAAGGAGCCGGACGTTTGCCTTTTCGGGAACAGGCTCTGCCGAGGATGCGCACCGTGAGGGATTGCGTCTCTGGGAAAGCAGAGATTCCCAGTGCGGTTGTGCCTGTGAATAGGCTGCAGGGGGAAGGTGAAGACCAGCAAGAGCTTTCCGGGCTGCCACCTTCCGTGTGGGACAAGGAGCCGGACGTTTGCCTGTTCTGGAACAGGCTCTGCCGAGGATGCGCACCGTGAGATGTTCCTTCTCTGGGCAAGCACAGATCCCAAAACCTGTTGTGCCTGTGAATAGGCTGCACGGGGAAGGTGAAGACCAGCAAGAGCTTTCAGGGCTGCCACCTTCCGTGTGGGACAAGGAGCCGGACGTTTGCCGTTTCGGGAACAGGCTCTGCCGAGGATGCGCACCGTGAGATGTTCCTTCTCTGGGCAAGCAGAGATCCCAAAACCTGTTGTGCCTGTGAATAGGCTGCAGGGGGAAGGTGAAGACCAGCAAGAGCTTTCAGGGCTGCCACCTTCCGTGTGGGACAAGGAGCCGGACGTTTGCCTTTTCGGGAACAGGCTCTGCCGAGGATGCGCACCGTGAGATGTTCCTTCTCTGGGCAAGCACAGATCCCAAAACCTGTTGTGCCTGTGAATAGGCTGCAGGGGGAAGGTGAAGACCAGCAAGAGCTTTCCGGGCTGCCACCTTCCGTGTGGGACAAGGAGCCGGACGTTTGCCTTTTCGGGAACAGGCTCTGCCGAGGATGCGCACCGTGAGATGTTCCTTCTCTGGGCAAGCAGAGATCCCAAAACCTGTTGTGCCTGTGAATAGGCTGCACGGGGAAGGCGAAGACCAGCAAGAGCTTTCAGGGCTGCCACCTTCCGTGTGGGACAAGGAGCCGGACGTTTGCCTTTTCGGGAACAGGCTCTGCCGAGGATGCGCACCGTGAGGGATTGCGTCTCTGGGAAAGCAGAGATTCCCAGTGCGGTTGTGCCTGTGAATAGGCTGCAGGGGGAAGGTGAAGACCAGCAAGAGCTTTCCGGGCTGCCACCTTCCGTGTGGGACAAGGAGCCGGACGTTTGCCTGTTCTGGAACAGGCTCTGCCGAGGATGCGCACCGTGAGATGTTCCTTCTCTGGGCAAGCACAGATCCCAAAACCTGTTGTGCCTGTGAATAGGCTGCACGGGGAAGGTGAAGACCAGCAAGAGCTTTCAGGGCTGCCACCTTCCGTGTGGGACAAGGAGCCGGATGTTTGCCGTTTCGGGAACAGGCTCTGCCGAGGATGCGCACCGTGAGATGTTCCTTCTCTGGGCAAGCAGAGATCCCAAAACCTGTTGTGCCTGTGAATAGGCTGCAGGGGGAAGGTGAAGACCAGCAAGAGCTTTCAGGGCTGCCACCTTCCGTGTGGGACAAGGAGCCGGACGTTTGCCTTTTCGGGAACAGGCTCTGCCGAGGATGCGCACCGTGAGATGTTCCTTCTCTGGGCAAGCACAGATCCCAAAACCTGTTGTGCCTGTGAATAGGCTGCAGGGGGAAGGTGAAGACCAGCAAGAGCTTTCCGGGCTGCCACCTTCCGTGTGGGACAAGGAGCCGGACGTTTGCCTTTTCGGGAACAGGCTCTGCCGAGGATGCGCACCGTGAGATGTTCCTTCTCTGGGCAAGCAGAGATCCCAAAACCTGTTGTGCCTGTGAATAGGCTGCACGGGGAAGGCGAAGACCAGCAAGAGCTTTCAGGGCTGCCACCTTCCGTGTGGGACAAGGAGCCGGACGTTTGCCTTTTCGGGAACAGGCTCTGCCGAGGATGCGCACCGTTTGATGTTCCTTCTCTGGGCAAGCACAGATCCCAAAACCTGTTGTGCCTGTGAATAGGCTGCAGGGCGAAGGTGAAGACCAGCAAGAGCTTTCCGGGCTGCCACGTTCCGTGTGGGACAAGGAGCCGGACGTTTGCCTTTTTGGGAACAAGCTCTGCCGAGGATGCGCACCGTGAGAGATTGCGTCTCTGGGCAAGCAGAGATCCCCAAACCTGTTGTGCCTGTGAATAGGCTGCAGGGGGAAGGTGAAGACCAGCAACAGCTTTCCAGGCTGCCACCTTCCGTGTGGGACAAGGAGCCGGACGTTTGCCTTTTCGGGAACAGGCTCTGCCGAGGATGCGCACCGTGAGATGTTCCTTCTCTGGGCAAGCACAGATCCCAAAACCTGTTGTGCCTGTGAATAGGCTGCAGGGGGAAGGTGAAGACCAGCAAGAGCTTTCAGGGCTGCCACCTTCCGTGTGGGACAAGGAGCCGGACGTTTGCCTTTTCGGGAACAGGCTCTGCCGAGGATGCGCACCGTGAGAGATTGCGTCTCTGGGAAAGCAGAGATTCCCAGTGCGGTTGTGCCTGTGAATAGGCTGCATGGGGAAGGTGAAGACCAGCAAGAGCTTTCAGGGCTGCCACCTTCCGTGTGGGACAAGGAGCCGGACGTTTGCCTGTTCTGGAACAGGCTCTGCCGAGGATGCGCACCGTGAGAGATTCCTTCTCTGGGCAAGCAGAGATCCCAAAACCTGTTGTGCCTGTGAATAGGCTGCACGGGGAAGGTGAAGACCAGCAAGAGCTTTCAGGGCTGCCACCTTCCGTGTGGGACAAGGAGCCGGACGTTTGCCTTTTCGGGAACAGGCTCTGCCGAGGATGCGCACCGTGAGGGATTGCGTCTTTGGGAAAGCAGAGATTCCCAGTGCGGTTGTGCCTGTGAATAGGCTGCAGGGGGAAGGTGAAGACCAGCAACAGCTTTCAGGGCTGCCACCTTCCGTGTGGGACAAGGAGCCGGACGTTTGCCTTTTCGGGAACAGGCTCTGCCGAGGATGCGCACTGTGAGAGATTGCGTCTTTGGGAAAGCAGAGATTTCCAATGCGGTTGTGCCTGTGAATAGGCTGCAGGGGGAAGGTGAAGACCAGCAAGAGCTTTCCGGGCTGCCACCTTCCGTGTGGGACAAGGAGCCGGACGTTTGCCTTTTCGGGAACAGGCTCTGCCGAGGATGCGCACCGTGAGAGATTCCTTCTCTGAGCAAGCAGAGATCCCAAAACCTGTTGTGCCTGTGAATAGGCTGCAGGGGGAAGGTGAAGACCAGCAAGAGCTTTCAGGGCTGCCACCTTCCGTGTGGGACAAGGAGCCGGACGTTTGCCTTTTCGGGAACAGGCTCTGCCGAGGATGCGCACCGTGAGATGTTCCTTCTCTGGGCAAGCACAGATCCCAAAACCTGTTGTGCCTGTGATTAGGCTGCAGGGGGAAGGTGAAGACCAGCAAGAGCTTTCAGGGCTGCCACCTTCCGTGTGGGACAAGGAGCCGGACGTTTGCCTTTTCGGGAACAGGCTCTGCCGAGGATGCGCACCGTGAGAGATTGCGTCTCTGGGAAAGCAGAGATTCCCAGTGCGGTTGTGCCTGTGAATAGGCTGCAGGGGGAAGGTGAAGACCAGCAAGAGCTTTCAGGGCTGCCACCTTCCGTGTGGGACAAGGAGCCGGACGTTTGCCTTTTCGGGAACAGGCTCTGCCGAGGATGCGCACCGTGAGGGATTGCGTCTTTGGGAAAGCAGAGATTCCCAGTGCGGTTGTGCCTGTGAATAGGCTGCACGGGGAAGGTGAAGACCAGCAACAGCTTTCAGGGCTGCCACCTTCCGTGTGGGACAAGGAGCCGGACGTTTGCCTTTTCGGGAACAGGCTCTGCCGAGGATGCGCACCGTGAGAGATTGCGTCTCTGGGAAAGCAGAGATTCCCAGTGCGGTTGTGCCTGTGAATAGGCTGCAGGGGGAAGGTGAAGACCAGCAAGAGCTTTCCGGGCTGCCACCTTCCGTGTGGGACAAGCAGCCGGACGTTTGCCTGTTCTGGAACAGGCTCTGCCGAGGATGCGCACCGTGAGATGTTCCTTCTCTGGGCAAGCACAGATCCCAAAACCTGTTGTGCCTGTGAATAGGCTGCAGGGGGAAGGTGAAGATCAGCAAGAGCTTTCAGGGCTGCCACCTTCCGTGTGGGACAAGGAGCCGGACGTTTGCCTGTTCTGGAACAGGCTATGCCGAGGATGCGCACCGTGAGAGATTCCTTCTCTGGGCAAGCAGAGATCCCAAAACCTGTTGTGCCTGTGAATAGGCTGCACGGGGAAGGTGAAGACCAGCAAGAGCTTTCAGGGCTGCCACCTTCCGTGTGGGACAAGGAGCCGGACGTTTGCCTTTTCGGGAACAGGCTCTGCCGAGGATGCGCACCGTGAGATGTTCCTTCTCTGGGCAAGCAGAGATCCCAAAACCTGTTGTGCCTGTGAATAGGCTGCAGGGGGAAGGTGAAGACCAGCAAGAGCTTTCCGGGCTGCCACCTTCCGTGTGGGACAAGGAGCCGGACGTTTGCCTTTTCGGGAACAGGCTCTACCGAGGATGCGCACCGTGAGGGATTGCGTCTTTGGGAAAGCAGAGATTTCCAATGCGGTTGTGCCTGTGAATAGGCTGCACGGGGAAGGTGAAGACCAGCAAGAGCTTTCAGGGCTGCCACCTTCCATGTGGGACAAGGAGCCGGACGTTTGCCTTTTCGGGAACAGGCTCTGCCGAGGATGCGCACCGTGAGAGATTGCGTCTCTGGGAAAGCAGAGATTCCCAGTGCGGTTGTGCCTGTGAATAGGCTGCAGGGGGAAGGTGAAGACCAGCAAGAGCTTTCAGGGCTGCCACCTTCCGTGTGGGACAAGGAGCCAGACGTTTGCCTTTTCGGGAACAGGCTCTGCCGAGGATGCGCACCGTGAGATGTTCCTTCTCTGGGCAAGCAGAGATCCCAAAACCTGTTGTGCCTGTGAATAGGCTGCAGGGGGAAGGTGAAGACCAGCAACAGCTTTCAGGGCTGCCACCTTCCGTGTGGGACAAGGAGCCGGACGTTTGCCTTTTCGGGAACAGGCTCTGCCGAGGATGCGCACCGTGAGATGTTCCTTCTCTGGGCAAGCAGAGATCCCAAAACCTGTTGTGCCTGTGAATAGGCTGCACGGGGAAGGCGAAGACCAGCAAGAGCTTTCAGGGCTGCCACCTTCCGTGTGGGACAAGGAGCCGGACGTTTGCCTTTTCGGGAACAGGCTCTGCCGAGGATGCGCACCGTTTGATGTTCCTTCTCTGGGCAAGCACAGATCCCAAAACCTGTTGTGCCTGTGAATAGGCTGCAGGGCGAAGGTGAAGACCAGCAAGAGCTTTCCGGGCTGCCACGTTCCGTGTGGGACAAGGAGCCGGACGTTTGCCTTTTTGGGAACAAGCTCTGCCGAGGATGCGCACCGTGAGAGATTGCGTCTCTGGGCAAGCAGAGATCCCCAAACCTGTTGTGCCTGTGAATAGGCTGCAGGGGGAAGGTGAAGACCAGCAACAGCTTTCCAGGCTGCCACCTTCCGTGTGGGACAAGGAGCCGGACGTTTGCCTTTTCGGGAACAGGCTCTGCCGAGGATGCGCACCGTGAGATGTTCCTTCTCTGGGCAAGCACAGATCCCAAAACCTGTTGTGCCTGTGAATAGGCTGCAGGGGGAAGGTGAAGACCAGCAAGAGCTTTCAGGGCTGCCACCTTCCGTGTGGGACAAGGAGCCGGACGTTTGCCTTTTCGGGAACAGGCTCTGCCGAGGATGCGCACCGTGAGAGATTGCGTCTCTGGGAAAGCAGAGATTCCCAGTGCGGTTGTGCCTGTGAATAGGCTGCAGGGGGAAGGTGAAGACCAGCAAGAGCTTTCAGGGCTGCCACCTTCCGTGTGGGACAAGGAGCCGGACGTTTGCCTGTTCTGGAACAGGCTCTGCCGAGGATGCGCACTGTGAGAGATTCCTTCTCTGGGCAAGCAGAGATCCCAAAACCTGTTGTGCCTGTGAATAGGCTGCAGGGGGAAGGTGAAGACCAGCAAGAGCTTTCAGGGCTGCCACCTTCCGTGTGGGACAAGGAGCCGGACGTTTGCCTTTTCGGGAACAGGCTCTGCCGAGGATGCGCACCGTGAGATGTTCCTTCTCTGGGCAAGCACAGATCCCAAAACCTGTTGTGCCTGTGATTAGGCTGCAGGGGGAAGGTGAAGACCAGCAAGAGCTTTCAGGGCTGCCACCTTCCGTGTGGGACAAGGAGCCGGACGTTTGCCTTTTCGGGAACAGGCTCTGCCGAGGATGCGCACCGTGAGAGATTGCGTCTCTGGGAAAGCAGAGATTCCCAGTGCGGTTGTGCCTGTGAATAGGCTGCAGGGGGAAGGTGAAGACCAGCAAGAGCTTTCAGGGCTGCCACCTTCCGTGTGGGACAAGGAGCCGGACGTTTGCCTTTTTGGGAACAGGCTCTGCCGAGGATGCGCACCGTGAGATGTTCCTTCTCTGGGCACGCAGAGATCCCAAAACCTGTTGTGCCTGTGAATAGGCTGCAGGGGGAAGGTGAAGACCAGCAACAGCTTTCAGGGCTGCCACCTTCCGTGTGGGACAAGGAGCCGGACGTTTGCTTTTTTGGGAACAAGCTCTGCCGAGGATGCGCACCGTGAGATGTTCCTTCTCTGGGCAAGCACAGATCCCCAAACCTGTTGTGCCTGTGAATAGGCTGCAGGGGGAAGGTGAAGACCAGCAAGAGCTTTCAGGGCTGCCACCTTCCGTGTGGGACAAGGAGCCGGACGTTTGCCTGTTCTGGAACAGGCTATGCCGAGGATGCGCACCGTGAGAGATTCCTTCTCTGGGCAAGCAGAGATCCCAAAACCTGTTGTGCCTGTGAATAGGCTGCACGGGGAAGGTGAAGACCAGCAAGAGCTTTCAGGGCTGCCACCTTCCGTGTGGGACAAGGAGCCGGACGTTTGCCTTTTCGGGAACAGGCTCTGCCGAGGATGCGCACCGTGAGATGTTCCTTCTCTGGGCAAGCAGAGATCCCAAAACCTGTTGTGCCTGTGAATAGGCTGCAGGGGGAAGGTGAAGACCAGCAAGAGCTTTCCGGGCTGCCACCTTCCGTGTGGGACAAGGAGCCGGACGTTTGCCTGTTCTGGAACAGGCTCTGCCGAGGATGCGCACCGTGAGATGTTCCTTCTCTGGGCAAGCACAGATCCCAAAACCTGTTGTGCCTGTGAATAGGCTGCACGGGGAAGGTGAAGACCAGCAAGAGCTTTCAGGGCTGCCACCTTCCGTGTGGGACAAGGAGCCGGACGTTTGCCGTTTCGGGAACAGGCTCTGCCGAGGATGCGCACCGTGAGATGTTCCTTCTCTGGGCAAGCAGAGATCCCAAAACCTGTTGTGCCTGTGAATAGGCTGCAGGGGGAAGGTGAAGACCAGCAAGAGCTTTCAGGGCTGCCACCTTCCGTGTGGGACAAGGAGCCGGACGTTTGCCTTTTCGGGAACAGGCTCTGCCGAGGATGCGCACCGTGAGATGTTCCTTCTCTGGGCAAGCACAGATCCCAAAACCTGTTGTGCCTGTGAATAGGCTGCAGGGGGAAGGTGAAGACCAGCAAGAGCTTTCCGGGCTGCCACCTTCCGTGTGGGACAAGGAGCCGGACGTTTGCCTTTTCGGGAACAGGCTCTGCCGAGGATGCGCACCGTGAGATGTTCCTTCTCTGGGCAAGCAGAGATCCCAAAACCTGTTGTGCCTGTGAATAGGCTGCACGGGGAAGGCGAAGACCAGCAAGAGCTTTCAGGGCTGCCACCTTCCGTGTGGGACAAGGAGCCGGACGTTTGCCTTTTCGGGAACAGGCTCTGCCGAGGATGCGCACCGTTTGATGTTCCTTCTCTGGGCAAGCACAGATCCCAAAACCTGTTGTGCCTGTGAATAGGCTGCAGGGCGAAGGTGAAGACCAGCAAGAGCTTTCCGGGCTGCCACGTTCCGTGTGGGACAAGGAGCCGGACGTTTGCCTTTTTGGGAACAAGCTCTGCCGAGGATGCGCACCGTGAGAGATTGCGTCTCTGGGCAAGCAGAGATCCCCAAACCTGTTGTGCCTGTGAATAGGCTGCAGGGGGAAGGTGAAGACCAGCAACAGCTTTCCAGGCTGCCACCTTCCGTGTGGGACAAGGAGCCGGACGTTTGCCTTTTCGGGAACAGGCTCTGCCGAGGATGCGCACCGTGAGATGTTCCTTCTCTGGGCAAGCACAGATCCCAAAACCTGTTGTGCCTGTGAATAGGCTGCAGGGGGAAGGTGAAGACCAGCAAGAGCTTTCAGGGCTGCCACCTTCCGTGTGGGACAAGGAGCCGGACGTTTGCCTTTTCGGGAACAGGCTCTGCCGAGGATGCGCACCGTGAGAGATTGCGTCTCTGGGAAAGCAGAGATTCCCAGTGCGGTTGTGCCTGTGAATAGGCTGCATGGGGAAGGTGAAGACCAGCAAGAGCTTTCAGGGCTGCCACCTTCCGTGTGGGACAAGGAGCCGGACGTTTGCCTGTTCTGGAACAGGCTCTGCCGAGGATGCGCACCGTGAGAGATTCCTTCTCTGGGCAAGCAGAGATCCCAAAACCTGTTGTGCCTGTGAATAGGCTGCACGGGGAAGGTGAAGACCAGCAAGAGCTTTCAGGGCTGCCACCTTCCGTGTGGGACAAGGAGCCGGACATTTGCCTTTTCGGGAACAGGCTCTGCCGAGGATGCGCACCGTGAGGGATTGCGTCTTTGGGAAAGCAGAGATTCCCAGTGCGGTTGTGCCTGTGAATAGGCTGCAGGGGGAAGGTGAAGACCAGCAACAGCTTTCAGGGCTGCCACCTTCCGTGTGGGACAAGGAGCCGGACGTTTGCCTTTTCGGGAACAGGCTCTGCCGAGGATGCGCACTGTGAGAGATTGCGTCTTTGGGAAAGCAGAGATTTCCAATGCGGTTGTGCCTGTGAATAGGCTGCAGGGGGAAGGTGAAGACCAGCAAGAGCTTTCCGGGCTGCCACCTTCCGTGTGGGACAAGGAGCCGGACGTTTGCCTTTTCGGGAACAGGCTCTGCCGAGGATGCGCACCGTGAGAGATTCCTTCTCTGAGCAAGCAGAGATCCCAAAACCTGTTGTGCCTGTGAATAGGCTGCAGGGGGAAGGTGAAGACCAGCAAGAGCTTTCAGGGCTGCCACCTTCCGTGTGGGACAAGGAGCCGGACGTTTGCCTTTTCGGGAACAGGCTCTGCCGAGGATGCGCACCGTGAGATGTTCCTTCTCTGGGCAAGCACAGATCCCAAAACCTGTTGTGCCTGTGATTAGGCTGCAGGGGGAAGGTGAAGACCAGCAAGAGCTTTCAGGGCTGCCACCTTCCGTGTGGGACAAGGAGCCGGACGTTTGCCTTTTCGGGAACAGGCTCTGCCGAGGATGCGCACCGTGAGAGATTGCGTCTCTGGGAAAGCAGAGATTCCCAGTGCGGTTGTGCCTGTGAATAGGCTGCAGGGGGAAGGTGAAGACCAGCAAGAGCTTTCAGGGCTGCCACCTTCCGTGTGGGACAAGGAGCCGGACGTTTGCCTTTTCGGGAACAGGCTCTGCCGAGGATGCGCACCGTGAGAGATTGCGTCTCTGGGAAAGCAGAGATTCCCAGTGCGGTTGTGCCTGTGAATAGGCTGCAGGGGGAAGGTGAAGACCAGCAAGAGCTTTCCGGGCTGCCACCTTCCGTGTGGGACAAGCAGCCGGACGTTTGCCTGTTCTGGAACAGGCTCTGCCGAGGATGCGCACCGTGAGATGTTCCTTCTCTGGGCAAGCACAGATCCCAAAACCTGTTGTGCCTGTGAATAGGCTGCAGGGGGAAGGTGAAGATCAGCAAGAGCTTTCAGGGCTGCCACCTTCCGTGTGGGACAAGGAGCCGGACGTTTGCCTGTTCTGGAACAGGCTATGCCGAGGATGCGCACCGTGAGAGATTCCTTCTCTGGGCAAGCAGAGATCCCAAAACCTGTTGTGCCTGTGAATAGGCTGCACGGGGAAGGTGAAGACCAGCAAGAGCTTTCAGGGCTGCCACCTTCCGTGTGGGACAAGGAGCCGGACGTTTGCCTTTTCGGGAACAGGCTCTGCCGAGGATGCGCACCGTGAGATGTTCCTTCTCTGGGCAAGCAGAGATCCCAAAACCTGTTGTGCCTGTGAATAGGCTGCAGGGGGAAGGTGAAGACCAGCAAGAGCTTTCCGGGCTGCCACCTTCCGTGTGGGACAAGGAGCCGGACGTTTGCCTTTTCGGGAACAGGCTCTACCGAGGATGCGCACCGTGAGGGATTGCGTCTTTGGGAAAGCAGAGATTTCCAATGCGGTTGTGCCTGTGAATAGGCTGCACGGGGAAGGTGAAGACCAGCAAGAGCTTTCAGGGCTGCCACCTTCCATGTGGGACAAGGAGCCGGACGTTTGCCTTTTCGGGAACAGGCTCTGCCGAGGATGCGCACCGTGAGAGATTGCGTCTCTGGGAAAGCAGAGATTCCCAGTGCGGTTGTGCCTGTGAATAGGCTGCAGGGGGAAGGTGAAGACCAGCAAGAGCTTTCAGGGCTGCCACCTTCCGTGTGGGACAAGGAGCCAGACGTTTGCCTTTTCGGGAACAGGCTCTGCCGAGGATGCGCACCGTGAGATGTTCCTTCTCTGGGCAAGCAGAGATCCCAAAACCTGTTGTGCCTGTGAATAGGCTGCAGGGGGAAGGTGAAGACCAGCAACAGCTTTCAGGGCTGCCACCTTCCGTGTGGGACAAGGAGCCGGACGTTTGCCTTTTCGGGAACAGGCTCTGCCGAGGATGCGCACCGTGAGATGTTCCTTCTCTGGGCAAGCAGAGATCCCAAAACCTGTTGTGCCTGTGAATAGGCTGCACGGGGAAGGCGAAGACCAGCAAGAGCTTTCAGGGCTGCCACCTTCCGTGTGGGACAAGGAGCCGGACGTTTGCCTTTTCGGGAACAGGCTCTGCCGAGGATGCGCACCGTTTGATGTTCCTTCTCTGGGCAAGCACAGATCCCAAAACCTGTTGTGCCTGTGAATAGGCTGCAGGGCGAAGGTGAAGACCAGCAAGAGCTTTCCGGGCTGCCACGTTCCGTGTGGGACAAGGAGCCGGACGTTTGCCTTTTTGGGAACAAGCTCTGCCGAGGATGCGCACCGTGAGAGATTGCGTCTCTGGGCAAGCAGAGATCCCCAAACCTGTTGTGCCTGTGAATAGGCTGCAGGGGGAAGGTGAAGACCAGCAACAGCTTTCCAGGCTGCCACCTTCCGTGTGGGACAAGGAGCCGGACGTTTGCCTTTTCGGGAACAGGCTCTGCCGAGGATGCGCACCGTGAGATGTTCCTTCTCTGGGCAAGCACAGATCCCAAAACCTGTTGTGCCTGTGAATAGGCTGCAGGGGGAAGGTGAAGACCAGCAAGAGCTTTCAGGGCTGCCACCTTCCGTGTGGGACAAGGAGCCGGACGTTTGCCTTTTCGGGAACAGGCTCTGCCGAGGATGCGCACCGTGAGAGATTGCGTCTCTGGGAAAGCAGAGATTCCCAGTGCGGTTGTGCCTGTGAATAGGCTGCAGGGGGAAGGTGAAGACCAGCAAGAGCTTTCAGGGCTGCCACCTTCCGTGTGGGACAAGGAGCCGGACGTTTGCCTGTTCTGGAACAGGCTCTGCCGAGGATGCGCACTGTGAGAGATTCCTTCTCTGGGCAAGCAGAGATCCCAAAACCTGTTGTGCCTGTGAATAGGCTGCAGGGGGAAGGTGAAGACCAGCAAGAGCTTTCAGGGCTGCCACCTTCCGTGTGGGACAAGGAGCCGGACGTTTGCCTTTTCGGGAACAGGCTCTGCCGAGGATGCGCACCGTGAGATGTTCCTTCTCTGGGCAAGCACAGATCCCAAAACCTGTTGTGCCTGTGAATAGGCTGCAGGGGGAAGGTGAAGACCAGCAAGAGCTTTCCGGGCTGCCACCTTCCGTGTGGGACAAGGAGCCGGACGTTTGCCTTTTCGGGAACAGGCTCTGCCGAGGATGCGCACCGTGAGGGATTGCGTCTTTGGGAAAGCAGAGATTCCCAGTGCGGTTGTGCCTGTGAATAGGCTGCAGGGGGAAGGTGAAGACCAGCAAGAGCTTTCAGGGCTGCCACCTTCCGTGTGGGACAAGGAGCCGGACGTTTGCCTTTTTGGGAACAGGCTCTGCCGAGGATGCGCACCGTGAGATGTTCCTTCTCTGGGCACGCAGAGATCCCAAAACCTGTTGTGCCTGTGAATAGGCTGCAGGGGGAAGGTGAAGACCAGCAACAGCTTTCAGGGCTGCCACCTTCCGTGTGGGACAAGGAGCCGGACGTTTGCTTTTTTGGGAACAAGCTCTGCCGAGGATGCGCACCGTGAGATGTTCCTTCTCTGGGCAAGCACAGATCCCCAAACCTGTTGTGCCTGTGAATAGGCTGCAGGGGGAAGGTGAAGACCAGCAAGAGCTTTCAGGGCTGCCACCTTCCGTGTGGGACAAGGAGCCGGACGTTTGCCTGTTCTGGAACAGGCTATGCCGAGGATGCGCACCGTGAGAGATTCCTTCTCTGGGCAAGCAGAGATCCCAAAACCTGTTGTGCCTGTGAATAGGCTGCACGGGGAAGGTGAAGACCAGCAAGAGCTTTCAGGGCTGCCACCTTCCGTGTGGGACAAGGAGCCGGACGTTTGCCTTTTCGGGAACAGGCTCTGCCGAGGATGCGCACCGTGAGATGTTCCTTCTCTGGGCAAGCAGAGATCCCAAAACCTGTTGTGCCTGTGAATAGGCTGCAGGGGGAAGGTGAAGACCAGCAAGAGCTTTCCGGGCTGCCACCTTCCGTGTGGGACAAGGAGCCGGACGTTTGCCTTTTCGGGAACAGGCTCTGCCGAGGATGCGCACCGTGAGGGATTGCGTCTTTGGGAAAGCAGAGATTTCCAATGCGGTTGTGCCTGTGAATAGGCTGCACGGGGAAGGTGAAGACCAGCAACAGCTCTCAGGGCTGCCACCTTCCATGTGGGACAAGGAGCCGGACGTTTGCCTTTTCGGGAACAGGCTCTGCCGAGGATGCGCACCGTGAGAGATTGCGTCTCTGGGAAAGCAGAGATTCCCAGTGCGGTTGTGCCTGTGAATAGGCTGCAGGGGGAAGGTGAAGACCAGCAACAGCTTTCAGGGCTGCCACCTTCCGTGTGGGACAAGGAGCCAGACGTTTGCCTTTTCGGGAACAGGCTCTGCCGAGGATGCGCACCGTGAGATGTTCCTTCTCTGGGCAAGCAGAGATCCCAAAACCTGTTGTGCCTGTGAATAGGCTGCAGGGGGAAGGTGAAGACCAGCAACAGCTTTCAGGGCTGCCACCTTCCGTGTGGGACAAGGAGCCGGACGTTTGCCTTTTCGGGAACAGGCTCTGCCGAGGATGCGCACCGTGAGATGTTCCTTCTCTGGGCAAGCAGAGATCCCAAAACCTGTTGTGCCTGTGAATAGGCTGCACGGGGAAGGCGAAGACCAGCAAGAGCTTTCAGGGCTGCCACCTTCCGTGTGGGACAAGGAGCCGGACGTTTGCCTTTTCGGGAACAGGCTCTGCCGAGGATGCGCACCGTGAGATGTTCCTTCTCTGGGCAAGCACAGATCCCAAAACCTGTTGTGCCTGTGAATAGGCTGCAGGGGGAAGGTGAAGACCAGCAAGAGCTTTCAGGGCTGCCACCTTCCGTGTGGGACAAGGAGCCGGACGTTTGCCTTTTCGGGAACAGGCTCTGCCGAGGATGCGCACCGTGAGAGATTGCGTCTCTGGGAAAGCAGAGATTCCCAGTGCGGTTGTGCCTGTGAATAGGCTGCAGGGGGAAGGTGAAGACCAGCAAGAGCTTTCAGGGCTGCCACCTTCCGTGTGGGACAAGGAGCCGGACGTTTGCCTGTTCTGGAACAGGCTCTGCCAAGGATGCGCACCGTGAGAGATTCCTTCTCTGGGCAAGCAGAGATCCCAAAACCTGTTGTGCCTGTGAATAGGCTGCACGGGGAAGGTGAAGACCAGCAAGAGCTTTCAGGGCTGCCACCTTCCGTGTGGGACAAGGAGCCGGACGTTTGCCTTTTCGGGAACAGGCTCTGCCGAGGATGCGCACCGTGAGATGTTCCTTCTCTGGGCAAGCACAGATCCCAAAACCTGTTGTGCCTGTGAATAGGCTGCAGGGGGAAGGTGAAGACCAGCAACAGCTTTCCGGGCTGCCACCTTCCGTGTGGGACAAGGAGCCGGACGTTTGCCTTTTCGGGAACAGGCTCTGCCGAGGATGCGCACCGTGAGGGATTGCGTCTTTGGGAAAGCAGAGATTCCCAGTGCGGTTGTGCCTGTGAATAGGCTGCAGGGGGAAGGTGAAGACCAGCAAGAGCTTTCAGGGCTGCCACCTTCCGTGTGGGACAAGGAGCCGGACGTTTGCCTTTTCGGGAACAGGCTCTGCCGAGGATGCGCACCGTGAGAGATTGCGTCTTTGGGAAAGCAGAGATTTCCAATGCGGTTGTGCCTGTGAATAGGCTGCAGGGGGAAGGTGAAGACCAGCAACAGCTTTCCGGGCTGCCACCTTCCGTGTGGGACAAGGAGCCAGACGTTTGCCTTTTTGGGAACAGGCTCTGCCGAGGATGCGCACCGTGAGATGTTCCTTCTCTGGGCAAGCAGAGATCCCAAAACCTGTTGTGCCTGTGAATAGGCTGCAGGGGGAAGGTGAAGACCAGCAACAGCTTTCAGGGCTGCCACCTTCCATGTTGGGACAAGGAGCCGGACGTTTGCTTTTTTGGGAACAAGCTCTGCCGAGGATGCGCACCGTGAGATGTTCCTTCTCTGGGCAAGCACAGATCCCAAAACCTGTTGTGCCTGTGAATAGGCTGCAGGGGGAAGGTGAAGACCAGCAACAGCTTTCCGGGCTGCCACCTTCCGTGTGGGACAAGGAGCCGGACGTTTGCCTTTTCGGGAACAGGCTCTGCCGAGGATGCGCACCGTGAGGGATTGCGTCTTTGGGAAAGCAGAGATTCCCAGTGCGGTTGTGCCTGTGAATAGGCTGCAGGGGGAAGGTGAAGACCAGCAAGAGCTTTCAGGGCTGCCACCTTCCGTGTGGGACAAGGAGCCGGACGTTTGCCTTTTCGGGAACAGGCTCTGCCGAGGATGCGCACCGTGAGAGATTGCGTCTCTGGGAAAGCAGAGATTCCCAGTGCGGTTGTGCCTGTGAATAGGCTGCAGGGGGAAGGTGAAGACCAGCAACAGCTTTCAGTGCTGCCACCTTCCGTGTGGGACAAGGAGCCGGACGTTTGCCTTTTCGGGAACAGGCTCTGCCGAGGATGCGCACCGTGAGAGATTCCTTCTCTGAGCAAGCACAGATCCCCAAACCTGTTGTGCCTGTGAATAGGCTGCAGGGGGAAGGTGAAGACCAGCAACAGCTTTCAGGGCTGCCACCTTCCGTGTGGGACAAGGAGCCGGACGTTTGCCTTTTCGGGAACAAGCTCTGCCAAGGATGCGCACCGTGAGATGTTCCTTCTCTGGGCAAGCAGAGATCCCAAAACCTGTTGTGCCTGTGAATAGGCTGCAGGGGGAAGGTGAAGACCAGCAAGAGCTTTCAGGGCTGCCACCTTCCGTGTGGGACAAGGAGCCGGACGTTTGCCTTTTCGGGAACAGGCTCTGCCGAGGATGCGCACCGTGAGAGATTGCGTCTCTGGTAAAGCAGAGATTCCCAGTGCGGTTGTGCCTGTGAATAGGCTGTAGGGGGAAGGTGAAGACCAGCAAGAGCTTTCAGGGCTGCCACCTTCCGTGTGGGACAAGGAGCCGGACGTTTGCCTGATCTGGAACAGGCTCTGCCGAGGATGCGCACCGTGAGAGATTGCGTCTCTGGGCAAGCAGAGATCCCAAAACCTGTTGTGCCTGTGAATAGGCTGCACGGGGAAGGTGAAGACCAGCAAGAGCTTTCCGGGCTGCCACCTTCCGTGTGGGACAAGGAGCCGGAAGTTTGCCTTTTCGGGAACAGGCTCTGCCGAGGATGCGCACCGTGAGATGTTCCTTCTCTGGGCAAGCACAGATCCCAAAACCTGTTGTGCCTGTGAATAGGCTGCACGGGGAAGGTGAAGACCAGCAACAGCTTTCAGGGCTGCCACCTTCCGTGTGGGACAAGGAGCCAGACGTTTGCCTTTTCGGGAACAGGCTCTGCCGAGGATGCGCACCGTGAGGGATTGTGTCTTTGGGAAAGCAGAGTTTCCCAGTGCGGTTGTGCCTGTGAATAGGCTGCAGGGGGAAGGTGAAGACCAGCAAGAGCTTTCAGGGCTGCCACCTTCCGTGTGGGACAAGGAGCCGGACGTTTGCCTTTTCGGGAACAGGCTCTGCCGAGTATGCGCACCGTGAGAGATTGCGTCTCTGGGCAAGCAGAGATCCCAAAACCTGTTGTGCCTGTGAATAGGCTGCAGGGGGAAGGTGAAGACCAGCAACAGCTTTCCGGGCTGCCACCTTCCGTGTGGGACAAGGAGCCGGACGTTTGCCTTTTCGGGAACAGGACCTGCCGAGGATGCGCACCGTGAGAGATTGCGTCTCTGGGAAAGCAGAGATTCCCAGTGCGGTTGTGCCTGTGAATAGGCTGCAGGGGGAAGGTGAAGACCAGCAAGAGCTTTCAGGGCTGCCACCTTCCGTGTGGGACAAGGAGCCGGACGTTTGCCTGTTCTGGAACAGGCTCTGCCGAGGATGCGCACCGTGAGAGATTGCGTCTCTGGGCAAGCAGAGATCCCAAAACCTGTTGTGCCTGTGAATAGGCTGCACGGGGAAGGTGAAGACCAGCAAGAGCTTTCAGGGCTGCCACCTTCTGTGTGGGACAAGGAGCCGGACGTTTGCCTTTTCGGGAACAGGCTCTGCCGAGGATGCGCACCGTGAGATGTTCCTTCTCTGGGCAAGCACAGATCCCAAAACCTGTTGTGCCTGTGAATAGGCTGCAGGGGGAAGGTGAAGACCAGCAACAGCTTTCCGGGCTGCCACCTTCCGTGTGGGACAAGGAGCCGGACGTTTGCCTTTTCGGGAACAGGCTCTGCCGAGGATGCGCACCGTGAGGGATTGCGTCTTTGGGAAAGCAGAGATTCCCAGTGCGGTTGTGCCTGTGAATAGGCTGCAGGGGGAAGGTGAAGACCAGCAAGAGCTTTCAGGGCTGCCACCTTCCGTGTGGGACAAGGAGCCGGACGTTTGCCTTTTCGGGAACAGGCTCTGCCGAGGATGCGCACTGTGAGAGATTGCGTCTTTGGGAAAGCAGAGATTTCCAATGCGGTTGTGCCTGTGAATAGGCTGCAGGGGGAAGGTGAAGACCAGCAAGAGCTTTCCGGGCTGCCACCTTCCGTGTGGGACAAGGAGCCAGACGTTTGCCTTTTTGGGAACAGGCTCTGCCGAGGATGCGCACCGTGAGATGTTCCTTCTCTGGGCAAGCAGAGATCCCAAAACCTGTTGTGCCTGTGAATAGGCTGCAGGGGGAAGGTGAAGACCAGCAACAGCTTTCAGGGCTGCCACCTTCCGTGTGGGACAAGGTGCCGGACGTTTGCTTTTTTGGGAACAAGCTCTGCCGAGGATGCGCACCGTGAGATGTTCCTTCTCTGGGCAAGCACAGATCCCCAAACCTGTTGTGCCTGTGAATAGGCTGCAGGGGGAAGGTGAAGACCAGCAACAGCTTTCCGGGCTGCCCCCTTCCGTGTGGGACAAGGAGCCGGACGTTTGCTTTTTTGGGAACAGGCTCTGCCGAGGATGCGCACCGTGAGATGTTCCTTCTCTGGGCAAGCAGAGATCCCAAAACCTGTTGTGCCTGTGAATAGGCTGCAGGGGGAAGGTGAAGACCAGCAACAGCTTTCCGGGCTGCCACCTTCCGTGTGGGACAAGGAGCCGGACGTTTGCCTTTTTGGGAACAAGTTCTGCCGAGGATGCGCACCGTGAGATATTCCTTCTCTGGGCAAGCACAGATCCCAAAACCTGTTGTGCCTGTGAATAGGCTGCAGGGGGAAGGTGAAGACCAGCAAGAGCTTTCCGGGCTGCCACCTTCCGTGTGGGACAAGGAGCCAGACGTTTGCCTTTTCGGGAACAGGCTCTGCCGAGGATGCGCACCGTGAGGGATTGTGTCTTTGGGAAAGCAGAGTTTCCCAGTGCGGTTGTGCCTGTGAATAGGCTGCAGGGGGAAGGTGAAGACCAGCAAGAGCTTTCAGGGCTGCCACCTTCCGTGTGGGACAAGGAGCCGGACGTTTGCCTTTTCGGGAACAGGCTCTGCCGAGGATGCGCACCGTGAGATGTTCCTTCTCCGGGCAAGCACAGATCCCAAAACCTGTTGTGCCTGTGAATAGGCTGCAGGGGGAAGGTGAAGACCAGCAACAGCTTTCCGGGCTGCCACCTTCCGTGTGGGACAAGGAGCCGGACGTTTGCCTTTTCGGGAACAGGCTCTGCCGAGGATGCGCACCGTGAGAGATTGCGTCTCTGGGAAAGCAGAGATTCCCAGTGCGGTTGTGCCTGTGAATAGGCTGCAGGGGGAAGGTGAAGACCAGCAAGAGCTTTCAGGGCTGCCACCTTCCGTGTGGGACAAGGAGCCGGACGTTTGCCTGTTCTGGAACAGGCTCTGCCGAGGATGCGCACCGTGAGAGATTGCGTCTCTGGGCAAGCAGAGATCCCAAAACCTGTTGTGCCTGTGAATAGGCTGCACGGGGAAGGTGAAGACCAGCAAGAGCTTTCCGGGCTGCCACCTTCCGTGTGGGACAAGGAGCCGGACGTTTGCCTTTTCGGGAACAGGCTCTGCCGAGGATGCGCACCGTGAGATGTTCCTTCTCTGGGCAAGCACAGATCCCAAAACCTGTTGTGCCTGTGAATAGGCTGCAGGGGGAAGGTGAAGACCAGCAACAGCTTTCAGGGCTGCCACCTTCCGTGTGGGACAAGGAGCCGGACGTTTGCCTTTTCGGGAACAGGCTCTGCCGAGGATGCGCACCGTGAGGGATTGCGTCTTTGGGAAAGCAGAGATTCCCAGTGCGGTTGTGCCTGTGAATAGGCTGCAGGGGGAAGGTGAAGACCAGCAAGAGCTTTCAGGGCTGCCACCTTCCATGTGGGACAAGGAGCCGGACGTTTGCCTTTTCGGGAACAGGCTCTGCCGAGGATGCGCACTGTGAGAGATTGCGTCTTTGGGAAAGCAGAGATTTCCAATGCGGTTGTGCCTGTGAATAGGCTGCAGGGGGAAGGTGAAGACCAGCAAGAGCTTTCCGGGCTGCCACCTTCCGTGTGGGACAAGGAGCCAGACGTTTGCCTTTTTGGGAACAGGCTCTGCCGAGGATGCGCACCGTGAGATGTTCCTTCTCTGGGCAAGCAGAGATCCCAAAACCTGTTGTGCCTGTGAATAGGCTGCAGGGGGAAGGTGAAGACCAGCAACAGCTTTCAGGGCTGCCACCTTCCGTGTGGGACAAGGTGCCGGACGTTTGCTTTTTTGGGAACAGGCTCTGCCGAGGATGCGCACCGTGAGATGTTCCTTCTCTGGGCAAGCACAGATCCCCAAACCTGTTGTGCCTGTGAATAGGCTGCAGGGGGAAGGTGAAGACCAGCAACAGCTTTCCGGGCTGCCCCCTTCCGTGTGGGACAAGGAGCCGGACATTTGCTTTTTTGGGAACAGGCTCTGCCGAGGATGCACACCGTGAGATGTTCCTTCTCTGGGCAAGCAGAGATCCCAAAACCTGTTGTGCCTGTGAATAGGCTGCAGGGGGAAGGTGAAGACCAGCAACAGCTTTCCGGGCTGCCACCTTCCGTGTGGGACAAGGAGCCGGACGTTTGCCTTTTTGGGAACAAGTTCTGCCGAGGATGCGCACCGTGAGATGTTCCTTCTCTGGGCAAGCACAGATCCCAAAACCTGTTGTGCCTGTGAATAGGCTGCAGGGGGAAGGTGAAGACCAGCACCAGCTTTCAGGGCTGCCACCTTCCGTGTGGGACAAGGAGCCGGACGTTTGCCTTTTCGGGAACAAGCTCTGCCGAGGATGCGCACCGTGAGAGATTGCGTCTCTGGGCAAGCAGAGATCCCAAAACCTGTTGTGCCTGTGAATAGGCTGCAGGGGGAAGGTGAAGATCAGCAAGAGCTTTCAGGGCTGCCACCTTCCGTGTGGGACAAGGAGCCGGACGTTTGCCTTTTCGGGAACAGGCTCTGCCGAGGATGCGCACCGTGAGACGTTCCTTCTCTGGGCAAGCACAGATCCCCAGACCTGTTGTGCCTGTGAATAGGCTGCACGGGTTAGGTGAAGACCAGCAAGAGCTTTCAGGGCTGCCACCTTCCGTGTGGGACAAGGAGCCGGACGTTTGCCTTTTCGGGAACAGGCTCTGCCGAGGATGCGCACCGTGAGGGATTGCGTCTTTGGGAAAGCAGAGTTTCCCAGTGCGGTTGTGCCTGTGAATAGGCTGCAGGGGGAAGGTGAAGACCAGCAAGAGCTTTCAGGGCTGCCACCTTCCGTGTGGGACAAGGAGCCGGACGTTTGCCTTTTCGGGAACAGGCTCTGCCGAGTATGCGCACCGTGAGAGATTGCGTCTCTGGGCAAGCAGAGATCCCAAAACCTGTTGTGCCTGTGAATAGGCTGCACGGGGAAGGTGAAGACCAGCAACAGCTTTCCGGGCTGCCACCTTCCGTGTGGGACAAGGAGCCGGACGTTTGCCTTTTCGGGAACAGGCTCTGCCGAGGATGCGCACCGTGAGATGTTCCTTCTCTGGGCAAGCAGAGATCCCAAAACCTGTTGTGCCTGTGAATAGGCTGCAGGGGGAAGGTGAAGACCAGCAAGAGCTTTCCGGGCTGCCACCTTCCGTGTGGGACATGAGCCGGACGTTTGCCTTTTCGGGAACAAGCTCTGCCGAGGATGCGCACCGTGAGATGATCCTTCTCTGGGCAAGCACAGATCCCAAAACCTGTTGTGCCTGTGAATAGGCTGCAGGGGGAAGGTGAAGACCAGCAAGAGCTTTCCGGGCTGCCACCTTCCGTGTGGGACAAGGAGCCGGACGTTTGCCTTTTCGGGAACAGGCTCTGCCGAGGATGCACACCGTGAGATGTTCCTTCTCTGGGCAAGCACAGATCCCAAAACCTGTTGTGCCTGTGAATAGGCTGCAGGGGTAAGGTGAAGACCAGCAACAGCTTTCCGGGCTGCCACCTTCCGTGTGGGACAAGGAGCCGGACGTTTGCCTTTTTGGGAACAGGCTCTGCCGAGGATGCGCACCGTGAGGGATTGCGTCTTTGGGAAAGCAGAGATTCCCAGTGCGGTTGTGCCTGTGAATAGGCTGCAGGGGGAAGGTGAAGACCAGCAACAGCTTTCAGGGCTGCCACCTTCCGTGTGGGACAAGGAGCCGGACGTTTGCCTTTTCGGGAACAGGCTCTGCCGAGGATGCGCACTGTGAGAGATTGCGTCTTTGGGAAAGCAGAGATTTCCAATGCGGTTGTGCCTGTGAATAGGCTGCAGGGGGAAGGTGAAGACCAGCAAGAGCTTTCCGGGCTGCCACCTTCCGTGTGGGACAAGGAGCCAGACGTTTGCCTTTTTGGGAACAGGCTCTGCCGAGGATGCGCACCGTGAGATGTTCCTTCTCTGGGCAAGCAGAGATCCCAAAACCTGTTGTGCCTGTGAATAGGCTGCAGGGGGAAGGTGAAGACCAGCAACAGCTTTCAGGGCTGCCACCTTCCGTGTGGGACAAGGTGCCGGACGTTTGCTCTTTTGGGAACAAGCTCTGCCGAGGATGCGCACCGTGAGATGTTCCTTCTCTGGGCAAGCACAGATCCCCAAACCTGTTGTGCCTGTGAATAGGCTGCAGGGGGAAGGTGAAGACCAGCAACAGCTTTCCGGGCTGCCCCCTTCCGTGTGGGACAAGGAGCCGGACGTTTGCTTTTTTGGGAACAGGCTCTGCCGAGGATGCGCACCGTGAGATGTTCCTTCTCTGGGCAAGCAGAGATCCCAAAACCTGTTGTGCCTGTGAATAGGCTGCAGGGGGAAGGTGAAGACCAGCAACAGCTTTCCGGGCTGCCACCTTCCGTGTGGGACAAGGAGCCGGACGTTTGCCTTTTTGGGAACAAGTTCTGCCGAGGATGCGCACCGTGAGATATTCCTTCTCTGGGCAAGCACAGATCCCAAAACCTGTTGTGCCTGTGAATAGGCTGCAGGGGGAAGGTGAAGACCAGCAAGAGCTTTCAGGGCTGCCACCTTCCGTGTGGGACAAGGAGCCGGACGTTTGCCTTTTCGGGAACAGGCTCTGCCGAGGATGCGCACCGTGAGGGATTGTGTCTTTGGGAAAGCAGAGATTCCCAGTGCGGTTCTGCCTGTGAATAGGCTGCAGGGGGAAGGTGAAGACCAGCAAGAGCTTTCAGGGCTGCCACCTTCCGTGTGGGACAAGGAGCCGGACGTTTGCCTTTTCGGGAACAGGCTCTGCCGAGTATGCGCACCGTGAGAGATTGCGTCTCTGGGCAAGCAGAGATCCCAAAACCTGTTGTGCCTGTGAATAGGCTGCAGGGGGAAGGTGAAGACCAGCAAGAGCTTTCCGGGCTGCCACCTTCCGTGTGGGACAAGGAGCCGGACGTTTGCCTTTTCGGGAACAGGCTCTGCCGAGGATGCGCACCGTGAGAGATTGCGTCTCTGGGAAAGCAGAGATTCCCAGTGCGGTTGTGCCTGTGAATAGGCTGCAGGGGGAAGGTGAAGACCAGCAAGAGCTTTCAGGGCTGCCACCTTCCGTGTGGGACAAGGAGCCGGACGTTTGCCTTTTCGGGAACAGGCTCTGCCGAGGATGCGCACCGTGAGATGTTCCTTCTCTGGGCAAGCACAGATCCCAAAACCTGTTGTGCCTGTGAATAGGCTGCAGGGGGAAGGTGAAGACCAGCAACAGCTTTCCGGGCTGCCACCTTCCGTGTGGGACAAGGAGCCGGACGTTTGCCTTTTCGGGAACAGGCTCTGCCGAGGATGCGCACCGTGAGGGATTGCGTCTTTGGGAAAGCAGAGATTCCCAGTGCGGTTGTGCCTGTGAATAGGCTGCAGGGGGAAGGTGAAGACCAGCAAGAGCTTTCAGGGCTGCCACCTTCCATGTGGGACAAGGAGCCGGACGTTTGCCTTTTCGGGAACAGGCTCTGCCGAGGATGCGCACTGTGAGAGATTGCGTCTTTGGGAAAGCAGAGATTTCCAATGCGGTTGTGCCTGTGAATAGGCTGCAGGGGGAAGGTGAAGACCAGCAACAGCTTTCCGGGCTGCCCCCTTCCGTGTGGGACAAGGAGCCAGACGTTTGCCTTTTTGGGAACAGGCTCTGCCGAGGATGCGCACCGTGAGATGTTCCTTCTCTGAGCAAGCAGAGATCCCAAAACCTGTTGTGCCTGTGAATAGGCTGCAGGGGGAAGGTGAAGACCAGCAACAGCTTTCCGGGCTGCCACCTTCCGTGTGGGACAAGGAGCCGGACGTTTGCCTTTTTGGGAACAAGTTCTGCCGAGGATGCGCACCGTGAGATGTTCCTTCTCTGGGCAAGCACAGATCCCAAAACCTGTTGTGCCTGTGAATAGGCTGCAGGGGGAAGGTGAAGACCAGCACCAGCTTTCAGGGCTGCCACCTTCCGTGTGGGACAAGGAGCCGGACGTTTGCCTTTTCGGGAACAAGCTCTGCCGAGGATGCGCACCGTGAGAGATTGCGTCTCTGGGCAAGCAGAGATCCCAAAACCTGTTGTGCCTGTGAATAGGCTGCAGGGGGAAGGTGAAGACCAGCAACAGCTTTCAGGGCTGCCACCTTCCGTGTGGGACAAGGAGCCGGACGTTTGCCTTTTCGGGAACAGGCTCTGCCGAGGATGCGCACCGTGAGACGTTCCTTCTCTGGGCAAGCACAGATCCCCAGACCTGTTGTGCCTGTGAATAGGCTGCAGGGGGAAGGTGAAGACCAGCAAGAGCTTTCAGGGCTGCCACCTTCCGTGTGGGACAAGGAGCCGGACGTTTGCCTTTTCGGGAACAGGCTCTGCCGAGGATGCGCACCGTGAGGGATTGCGTCTTTGGGAAAGCAGAGTTTCCCAGTGCGGTTGTGCCTGTGAATAGGCTGCAGGGGGAAGGTGAAGACCAGCAAGAGCTTTCAGGGCTGCCACCTTCCGTGTGGGACAAGGAGCCGGACGTTTGCCTTTTCGGGAACAGGCTCTGCCGAGGATGCGCACCGTGAGATGTTCCTTCTCTGGGCAAGCAGAGATCCCAAAACCTGTTGTGCCTGTGAATAGGCTGCAGGGGGAAGGTGAAGACCAGCAAGAGCTTTCCGGGCTGCCACCTTCCGTGTGGGACATGAGCCGGACGTTTGCATTTTCGGGAACAAGCTCTGCCGAGGATGCGCACCGTGAGATGATCCTTCTCTGGGCAAGCACAGATCCCAAAACCTGTTGTGCCTGTGAATAGGCTGCAGGGGGAAGGTGAAGACCAGCAAGAGCTTTCCGGGCTGCCACCTTCCGTGTGGGACAAGGAGCCGGACGTTTGCCTTTTCGGGAACAGGCTCTGCCGAGGATGCGCACCGTGAGATGTTCCTTCTCTGGGCAAGCAGAGATCCCAAAACCTGTTGTGCCTGTGAATAGGCTGCAGGGGGAAGGTGAAGACCAGCAAGAGCTTTCAGGGCTGCCACCTTCCGTGTGGGACAAGGAGCCGGACGTTTGCCTTTTCGGGAACAGGCTCTGCCGAGGATGCGCACCGTGAGATGATCCTTCTCTGGGCAAGCACAGATCCCAAAACCTGTTGTGCCTGTGAATAGGCTGCAGGGGGAAGGTGAAGACCAGCAACAGCTTTCCGGGCTGCCACCTTCCGTGTGGGACAAGGAGCCGGACGTTTGCCTTTTCGGGAACAGGCTCTGCCGAGGATGCGCACCGTGAGGGATTGCGTCTTTGGGAAAGCAGAGATTCCCAGTGCGGTTGTGCCTGTGAATAGGCTGCAGGGGGAAGGTGAAGACCAGCAACAGCTTTCAGGGCTGGCACCTTCCATGTGGGACAAGGAGCCGGACGTTTGCCTTTTCGGGAACAGGCTCTGCCGAGGATGCGCACCGTGAGATGTTCCTTCTCTGGGCAAGCAGAGATTCCCAGTGCGGTTGTGCCTGTGAATAGGCTGCAGGGGGAAGGTGAAGACCAGCAAGAGCTTTCCGGGCTGCCACCTTCCGTGTGGGACAAGGAGCCGGACGTTTGCCTTTTCGGGAACAGGCTCTGCCGAGGATGCGCACCGTGAGATGTTCCTTCTCTGGGCAAGCAGAGATCCCAAAACCTGTTGTGCCTGTGAATAGGCTGCAGGGGGAAGGTGAAGACCAGCAAGAGCTTTCAGGGCTGCCACCTTCCGTGTGGGACAAGGAGCCGGACGTTTGCCTTTTCGGGAACAGGCTCTGCCGAGGATGCGCACCGTGAGATGTTCCTTCTCTGGGCAAGCAGAGATCCCCAAACCTGTTGTGCCTGTGAATAGGCTGCAGGGGGAAGGTGAAGACCAGCAAGAGCTTTCCGGGCTGCCACCTTCCGTGTGGGACAAGGAGCCGGACGTTTGCCTTTTCGGGAACAAGCTCTGCCGAGGATGCGCACCGTGAGATGATCCTTCTCTGGGCAAGCACAGATCCCAAAACCTGTTGTGCCTGTGAATAGGCTGCAGGGGGAAGGTGAAGACCAGCAAGAGCTTTCCGGGCTGCCACCTTCCGTGTGGGACAAGGAGCCGGACGTTTGCCTTTTCGGGAACAGGCTCTGCCGAGGATGCGCACCGTGAGGGATTGCGTCTTTGGGAAAGCAGAGATTCCCAGTGCGGTTCTGCCTGTGAATAGGCTGCAGGGGGAAGGTGAAGACCAGCAACAGCTTTCAGGGCTGCCACCTTCCGTGTGGGACAAGGAGCCGGACGTTTGCCTTTTCGGGAACAGGCTCTGCCGAGGATGCGCACCGTGAGAGATTGCGTCTCTGGGTAAGCAGAGATCCCAAAACCTGTTGTGCCTGTGAATAGGCTGCAGGGGGAAGGTGAAGACCAGCAAGAGCTTTCAGGGCTGCCACCTTCCGTGTGGGACAAGGAGCCGGACGTTTGCCTTTTCGGGAACAGGCTCTGCCGAGGATGCGCACCGTGAGGGATTGCGTCTTTGGGAAAGCAGAGTTTCCCAGTGCGGTTGTGCCTGTGAATAGGCTGCACGGGGGAAGGTGAAGACCAGCAAGAGCTTTCCGGGCTGCCACCTTCCGTGTGGGACAAGGAGCCGGACGTTTGCCTTTTCGGGAACAGGCTCTGCCGAGGATGCGCACCGTGAGATGTTCCTTCTCTGGGCAAGCAGAGATCCCAAAACCTGTTGTGCCTGTGAATAGGCTGCAGGGGGAAGGTGAAGACCAGCAAGAGCTTTCCGGGCTGCCACCTTCCGTGTGGGACAAGGAGCCGGACGTTTGCCTTTTCGGGAACAAGCTCTGCCGAGGATGCGCTCCGTGATATGATCCTTCTCTGGGCAAGCACAGATCCCAAAACCTGTTGTGCCTGTGAATAGGCTGCAGGGGGAAGGTGAAGACCAGCAAGAGCTTTCAGGGCTGCCACCTTCCGTGTGGGACAAGGAGCCGGACGTTTGCCTTTTCGGGAACAGGCTCTGCCGAGGATGCGCACCGTGAGATATTCCTTCTCTGGGCAAGCACAGATCCCAAAACCTGTTGTGCCTGTGAATAGGCTGCACGGGGAAGGTGAAGACCAGCAAGAGCTTTCAGGGCTGCCACCTTCCGTGTGGGACAAGGAGCCGGACGTTTGCCTTTTCGGGAACAGGCTCTGCCGAGGATGCGCACCGTGAGATGTTCCTTCTCTGGGCAAGCAGAGATCCCAAAACCTGTTGTGCCTGTGAATAGGCTGCAGGGGGAAGGTGAAGACCAGCAAGAGCTTTCAGGGCTGCCACCTTCCGTGTGGGACAAGGAGCCGGACGTTTGCCTTTTCGGGAACAGGCTCTGCCGAGGATGCACACCGTGAGATGTTCCTTGTCTGGGCAAGCACAGATCCCCAAACCTGTTGTGCCTGTGAATAGGCTGCAGGGGGAAGGTGAAGACCAGCAAGAGCTTTCCGGGCTGCCACCTTCCGTGTGGGACAAGGAGCCGGACGTTTGCCTTTTCGGGAACAGGCTCTGCCGAGGATGCGCACCGTGAGGGATTGCGTCTTTGGGAAAGCAGAGATTCCCAGTGCGGTTCTGCCTGTGAATAGGCTGCAGGGGGAAGGTGAAGACCAGCAAGAGCTTTCAGGGCTGCCACCTTCCGTGTGGGACAAGGAGCCGGACGTTTGCCTTTTCGGGAACAGGCTCTGCCGAGGATGCGCACCGTGAGAGATTGCGTCTCTGGGCAAGCAGAGATCCCAAAACCTGTTGTGCCTGTGAATAGGCTGCAGGGGGAAGGTGAAGACCAGCAACAGCTTTCCGGGCTGCCACCTTCCGTGTGGGACAAGGAGCCGGACGTTTGCCTTTTCGGGAACAGGCTCTGCCGAGGATGCGCACCGTGAGATGTTCCTTCTCTGGGCAAGCAGAGATCCCAAAACCTGTTGTGCCTGTGAATAGGCTGCACGGGGAAGGTGAAGACCAGCAAGAGCTTTCAGGGCTGCCACCTTCCGTGTGGGACAAGGAGCCGGACGTTTGCCTTTTCGGGAACAGGCTCTGCCGAGGATGCGCACCGTTAGATGATCCTTCTCTGGGCAAGCACAGATCCCAAAACCTGTTGTGCCTGTGAATAGGCTGCAGGGGGAAGGTGAAGACCAGCAACAGCTTTCCGGGCTGCCACCTTCCGTGTGGGACAAGGAGCCGGACGTTTGCCTTTTCGGGAACAGGCTCTGCCGAGGATGCGCACCGTGAGGGATTGCGTCTTTGGGAAAGCAGAGATTCCCAGTGCGGTTGTGCCTGTGAATAGGCGGCAGGGGGAAGGTGAAGACCAGCAACAGCTTTCAGGGCTGCCACCTTCCGTGTGGGACAAGGAGCCGGACGTTTGCCTTTTCGGGAACAGGCTCTGCCGAGGATGCGCACCGTGAGATGTTCCTTCTCTGGGCAAGCAGAGATTCCCAGTGCGGTTGTGCCTGTGAATAGGCTGCAGGGGGAAGGTGAAGACCAGCAACAGCTTTCAGGGCTGCCACCTTCCGTGTGGGACAAGGAGCCGGACGTTTGCCTTTTCGGGAACAGGCTCTGCCGAGGATGCGCACCGTGAGATGTTCCTTCTCTGGGCAAGCACAGATCCCAAAACCTGTTGTGCCTGTGAATAGGCTGCAGGGGGAAGGTGAAGACCAGCAACAGCTTTCCGGGCTGCCACCTTCCGTGTGGGACAAGGAGCCGGACGTTTGCCTTTTCGGGAACAGGCTCTGCCGAGGATGCGCACCGTGAGAGATTGCGTCTCTGGGTAAGCATAGATCCCAAAACCTGTTGTGCCTGTGAATAGGCTGCACAGGGAAGGCGAAGACCAGCAAGAGCTTTCAGGGCTGCCACCTTCCGTGTGGGACAAGGAGCCGGACGTTTGCCTTTTCGGGAACAGGCTCTGCCGAGGATGCGCACCGTGAGGGATTGCGTCTTTGGGAAAGCAGAGTTTCCCAGTGCGGTTGTGCCTGTGAATAGGCTGCAGGGGGAAGGTGAAGACCAGCAACAGCTTTCCGGGCTGCCACCTTCCGTGTGGGACAAGGAGCCGGACGTTTGCCTTTTCGGGAACAGGCTCTGCCGAGGATGCGCACCGTGAGATGTTCCTTCTCTGGGCAAGCACAGATCCCAAAACCTGTTGTGCCTGTGAATAGGCTGCAGGGGGAAGGTGAAGACCAGCAAGAGCTTTCCGGGCTGCCACCTTCCGTGTGGGACAAGGAGCCGGACGTTTGCCTTTTCGGGAACAAGCTCTGCCGAGGATGCGCTCCGTGATATGATCCTTCTCTGGGCAAGCACAGATCCCAAAACCTGTTGTGCCTGTGAATAGGCTGCAGGGGGAAGGTGAAGACCAGCAAGAGCTTTCAGGGCTGCCACCTTCCGTGTGGGACAAGGAGCCGGACGTTTGCCTTTTCGGGAACAGGCTCTGCCGAGGATGCGCACCGTGAGATATTCCTTCTCTGGGCAAGCACAGATCCCAAAACCTGTTGTGCCTGTGAATAGGCTGCAGGGGGAAGGTGAAGACCAGCAAGAGCTTTCAGGGCTGCCACCTTCCGTGTGGGACAAGGAGCCGGACGTTTGCCTTTTCGGGAACAGGCTCTGCCGAGGATGCGCACCGTGAGATGTTCCTTCTCTGGGCAAGCAGAGATCCCAAAACCTGTTGTGCCTGTGAATAGGCTGCACGGGGAAGGTGAAGACCAGCAAGAGCTTTCCGGGCTGCCACCTTCCGTGTGGGACAAGGAGCCGGACGTTTGCCTTTTCGGGAACAGGCTCTGCCGAGGATGCGCACCGTGAGGGATTGCGTCTTTGGGAAAGCAGAGATTCCCAGTGCGGTTCTGCCTGTGAATAGGCTGCAGGGGGAAGGTGAAGACCAGCAAGAGCTTTCAGGGCTGCCACCTTCCGTGTGGGACAAGGAGCCGGACGTTTGCCTTTTCGGGAACAGGCTCTGCCGAGGATGCGCACCGTGAGAGATTGCGTCTCTGGGTAAGCAGAGATCCCAAAACCTGTTGTGCCTGTGAATAGGCTGCAGGGGGAAGGTGAAGACCAGCAAGAGCTTTCAGGGCTGCCACCTTCCGTGTGGGACAAGGAGCCGGACGTTTGCCTTTTCGGGAACAGGCTCTGCCGAGGATGCGCACCGTGAGGGATTGCGTCTTTGGGAAAGCAGAGTTTCCCAGTGCGGTTGTGCCTGTGAATAGGCTGCAGGGGGAAGGTGAAGACCAGCAAGAGCTTTCAGGGCTGCCACCTTCCGTGTGGGACAAGGAGCCGGACGTTTGCCTTTTCGGGAACAGGCTCTGCCGAGGATGCGCACCGTGAGATGTTCCTTCTCTGGGCAAGCAGAGATCCCAAAACCTGTTGTGCCTGTGAATAGGCTGCAGGGGGAAGGTGAAGACCAGCAAGAGCTTTCCGGGCTGCCACCTTCCGTGTGGGACAAGGAGCCGGACGTTTGCCTTTTCGGGAACAAGCTCTGCCGAGGATGCGCTCCGTGATATGATCCTTCTCTGGGCAAGCACAGATCCCAAAACCTGTTGTGCCTGTGAATAGGCTGCAGGGGGAAGGTGAAGACCAGCAAGAGCTTTCAGGGCTGCCACCTTCCGTGTGGGACAAGGAGCCGGACGTTTGCCTTTTCGGGAACAGGCTCTGCCGAGGATGCGCACCGTGAGATATTCCTTCTCTGGGCAAGCACAGATCCCAAAACCTGTTGTGCCTGTGAATAGGCTGCAGGGGGAAGGTGAAGACCAGCAAGAGCTTTCAGGGCTGCCACCTTCCGTGTGGGACAAGGAGCCGGACGTTTGCCTTTTCGGGAACAGGCTCTGCCGAGGATGCGCACCGTGAGGGATTGCGTCTTTGGGAAAGCAGAGATTCCCAGTGCGGTTGTGCCTGTGAATAGGCGGCAGGGGGAAGGTGAAGACCAGCAACAGCTTTCCGGGCTGCCACCTTCCGTGTGGGACAAGGAGCCGGACGTTTGCCTTTTCGGGAACAGGCTCTGCCGAGGATGCGCACCGTGAGATTTTCCTTCTCTGGGCAAGCAGAGATTCCCAGTGCGGTTGTGCCTGTGAATAGGCTGCAGGGGGAAGGTGAAGACCAGCAACAGCTTTCAGGGCTGCCACCTTCCGTGTGGGACAAGGAGCCGGACGTTTGCCTTTTCGGGAACAGGCTCTGCCGAGGATGCGCACCGTGAGATGTTCCTTCTCTGGGCAAGC
This sequence comes from Haliaeetus albicilla, assembly GCF_947461875.1. Taxonomy (NCBI): domain Eukaryota; kingdom Metazoa; phylum Chordata; class Aves; order Accipitriformes; family Accipitridae; genus Haliaeetus; species Haliaeetus albicilla. Next base: position 3,442,771 of record NC_091512.1, read on the forward strand.
ACAGATCCCAAAACCTGTTGTGCCTGTGAATAGGCTGCACGGGGAAGGTGAAGACCAGCAACAGCTTTCCGGGCTGCCACCTTCCGTGTGGGACAAGGAGCCGGACGTTTGCCTTTTCGGGAACAAGCTCTGCCGAGGATGCGCACCGTGAGAGATTGCGTCTCTGGGAAAGCATAGATCCCAAAACCTGTTGTGCCTGTGAATAGGCTGCACAGGGAAGGCGAAGACCAGCAAGAGCTTTCAGGGCTGCCACCTTCCGTGTGGGACAAGGAGCCGGACGTTTGCCTTTTCGGGAACAGGCTCTGCCGAGGATGCGCACCGTGAGGGATTGCGTCTTTGGGAAAGCAGAGATTCCCAGTGCGGTTCTGCCTGTGAATAGGCTGCAGGGGGAAGGTGAAGACCAGCAAGAGCTTTCAGGGCTGCCACCTTCCGTGTGGGACAAGGAGCCGGACGTTTGCCTTTTCGGGAACAGGCTCTGCCGAGGATGCGCACCGTGAGAGATTGCGTCTCTGGGTAAGCAGAGATCCCAAAACCTGTTGTGCCTGTGAATAGGCTGCAGGGGGAAGGTGAAGACCAGCAAGAGCTTTCAGGGCTGCCACCTTCCGTGTGGGACAAGGAGCCGGACGTTTGCCTTTTCGGGAACAGGCTCTGCCGAGGATGCGCACCGTGAGGGATTGCGTCTTTGGGAAAGCAGAGTTTCCCAGTGCGGTTGTGCCTGTGAATAGGCTGCAGGGGGAAGGTGAAGACCAGCAACAGCTTTCCGGGCTGCCACCTTCCGTGTGGGACAAGGAGCCGGACGTTTGCCTTTTCGGGAACAGGCTCTGCCGAGGATGCGCACCGTGAGATGTTCCTTCTCTGGGCAAGCAGAGATCCCAAAACCTGTTGTGCCTGTGAATAGGCTGCAGGGGGAAGGTGAAGACCAGCAAGAGCTTTCAGGGCTGCCACCTTCCGTGTGGGACAAGGAGCCGGACTTTTGCCTTTTCGGGAACAAGCTCTGCCGAGGATGCGCTCCGTGATATGATCCTTCTCTGGGCAAGCACAGATCCCAAAACCTGTTGTGCCTGTGAATAGGCTGCAGGGGGAAGGTGAAGACCAGCAAGAGCTTTCAGGGCTGCCACCTTCCGTGTGGGACAAGGAGCCGGACGTTTGCCTTTTCGGGAACAGGCTCTGCCGAGGATGCGCACCGTGAGATGTTCCTTCTCTGGGCAAGCAGAGATCCCAAAACCTGTTGTGCCTGTGAATAGGCTGCAGGGGGAAGGTGAAGACCAGCAACAGCTTTCTGGGCTGCCACCTTCCGTGTGGGACAAGGAGCCGGATGTTTGCCTTTTCGGGAACAGGCTCTGCCGAGGATGCGCACCGTGAGATGTTCCTTCTCTGGGCAAGCAGAGATCCCAAAACCTGTTGTGCCTGTGAATAGGCTGCACGGGGAAGGTGAAGACCAGCAAGAGCTTTCAGGGCTGCCACCTTCCGTGTGGGACAAGGAGCCGGACGTTTGCCTTTTCGGGAACAGGCTCTGCCGAGGATGCGCACCGTGAGATGATCCTTCTCTGGGCAAGCACAGATCCCAAAACCTGTTGTGCCTGTGAATAGGCTGCAGGGGGAAGGTGAAGACCACCAACAGCTTTCCGGGCTGCCACCTTCCGTGTGGGACAAGGAGCCGGACGTTTGCCTTTTCGGGAACAGGCTCTGCCGAGGATGCGCACCGTGAGGGATTGCGTCTTTGGGAAAGCAGAGATTCCCAGTGCGGTTGTGCCTGTGAATAGGCGGCAGGGGGAAGGTGAAGACCAGCAACAGCTTTCAGGGCTGCCACCTTCCGTGTGGGACAAGGAGCCGGACGTTTGCCTTTTCGGGAACAGGCTCTGCCGAGGATGCGCACCGTGAGATGTTCCTTCTCTGGGCAAGCAGAGATTCCCAGTGCGGTTGTGCCTGTGAATAGGCTGCAGGGGGAAGGTGAAGACCAGCAACAGCTTTCAGGGCTGCCACCTTCCGTGTGGGACAAGGAGCCGGACGTTTGCCTTTTCGGGAACAGGCTCTGCCGAGGATGCGCACCGTGAGATGTTCCTTCTCTGGGCAAGCACAGATCCCAAAACCTGTTGTGCCTGTGAATAGGCTGCAGGGGGAAGGTGAAGACCAGCAACAGCTTTCCGGGCTGCCACCTTCCGTGTGGGACAAGGAGCCGGACGTTTGCCTTTTCGGGAACAAGCTCTGCCGAGGATGCGCACCGTGAGAGATTGCGTCTCTGGGAAAGCATAGATCCCAAAACCTGTTGTGCCTGTGAATAGGCTGCAGGGGGAAGGTGAAGACCAGCAAGAGCTTTCAGGGCTGCCACCTTCCGTGTGGGACAAGGAGCCGGACGTTTGCCTTTTCGGGAACAGGCTCTGCCGAGGATGCGCACCGTGAGGGATTGCGTCTTTGGGAAAGCAGAGATTCCCAGTGCGGTTCTGCCTGTGAATAGGCTGCAGGGGGAAGGTGAAGACCAGCAAGAGCTTTCAGGGCTGCCACCTTCCGTGTGGGACAAGGAGCCGGACGTTTGCCTTTTCGGGAACAGGCTCTGCCGAGGATGCGCACCGTGAGAGATTGCGTCTCTGGGTAAGCAGAGATCCCAAAACCTGTTGTGCCTGTGAATAGGCTGCACGGGGAAGGTGAAGACCAGCAAGAGCTTTCAGGGCTGCCACCTTCCGTGTGGGACAAGGAGCCGGACGTTTGCCTTTTCGGGAACAGGCTCTGCCGAGGATGCGCACCGTGAGGGATTGCGTCTTTGGGAAAGCAGAGTTTCCCAGTGCGGTTGTGCCTGTGAATAGGCTGCAGGGGGAAGGTGAAGACCAGCAACAGCTTTCCGGGCTGCCACCTTCCGTGTGGGACAAGGAGCCGGACGTTTGCCTTTTCGGGAACAGGCTCTGCCGAGGATGCGCACCGTGAGATGTTCCTTCTCTGGGCAAGCAGAGATCCCAAAACCTGTTGTGCCTGTGAATAGGCTGCAGGGGGAAGGTGAAGACCAGCAAGAGCTTTCCGGGCTGCCACCTTCCGTGTGGGACAAGGAGCCGGACGTTTGCCTTTTCGGGAACAAGCTCTGCCGAGGATGCGCTCCGTGATATGATCCTTCTCTGGGCAAGCACAGATCCCAAAACCTGTTGTGCCTGTGAATAGGCTGCAGGGGGAAGGTGAAGACCAGCAAGAGCTTTCAGGGCTGCCACCTTCCGTGTGGGACAAGGAGCCGGACGTTTGCCTTTTCGGGAACAGGCTCTGCCGAGGATGCGCACTGTGAGATATTCCTTCTCTGGGCAAGCACAGATCCCAAAACCTGTTGTGCCTGTGAATAGGCTGCAGGGGGAAGGTGAAGACCAGCAAGAGCTTTCAGGGCTGCCACCTTCCGTGTGGGACAAGGAGCCGGACGTTTGCCTTTTCGGGAACAGGCTCTGCCGAGGATGCGCACCGTGAGAGATTGCGTCTTGGGGCAAGCAGAGATCCCAAAACCTGTTGTGCCTGTGAATAGGCTGCACGGGGAAGGTGAAGACCAGCAAGAGCTTTCCGGGCTGCCACCTTCCGTGTGGGACAAGGAGCCGGACGTTTGCCTTTTCGGGAACAGGCTCTGCCATGATGCGCACCGTGAGGGATTGCGTCTTTGGGAAAGCAGAGATTCCCAGTGCGGTTCTGCCTGTGAATAGGCTGCAGGGGGAAGGTGAAGACCAGCAAGAGCTTTCAGGGCTGCCACCTTCCGTGTGGGACAAGGAGCCGGACGTTTGCCTTTTCGGGAACAGGCTCTGCCGAGGATGCGCACCGTGAGAGATTGCGTCTCTGGGTAAGCAGAGATCCCAAAACCTGTTGTGCCTGTGAATAGGCTGCAGGGGGAAGGTGAAGACCAGCAAGAGCTTTCAGGGCTGCCACCTTCCGTGTGGGACAAGGAGCCGGACGTTTGCCTTTTCGGGAACAGGCTCTGCCGAGGATGCGCACCGTGAGGGATTGCGTCTTTGGGAAAGCAGAGTTTCCCAGTGCGGTTGTGCCTGTGAATAGGCTGCAGGGGGAAGGTGAAGACCAGCAAGAGCTTTCAGGGCTGCCACCTTCCGTGTGGGACAAGGAGCCGGACGTTTGCCTTTTCGGGAACAGGCTCTGCCGAGGATGCGCACCGTGAGATGTTCCTTCTCTGGGCAAGCAGAGATCCCAAAACCTGTTGTGCCTGTGAATAGGCTGCAGGGGGAAGGTGAAGACCAGCAAGAGCTTTCCGGGCTGCCACCTTCCGTGTGGGACAAGGAGCCGGACGTTTGCCTTTTCGGGAACAAGCTCTGCCGAGGATGCGCTCCGTGATATGATCCTTCTCTGGGCAAGCACAGATCCCAAAACCTGTTGTGCCTGTGAATAGGCTGCAGGGGGAAGGTGAAGACCAGCAAGAGCTTTCAGGGCTGCCACCTTCCGTGTGGGACAAGGAGCCGGACGTTTGCCTTTTCGGGAACAGGCTCTGCCGAGGATGCGCACCGTGAGATATTCCTTCTCTGGGCAAGCACAGATCCCAAAACCTGTTGTGCCTGTGAATAGGCTGCAGGGGGAAGGTGAAGACCAGCAAGAGCTTTCAGGGCTGCCACCTTCCGTGTGGGACAAGGAGCCGGACGTTTGCCTTTTCGGGAACAGGCTCTGCCGAGGATGCGCACCGTGAGGGATTGCGTCTTTGGGAAAGCAGAGATTCCCAGTGCGGTTGTGCCTGTGAATAGGCGGCAGGGGGAAGGTGAAGACCAGCAACAGCTTTCAGGGCTGCCACCTTCCGTGTGGGACAAGGAGCCGGACGTTTGCCTTTTCGGGAACAGGCTCTGCCGAGGATGCGCACCGTGAGATGTTCCTTCTCTGGGCAAGCAGAGATTCCCAGTGCGGTTGTGCCTGTGAATAGGCTGCAGGGGGAAGGTGAAGACCAGCAACAGCTTTCAGGGCTGCCACCTTCCGTGTGGGACAAGGAGCCGGACGTTTGCCTTTTCGGGAACAGGCTCTGCCGAGGATGCGCACCGTGAGATGTTCCTTCTCTGGGCAAGCACAGATCCCAAAACCTGTTGTGCCTGTGAATAGGCTGCACGGGGAAGGTGAAGACCAGCAACAGCTTTCCGGGCTGCCACCTTCCGTGTGGGACAAGGAGCCGGACGTTTGCCTTTTCGGGAACAAGCTCTGCCGAGGATGCGCACCGTGAGAGATTGCGTCTCTGGGAAAGCATAGATCCCAAAACCTGTTGTGCCTGTGAATAGGCTGCACAGGGAAGGCGAAGACCAGCAAGAGCTTTCAGGGCTGCCACCTTCCGTGTGGGACAAGGAGCCGGACGTTTGCCTTTTCGGGAACAGGCTCTGCCGAGGATGCGCACCGTGAGGGATTGCGTCTTTGGGAAAGCAGAGATTCCCAGTGCGGTTCTGCCTGTGAATAGGCTGCAGGGGGAAGGTGAAGACCAGCAAGAGCTTTCAGGGCTGCCACCTTCCGTGTGGGACAAGGAGCCGGACGTTTGCCTTTTCGGGAACAGGCTCTGCCGAGGATGCGCACCGTGAGAGATTGCGTCTCTGGGTAAGCAGAGATCCCAAAACCTGTTGTGCCTGTGAATAGGCTGCAGGGGGAAGGTGAAGACCAGCAAGAGCTTTCCGGGCTGCCACCTTCCGTGTGGGACAAGGAGCCGGACGTTTGCCTTTTCGGGAACAGGCTCTGCCGAGGATGCGCACCGTGAGGGATTGCGTCTTTGGGAAAGCAGAGTTTCCCAGTGCGGTTGTGCCTGTGAATAGGCTGCAGGGGGAAGGTGAAGACCAGCAACAGCTTTCCGGGCTGCCACCTTCCGTGTGGGACAAGGAGCCGGACGTTTGCCTTTTCGGGAACAGGCTCTGCCGAGGATGCGCACCGTGAGATGTTCCTTCTCTGGGCAAGCAGAGATCCCAAAACCTGTTGTGCCTGTGAATAGGCTGCAGGGGGAAGGTGAAGACCAGCAAGAGCTTTCAGGGCTGCCACCTTCCGTGTGGGACAAGGAGCCGGACTTTTGCCTTTTCGGGAACAAGCTCTGCCGAGGATGCGCTCCGTGATATGATCCTTCTCTGGGCAAGCACAGATCCCAAAACCTGTTGTGCCTGTGAATAGGCTGCAGGGGGAAGGTGAAGACCAGCAAGAGCTTTCAGGGCTGCCACCTTCCGTGTGGGACAAGGAGCCGGACGTTTGCCTTTTCGGGAACAGGCTCTGCCGAGGATGCGCACCGTGAGATGTTCCTTCTCTGGGCAAGCAGAGATCCCAAAACCTGTTGTGCCTGTGAATAGGCTGCACGGGGAAGGTGAAGACCAGCAAGAGCTTTCAGGGCTGCCACCTTCCGTGTGGGACAAGGAGCCGGACGTTTGCCTTTTCGGGAACAGGCTCTGCCGAGGATGCGCACCGTGAGAGATTGCGTCTCTGGGCAAGCAGAGATCCCAAAACCTGTTGTGCCTGTGAATAGGCTGCAGGGGGAAGGTGAAGACCAGCAAGAGCTTTCAGGGCTGCCACCTTCCGTGTGGGACAAGGAGCCGGACGTTTGCCTTTTCGGGAACAGGCTCTGCCGAGGATGCGCACCGTGAGGGATTGCGTCTTTGGGAAAGCAGAGATTCCCAGTGCGGTTCTGCCTGTGAATAGGCTGCAGGGGGAAGGTGAAGACCAGCAAGAGCTTTCAGGGCTGCCACCTTCCGTGTGGGACAAGGAGCCGGACGTTTGCCTTTTCGGGAACAAGCTCTGCCGAGGATGCGCACCGTGAGATGTTCCTTCTCTGGGCAAGCAGAGATCCCAAAACCTGTTGTGCCTGTGAATAGGCTGCAGGGGGAAGGTGAAGACCAGCAACAGCTTTCAGGGCTGCCACCTTCCGTGTGGGACAAGGAGCCGGACGTTTGCCTTTTCGGGAACAGGCTCTGCCGAGGATGCGCACCGTGAGGGATTGCGTCTTTGGGAAAGCAGAGATTCCCAGTGCGGTTGTGCCTGTGAATAGGCGGCAGGGGGAAGGTGAAGACCAGCAACAGCTTTCAGGGCTGCCACCTTCCGTGTGGGACAAGGAGCCGGACGTTTGCCTTTTCGGGAACAGGCTCTGCCGAGGATGCGCACCGTGAGATGTTCCTTCTCTGGGCAAGCAGAGATTCCCAGTGCGGTTGTGCCTGTGAATAGGCTGCAGGGGGAAGGTGAAGACCAGCAACAGCTTTCAGGGCTGCCACCTTCCGTGTGGGACAAGGAGCCGGACGTTTGCCTTTTCGGGAACAGGCTCTGCCGAGGATGCGCACCGTGAGATGTTCCTTCTCTGGGCAAGCACAGATCACAAAACCTGTTGTGCCTGTGAATAGGCTGCAGGGGGAAGGTGAAGACCAGCAACAGCTTTCAGGGCTGCCACCTTCCGTGTGGGACAAGGAGCCGGACGTTTGCCTTTTCGGGAACAGGCTCTGCCGAGGATGCGCACCGTGAGGGATTGCGTCTTTGGGAAAGCAGAGATTCCCAGTGCGGTTGTGCCTGTGAATAGGCGGCAGGGGGAAGGTGAAGACCAGCAACAGCTTTCAGGGCTGCCACCTTCCGTGTGGGACAAGGAGCCGGACGTTTGCCTTTTCGGGAACAGGCTCTGCCGAGGATGCGCACCGTGAGATGTTCCTTCTCTGGGCAAGCAGAGATTCCCAGTGCGGTTGTGCCTGTGAATAGGCTGCAGGGGGAAGGTGAAGACCAGCAACAGCTTTCCGGGCTGCCACCTTCCGTGTGGGACAAGGAGCCGGACGTTTGCCTTTTCGGGAACAGGCTCTGCCGAGGATGCGCACCGTGAGAGATTCCTTCTCTGGGCAAGCAGAGATCCCAAAACCTGTTGTGCCTGTGAATAGGCTGCACGGGGAAGGCGAAGACCAGCAAGAGCTTTCAGGGCTGCCACCTTCCGTGTGGGACAAGGAGCCGGACGTTTGCCTTTTCGGGAACAGGCTCTGCCGAGGATGCGCACCGTGAGATGTTCCTTCTCTGGGCAAGCACAGATCCCAAAACCTGTTGTGCCTGTGAATAGGCTGCACGGGGAAGGCGAAGACCAGCAAGAGCTTTCAGGGCTGCCACCTTCCGTGTGGGACAAGGAGCCGGACGTTTGCCTTTTCGGGAACAGGCTCTGCCGAGGATGCGCACCGTGAGAGATTGCGTGTCTGGGAAAGCAGAGATCCCAAAACCTGTTGTGCCTGTGAATAGGCTGCAGGGGGAAGGTGAGGACCAGCAACAGCTTTCCGGGCTGCCACCTTCCGTGTGGGACAAGGAGCCGGACGTTTGCCTTTTCGGGAACAGGCTCTGCCGAGGATTCGCACCGTGAGAGATTGCGTCTCTGGGAAAGCACAGATCCCAAAACCTGTTGTGCCTGTGAATAGGCTGCAGGGGGAAGGTGAAGACCAGTAACAGCTTTCAGGGCTGCCACCTTCCGTGTGGGACAAGGAGCCGGACGTTTGCCTTTTCGGGAACAGGCTCTGCCGAGGATGCGCACCGTGAGGGATTACGTCTTTGGGAAAGCAGAGATTCCCAGTGCGGTTGTGCCTGTGAATAGGCTGCAGGGGGAAGGTGAAGACCAGCAAGAGCTTTCCGGGCTGCCACCTTCCGTGTGGGACAAGGAGCCGGACGTTTGCCTTTTCGGGAACAGGCTCTGCCGAGGATGCGCACCGTGAGAGATTCCTTCTCTGGGCAAGCAGAGATCCCAAAACCTGTTGTGCCTGTGAATAGGCTGCACGGGGAAGGCGAAGACCAGCAAGAGCTTTCAGGGCTGCCACCTTCCGTGTGGGACAAGGAGCCGGACGTTTGCCTTTTCGGGAACAGGCTCTGCCGAGGATGCGCACCGTGAGATGTTCCTTCTCTGGGCAAGCACAGATCCCAAAACCTGTTGTGCCTGTGAATAGGCTGCACGGGGAAGGCGAAGACCAGCAAGAGCTTTCAGGGCTGCCACCTTCCGTGTGGGACAAGGAGCCGGACGTTTGCCTTTTCGGGAACAGGCTCTGCCGAGGATGCGCACCGTGAGATATTCCTTCTCTGGGCAAGCAGAGATCCCAAAACCTGTTGTGCCTGTGAATAGGCTGCAGGGGGAAGGTGAAGACCAGCAACAGCTTTCAGGGCTGCCACCTTCCGTGTGGGACAAGGAGCCGGACGTTTGCCTTTTCGGGAACAGGCTCTGCCGAGGATGCGCACCGTGACAGATTGCGTCTTTGGGAAAGCAGAGATTCCCAGTGCGGTTGTGCCTGTGAATAGGCTGCAGGGGGAAGGTGAAGACCAGCAAGAGCTTTCCGGGCTGCCACCTTCCGTGTGGGACAAGGAGCCGGACGTTTGCCTTTTCGGGAACAGGCTCTGCCGAGGATGCGCACCGTGAGAGATTCCTTCTCTGGGCAAGCAGAGATCCCCAAACCTGTTGTGCCTGTGAATAGGCTGCAGGGGGAAGGTGAAGACCAGCAAGAGCTTTCCGGGCTGCCACCTTCCGTGTGGGACAAGGAGCCGGACGTTTGCCTTTTCGGGAACAGGCTCTGCCGAGGATGCGCACCGTGAGATGTTCCTTCTCTGGGCAAGCAGAGATCCCAAAACCTGTTGTGCCTGTGAATAGGCTGCACGGGGAAGGCGAAGACCAGCAAGAGCTTTCAGGGCTGCCACCTTCCGTGTGGGACAAGGAGCCGGACGTTTGCCTTTTCGGGAACAGGCTCTGCCGAGGATGCGCACCGTGAGATGTTCCTTCTCTGGGCAAGCACAGATCCCAAAACCTGTTGTGCCTGTGAATAGGCTGCACGGGGAAGGTGAAGACCAGCAAGAGCTTTCAGGGCTGCCACCTTCCGTGTGGGACAAGGAGCCGGACGTTTGCCTTTTCGGGAACAGGCTCTGCCGAGGATGCGCACCGTGAGGGATTGTGTCTTTGGGAAAGCAGAGATTCCCAGTGCGGTTGTGCCTGTGAATAGGCTGCAGGGGGAAGGTGAAGACCAGCAACAGCTTTCAGGGCTGCCACCTTCCATGTGGGACAAGGAGCCGGACGTTTGCCTTTTCGGGAACAGGCTCTGCCGAGGATGCGCACCGTGAGGGATTGTGTCTTTGGGAAAGCAGAGATTCCCAGTGCGGTTGTGCCTGTGAATAGGCTGCAGGGGGAAGGTGAAGACCAGCAACAGCTTTCAGGGCTGCCACCTTCCATGTGGGACAAGGAGCCGGACGTTTGCCTTTTCGGGAACAGGCTCTGCCGAGGATGCGCACCGTGAGAGATTGTGTCTATGGGAAAGCAGAGATTCCCAGTGCGGTTGTGCCTGTGAATAGGCTGCATGGGGAAGGTGAAGACCAGCAAGAGCTTTCAGGGCTGCCACCTTCCGTGTGGGACAAGGAGCCGGACGTTTGCCTTTTCGGGAACAGGCTCTGCCGAGGATGCGCACCGTGAGATGTTCCTTCTCTGGGCAAGCAGAGATCCCCAAACCTGTTGTGCCTGTGAATAGGCTGCAGGGGGAAGGTGAAGACCAGCAAGAGCTTTCCGGGCTGCCACCTTCCGTGTGGGACAAGGAGCCGGACGTTTGCCTTTTCGGGAACAGGCTCTGCCGAGGATGCGCACCGTGAGATGTTCCTTCTCTGGGCAAGCAGAGATCCCAAAACCTGTTGTGCCTGTGAATAGGCTGCACGGGGAAGGCGAAGACCAGCAAGAGCTTTCAGGGCTGCCACCTTCCGTGTGGGACAAGGAGCCGGACATTTGCCTGTTCTGGAACAGGCTCTGCCGAGGATGCGCACCGTGAGATGTTCCTTCTCTGGGCAAGCACAGATCCCAAAACCTGTTGTGCCTGTGAATAGGCTGCACGGGGAAGGTGAAGACCAGCAAGAGCTTTCAGGGCTGCCACCTTCCGTGTGGGACAAGGAGCCGGACGTTTGCCTTTTCGGGAACAGGCTCTGCCGAGGATGCGCACCGTGAGGGATTGTGTCTTTGGGAAAGCAGAGATTCCCAGTGCGGTTGTGCCTGTGAATAGGCTGCAGGGGGAAGGTGAAGACCAGCAACAGCTTTCAGGGCTGCCACCTTCCATGTGGGACAAGGAGCCGGACGTTTGCCTTTTCGGGAACAGGCTCTGCCGAGGATGCGCACCGTGAGGGATTGTGTCTTTGGGAAAGCAGAGATTCCCAGTGCGGTTGTGCCTGTGAATAGGCTGCAGGGGGAAGGTGAAGACCAGCAACAGCTTTCAGGGCTGCCACCTTCCATGTGGGACAAGGAGCCGGACGTTTGCCTTTTCGGGAACAGGCTCTGCCGAGGATGCGCACCGTGAGAGATTGTGTCTATGGGAAAGCAGAGATTCCCAGTGCGGTTGTGCCTGTGAATAGGCTGCATGGGGAAGGTGAAGACCAGCAAGAGCTTTCAGGGCTGCCACCTTCCGTGTGGGACAAGGAGCCGGACGTTTGCCTTTTCGGGAACAGGCTCTGCCGAGGATGCGCACCGTGAGATGTTCCTTCTCTGGGCAAGCACAGATCCCAAAACCTGTTGTGCCTGTGAATAGGCTGCAGGGGGAAGGTGAAGACCAGCAACAGCTTTCAGGGCTGCCACCTTCCGTGTGGGACAAGGAGCCGGACGTTTGCCTTTTCGGGAACAAGCTCTGCCGAGGATGCGCACCGTGAGAGATTGCGTCTCTGGGAAAGCATAGATCCCAAAACCTGTTGTGCCTGTGAATAGGCTGCAGGGGGAAGGCGAAGACCAGCAAGAGCTTTCAGGGCTGCCACCTTCCGTGTGGGACAAGGAGCCGGACGTTTGCCTTTTCGGGAACAGGCTCTGCCGAGGATGCGCACCTTGAGATGTTCCTTCTTTGGGCAAGCACAGATCCCCAAACCTGTTGTGCCTGTGAATAGGCTGCACGGGGAAGGTGAAGACCAGCAAGAGCTTTCAGGGCTGCCACCTTCCGTGTGGGACAAGGAGCCGGACGTTTGCCTTTTCGGGAACAGGCTCTGCCGAGGATGCGCACCGTGAGATGTTCCTTCTCTGGGCAAGCACAGATCCCAAAACCTGTTGTGCCTGTGAATAGGCTGCAGGGGGAAGGTGAAGACCAGCAACAGCTTTCAGGGCTGCCACCTTCCGTGTGGGACAAGGAGCCGGACGTTTGCCTTTTCGGGAACAGGCTCTGCCGAGGATGCGCACCGTGAGGGATTGCGTCTTTGGGAAAGCAGAGATTCCCAGTGCGGTTGTGCCTGTGAATAGGCTGCAGGGGGAAGGTGAAGACCAGCAACAGCTTTCAGGGCTGCCACCTTCCATGTGGGACAAGGAGCCGGACGTTTGCCTTTTCGGGAACAGGCTCTGCCGAGGATGCGCACCGTGAGATGTTCCTTCTCTGGGCAAGCAGAGATCCCCAAACCTGTTGTGCCTGTGAATAGGCTGCAGGGGGAAGGTGAAGACCAGCAAGAGCTTTCAGGGCTGCCACCTTCCGTGTGGGACAAGGAGCCGGACGTTTGCCTTTTCGGGAACAGGCTCTGCCGAGGATGCGCACCGTGAGAGATTGCGTCTTTGGGAAAGCAGAGATTCCAGGTGCTGTTGTGCCTGTGAATAGGCTGCAGGGGGAAGGTGAAGACCAGCAAGAGCTTTCAGGGCTGCCACCTTCCGTGTGGGACAAGGAGCTGGACGTTTGCCTTTTCGGGAACAGGCTCTGCCGAGGATGCGCACCGTGAGATGTTCCTTCTCTGGGCAAGCACAGATCCCAAAACCTGTTGTGCCTGTGAATAGGCTGCAGGGGGAAGGTGAAGACCAGCAAGAGCTTTCCGGGCTGCCACCTTCCGTGTGGGACAAGGAGCCGGACGTTTGCCTTTTTGGCAACAGGCTCTGCCGAGGGTGCGCACCGTGAGGGATTGCGTCTTTGGGAAAGCAGAGATTCCCAGTGCGGTTGTGCCTGTGAATAGGCTGCACGGGGAAGGTGAAGACCAGCAAGAGCTTTCAGGGCTGCCACCTTCCGTGTGGGACAAGGAGCCGGACGTTTGCCTTTTCGGGAACAAGCTCTGCCGAGGATGCGCACCGTGAGATGTTCCTTCTCTGGGCAAGCAGAGATCCCAAAACCTGTTGTGCCTGTGAATAGGCTGCAGGGGGAAGGTGAAGACCAGCAACAGCTTTCAGGGCTGCCACCTTCCGTGTGGGACAAGGAGCCGGACGTTTGCTTTTTTGGGAACAGGCTCTGCCGAGGATGCGCACCGTGAGATGTTCCTTCTCTGGGCAAGCACAGATCCCAAAACCTGTTGTGCCTGTGAATAGGCTGCAGGGCGAAGGTGAAGACCAGCAAGAGCTTTCCGGGCAGCCACCTTCCGTGTGGGACAAGGAGCCGGACGTTTGCCTTGTTGGGAACAAGCTCTGCCGAGGATGCGCACCGTGAGAGATTGCGTCTCTGGGCAAGCAGAGATCCCAAAACCTGTTGTGCCTGTGAATAGGCTGCAGGGGGAAGGTGAAGACCAGCAAGAGCTTTCAGGGCTGCCACCTTCCGTGTGGGACAAGGAGCCGGACGTTTGCCTTTTCGGGAACAGGCTCTGCCGAGGATGCGCACCGTGAGGGATTGCGTCTTTGGGAAAGCAGAGATTCCCAGTGCGGTTGTGCCTGTGAATAGGCTGCACGGGGAAGGTGAAGACCAGCAACAGCTTTCAGAGCTGCCACCTTCCATGTGGGACAAGGAGCCGGACGTTTGCCTTTTCGGGAACAGGCTCTGCCGAGGATGCGCACCGTGAGAGATTGCGTCTCTGGGATAGCAGAGATTCTCAGTGCGGTTGTGCCTGTGAATAGGCTGCAGGGGGAAGGTGAAGACCAGCAAGAGCTTTCAGGGCTGCCACCTTCCGTGTGGGACAAGGAGCCGGACGTTTGCCTGTTCTGGAACAGGCTCTGCCGAGGATGCGCACCGTGAGATGTTCCTTGTCTGGGCAAGCACAGATCCCCAAACCTGTTGTGCCTGTGAATAGGCTGCAGGGGGAAGGTGAAGACCAGCAACAGTTTTCAGGGCTGCCACCTTCTGTGTGGGACAAGGAGCCGGACGTTTGCCTTTTCGGGAACAGGCTCTGCCGAGGATGCGCACCGTGAGATGTTCCTTCTCTGGGCAAGCAGAGATCCCAAAACCTGTTGTGCCTGTGAATAGGCTGCAGGGGGAAGGTGACGACCAGCAAGAGCTTTCCGGGCTGCCACCTTCCGTGTGGGACAAGGAGCCGGACGTTTGCCTGTTCTGGAACAGGCTCTGCCGAGGATGTGCACCGTGAGAGATTCCTTCTCTGGGCAAGCACAGATCCCAAAACCTGTTGTGCCTGTGAATAGGCTGCACGGGGAAGGTGAAGACCAGCAACAGCTTTCAGGGCTGCCACCTTCCGTGTGGGACAAGGAGCCGGACGTTTGCCTTTTCGGGAACAGGCTCTGCCGAGGATGCGCACCGTGAGATGTTCCTTCTCTGGGCAAGCACAGATCCCAAAACCTGTTGTGCCTGTGAATAGGCTGCAGGGGGAAGGTGAAGACCAGCAAGAGCTTTCCGGGCTGCCACCTTCCGTGTGGGACAAGGAGCCGGACGTTTGCCTTTTCGGGAACAGGCTCTGCCGAGGATGCGCACCGTGAGGGATTACGTCTTTGGGAAAGCAGAGATTTCCAATGCGGTGGTGCCTGTGAATAGGCTGCAGGGGGAAGGTGAAGACCAGCAAGAGCTTTCAGGGCTGCCACCTTCCGTGTGGGACAAGGAGCCGGACGTTTGCCTTTTCGGGAACAGGCTCTGCCGAGGATGCGCACCGTGAGATGTTCCTTCTCTGGGCAAGCAGAGATCCCAAAACCTGTTGTGCCTGTGAATAGGCTGCAGGGGGAAGGTGAAGACCAGCAACAGCTTTCAGGGCTGCCACCTTCCGTGTGGGACAAGGAGCCGGACGTTTGCCTTTTCGGGAACAGGCTCTGCCGAGGATGCGCACCGTGAGATGTTCCTTCTCTGGGCAAGCACAGATCCCAAAACCTGTTGTGCCTGTGAATAGGCTGCAGGGGGAAGGTGAAGACCAGCAACAGCTTTCAGGGCTGCCACCTTCCGTGTGGGACAAGGAGCCGGACGTTTGCTTTTTTGGGAACAGGCTCTGCCGAGGATGCGCACCGTGAGAGATTCCTTCTCTGGGCAAGCAGAGATCCCAAAACCTGTTGTGCCTGTGAATAGGCTGCAGGGCGAAGGTGAACACCAGCAAGAGCTTTCAGGGCTGCCACCTTCCGTGTGGGAGAAGGAGCCGGACGTTTGCCTTTTTGGGAACAAGCTCTGCCGAGGATGCGCACCGTGAGAGATTGCGTCTCTGGGCAAGCAGAGATCCCAAAACCTGTTGTGCCTGTGAATAGGCTGCAGGGGGAAGGTGAAGACCAGCAACAGCTTTCCAGGCTGCCACCTTCCGTGTGGGACAAGGAGCCGGACGTTTGCCTTTTTGGGAACAGGCTCTGCCGAGGATGCGCACCATGAGATGTTCCTTCTCTGGGCAAGCAGAGATCCCAAAACCTGTTGTGCCTGTGAATAGGCTGCAGGGGGAATGTGAAGACCAGCAAGAGCTTTCAGGGCTGCCACCTTCCGTGTGGGACAAGGAGCCGGACGTTTGCCTGTTCTGGAACAGGCTCTGCCGAGGATGCGCACCGTGAGATGTTCCTTCTCTGGGCAAGCAGAGATCCCAAAACCTGTTGTGCCTGTGAATAGGCTGCACGGGGAAGGTGAAGACCAGCAAGAGCTTTCAGGGCTGCCACCTTCCGTGTGGGACAAGGAGCCGGACGTTTGCCTTTTCGGGAACAGGCTCTGCCGAGGATGCGCACCGTGAGAGATTCCTTCTCTGGGCAAGCACAGATCCCAAAACCTGTTGTGCCTGTGAATAGGCTGCACGGGGAAGGTGAAGACCAGCAAGAGCTTTCAGGGCTGCCACCTTCCGTGTGGGACAAGGAGCCGGACGTTTGCCTTTTCGGGAACAGGCTCTGCCGAGGATGCGCACCGTGAGATGTTCCTTCTCTGGGCAAGCACAGATCCCAAAACCTGTTGTGCCTGTGAATAGGCTGCAGGGGGAAGGTAAAACCCGCAACAGTTTTCAGGGCTGCCACCTTCTGTGTGGGACAAGGAGCCGGACGTTTGCCTTTTCGGGAACAGGCTCTGCCGAGGATGCGCACCGTGAGATATTCCTTCTCTGGGCAAGCACAGATCCCAAAACCTGTTGTGCCTGTGAATAGGCTGCAGGGGGAAGGTGAAGACCAGCACCAGCTTTCAGGGCTGCCACCTTCCGTGTGGGACAAGGAGCCGGACGTTTGCCTTTTTGGGAACAAGTTCTGCCGAGGATGCGCACCGTGAGAGATTGCGTCTCTGGGCAAGCAGAGATCCCAAAACCTGTTGTGCCTGTGAATAGGCTGCAGGGGGAAGGTGAAGACCAGCAACAGCTTTCCAGGCTGCCACCTTCCGTGTGGGACAAGGAGCCGGACGTTTGCCTTTTCGGGAACAGGCTCTGCCGAGGATGCGCACCGTGAGATGTTCCTTCTCTGGGCAAGCACAGATCCCCAAACCTGTTGTGCCTGTGAATAGGCTGCAGGGGGAAGGTGAAGACCAGCAACAGCTTTCTGGGCTGCCACCTTCCGTGTGGGACAAGGAGCCGGACGTTTGCCTTTTCGGGAACAGGCTCTGCCGAGGATGCGCACCGTGAGGGATTGCGTCTCTGGGAAAGCAGAGATTCCCAGTGCGGTTGTGCCTGTGAATAGGCTGCAGGGGGAAGGTGAAGACCAGCAACAGCTTTCAGGGCTGCCACATTCCATGTGGGATAAGGAGCCGGACGTTTGCCTTTTCGGGAACAGGCTCTGCCGAGGATGCGCACCGTGAGAGATTGCGTCTTTGGGAAAGCAGAGATTCCCAGTGCGGTTGTGCCTGTGAATAGGCTGCAGGGGGAAGGTGAAGACCAGCAAGAGCTTTCAGGGCTGCCACCTTCCGTGTGGGACAAGGAGCCGGACGTTTGCCTTTTCGGGAACAGGCTCTGCCGAGGATGCGCACCGTGAGAGATTGCGTCTTGGGGCAAGCAGAGATCCCAAAACCTGTTGTGCCTGTGAATAGGCTGCAGGGGGAAGGTGAAGACCAGCAAGAGCTTTCAGGGCTGCCACCTTCCGTGTGGGACAAGGAGCCGGACGTTTGCCTTTTCGGGAACAGGCTCTGCCGAGGATGCGCACCGTGAGATGTTCCTTCTCTGGGCAAGCACAGATCCCAAAACCTGTTGTGCCTGTGAATAGGCTGCAGGGGGAAGGTGAAGACCAGCAACAGCTTTCTGGGCTGCCACCTTCCGTGTGGGACAAGGAGCCGGACGTTTACCTTTTTGGCAAAAGGCACTGCCGAGGATGCGCACCGTGAGGGAGTGCGTCTTTGGGAAAGCAGAGATTCCCAGTGCGGTTGTGCCTGTGAATAGGCTGCAGGGGGAAGGTGAAGACCAGCAAGAGCTTTCAGGGCTGCCACCTTCCGTGTGGGAAAAGGAGCCGGACGTTTGCCTTTTTGGGAACAGGCTCTGCCGAGGATGCGCACCGTGAGAGATTGCGTCTCTGGGCAAGCAGAGACCCCAAAACCTGTTCTGCCTGTGAATAGGCTGCAGGGGGAAGGTGAAGACCAGCAAGAGCTTTCCGGGCTGCCACCTTCCGTGTGGGACAAGGAGCCGGACGTTTGCCTTTTCGGGAACAGGCTCTGCCGAGGATGCGCACCGTGAGGGATTGCGTCTTTGGGAAAGCAGAGATTCCCAGTGCGGTTTTGCCTGTGAATAGGCTGCAGGGGGAAGGTGAAGACCAGCAAGAGCTTTCAGGGCTGCCACCTTCCGTGTGGGACAAGGAGCCGGACGTTTGCCTTTTCGGGAACAAGCTCTGCCGAGGATGCGCACCGTGAGGGATTGCGTCTTTGGGCAAGCAGAGATCCCAAAACCTGTTGTGCCTGTGAATAGGCTGCAGGGGGAAGGTGAAGACCAGCAACAGCTTTCAGGGCTGCCACCTTCCGTGTGGGACAAGGAGCCGGACGTTTGCCTTTTCGGGAACAAGCTCTGCCGAGGATGCGCACCGTGAGAGATTGCGTTTCTGGGCAAGCACAGATCCCCAGACCTGTTGTGCCTGTGAATAGGCTGCAGGGGGAAGGTGAAGACCAGCAAGAGCTTTCCGGGCTGCCACCTTCCGTGTGGGACAAGGAGCCGGACGTTTGCCTTTTCGGGAACAGGCTCTGCCGAGGATGCGCACCGTGAGGGATTGCGTCTTTGGGAAAGCAGAGATTCCCAGTGCGGTTGTGCCTGTGAATAGGCTGCAGGGGGAAGGTGAAGACCAGCAAGAGCTTTCAGGGCTGCCACCTTCCGTGTGGGACAAGGAGCCGGACGTTTGCCTTTTCGGGAACAGGCTCTGCCGAGTATGCGCACCGTGAGAGATTGCGTCTCTGGGCAAGCAGAGATCCCAAAACCTGTTGTGCCTGTGAATAGGCTGCAGGGGGAAGGTGAAGACCAGCAACAGCTTTCAGGGCTGCCACCTTCCGTGTGGGACAAGGAGCCGGACGTTTGCCTTTTCGGGAACAGGCTCTGCCGAGGATGCGCACCGTGAGATGTTCCTTCTCTGGGCAAGCAGAGATCCCAAAACCTGTTGTGCCTGTGAATAGGCTGCACGGGGAAGGCGAAGACCAGCAAGAGCTTTCAGGGCTGCCACCTTCCGTGTGGGACAAGGAGCCGGACGTTTGCCTTTTCGGGAACAGGCTCTGCCGAGGATGCGCACCGTGAGATGATCCTTCTCTGGGCAAGCACAGATCCCAAAACCTGTTGTGCCTGTGAATAGGCTGCAGGGGGAAGGTGAAGACCAGCAAGAGCTTTCCGGGCTGCCACCTTCCGTGTGGGACAAGGAGCCGGACGTTTGACTTTTTGGGAACAGGCTCTGCCGAGGATGCGCACCGTGAGGGATTGCGTCTTTGGGAAAGCAGAGATTCCCAGTGCGGTTCTGCCTGTGAATAGGCTGCAGGGGGAAGGTGAAGACCAGCAAGAGCTTTCAGGGCTGCCACCTTCCGTGTGGGACAAGGAGCCGGACGTTTGCCTTTTCGGGAACAGGCTCTGCCGAGGATGCGCACCGTGAGGGATTGCGTCTTTGGGAAAGCAGAGATTCCCAGTGCGGTTGTGCCTGTGAATAGGCTGCAGGGGGAAGGTGAAGACCAGCAACAGCTTTCCGGGCTGCCACCTTCCGTGTGGGACAAGGAGCCGGACGTTTGCCTTTTCGGGAACAGGCTCTGCCGAGTATGCGCACCGTGAGAGATTGCGTCTCTGGGCAAGCAGAGATCCCAAAACCTGTTGTGCCTGTGAATAGGCTGCAGGGGGAAAGTGAAGACCAGCAACAGCTTTCCGGGCTGCCACCTTCCGTGTGGGACAAGGAGCCGGACGTTTGCCTTTTCGGGAACAGGCTCTGCCGAGGATGCGCACCGTGAGAGATTGCGTCTCGGGGCAAGCAGAGATCCCCAAACCTGTTGTGCCTGTGAATAGGCTGCAGGGGGAAGGTGAAGACCAGCAAGAGCTTTCAGGGCTGCCACCTTCCGTGTGGGACAAGGAGCCGGACGTTTGCCTTTTCGGGAACAGGCTCTGCCGAGGATGCGCACCGTGAGATGTTCCTTCTCTGGGCAAGCACAGATCCCAAAACCTGTTGTGCCTGTGAATAGGCTGCAGGGGGAAGGTGAAGACCAGCAAGAGCTTTCCGGGCTGCCACCTTCCGTGTGGGACAAGGAGCCGGACGTTTGCCTTTTTGGCAACAGGCACTGCCGAGGGTGCGCACCGTGAGGGATTGCGTCTTTGGGAAAGCAGAGATTCCCAAACCTGTTGTGCCTGTGAATAGGCTGCACGGGGAAGGTGAAGACCAGCAAGAGCTTTCAGGGCTGCCACCTTCCGTGTGGGACAAGGAGCCGGACGTTTGCCTTTTCGGGAACAGGCTCTGCCGAGGATGCGCACCGTGAGATGATCCTTCTCTGGGCAAGCACAGATCCCAAAACCTGTTGTGCCTGTGAATAGGCTGCAGGGGGAAGGTGAAGACCAGCAAGAGCTTTCCGGGCTGCCACCTTCCGTGTGGGACAAGGAGCCGGACGTTTGACTTTTTGGGAACAGGCTCTGCCGAGGATGCGCACCGTGAGGGATTGCGTCTTTGGGAAAGCAGAGATTCCCAGTGCGGTTCTGCCTGTGAATAGGCTGCAGGGGGAAGGTGAAGACCAGCAAGAGCTTTCAGGGCTGCCACCTTCCGTGTGGGACAAGGAGCCGGACGTTTGCCTTTTCGGGAACAGGCTCTGCCGAGGATGCGCACCGTGAGGGATTGCGTCTTTGGGAAAGCAGAGATTCCCAGTGCGGTTGTGCCTGTGAATAGGCTGCAGGGGGAAGGTGAAGACCAGCAACAGCTTTCCGGGCTGCCACCTTCCGTGTGGGACAAGGAGCCGGACGTTTGCCTTTTCGGGAACAGGCTCTGCCGAGTATGCGCACCGTGAGAGATTGCGTCTCTGGGCAAGCAGAGATCCCAAAACCTGTTGTGCCTGTGAATAGGCTGCAGGGGGAAAGTGAAGACCAGCAACAGCTTTCCGGGCTGCCACCTTCCGTGTGGGACAAGGAGCCGGACGTTTGCCTTTTCGGGAACAGGCTCTGCCGAGGATGCGCACCGTGAGAGATTGCGTCTCGGGGCAAGCAGAGATCCCCAAACCTGTTGTGCCTGTGAATAGGCTGCAGGGGGAAGGTGAAGACCAGCAAGAGCTTTCAGGGCTGCCACCTTCCGTGTGGGACAAGGAGCCGGACGTTTGCCTTTTCGGGAACAGGCTCTGCCGAGGATGCGCACCGTGAGATGTTCCTTCTCTGGGCAAGCACAGATCCCAAAACCTGTTGTGCCTGTGAATAGGCTGCAGGGGGAAGGTGAAGACCAGCAAGAGCTTTCCGGGCTGCCACCTTCCGTGTGGGACAAGGAGCCGGACGTTTGCCTTTTTGGCAACAGGCACTGCCGAGGGTGCGCACCGTGAGGGATTGCGTCTTTGGGAAAGCAGAGATTCCCAAACCTGTTGTGCCTGTGAATAGGCTGCACGGGGAAGGTGAAGACCAGCAAGAGCTTTCAGGGCTGCCACCTTCCGTGTGGGACAAGGAGCCGGACGTTTGCCTTTTCGGGAACAGGCTCTGCCGAGGATGCGCACCGTGAGATATTCCTTCTCTGGGCAAGCACAGATCCCCAAACCTGTTGTGCCTGTGAATAGGCTGCAGGGGGAAGGTGAAGACCAGCAAGAGCTTTCAGGGCTGCCACCTTCCGTGTGGGACAAGGAGCCGGACGTTTGCCTTTTCGGGAACAGGCTCTGCCGAGGATGCGCACCGTGAGATGTTCCTTCTCTGGGCAAGCACAGATCCCAAAACCTGTTGTGCCTGTGAATAGGCTGCAGGGGGAAGGTGAAGACCAGCAAGAGCTTTCAGGGCTGCCACCTTCCGTGTGGGACAAGGAGCCGGACGTTTGCCTGTTCGGGAACAGGCTCTGCCGAGGATGCGCACCGTGAGATGTTCCTTCTCTGGGCAAGCACAGATCCCAAAACCTGTTGTGCCTGTGAATAGGCTGCAGGGGGAAGGTGAAGACCAGCAAGAGCTTTCCGGGCTGCCACCTTCCGTGTGGGACAAGGAGCCGGACGTTTGCCTTTTCGGGAACAGGCTCTGCCGAGGATGCGCACCGTGAGAGATTGTGTCTATGGGAAAGCAGAGATTCCCAGTGCGGTTCTGCCTGTGAATAGGCTGCAGGGGGAAGGTGAAGACCAGCAAGAGCTTTCAGGGCTGCCACCTTCCGTGTGGGACAAGGAGCCGGACGTTTGCCTTTTCGGGAACAGGCTCTGCCGAGGATGCGCACCGTGAGATGTTCCTTCTCTGGGCAAGCACAGATCCCAAAACCTGTTGTGCCTGTGAATAGGCTGCAGGGGGAAGGCGAAGACCAGCAAGAGCTTTCAGGGCTGCCACCTTCCGTGTGGGACAAGGAGCCGGACGTTTGCCTTTTCGGGAACAGGCTCTGCCGAGGATGCGCACCGTGAGGGATTGCGTCTTTGGGAAAGCAGAGATTCCCAGTGCGGTTGTGCCTGTGAATAGGCTGCAGGGGGAAGGTGAAGACCAGCAACAGCTTTCAGGGCTGCCACCTTCCATGTGGGACAAGGAGCCGGACGTTTGCCTTTTCGGGAACAGGCTCTGCCGAGGATGCGCACCGTGAGAGATTGTGTCTATGGGAAAGCAGAGATTCCCAGTGCGGTTCTGCCTGTGAATAGGCTGCAGGGGGAAGGTGAAGACCAGCAAGAGCTTTCAGGGCTGCCACCTTCCGTGTGGGACAAGGAGCCGGACGTTTGCCTTTTCGGGAACAGGCTCTGCCGAGGATGCGCACCGTGAGATGTTCCTTCTCTGGGCAAGCACAGATCCCAAAACCTGTTGTGCCTGTGAATAGGCTGCAGGGGGAAGGCGAAGACCAGCAAGAGCTTTCAGGGCTGCCACCTTCCGTGTGGGACAAGGAGCCGGACGTTTGCCTTTTCGGGAACAGGCTCTGCCGAGGATGCGCACCGTGAGATGTTCCTTCTCTGGGCAAGCACAGATCCCAAAACCTGTTGTGCCTGTGAATAGGCTGCAGGGGGAAGGTGAAGACCAGCAACAGCTTTCAGGGCTGCCACCTTCCGTGTGGGACAAGGAGCCGGACGTTTGCCTTTTCGGGAACAGGCTCTGCCGAGGATGCGCACCGTGAGATGTTCCTTCTCTGGGCAAGCACAGATCCCAAAACCTGTTGTGCCTGTGAATAGGCTGCAGGGGGAAGGTGAAGACCAGCAACAGCTTTCAGGGCTGCCACCTTCCGTGTGGGACAAGGAGCCGGACGTTTGCCTTTTCGGGAACAGGCTCTGCCGAGGATGCGCACCGTGAGGGATTGCGTCTTTGGGAAAGCAGAGATTCCCTGTGCGGTTGTGCCTGTGAATAGGCTGCAGGGGGAAGGTGAAGACCAGCAACAGCTTTCAGGGCTGCCACCTTCCATGTGGGACAAGGAGCCGGACGTTTGCCTTTTCGGGAACAGGCTCTGCCGAGGATGCGCACCGTGAGATGTTCCTTCTCTGGGCAAGCACAGATCCCCAAACCTGTTGTGCCTGTGAATAGGCTGCAGGGGGAAGGTGAAGACCAGCAAGAGCTTTCCGGGCTGCCACCTTCCGTGTGGGACAAGGAGCCGGACGTTTGCCTTTTCGGGAACAGGCTCTGCCGAGGATGCGCACCGTGAGAGATTCCTTCTCTGAGCAAGCAGAGATCCCAAAACCTGTTGTGCCTGTGAATAGGCTGCAGGGGGAAGGTGAAGACCAGCAACAGCTTTCAGGGCTGCCACCTTCCGTGTGGGACAAGGAGCCGGACGTTTGCCTTTTCGGGAACAAGCTCTGCCGAGGATGCGCACCGTGAGATGTTCCTTCTCTGGGCAAGCACAGATCCCCAAACCTGTTGTGCCTGTGAATAGGCTGCAGGGGGAAGGTGAAGACCAGCAACAGCTTTACGGGTTGCCACCTTCCGTGTGGGACAAGGAGCCGGACGTTTGCCTTTTCAGGAACAAGCTCTGCCGAGGATGCGCACCGTGAGAGATTGCGTCTCTGGGAAAGCAGAGATCCCAAAACCTGTTGTGCCTGTGAATAGGCTGCAGGGGGAAGGTGAAGACCAGCAACAGCTTTCAGGGCTGCCACCTTCCGTGTGGGACAAGGAGCCGGACGTTTGCCTTTTCGGGAACAGGCTCTGCCGAGGATGCGCACCGTGAGAGATTGCGTCTCTGGGAAAGCAGAGATCCCAAAACCTGTTGTGCCTGTGAATAGGCTGCAGGGGGAAGGTGAGGACCAGCAACAGCTTTCCGGGCTGCCACCTTCCGTGTGGGACAAGGAGCCGGACTTTTGCCTTTTCGGGAACAGGCTCTGCCGAGGATGCGCACCGTGAAAGATTGCGTCTTGGGGCAAGCACAGATCCCCAAACCTGTTGTGCCTGTGAATAGGCTGCAGGGGGAAGGTGAAGACCAGCAACAGCTTTCCGGGCTGCCACCTTCCGTGTGGGACAAGGAGCCGGACGTTTGCCTTTTCGGGAACAGGCTCTGCCGAGGATGCGCACCGTGAGGGATTGCGTCTTTGGGAAAGCAGAGATTCCCAGTGCGGTTGTGCCTGTGAATAGGCTGCAGGGGGAAGGTGAAGACCAGCAAGAGCTTTCAGGGCTGCCACCTTCCGTGTGGGACAAGGAGCCGGACGTTTGCCTTTTTGGGAACAGGCTCTGCCGAGGATGCGCACCGTGAGAGATTCCTTCTCTGGGCAAGCAGAGATCCCCAAACCTGTTGTGCCTGTGAATAGGCTGCAGGGGGAAGGTGAAGACCAGCAAGAGCTTTCAGGGCTGCCACCTTCCGTGTGGGACAAGGAGCCGGACGTTTGCCTTTTCGGGAACAGGCTCTGCCGAGGATGCGCACCGTGAGCTGTTCCTTCTCTGGGCAAGCACAGATCCCAAAACCTGTTGTGCCTGTGAATAGGCTGCAGGGGGAAGGCGAAGACCAGCAAGAGCTTTCAGGGCTGCCACCTTCCGTGTGGGACAAGGAGCCGGACGTTTGCCTTTTCGGGAACAGGCTCTGCCGAGGATGCGCACCGTGAGATGTTCCTTCTCTGGGCAAGCACAGATCCCGAAACCTGTTGTGCCTGTGAATAGGCTGCAGGGGGAAGGTGAAGACCAGCAAGAGCTTTCCGGGCTGCCACCTTCCGTGTGGGACAAGGAGCCGGACGTTTGCCTTTTCGGGAACAGGCTCTGCCGAGGATGCGCACCGTGAGATGTTCCTTCTCTGGGCAAGCACAGATCCCAAAAACTGTTGTGGCTGTGAATAGGCTGCACGGGGAAGGTGAAGACCAGCAACAGCTTTCAGGGCTGCCACCTTCCGTGTGGGACAAGGAGCCGGACGTTTGCCTTTTCGGGAACAAGCTCTGCCGAGGATGCGCACCGTGAGGGATTGCGTCTTTGGGCAAGCAGAGATCCCAAAACCTGTTGTGCCTGTGAATAGGCTGCACGGGGAAGGTGAAGACCAGCAACAGCTTTCAGGGCTGCCACCTTCCGTGTGGGACAAGGAGCCGGACGTTTGCCTTTTCGGGAACAAGCTCTGCCGAGGATGCGCACCGTGAGATGTTCCTTCTCTGGGCAAGCACAGATCCCCAAACCTGTTGTGCCTGTGAATAGGCTGCAGGGGGAAGGTGAAGACCAGCAACAGCTTTACGGGTTGCCACCTTCCGTGTGGGACAAGGAGCCGGACGTTTGCCTTTTCAGGAACAAGCTCTGCCGAGGATGCGCACCGTGAGAGATTGCGTCTCTGGGAAAGCAGAGATCCCAAAACCTGTTGTGCCTGTGAATAGGCTGCACGGGGAAGGTGAAGACCAGCAACAGCTTTCAGGGCTGCCACCTTCCGTGTGGGACAAGGAGCCGGACGTTTGCCTTTTCGGGAACAGGCTCTGCCGAGGATGCGCACTGTGAGAGATTGCGTCTCTGGGAAAGCAGAGATCCCAAAACCTGTTGTGCCTGTGAATAGGCTGCAGGGGGAAGGTGAGGACCAGCAACAGCTTTCAGGGCTGCCACCTTCCGTGTGGGACAAGGAGCCGGACGTTTGCCTTTTCGGGAACAGGCTCTGCCGAGGATGCGCACCGTGAAAGATTGCGTCTTGGGGCAAGCACAGATCCCCAAACCTGTTGTGCCTGTGAATAGGCTGCAGGGGGAAGGTGAAGACCAGCAACAGCTTTCCGGGCTGCCACCTTCCGTGTGGGACAAGGAGCCGGACGTTTGCCTTTTCGGGAACAGGCTCTGCCGAGGATGCGCACCGTGAGGGATTGCGTCTTTGGGAAAGCAGAGATTCCCAGTGCGGTTGTGCCTGTGAATAGGCTGCAGGGGGAAGGTGAAGACCAGCAAGAGCTTTCAGGGCTGCCACCTTCCGTGTGGGACAAGGAGCCGGACGTTTGCCTTTTTGGGAACAGGCTCTGCCGAGGATGCGCACCGTGAGCTGTTCCTTCTCTGGGCAAGCAGAGATCCCCAAACCTGTTGTGCCTGTGAATAGGCTGCAGGGGGAAGGTGAAGACCAGCAAGAGCTTTCAGGGCTGCCACCTTCCGTGTGGGACAAGGAGCCGGACGTTTGCCTTTTCGGGAACAGGCTCTGCCGAGGATGCGCACCGTGAGCTGTTCCTTCTCTGGGCAAGCACAGATCCCAAAACCTGTTGTGCCTGTGAATAGGCTGCAGGGGGAAGGCGAAGACCAGCAAGAGCTTTCAGGGCTGCCACCTTCCGTGTGGGACAAGGAGCCGGACGTTTGCCTTTTCGGGAACAGGCTCTGCCGAGGATGCGCACCGTGAGATGTTCCTTCTCTGGGCAAGCACAGATCCCAAAACCTGTTGTGCCTGTGAATAGGCTGCAGGGGGAAGGTGAAGACCAGCAAGAGCTTTCCGGGCTGCCACCTTCCGTGTGGGACAAGGAGCCGGACGTTTGCCTTTTCGGGAACAGGCTCTGCCGAGGATGCGCACCGTGAGATGTTCCTTCTCTGGGCAAGCACAGATCCCAAAACCTGTTGTGCCTGTGAATAGGCTGCACGGGGAAGGTGAAGACCAGCAACAGCTTTCAGGGCTGCCACCTTCCGTGTGGGACAAGGAGCCGGACGTTTGCCTTTTCGGGAACAGGCTCTGCCGAGGATGCGCACCGTGAGGGATTGTGTCTTTGGGAACGCAGAGATTCCCAGTGCGGTTGTGCCTGTGAATAGGCTGCAGGGGGAAGGTGAAGACCAGCAACAGCTTTCAGGGCTGCCACCTTCCATGTGGGACAAGGAGCCGGACGTTTGACTTTTCGGGAACAGGCTCTGCCGAGGATGCGCACCGTGAGAGATTGTGTCTATGGGAAAGCAGAGATTCCCAGTGCGGTTGTGCCTGTGAATAGGCTGCAGGGGGAAGGTGAAGACCAGCAAGAGCTTTCCGGGCTGCCACCTTCCGTGTGGGACAAGGAGCCGGACGTTTGCCTTTTCGGGAACAGGCTCTGCCGAGGATGCGCACCGTGAGATGTTCCTTCTCTGGGCAAGCAGAGATCCCAAAACCTGTTGTGCCTGTGAATAGGCTGCAGGGGGAAGGTGAAGACCAGCAAGAGCTTTCAGGGCTGCCACCTTCCGTGTGGGACAAGGAGCCGGACGTTTGCCTTTTCGGGAACAAGCTCTGCCGAGGATGCGCACCGTGAGAGATTGCTTTTCTGGGCAAGCATAGATCCCAAAACCTGTTGTGCCTGTGAATAGGCTGCACGGGGAAGGCGAAGACCAGCAAGAGCTTTCAGGGCTGCCACCTTCCGTGTGGGACAAGGAGCTGGACGTTTGCCTTTTCAGGAACAGGCTCTGCCGAGGATGCGCACCGTGAGATGTTCCTTCTTTGGGCAAGCACAGATCCCCAAACCTGTTGTGCCTGTGAATAGGCTGCACGGGGAAGGTGAAGACCAGCAAGAGCTTTCAGGGCTGCCACCTTCCGTGTGGGACAAGGAGCCGGACGTTTGCCTTTTCGGGAACAGGCTCTGCCGAGGATGCGCACCGTGAGATGTTCCTTGTCTGGGCAAGCACAGATCCCCAAACCTGTTGTGCCTGTGAATAGGCTGCAGGGGGAAGGTGAAGACCAGCAACAGTTTTCAGGGCTGCCACCTTCTGTGTGGGACAAGGAGCCGGACGTTTGCCTTTTCGGGAACAAGCTCTGCCGAGGATGCGCACCGTGAGGGATTGCGTCTTTGGGAAAGCAGAGATTCCCAGTGCGGTTGTGCCTGTGAATAGGCTGCAGGGGGAAGGCGAAGACCAGCAAGAGCTTTCAGGGCTGCCACCTTCCGTGTGGGACAAGGAGCCGGACGTTTGCCTTTTCGGGAACAGGCTCTGCCGAGGATGCGCACCGTGAGATGTTCCTTCTCTGGGCAAGCACAGATCCCAAAACCTGTTGTGCCTGTGAATAGGCTGCACGGGGAAGGTGAAGACCAGCAACAGCTTTCAGGGCTGCCACCTTCCGTGTGGGACAAGGAGCCGGACGTTTGCCTTTTCGGGAACAAGCTCTGCCGAGGATGCGCACCGTGAGGGATTGCGTCTTTGGGCAAGCAGAGATCCCAAAACCTGTTGTGCCTGTGAATAGGCTGCACGGGGAAGGTGAAGACCAGCAACAGCTTTCAGGGCTGCCACCTTCCGTGTGGGACAAGGAGCCGGACGTTTGCCTTTTCGGGAACAAGCTCTGCCGAGGATGCGCACCGTGAGATGTTCCTTCTCTGGGCAAGCACAGATCCCCAAACCTGTTGTGCCTGTGAATAGGCTGCAGGGGGAAGGTGAAGACCAGCAACAGCTTTACGGGTTGCCACCTTCCGTGTGGGACAAGGAGCCGGACGTTTGCCTTTTCAGGAACAAGCTCTGCCGAGGATGCGCACCGTGAGAGATTGCGTCTCTGGGAAAGCAGAGATCCCAAAACCTGTTGTGCCTGTGAATAGGCTGCACGGGGAAGGTGAAGACCAGCAACAGCTTTCAGGGCTGCCACCTTCCGTGTGGGACAAGGAGCCGGACGTTTGCCTTTTCGGGAACAGGCTCTGCCGAGGATGCGCACTGTGAGAGATTGCGTCTCTGGGAAAGCAGAGATCCCAAAACCTGTTGTGCCTGTGAATAGGCTGCAGGGGGAAGGTGAGGACCAGCAACAGCTTTCAGGGCTGCCACCTTCCGTGTGGGACAAGGAGCCGGACGTTTGCCTTTTCGGGAACAGGCTCTGCCGAGGATGCGCACCGTGAAAGATTGCGTCTTGGGGCAAGCACAGATCCCCAAACCTGTTGTGCCTGTGAATAGGCTGCAGGGGGAAGGTGAAGACCAGCAACAGCTTTCCGGGCTGCCACCTTCCGTGTGGGACAAGGAGCCGGACGTTTGCCTTTTCGGGAACAGGCTCTGCCGAGGATGCGCACCGTGAGGGATTGCGTCTTTGGGAAAGCAGAGATTCCCAGTGCGGTTGTGCCTGTGAATAGGCTGCAGGGGGAAGGTGAAGACCAGCAAGAGCTTTCAGGGCTGCCACCTTCCGTGTGGGACAAGGAGCCGGACGTTTGCCTTTTTGGGAACAGGCTCTGCCGAGGATGCGCACCGTGAGAGATTCCTTCTCTGGGCAAGCAGAGATCCCCAAACCTGTTGTGCCTGTGAATAGGCTGCAGGGGGAAGGTGAAGACCAGCAAGAGCTTTCAGGGCTGCCACCTTCCGTGTGGGACAAGGAGCCGGACGTTTGCCTTTTCGGGAACAGGCTCTGCCGAGGATGCGCACCGTGAGCTGTTCCTTCTCTGGGCAAGCACAGATCCCAAAACCTGTTGTGCCTGTGAATAGGCTGCAGGGGGAAGGCGAAGACCAGCAAGAGCTTTCAGGGCTGCCACCTTCCGTGTGGGACAAGGAGCCGGACGTTTGCCTTTTCGGGAACAAGCTCTGCCGAGGATGCGCACCGTGAGGGATTGCGTCTTTGGGCAAGCAGAGATCCCAAAACCTGTTGTGCCTGTGAATAGGCTGCACGGGGAAGGTGAAGACCAGCAAGAGCTTTCCGGGCTGCCACCTTCCGTGTGGGACAAGGAGCCGGACGTTTGCCTTTTCGGGAACAAGCTCTGCCGAGGATGCGCACCGTGAGATGTTCCTTCTCTGGGCAAGCACAGATCCCAAAACCTGTTGTGCCTGTGAATAGGCTGCAGGGGGAAGGTGAAGACCAGCAACAGCTTTCCGGGTTGCCACCTTCCGTGTGGGACAAGGAGCCGGACGTTTGCCTTTTCGGGAACAAGCTCTGCCGAGGATGCGCACCGTGAGAGATTGCGTCTCTGGGAAAGCAGAGATCCCAAAACCTGTTGTGCCTGTGAATAGGCTGCACGGGGAAGGTGAAGACCAGCAACAGCTTTCAGGGCTGCCACCTTCCGTGTGGGACAAGGAGCCGGACGTTTGCCTTTTCGGGAACAGGCTCTGCCGAGGATGCGCACCGTGAAAGATTGCGTCTTGGGGCAAGCACAGATCCCCAAACCTGTTGTGCCTGTGAATAGGCTGCAGGGGGAAGGTGAAGACCAGCAACAGCTTTCCGGGCTGCCACCTTCCGTGTGGGACAAGGAGCCGGACGTTTGCCTTTTCGGGAACAGGCTCTGCCGAGGATGCGCACCGTGAAAGATTGCGTCTTGGGGCAAGCACAGATCTCCAAACCTGTTGTGCCTGTGAATAGGCTGCAGGGGGAAGGTGAAGACCAGCAAGAGCTTTCCGGGCTGCCACCTTCCGTGTGGGACAAGGAGCCGGACGTTTGCCTTTTTGGGAACAGGCTCTGCCGAGGATGCGCACCGTGAGAGATTCCTTCTCTGGGCAAGCAGAGATCCCCAAACCTGTTGTGCCTGTGAATAGGCTGCAGGGGGAAGGTGAAGACCAGCAAGAGCTTTCAGGGCTGCCACCTTCCGTGTGGGACAAGGAGCCGGACGTTTGCCTTTTCGGGAACAGGCTCTGCCGAGGATGCGCACCGTGAGATGTTCCTTCTCTGGGCAAGCACAGATCCCAAAACCTGTTGTGCCTGTGAATAGGCTGCAGGGGGAAGGCGAAGACCAGCAAGAGCTTTCAGGGCTGCCACCTTCCGTGTGGGACAAGGAGCCGGACGTTTGCCTTTTCGGGAACAGGCTCTGCCGAGGATGCGCACCGTGAGATGTTCCTTCTCTGGGCAAGCACAGATCCCAAAACCTGTTGTGCCTGTGAATAGGCTGCAGGGGGAAGGTGAAGACCAGCAAGAGCTTTCCGGGCTGCCACCTTCCGTGTGGGACAAGGAGCCGGACGTTTGCCTTTTCGGGAACAGGCTCTGCCGAGGATGCGCACCGTGAGATGTTCCTTCTCTGGGCAAGCACAGATCCCAAAACCTGTTGTGCCTGTGAATAGGCTGCACGGGGAAGGTGAAGACCAGCAACAGCTTTCAGGGCTGCCACCTTCCGTGTGGGACAAGGAGCCGGACGTTTGCCTTTTCGGGAACAGGCTCTGCCGAGGATGCGCACCGTGAGGGATTGTGTCTTTGGGAACGCAGAGATTCCCAGTGCGGTTGTGCCTGTGAATAGACTGCAGGGGGAAGGTGAAGACCAGCAACAGCTTTCAGGGCTGCCACCTTCCATGTGGGACAAGGAGCCGGACGTTTGCCTTTTCGGGAACAGGCTCTGCCGAGGATGCGCACCGTGAGAGATTGTGTCTATGGGAAAGCAGAGATTCCCAGTGCGGTTGTGCCTGTGAATAGGCTGCAGGGGGAAGGTGAAGACCAGCAAGAGCTTTCAGGGCTGCCACCTTCCCTGTGGGACAAGGAGCCGGACGTTTGCCTTTTCGGGAACAGGCTCTGCCGAGGATGCGCACCGTGAGATGTTCCTTCTCTGGGCAAGCACAGATCCCCAAACCTGTTGTGCCTGTGAATAGGCTGCAGGGGGAAGGTGAAGACCAGCAACAGCTTTCAGGGCTGCCACCTTCCGTGTGGGACAAGGAGCCGGACGTTTGCCTTTTCGGGAACAAGCTCTGCCGAGGATGCGCACCGTGAGAGATTGCTTTTCTGGGCAAGCATAGATCCCAAAACCTGTTGTGCCTGTGAATAGGCTGCACGGGGAAGGCGAAGACCAGCAAGAGCTTTCAGGGCTGCCACCTTCCGTGTGGGACAAGGAGCTGGACGTTTGCCTTTTCAGGAACAGGCTCTGCCGAGGATGCGCACCGTGAGATGTTCCTTCTTTGGGCAAGCACAGATCCCCAAACCTGTTGTGCCTGTGAATAGGCTGCACGGGGAAGGTGAAGACCAGCAAGAGCTTTCAGGGCTGCCACCTTCCGTGTGGGACAAGGAGCCGGACGTTTGCCTTTTTGGGAACAGGCTCTGCCGAGGATGCGCACCGTGAGATGTTCCTTGTCTGGGCAAGCACAGATCCCCAAACCTGTTGTGCCTGTGAATAGGCTGCAGGGGGAAGGTGAAGACCAGCAAGAGCTTTCAGGGCTGCCACCTTCCGTGTGGGACAAGGAGCCGGACGTTTGCCTTTTTGGGAACAAGCTCTGCCGAGGATGCGCACCGTGAGATGTTCCTTCTCTGGGCAAGCAGAGATCCCAAAACCTGTTGTGCCTGTGAATAGGCTGCAGGGGGAAGGTGAAGACCAGCAACAGCTTTCCGGGTTGCCACCTTCCGTGTGGGACAAGGAGCCGGACTTTTGCCTTTTCGGGAACAGGCTCTGCCGAGGATGCGCACCGTGAAAGATTGCGTCTCTGGGAAAGCAGAGATCCCAAAACCTGTTGTGCCTGTGAATAGGCTGCAGGGGGAAGGTGAGGACCAGCAACAGCTTTCAGGGCTGCCACCTTCCGTGTGGGACAAGGAGCCGGACTTTTGCCTTTTCGGGAACAGGCTCTGCCGAGGATGCGCACCGTGAAAGATTGCGTCTTGGGGCAAGCACAGATCCCCAAACCTGTTGTGCCTGTGAATAGGCTGCAGGGGGAAGGTGAAGACCAGCAACAGCTTTCCGGGCTGCCACCTTCCGTGTGGGACAAGGAGCCGGACTTTTGCCTTTTCGGGAACAGGCTCTGCCGAGGATGCGCACCGTGAGGGATTGCGTCTTTGGGAAAGCAGAGATTCCCAGTGCGGTTGTGCCTGTGAATAGGCTGCAGGGGGAAGGTGAAGACCAGCAAGAGCTTTCAGGGCTGCCACCTTCCGTGTGGGACAAGGAGCCGGACGTTTGCCTTTTCGGGAACAGGCTCTGCCGAGGATGCGCACCGTGAGAGATTGCGTCTTTGGGAAAGCAGAGATTCCCAGTGCGGTTGTGCCTGTGAATAGGCTGCAGGGGGAAGGTGAAGACCAGCAAGAGCTTTCAGGGCTGCCACCTTCCGTGTGGGACAAGGAGCCGGACGTTTGCCTTTTTGGGAACAGGCTCTGCCGAGGATGCGCACCGTGAGAGATTCCTTCTCTGGGCAAGCAGAGATCCCAAAACCTGTTGTGCCTGTGAATAGGCTGCAGGGGGAAGGTGAAGACCAGCAACAGCTTTCAGGGCTGCCACCTTTCGTGTGGGACAAGGAGCCGGACGTTTGCCTTTTCGGGAACAGGCTCTGCCGAGGATGCGCACCGTGAGATGTTCCTTCTCTGGGCAAGCAGAGATCCCAAAACCTGTTGTGCCTGTGAATAGGCTGCACGGGGAAGGCGAAGACCAGCAAGAGCTTTCAAGGCTGCCACCTTCCGTGTGGGACAAGGAGCCGGACGTTTGCCTTTTCGGGAACAGGCTCTGCCGAGGATGCGCACCGTGAGATGTTCCTTCTCTGGGCAAGCAGAGATCCCCAAACCTGTTGTGCCTGTGAATAGGCTGCAGGGGGAAGGTGAAGACCAGCAAGAGCTTTCCGGGCTGCCACCTTCCGTGTGGGACAAGGAGCCGGACGTTTGCCTTTTCGGGAACAGGCTCTGCCGAGGATGCGCACCGTGAGATGTTCCTTCTCTGGGCAAGCACAGATCCCAAAACCTGTTGTGCCTGTGAATAGGCTGCACGGGGAAGGTGAAGACCAGCAACAGCTTTCAGGGCTGCCACCTTCCGTGTGGGACAAGGAGCCGGACGTTTGCCTTTTCGGGAACAGGCTCTGCCGAGGATGCGCACCGTGAGTGATTGTGTCTCTGGGAACGCAGAGATTCCCAGTGCGGTTGTGCCTGTGAATAGGCTGCAGGGGGAAGGTGAAGACCAGCAACAGCTTTCAGGGCTGCCACCTTCCATGTGGGACAAGGAGCCGGACGTTTGCCTTTTCGGGAACAAGCTCTGCCGAGGATGCGCACCGTGAGATGTTCCTTCTCTGGGCAAGCACAGATCCCAAAACCTGTTGTGCCTGTGAATAGGCTGCAGGGGGAAGGTGAAGACCAGCAACAGCTTTCCGGGTTGCCACCTTCCGTGTGGGACAAGGAGCCGGACGTTTGCCTTTTCGGGAACAAGCTCTGCCGAGGATGCGCACCGTGAGAGATTGCGTCTCTGGGAAAGCAGAGATCCCAAAACCTGTTGTGCCTGTGAATAGGCTGCAGGGGGAAGGTGAAGACCAGCAAGAGCTTTCAGGGCTGCCACCTTCCGTGTGGGACAAGGAGCCGGACGTTTGCCTTTTCGGGAACAGGCTCTGCCGAGGATGCGCACCGTGAGAGATTGCGTCTCTGGGAAAGCAGAGATCCCAAAACCTGTTGTGCCTGTGAATAGGCTGCAGGGGGAAGGTGAGGACCAGCAACAGCTTTCAGGGCTGCCACCTTCCGTGTGGGACAAGGAGCCGGACGTTTGCCTTTTCGGGAACAGGCTCTGCCGAGGATGCGCACCGTGAAAGATTGCGTCTTGGGGCAAGCACAGATCCCCAAACCTGTTGTGCCTGTGAATAGGCTGCAGGGGGAAGGTGAAGACCAGCAACAGCTTTCAGGGCTGCCACCTTCCGTGTGGGACAAGGAGCCGGACGTTTGCCTTTTCGGGAACAGGCTCTGCCGAGGATGCGCACCGTGAGGGATTGCGTCTTTGGGAAAGCAGAGATTCCCAGTGCGGTTGTGCCTGTGAATAGGCTGCAGGGGGAAGGTGAAGACCAGCAAGAGCTTTCCGGGCTGCCACCTTCCGTGTGGGACAAGGAGCCGGACGTTTGCCTTTTCGGGAACAGGCTCTGCCGAGGATGCGCACCGTGAGAGATTCCTTCTCTGGGCAAGCAGAGATCCCCAAACCTGTTGTGCCTGTGAATAGGCTGCAGGGGGAAGGTGAAGACCAGCAAGAGCTTTCAGGGCTGCCACCTTCCGTGTGGGACAAGGAGCCGGACGTTTGCCTTTTCGGGAACAGGCTCTGCCGAGGATGCGCACCGTGAGCTGTTCCTTCTCTGGGCAAGCACAGATCCCAAAACCTGTTGTGCCTGTGAATAGGCTGCAGGGGGAAGGCGAAGACCAGCAAGAGCTTTCAGGGCTGCCACCTTCCGTGTGGGACAAGGAGCCGGACGTTTGCCTTTTCGGGAACAGGCTCTGCCGAGGATGCGCACCGTGAGGGATTGTGTCTTTGGGAACGCAGAGATTCCCAGTGCGGTTGTGCCTGTGAATAGGCTGCAGGGGGAAGGTGAAGACCAGCAACAGCTTTCAGGGCTGCCACCTTCCATGTGGGACAAGGAGCCGGACGTTTGCCTTTTCGGGAACAGGCTCTGCCGAGGATGCGCACCGTGAGAGATTGTGTCTATGGGAAAGCAGAGATTCCCAGTGCGGTTGTGCCTGTGAATAGGCTGCAGGGGGAAGGTGAAGACCAGCAAGAGCTTTCAGGGCTGCCACCTTCCGTGTGGGACAAGGAGCCGGACGTTTGCCTTTTCGGGAACAGGCTCTGCCGAGGATGCGCACCGTGAGATGTTCCTTCTCTGGGCAAGCACAGATCCCCAAACCTGTTGTGCCTGTGAATAGGCTGCAGGGGGAAGGTGAAGACCAGCAAGAGCTTTCAGGGCTGCCACCTTCCGTGTGGGACAAGGAGCCGGACGTTTGCCTTTTCGGGAACAAGCTCTGCCGAGGATGCGCACCGTGAGAGATTGCTTTTCTGGGCAAGCATAGATCCCAAAACCTGTTGTGCCTGTGAATAGGCTGCACGGGGAAGGCGAAGACCAGCAAGAGCTTTCAGGGCTGCCACCTTCCGTGTGGGACAAGGAGCTGGACGTTTGCCTTTTCAGGAACAGGCTCTGCCGAGGATGCGCACCGTGAGATGTTCCTTCTTTGGGCAAGCACAGATCCCCAAACCTGTTGTGCCTGTGAATAGGCTGCACGGGGAAGGTGAAGACCAGCAAGAGCTTTCAGGGCTGCCACCTTCCGTGTGGGACAAGGAGCCGGACGTTTGCCTTTTTGGGAACAGGCTCTGCCGAGGATGCGCACCGTGAGATGTTCCTTGTCTGGGCAAGCACAGATCCCCAAACCTGTTGTGCCTGTGAATAGGCTGCAGGGGGAAGGTGAAGACCAGCAAGAGCTTTCCGGGCTGCCACCTTCCGTGTGGGACAAGGAGCCGGACGTTTGCCTTTTCGGGAACAGGCTCTGCCGAGGATGCGCACCGTGAGCTGTTCCTTCTCTGGGCAAGCAGAGATCCCAAAACCTGTTGTGCCTGTGAATAGGCTGCAGGGGGAAGGTGAGGACCAGCAACAGCTTTCAGGGCTGCCACCTTCCGTGTGGGACAAGGAGCCGGACTTTTGCCTTTTCGGGAACAGGCTCTGCCGAGGATGCGCACCGTGAAAGATTGCGTCTTGGGGCAAGCACAGATCCCCAAACCTGTTGTGCCTGTGAATAGGCTGCAGGGGGAAGGTGAAGACCAGCAAGAGCTTTCCGGGCTGCCACCTTCCGTGTGGGACAAGGAGCCGGACGTTTGCCTTTTCGGGAACAGGCTCTGCCGAGGATGCGCACCGTGAGGGATTGCGTCTTTGGGAAAGCAGAGATTCCCAGTGCGGTTGTGCCTGTGAATAGGCTGCAGGGGGAAGGTGAAGACCAGCAAGAGCTTTCAGGGCTGCCACCTTCCGTGTGGGACAAGGAGCCGGACGTTTGCCTTTTCGGGAACAGGCTCTGCCGAGGATGCGCACCGTGAGAGATTGCGTCTTTGGGAAAGCAGAGATTCCCAGTGCGGTTGTGCCTGTGAATAGGCTGCAGGGGGAAGGTGAAGACCAGCAAGAGCTTTCAGGGCTGCCACCTTCCGTGTGGGACAAGGAGCCGGACGTTTGCCTTTTTGGGAACAGGCTCTGCCGAGGATGCGCACCGTGAGAGATTCCTTCTCTGGGCAAGCAGAGATCCCCAAACCTGTTGTGCCTGTGAATAGGCTGCAGGGGGAAGGTGAAGACCAGCAACAGCTTTCAGGGCTGCCACCTTTCGTGTGGGACAAGGAGCCGGACGTTTGCCTTTTCGGGAACAGGCTCTGCCGAGGATGCGCACCGTGAGATGTTCCTTCTCTGGGAAAGCAGAGATCACCAAACCTGTTGTGCCTGTGAATAGGCTGCAGGGGGAAGGTGAAGACCAGCAAGAGCTTTCCGGGCTGCCACCTTCCGTGTGGGACAAGGAGCCGGACGTTTGCCTTTTCGGGAACAGGCTCTGCCGAGGATGCGCACCGTGAGATGTTCCTTCTCTGGGCAAGCACAGATCCCAAAACCTGTTGTGCCTGTGAATAGGCTGCACGGGGAAGGTGAAGACCAGCAACAGCTTTCAGGGCTGCCACCTTCCGTGTGGGACAAGGAGCCGGACGTTTGCCTTTTCGGGAACAGGCTCTGCCGAGGATGCGCACCGTGAGGGATTGTGTCTCTGGGAACGCAGAGATTCCCAGTGCGGTTGTGCCTGTGAATAGGCTGCAGGGGGAAGGTGAAGACCAGCAACAGCTTTCAGGGCTGCCACCTTCCGTGTGGGACAAGGAGCCGGACGTTTGCCTTTTCGGGAACAGGCTCTGCCGAGGATGCGCACCGTGAGGGATTGCGTCTCTGGGAAAGCAGAGATTCCCAGTGCGGTTGTGCCTGTGAATAGGCTGCAGGGGGAAGGTGAAGACCAGCAAGAGCTTTCAGGGCTGCCACCTTCCCTGTGGGACAAGGAGCCGGACGTTTGCCTTTTCGGGAACAAGCTCTGCCGAGGATGCGCACCGTGAGATGTTCCTTCTCTGGGCAAGCAGAGATCCCAAAACCTGTTGTGCCTGTGAATAGGCTGCAGGGGGAAGGTGAAGACCAGCAAGAGCTTTCAGGGCTGCCACCTTTCGTGTGGGACAAGGAGCCGGACGTTTGCCTTTTCGGGAACAGGCTCTGCCGAGGATGCGCACCGTGAGATGTTCCTTCTCTGGGCAAGCACAGATCCCAAAACCTGTTGTGCCTGTGAATAGGCTGCACGGGGAAGGCGAAGACCAGCAAGAGCTTTCAAGGCTGCCACCTTCCGTGTGGGACAAGGAGCCGGACGTTTGCCTTTTCGGGAACAGGCTCTGCCGAGGATGCGCACCGTGAGTGATTGTGTCTCTGGGAACGCAGAGATTCCCAGTGCGGTTGTGCCTGTGAATAGGCTGCAGGGGGAAGGTGAAGACCAGCAACAGCTTTCAGGGCTGCCACCTTCCGTGTGGGACAAGGAGCCGGACGTTTGCCTTTTCGGGAACAGGCTCTGCCGAGGATGCGCACCGTGAGGGATTGCGTCTCTGGGAAAGCAGAGATTCCCAGTGCGGTTGTGCCTGTGAATAGGCTGCAGGGGGAAGGTGAAGACCAGCAAGAGCTTTCAGGGCTGCCACCTTCCGTGTGGGACAAGGAGCCGGACGTTTGCCTTTTCGGGAACAAGCTCTGCCGAGGATGCGCACCGTGAGATGTTCCTTCTCTGGGCAAGCAGAGATCCCAAAACCTGTTGTGCCTGTGAATAGGCTGCAGGGGGAAGGTGAAGACCAGCAAGAGCTTTCAGGGCTGCCACCTTTCGTGTGGGACAAGGAGCCGGACGTTTGCCTTTTCGGGAACAGGCTCTGCCGAGGATGCGCACCGTGAGATGTTCCTTCTCTGGGCAAGCAGAGATCCCAAAACCTGTTGTGCCTGTGAATAGGCTGCACGGGGAAGGCGAAGACCAGCAAGAGCTTTCAAGGCTGCCACCTTCCGTGTGGGACAAGGAGCCGGACGTTTGCCTTTTCGGGAACAGGCTCTGCCGAGGATGCGCACCGTGAGATGTTCCTTCTCTGGGCAAGCAGAGATCCCCAAACCTGTTGTGCCTGTGAATAGGCTGCAGGGGGAAGGTGAAGACCAGCAAGAGCTTTCCGGGCTGCCACCTTCCGTGTGGGACAAGGAGCCGGACGTTTGCCTTTTCGGGAACAGGCTCTGCCGAGGATGCGCACCGTGAGATGTTCCTTCTCTGGGCAAGCAGAGATCCCAAAACCTGTTGTGCCTGTGAATAGGCTGCACGGGGAAGGTGAAGACCAGCAACAGCTTTCAGGGCTGCCACCTTCCGTGTGGGACAAGGAGCCGGACGTTTGCCTTTTCGGGAACAGGCTCTGCCGAGGATGCGCACCGTGAGTGATTGTGTCTCTGGGAACGCAGAGATTCCCAGTGCGGTTGTGCCTGTGAATAGGCTGCAGGGGGAAGGTGAAGACCAGCAACAGCTTTCAGGGCTGCCACCTTCCATGTGGGACAAGGAGCCGGACGTTTGCCTTTTCGGGAACAGGCTCTGCCGAGGATGCGCACCGTGAGAGATTGTGTCTATGGGAAAGCAGAGATTCCCAGTGCGGTTGTGCCTGTGAATAGGCTGCAGGGGGAAGGTGAAGACCAGCAAGAGCTTTCAGGGCTGCCACCTTCCGTGTGGGACAAGGAGCCGGACGTTTGCCTTTTCGGGAACAGGCTCTGCCGAGGATGCGCACCGTGAGATGTTCCTTGTCTGGGCAAGCACAGATCCCCAAACCTGTTGTGCCTGTGAATAGGCTGCAGGGGGAAGGTGAAGACCAGCAAGAGCTTTCAGGGCTGCCACCTTCCGTGTGGGACAAGGAGCCGGACGTTTGCCTTTTCGGGAACAAGCTCTGCCGAGGATGCGCACCGTGAGAGATTGCTTTTCTGGGCAAGCATAGATCCCAAAACCTGTTGTGCCTGTGAATAGGCTGCACGGGGAAGGCGAAGACCAGCAAGAGCTTTCAGGGCTGCCACCTTCCGTGTGGGACAAGGAGCTGGACGTTTGCCTTTTCAGGAACAGGCTCTGCCGAGGATGCGCACCGTGAGATGTTCCTTCTTTGGGCAAGCACAGATCCCCAAACCTGTTGTGCCTGTGAATAGGCTGCACGGGGAAGGTGAAGACCAGCAAGAGCTTTCAGGGCTGCCACCTTCCGTGTGGGACAAGGAGCCGGACGTTTGCCTTTTCGGGAACAGGCTCTGCCGAGGATGCGCACCGTGAGATGTTCCTTGTCTGGGCAAGCACAGATCCCCAAACCTGTTGTGCCTGTGAATAGGCTGCAGGGGGAAGGTGAAGACCAGCAAGAGCTTTCAGGGCTGCCACCTTCCGTGTGGGACAAGGAGCCGGACGTTTGCCTTTTCGGGAACAAGCTCTGCCGAGGATGCGCACCGTGAGGGATTGCGTCTTGGGGCAAGCAGAGATTCCCAGTGCGGTTGTGCCTGTGAATAGGCTGCAGGGGGAAGGTGAAGACCAGCAACAGCTTTCAGGGCTGCCACCTTCCGTGTGGGACAAGGAGCCGGACGTTTGCCTTTTCGGGAACAGGCTCTGCCGAGGATGCGCACCGTGAGATGTTCCTTCTCTGGGCAAGCACAGATCCCCAAACCTGTTGTGCCTGTGAATAGGCTGCAGGGGGAAGGTGAAGACCAGCAAGAGCTTTCCGGGCTGCCACCTTCCGTGTGGGACAAGGAGCCGGACGTTTGCCTTTTCGGGAACAAGCTCTGCCGAGGATGCGCACCGTGAGATGTTCCTTCTCTGGGCAAGCACAGATCCCAAAACCTGTTGTGCCTGTGAATAGGCTGCAGGGGGAAGGTGAAGACCAGCAACAGCTTTCCGGGTTGCCACCTTCCGTGTGGGACAAGGAGCCGGACGTTTGCCTTTTCGGGAACAAGCTCTGCCGAGGATGCGCACCGTGAGAGATTGCGTCTCTGGGAAAGCAGAGATCCCAAAACCTGTTGTGCCTGTGAATAGGCTGCACGGGGAAGGTGAAGACCAGCAACAGCTTTCCGGGTTGCCACCTTCCGTGTGGGACAAGGAGCCGGACGTTTGCCTTTTCGGGAACAAGCTCTGCCGAGGATGCGCACCGTGAGAGATTGCGTCTCTGGGAAAGCAGAGATCCCAAAACCTGTTGTGCCTGTGAATAGGCTGCACGGGGAAGGTGAAGACCAGCAACAGCTTTCAGGGCTGCCACCTTCCGTGTGGGACAAGGAGCCGGACGTTTGCCTTTTCGGGAACAGGCTCTGCCGAGGATGCGCACCGTGAAAGATTGCGTCTTGGGGCAAGCACAGATCCCCAAACCTGTTGTGCCTGTGAATAGGCTGCAAGGGGAAGGTGAAGACCAGCAAGAGCTTTCAGGGCTGCCACCTTCCGTGTGGGACAAGGAGCCGGACGTTTGCCTTTTCGGGAACAGGCTCTGCCGAGGATGCGCACCGTGAGGGATTGCGTCTCTGGGAAAGCAGAGATTCCCAGTGCGGTTGTGCCTGTGAATAGGCTGCAGGGGGAAGGTGAAGACCAGCAAGAGCTTTCAGGGCTGCCACCTTCCCTGTGGGACAAGGAGCCGGACGTTTGCCTTTTCGGGAACAAGCTCTGCCGAGGATGCGCACCGTGAGATGTTCCTTCTCTGGGCAAGCAGAGATCCCAAAACCTGTTGTGCCTGTGAATAGGCTGCAGGGGGAAGGTGAAGACCAGCAAGAGCTTTCCGGGCTGCCACCTTCCGTGTGGGACAAGGAGCCGGACGTTTGCCTTTTCGGGAACAGGCTCTGCCGAGGATGCGCACCGTGAGATGTTCCTTCTCTGGGCAAGCACAGATCCCAAAACCTGTTGTGCCTGTGAATAGGCTGCAGGGGGAAGGCGAAGACCAGCAAGAGCTTTCAGGGCTGCCACCTTCCGTGTGGGACAAGGAGCCGGACGTTTGCCTTTTCGGGAACAGGCTCTGCCGAGGATGCGCACCGTGAGATGTTCCTTCTCTGGGCAAGCAGAGATCCCAAAACCTGTTGTGCCTGTGAATAGGCTGCACGGGGAAGGTGAAGACCAGCAACAGCTTTCAGGGCTGCCACCTTCCGTGTGGGACAAGGAGCCGGACGTTTGCCTGTTCGGGAACAGGCTCTGCCGAGGATGCGCACCGTGAGAGATTGCGTCTCTGGGCAAGCAGAGATCCCAAAACCTGTTGTGCCTGTGAATAGGCTGCACGGGGAAGGTGAAGACCAGCAAGAGCTTTCCGGGCTGCCACCTTCCGTGTGGGACAAGGAGCCGGACGTTTGCCTTTTCGGGAACAGGCTCTGCCGAGGATGCGCACCGTGAGGGATTGTGTCTTTGGGAAAGCAGAGATACCCAGTGCGGTTGTGCCTGTGAATAGGCTGCAGGGGGAAGGTGAAGACCAGCAACAGCTTTCAGGGCTGCCACCTTCCATGTGGGACAAGGAGCCGGACGTTTGCCTTTTCGGGAACAAGCTCTGCCGAGGATGCGCACCGTGAGATGTTCCTTCTCTGGGCAAGCACAGATCCCCAAACCTGTTGTGCCTGTGAATAGGCTGCAGGGGGAAGGTGAAGACCAGCAAGAGCTTTCAGGGCTGCCACCTTCCGTGTGGGACAAGGAGCCGGACGTTTGCTTTTCGGGAACAAGCTCTGCCGAGGATGCGCACCGTGAGAGATTGCGTCTCTGGGAAAGCATA
This sequence comes from Haliaeetus albicilla, assembly GCF_947461875.1. Lineage (NCBI taxonomy): Eukaryota > Metazoa > Chordata > Aves > Accipitriformes > Accipitridae > Haliaeetus > Haliaeetus albicilla. The sequence goes on from NC_091512.1 coordinate 3,484,983, forward strand.
GATCCCAAAACCTGTTGTGCCTGTGAATAGGCTGCACGGGGAAGGTGAAGACCAGCAAGAGCTTTCAGGGCTGCCACCTTCCGTGTGGGACAAGGAGCCGGACGTTTGCCTTTTCGGGAACAGGCTCTGCCGAGGATGCGCACCGTGAGATGTTCCTTGTCTGGGCAAGCACAGATCCCCAAACCTGTTGTGCCTGTGAATAGGCTGCAGGGGGAAGGTGAAGACCAGCAACAGCTTTCCGGGTTGCCACCTTCCGTGTGGGACAAGGAGCCGGACGTTTGCCTTTTCGGGAACAGGCTCTGCCGAGGATGCGCACCGTGAGATGTTCCTTCTCTGGGCAAGCACAGATCCCCAAACCTGTTGTGCCTGTGAATAGGCTGCAGGGGGAAGGTGAAGACCAGCAACAGCTTTCCGGGCTGCCACCTTCCGTGTGGGACAAGGAGCCGGACGTTTGCCTTTTCGGGAACAAGCTCTGCCGAGGATGCGCACCGTGAGGTGTTCCATCTCTGGGCAAGCACAGATCCCAAAACCTGTTGTGCCTGTGAATAGGCTGCAGGGGGAAGGTGAAGACCAGCAAGAGCTTTCAGGGCTGCCACCTTCCGTGTGGGACAAGGAGCCGGATGTTTGCTTTTTTGGGAACAAGCTCTGCCGAGGATGCGCACCGTGAGATGTTCCTTCTCTGGGCAAGCACAGATCCCAAAACCTGTTGTGCCTGTGAATAGGCTGCAGGGGGAAGGTAAAGACCAGCAAGAGCTTTCAGGGCTGCCACCTTCCGTGTGGGACAAGGAGCCGGACGTTTGCCTTTTCGGGAACAAGCTCTGCCGAGGATGCGCACCGTGAGAGATTGCGTCTCTGGGAAAGCATAGATCCCAAAACCTGTTGTGCCTGTGAATAGGCTGCACGGGGAAGGTGAAGACCAGCAAGAGCTTTCAGGGCTGCCACCTTCCGTGTGGGACAAGGAGCCGGACGTTTGCCTTTTCGGGAACAGGCTCTGCCGAGGATGCGCACCGTGAGAGATTCCTTCTCTGGGCAAGCAGAGATCCCAAAACCTGTTGTGCCTGTGAGTAGGCTGCACGGGGAAGGTGAAGACCAGCAACAGCTTTCAGGGCTGCCACCTTCCGTGTGGGACAAGGAGCCGGACGTTTGCCTTTTTGGGAACAGGCTCTGCCGAGGATGCGCACCGTGAGATGTTCCTTCTCTGGGCAAGCAGAGATCCCCAAACCTGTTGTGCCTGTGAATAGGCTGCAGGGGGAAGGTGAAGACCAGCAAGAGCTTTCAGGGCTGCCACCTTCCGTGTGGGACAAGGAGCCGGACGTTTGCCTTTTCGGGAACAGGCTCTGCCGAGGATGCGCACCGTGAGGGATTGTGTCGTTGGGAAAGCAGAGATACCCAGTGCGGTTGTGCCTGTGAATAGGCTGCAGGGGGAAGGTGAAGACCAGCAAGAGCTTTCAGGGCTGCCACCTTCCGTGTGGGACAAGGAGCCGGACGTTTGCCTTTTCGGGAACAGGCTCTGCCGAGGATGCGCACCGTGAGAGATTGCCTCTTTGGGAAAGCAGAGATTCCCAGTGCTGTTGTGCCTGTGAATAGGCTGCAGGGGGAAGGTGAAGACCAGCAAGAGCTTTCAGGGCTGCCACCTTCCGTGTGGGACAAGGAGCCGGACGTTTGCCTTTTCGGGAACAGGCTCTGCCGAGGATGCGCACCGTGAGATGTTCCTTCTCTGGGCAAGCACAGATCCCAAAACCTGTTGTGCCTGTGAATAGGCTGCAGGGGGAAGGTGAAGACCAGCAAGAGCTTTCCGGGCTGCCACCTTCCGTGTGGGACAAGGAGCCGGACGTTTGCCTTTTTGGCAACAGGCACTGCCGAGGGTGCGCACCGTGAGGGATTGCGTCTTTGGGAAAGCAGAGATTCCCAAACCTGTTGTGCCTGTGAATAGGCTGCACGGGGAAGGTGAAGACCAGCAAGAGCTTTCAGGGCTGCCACCTTCCGTGTGGGACAAGGAGCCGGACGTTTGCCTTTTCGGGAACAGGCTCTGCCGAGGATGCGCACCGTGAGGGATTGCGTCTTTTGGAAAGCAGAGATTCCCAGTGCGGTTGTGCCTGTGAATAGGCTGCAGGGGGAAGGTGAAGACCAGCAAGAGCTTTCAGGGCTGCCACCTTCCGTGTGGGACAAGGAGCCGGACGTTTGCCTTTTTGGCAACAGGCTCTGCCGAGGATGCGCACCGTGAGATGTTCCTTCTCTGGGCAAGCACAGATCCCCAAACCTGTTGTGCCTGTGAATAGGCTGCAGGGGGAAGGTGAAGACCAGCAAGAGCTTTCCGGGCTGCCACCTTCCGTGTGGGACAAGGAGCCGGACGTTTGCCTTTTCGGGAACAGGCTCTGCCGAGGATGCGCACCGTGAGGGATTGTGTCTTTTGGAAAGCAGAGATTCCCAGTGCGGTTGTGCCTGTGAATAGGCTGCAGGGGGAAGGTGAAGACCAGCAACAGCTTTCAGGGCTGCCACCTTCCGTGTGGGACAAGGAGCCGGACGTTTGCCTTTTCGGGAACAGGCTCTGCCGAGGATGCGCACCGTGAGATGTTCCTTCTCTGGGCAAGCAGAGATCCCAAAACCTGTTGTGCCTGTGAATAGGCTGCAGGGGGAAGGTGAAGACCAGCAAGAGCTTTCAGGGCTGCCACCTTCCGTGTGGGACAAGGAGCTGGACGTTTGCCTTTTCGGGAACAGGCTCTGCCGAGGATGCGCACCGTGAGGGATTGTGTCGTTGGGAAAGCAGAGATTCCCAGTGCGGTTGTGCCTGTGAATAGGCTGCAGGGGGAAGGTGAAGACCAGCAAGAGCTTTCAGGGCTGCCACCTTCCGTGTGGGACAAGGAGCCGGACGTTTGCCTTTTCGGGAACAGGCTCTGCCGAGGATGCACACCGTGAGATGTTCCTTCTCTGGGCAAGCACAGATCCCAAAACCTGTTGTGCCTGTGAATAGGCTGCAGGGGGAAGGTGAAGACCAGCAAGAGCTTTCCGGGCTGCCACCTTCCGTGTGGGACAAGGAGCCGGACGTTTGCCTTTTTGGCAACAGGCACTGCCGAGGGTGCGCACCGTGAGGGATTGCGTCTTTGGGAAAGCAGAGATTCCCAAACCTGTTGTGCCTGTGAATAGGCTGCACGGGGAAGGTGAAGACCAGCAACAGCTTTCAGGGCTGCCACCTTCCGTGTGGGACAAGGAGCCGGACGTTTGCCTTTTCGGGAACAGGCTCTGCCGAGGATGCGCACCGTGAGATGTTCCTTCTCTGGGCAAGCACAGATCCCAAAACCTGTTGTGCCTGTGAATAGGCTGCAGGGGGAAGGTGAAGACCAGCAAGAGCTTTCAGGGCTGCCACCTTCCGTGTGGGACAAGGAGCCGGACGTTTGCCTTTTCGGGAACAGGCTCTGCCGAGGATGCGCACCGTGAGATGTTCCTTCTCTGGGCAAGCACAGATCCCAAAACCTGTTGTGCCTGTGAATAGGCTGCAGGGGGAAGGTGAAGACCAGCAACAGCTTTCAGGGCTGCCACCTTCCGTGTGGGACAAGGAGCCGGACGTTTGCCTTTTCGGGAACAGGCTCTGCCGAGGATGCGCACCGTGAGGGATTGCGTCTTTTGGAAAGCAGAGATTCCCAGTGCGGTTGTGCCTGTGAATAGGCTGCAGGGGGAAGGTGAAGACCAGCAAGAGCTTTCAGGGCTGCCACCTTCCGTGTGGGACAAGGAGCCGGACGTTTGCCTTTTTGGCAACAGGCTCTGCCGAGGATGCGCACCGTGAGATGTTCCTTCTCTGGGCAAGCACAGATCCCCAAACCTGTTGTGCCTGTGAATAGGCTGCAGGGGGAAGGTGAAGACCAGCAACAGCTTTCCGGGCTGCCACCTTCCGTGTGGGACAAGGAGCCGGACGTTTGCCTTTTCGGGAACAGGCTCTGCCGAGGATGAGCACCGTGAGATGTTCCTTCTCTGGGCAAGCAGAGATCCCAAAACCTGTTGTGCCTGTGAATAGGCTGCAGGGGGAAGGTGAAGACCAGCAAGAGCTTTCCGGGCTGCCACCTTCCGTGTGGGACAAGGAGCCGGACGTTTGCCTTTTCGGGAACAGGCTCTGCCGAGGATGCGCACCGTGAGGGATTGTGTCGTTGGGAAAGCAGAGATTCCCAGTGCGGTTGTGCCTGTGAATAGGCTGCAGGGGGAAGGTGAAGACCAGCAAGAGCTTTCAGGGCTGCCACCTTCCGTGTGGGACAAGGAGCCGGACGTTTGCCTTTTCGGGAACAGGCTCTGCCGAGGATGCACACCGTGAGATGTTCCTTCTCTGGGCAAGCACAGATCCCAAAACCTGTTGTGCCTGTGAATAGGCTGCAGGGGGAAGGTGTAGACCAGCAAGAGCTTTCAGGGCTGCCACCTTCCGTGTGGGACAAGGAGCCGGACGTTTGCCTTTTCGGGAACAGGCTCTGCCGAGGATGCACACCGTGAGATGTTCCTTGTCTGGGCAAGCACAGATCCCCAAACCTGTTGTGCCTGTGAATAGGCTGCAGGGGGAAGGTGAAGACCAGCAAGAGCTTTCAGGGCTGCCACCTTCCGTGTGGGACAAGGAGCCGGACGTTTGCCTTTTCGGGAACAGGCTCTGCCGAGGATGCGCACCGTGAGGGATTGTGTCGTTGGGAAAGCAGAGATTCCCAGTGCGGTTGTGCCTGTGAATAGGCTGCAGGGGGAAGGTGAAGACCAGCAAGAGCTTTCAGGGCTGCCACCTTCCGTGTGGGACAAGGAGCCGGACGTTTGCCTTTTCGGGAACAGGCTCTGCCGAGGATGCGCACCGTGAGAGATTGCCTCTTTGGGAAAGCAGAGATTCCCAGTGCTGTTGTGCCTGTGAATAGGCTGCAGGGGGAAGGTGAAGACCAGCAAGAGCTTTCAGGGCTGCCACCTTCCGTGTGGGACAAGGAGCCGGACGTTTGCCTTTTCGGGAACAGGCTCTGCCGAGGATGCGCACCGTGAGATGTTCCTTCTCTGGGCAAGCACAGATCCCAAAACCTGTTGTGCCTGTGAATAGGCTGCAGGGGGAAGGTGAAGACCAGCAAGAGCTTTCCGGGCTGCCACCTTCCGTGTGGGACAAGGAGCCGGACGTTTGCCTTTTTGGCAACAGGCACTGCCGAGGGTGCGCACCGTGAGGGATTGCGTCTTTGGGAAAGCAGAGATTCCCAAACCTGTTGTGCCTGTGAATAGGCTGCACGGGGAAGGTGAAGACCAGCAAGAGCTTTCAGGGCTGCCACCTTCCATGTGGGACAAGGAGCCGGACGTTTGCCTTTTCGGGAACAGGCTCTGCCGAGGATGCGCACCGTGAGATGTTCCTTGTCTGGGCAAGCACAGATCCCCAAACCTGTTGTGCCTGTGAATAGGCTGCAGGGGGAAGGTGAAGACCAGCAAGAGCTTTCAGGGCTGCCACCTTCCGTGTGGGACAAGGAGCCGGACGTTTGCCTTTTCGGGAACAGGCTCTGCCGAGGATGCGCACCGTGAGGGATTGCGTCTTTTGGAAAGCAGAGATTCCCAGTGCGGTTGTGCCTGTGAATAGGCTGCAGGGGGAAGGTGAAGACCAGCAAGAGCTTTCAGGGCTGCCACCTTCCGTGTGGGACAAGGAGCCGGACGTTTGCCTTTTCGGGAACAGGCTCTGCCGAGGATGCGCACCGTGAGATGTTCCTTCTCTGGGCAAGCACAGATCCCCAAACCTGTTGTGCCTGTGAATAGGCTGCAGGGGGAAGGTGAAGACCAGCAAGAGCTTTCCGGGCTGCCACCTTCCGTGTGGGACAAGGAGCCGGACGTTTGCCTTTTCGGGAACAGGCTCTGCCGAGGATGCGCACCGTGAGATGTTCCTTCTCTGGGCAAGCAGAGATCCCAAAACCTGTTGTGCCTGTGAATAGGCTGCAGGGGGAAGGTGAAGACCAGCAAGAGCTTTCAGGGCTGCCACCTTCCGTGTGGGACAAGGAGCTGGACGTTTGCCTTTTCGGGAACAGGCTCTGCCGAGGATGCGCACCGTGAGGGATTGTGTCGTTGGGAAAGCAGAGATTCCCAGTGCGGTTGTGCCTGTGAATAGGCTGCAGGGGGAAGGTGAAGACCAGCAAGAGCTTTCAGGGCTGCCACCTTCCGTGTGGGACAAGGAGCCGGACGTTTGCCTTTTCGGGAACAGGCTCTGCCGAGGATGCACACCGTGAGATGTTCCTTCTCTGGGCAAGCACAGATCCCAAAACCTGTTGTGCCTGTGAATAGGCTGCAGGGGGAAGGTGAAGACCAGCAAGAGCTTTCCGGGCTGCCACCTTCCGTGTGGGACAAGGAGCCGGACGTTTGCCTTTTTGGCAACAGGCACTGCCGAGGGTGCGCACCGTGAGGGATTGCGTCTTTGGGAAAGCAGAGATTCCCAAACCTGTTGTGCCTGTGAATAGGCTGCACGGGGAAGGTGAAGACCAGCAACAGCTTTCAGGGCTGCCACCTTCCGTGTGGGACAAGGAGCCGGACGTTTGCCTTTTCGGGAACAGGCTCTGCCGAGGATGCGCACCGTGAGATGTTCCTTCTCTGGGCAAGCAGAGATCCCCAAACCTGTTGTGCCTGTGAATAGGCTGCAGGGGGAAGGTGAAGACCAGCAAGAGCTTTCCGGGCTGCCACCTTCCGTGTGGGACAAGGAGCCGGACGTTTGCCTTTTCGGGAACAGGCTCTGCCGAGGATGCGCACCGTGAGGGATTGTGTCGTTGGGAAAGCAGAGATTCCCAGTGCGGTTGTGCCTGTGAATAGGCTGCAGGGGGAAGGTGAAGACCAGCAAGAGCTTTCAGGGCTGCCACCTTCCGTGTGGGACAAGGAGCCGGACGTTTGCCTTTTCGGGAACAGGCTCTGCCGAGGATGCACACCGTGAGATGTTCCTTCTCTGGGCAAGCACAGATCCCAAAACCTGTTGTGCCTGTGAATAGGCTGCAGGGGGAAGGTGTAGACCAGCAAGAGCTTTCAGGGCTGCCACCTTCCGTGTGGGACAAGGAGCCGGACGTTTGCCTTTTCGGGAACAGGCTCTGCCGAGGATGCACACCGTGAGATGTTCCTTGTCTGGGCAAGCAGAGATCCCCAAACCTGTTGTGCCTGTGAATAGGCTGCAGGGGGAAGGTGAAGACCAGCAAGAGCTTTCAGGGCTGCCACCTTCCGTGTGGGACAAGGAGCCGGACGTTTGCCTTTTCGGGAACAGGCTCTGCCGAGGATGCGCACCGTGAGGGATTGTGTCGTTGGGAAAGCAGAGATTCCCAGTGCGGTTGTGCCTGTGAATAGGCTGCAGGGGGAAGGTGAAGACCAGCAAGAGCTTTCAGGGCTGCCACCTTCCGTGTGGGACAAGGAGCCGGACGTTTGCCTTTTCGGGAACAGGCTCTGCCGAGGATGCGCACCGTGAGAGATTGCCTCTTTGGGAAAGCAGAGATTCCCAGTGCTGTTGTGCCTGTGAATAGGCTGCAGGGGGAAGGTGAAGACCAGCAAGAGCTTTCAGGGCTGCCACCTTCCGTGTGGGACAAGGAGCCGGACGTTTGCCTTTTCGGGAACAGGCTCTGCCGAGGATGCGCACCGTGAGATGTTCCTTCTCTGGGCAAGCACAGATCCCAAAACCTGTTGTGCCTGTGAATAGGCTGCAGGGGGAAGGTGAAGACCAGCAAGAGCTTTCCGGGCTGCCACCTTCCGTGTGGGACAAGGAGCCGGACGTTTGCCTTTTTGGCAACAGGCACTGCCGAGGGTGCGCACCGTGAGGGATTGCGTCTTTGGGAAAGCAGAGATTCCCAAACCTGTTGTGCCTGTGAATAGGCTGCACGGGGAAGGTGAAGACCAGCAAGAGCTTTCAGGGCTGCCACCTTCCGTGTGGGACAAGGAGCCGGACGTTTGCCTTTTCGGGAACAGGCTCTGCCGAGGATGCGCACCGTGAGATGTTCCTTGTCTGGGCAAGCACAGATCCCCAAACCTGTTGTGCCTGTGAATAGGCTGCAGGGGGAAGGTGAAGACCAGCAAGAGCTTTCCGGGCTGCCACCTTCCGTGTGGGACAAGGAGCCGGACGTTTGCCTTTTCGGGAACAGGCTCTGCCGAGGATGCGCACCGTGAGGGATTGCGTCTTTTGGAAAGCAGAGATTCCCAGTGCGGTTGTGCCTGTGAATAGGCTGCAGGGGGAAGGTGAAGACCAGCAAGAGCTTTCAGGGCTGCCACCTTCCGTGTGGGACAAGGAGCCGGACGTTTGCCTTTTTGGCAACAGGCTCTGCCGAGGATGCGCACCGTGAGATGTTCCTTCTCTGGGCAAGCACAGATCCCCAAACCTGTTGTGCCTGTGAATAGGCTGCAGGGGGAAGGTGAAGACCAGCAAGAGCTTTCCGGGCTGCCACCTTCCGTGTGGGACAAGGAGCCGGACGTTTGCCTTTTCGGGAACAGGCTCTGCCGAGGATGCGCACCGTGAGATGTTCCTTCTCTGGGCAAGCAGAGATCCCAAAACCTGTTGTGCCTGTGAATAGGCTGCAGGGGGAAGGTGAAGACCAGCAAGAGCTTTCAGGGCTGCCACCTTCCGTGTGGGACAAGGAGCTGGACGTTTGCCTTTTCGGGAACAGGCTCTGCCGAGGATGCGCACCGTGAGGGATTGTGTCGTTGGGAAAGCAGAGATTCCCAGTGCGGTTGTGCCTGTGAATAGGCTGCAGGGGGAAGGTGAAGACCAGCAAGAGCTTTCAGGGCTGCCACCTTCCGTGTGGGACAAGGAGCCGGACGTTTGCCTTTTCGGGAACAGGCTCTGCCGAGGATGCACACCGTGAGATGTTCCTTCTCTGGGCAAGCACAGATCCCAAAACCTGTTGTGCCTGTGAATAGGCTGCAGGGGGAAGGTGAAGACCAGCAAGAGCTTTCCGGGCTGCCACCTTCCGTGTGGGACAAGGAGCCGGACGTTTGCCTTTTTGGCAACAGGCACTGCCGAGGGTGCGCACCGTGAGGGATTGCGTCTTTGGGAAAGCAGAGATTCCCAAACCTGTTGTGCCTGTGAATAGGCTGCACGGGGAAGGTGAAGACCAGCAACAGCTTTCAGGGCTGCCACCTTCCGTGTGGGACAAGGAGCCGGACGTTTGCCTTTTCGGGAACAGGCTCTGCCGAGGATGCGCACCGTGAGATGTTCCTTCTCTGGGCAAGCACAGATCCCAAAACCTGTTGTGCCTGTGAATAGGCTGCAGGGGGAAGGTGAAGACCAGCAAGAGCTTTCAGGGCTGCCACCTTCCGTGTGGGACAAGGAGCCGGACGTTTGCCTTTTCGGGAACAGGCTCTGCCGAGGATGCGCACCGTGAGATGTTCCTTGTCTGGGCAAGCACAGATCCCAAAACCTGTTGTGCCTGTGAATAGGCTGCAGGGGGAAGGTGAAGACCAGCAACAGCTTTCAGGGCTGCCACCTTCCGTGTGGGACAAGGAGCCGGACGTTTGCCTTTTCGGGAACAGGCTCTGCCGAGGATGCGCACCGTGAGGGATTGCGTCTTTTGGAAAGCAGAGATTCCCAGTGCGGTTGTGCCTGTGAATAGGCTGCAGGGGGAAGGTGAAGACCAGCAAGAGCTTTCAGGGCTGCCACCTTCCGTGTGGGACAAGGAGCCGGACGTTTGCCTTTTTGGCAACAGGCTCTGCCGAGGATGCGCACCGTGAGATGTTCCTTCTCTGGGCAAGCACAGATCCCCAAACCTGTTGTGCCTGTGAATAGGCTGCAGGGGGAAGGTGAAGACCAGCAACAGCTTTCCGGGCTGCCACCTTCCGTGTGGGACAAGGAGCCGGACGTTTGCCTTTTCGGGAACAGGCTCTGCCGAGGATGCGCACCGTGAGATGTTCCTTCTCTGGGCAAGCAGAGATCCCAAAACCTGTTGTGCCTGTGAATAGGCTGCAGGGGGAAGGTGAAGACCAGCAAGAGCTTTCCGGGCTGCCACCTTCCGTGTGGGACAAGGAGCCGGACGTTTGCCTTTTCGGGAACAGGCTCTGCCGAGGATGCGCACCGTGAGGGATTGTGTCGTTGGGAAAGCAGAGATTCCCAGTGCGGTTGTGCCTGTGAATAGGCTGCAGGGGGAAGGTGAAGACCAGCAAGAGCTTTCAGGGCTGCCACCTTCCGTGTGGGACAAGGAGCCGGACGTTTGCCTTTTCGGGAACAGGCTCTGCCGAGGATGCACACCGTGAGATGTTCCTTCTCTGGGCAAGCACAGATCCCAAAACCTGTTGTGCCTGTGAATAGGCTGCAGGGGGAAGGTGTAGACCAGCAAGAGCTTTCAGGGCTGCCACCTTCCGTGTGGGACAAGGAGCCGGACGTTTGCCTTTTCGGGAACAGGCTCTGCCGAGGATGCACACCGTGAGATGTTCCTTGTCTGGGCAAGCACAGATCCCCAAACCTGTTGTGCCTGTGAATAGGCTGCAGGGGGAAGGTGAAGACCAGCAAGAGCTTTCAGGGCTGCCACCTTCCGTGTGGGACAAGGAGCCGGACGTTTGCCTTTTCGGGAACAGGCTCTGCCGAGGATGCGCACCGTGAGATGTTCCTTCTCTGGGCAAGCACAGATCCCCAAACCTGTTGTGCCTGTGAGTAGGCTGCACGGGGAAGGTGAAGACCAGCAAGAGCTTTCAGGGCTGCCACCTTCCGTGTGGGACAAGGAGCCGGACGTTTGCCTTTGTGGCAACAGGCACTGCCGAGGATGCGCACCGTGAGGGATTGCGTCTTTGGGAAAGCAGAGATTCACAGTGCGGTTGTGCCTGTGAATAGGCTGCAGGGGGAAGGTGAAGACCAGCAACAGCTTTCAGGGCTGCCACCTTCCGTGTGGGACAAGGAGCCGGACGTTTGCCTCTTCGGGAACAGGCTCTGCCGAGGATGCGCACCGTGAGATGTTCCTTCTCTGGGCAAGCACAGATCCCAAAACCTGTTGTGCCTGTGAATAGGCTGCAGGGGGAAGGTGAAGACCAGCACCAGCTTTCTGGGCTGCCACCTTCCGTGTGGGACAAGGAGCCGGACGTTTGCCTTTTCGGGAACAGGCTCTGCCGAGGATGCGCACCGTGAGATGTTCCTTCTCTGGGCAAGCACAGATCCCCAAACCTGTTGTGCCTGTGAATAGGCTGCAGGGGGAAGGTGAAGACCAGCAAGAGCTTTCCGGGCTGCCACCTTCCGTGTGGGACAAGGAGCCGGACGTTTGCCTTTTCGGGAACAGGCTCAGCCGAGGATGCGCACCGTGAGAGATTGCGTCTCTGGGCAAGCAGAGATCCCAAAACCTGTTGTGCCTGTGAATAGGCTGCAGGGGGAAGGTGAAGACCAGCAAGAGCTTTCAGGGCTGCCACCTTCCGTGTGGGACAAGGAGCCGGACGTTTGCCTTTTCGGGAACAGGCTCTGCCGGGGATGCGCACCGTGAGAGATTGCGTCTTGGGGCAAGCAGAGATCCCAAAACCTGTTGTGCCTGTGAATAGGCTGCACGGGGAAGGTGAAGACCAGCAAGAGCTTTCAGGGCTGCCACCTTCCGTGTGGGACAAGGAGCCGGACGTTTGCCTTTTCGGGAACAGGCTCTGCCGAGGATGCGCACTGTGAGGGATTGCGTCTTTGGGAAAGCAGAGATTCCCAGTGCGGTTGTGCCTGTGAATAGGCTGCAGGGGGAAGGTGAAGACCAGCAAGAGCTTTCAGGGCTGCCACCTTCCGTGTGGGACAAGGAGCCGGACGTTTGCCTTTTTGGCAACAGGCTCTGCCGAGGATGCGCACCGTGAGAGATTGCGTCTCTGGGCAAGCACAGATCCCCAAACCTGTTGTGCCTGTGAATAGGCTGCAGGGGGAAGGTGAAGACCAGCAAGAGCTTTCCGGGCTGCCACCTTCCGTGTGGGACAAGGAGCCGGACGTTTGCCTGTTCGGGAACAGGCTCTGCCGAGGATGCGCACCGTGAGAGATTGCGTCTTGGGGCAAGCACAGATCCCAAAACCTGTTGTGCCTGTGAATAGGCTGCACGGGGAAGGTGAAGACCAGCAAGAGCTTTCCAGGCTGCCACCTTCCGTGTGGGACAAGGAGCCGGACGTTTGCCTTTTCGGGAACAGGCTCTGCCGAGGATGCGCACCGTGAGATGTTCCTTCTCTGGGCAAGCACAGATCCCAAAACCTGTTGTGCCTGTGAATAGGCTGCAGGGGGAAGGTGAAGACCAGGAACAGCTTTCCGGGCTGCCACCTTCCGTGTGGGACAAGGAGCCGGACTTTTGCCTTTTCGGGAACAAGCTCTGCCGAGGATGTGCACCGTAAGAGATTGCGTCTCTGGGCAAGCAGAGATCCCAAAACCTGTTGTGCCTGTGAATAGGCTGCACGGGAGAAGGTGAAGACCAGCAAGAGCTTTCAGGGCTGCCACCTTCCGTGTGGGACAAGGAGCCGGACGTTTGCCTGTTCGGGAACAGGCTCTGCCGAGGATGCGCACCGTGAGATGTTCCATCTCTGGGCAAGCACAGATCCCCAAACCTGTTGTGCCTGTGAATAGGCTGCAGGGGGAAGGTGAAGACCAGCAACAGCTTTCCGGGCTGCCACCTTCCGTGTGGGACAAGGAGCCGGACGTTTGCCTTTTCGGGAACAGGCTCTGCCGAGGATGCGCACCGTGAGAGATTGCGTCTCTGGGCAAGCAGAGATCCCAAAATCTGTTGTGCCTGTGAATAGACTGCAGGGGGAAGGTGAAGACCAGCAAGAGCTTTCAGGGCTGCCACCTTCCGTGTGGGACAAGGAGCCGGACGTTTGCCTTTTCGGGAACAGGCTCTGCCGAGGATGCGCACCGTGAGAGATTGCGTCTTGGGGCAAGCAGAGATCCCCAAAACTGTTGTGCCTGTGAATAGGCTGCAGGGGGAAGGTGAAGACCAGCAAGAGCTTTCAGGGCTGCCACATTCCGTGTGGGACAAGGAGCCGGACGTTTGCCTTTTCGGGAACAAGCTCTGCCGAGGATGCGCACCGTGAGAGATTGCGTCTCTGGGCAAGCAGAGATTCCCAGTGCGGTTGTGCCTGTGAATAGGCTGCAGGGGGAAGGTGAAGACCAGCAAGAGCTTTCAGGGCTGCCACCTTCCGTGTGGGACAAGGAGCCGGACGTTTGCCTTTTCGGGAACAGGCTCTGCCGAGGATGTGCACCGTGAGATGTTCCTTCTCTGGGCAAGCACAGATCCCCAAACCTGTTGTGCCTGTGAATAGGCTGCAGGGGGAAGGTGAAGACCAGCAACAGCTTTCAGGGCTGCCACCTTCCGTGTGGAAAAAGGAGCCGGACGTTTGCTTTTTTGGGAACAAGCTCTGCCGAGGATGCGCACCGTGAGATGTTCCTTCTCTGGGCAAGCACAGATCCCAAAACCTGTTGTGCCTGTGAATAGGCTGCAGGGGGAAGGTGAAGACCAGCAAGAGCTTTCAGGGCTGCCACCTTCCGTGTGGGACAAGGAGCCGGACGTTTGCCTTTTTGGCAACAGGCTCTGCCGAGGGTGCGCACCGTGAGGGATTGTGTCGTTGGGAAAGCAGAGATTCCCAGTGCGGTTGTGCCTGTGAATAGGCTGCAGGGGGAAGGTGAAGACCAGCAAGAGCTTTCAGGGCTGCCACCTTCCGTGTGGGACAAGGAGCCGGACGTTTGCCTTTTCGGGAACAGGCTCTGCCGAGGATGCGCACCGTGAGATGTTCCTTCTCTGGGCAAGCAGAGATCCCAAAACCTGTTGTGCCTGTGAATAGGCTGCACGGGGAAGGTGAAGACCAGCAAGAGCTTTCCAGGCTGCCACCTTCCGTGTGGGACAAGGAGCCGGACGTTTGCCTTTTCGGGAACAGGCTCTGCCGAGGATGCGCACCGTGAGATGTTCCTTCTCTGGGCAAGCACAGATCCCCAAACCTGTTGTGCCTGTGAGTAGGCTGCACGGGGAAGGTGAAGACCAGCAAGAGCTTTCAGGGCTGCCACCTTCCGTGTGGGACAAGGAGCCGGACGTTTGCCTTTTTGGCAACAGGCACTGCCGAGGATGCGCACCGTGAGGGATTGCGTCTTTGGGAAAGCAGAGATTCCCAGTGCGGTTGTGCCTGTGAATAGGCTGCAGGGGGAAGGTGAAGACCAGCAAGAGCTTTCCGGGCTGCCACCTTCCGTGTGGGACAAGGAGCCGGACGTTTGCCTCTTCGGGAACAGTCTCTGCCGAGGATGCGCACCGTGAGATGTTCCTTCTCTGGGCAAGCACAGATCCCAAAACCTGTTGTGCCTGTGAATAGGCTGCAGGGGGAAGGTGAAGACCAGCACCAGCTTTCTGGGCTGCCACCTTCCGTGTGGGACAAGGAGCCGGACGTTTGCCTTTTCGGGAACAGGCTCTGCCGAGGATGCGCACCGTGAGATGTTCCTTCTCTGGGCAAGCACAGATCCCCAAACCTGTTGTGCCTGTGAATAGGCTGCAGGAGGAAGGTGAAGACCAGCAAGAGCTTTCCGGGCTGCCACCTTCCGTGTGGGACAAGGAGCCGGACGTTTGCCTTTTCGGGAACAGGCTCAGCCGAGGATGCGCACCGTGAGAGATTGCGTCTCTGGGCAAGCAGAGATCCCAAAACCTGTTGTGCCTGTGAATAGGCTGCAGGGGGAAGGTGAAGACCAGCAAGAGCTTTCAGGGCTGCCACCTTCCGTGTGGGACAAGGAGCCGGACGTTTGCCTTTTCGGGAACAGGCTCTGCCGGGGATGCGCACCGTGAGAGATTGCGTCTTGGGGCAAGCAGAGATCCCAAAACCTGTTGTGCCTGTGAATAGGCTGCACGGGGAAGGTGAAGACCAGCAACAGCTTTCAGGGCTGCCACCTTCCGTGTGGGACAAGGAGCCGGACGTTTGCCTTTTCGGGAACAGGCTCTGCCGAGGATGCGCACTGTGAGGGATTGCGTCTTTGGGAAAGCAGAGATTCCCAGTGCGGTTGTGCCTGTGAATAGGCTGCAGGGGGAAGGTGAAGACCAGCAAGAGCTTTCCGGGCTGCCACCTTCCATGTGGGACAAGGAGCCGGACGTTTGCCTTTTCGGGAACAGGCTCTGCCGAGGATGCGCACCGTGAGAGATTGCGTCTCTGGGCAAGCACAGATCCCAAAACCTGTTGTGCCTGTGAATAGGCTGCACGGGGAAAGTGAAGACCAGCAACAGCTTTCAGGGCTGCCACCTTCCGTGTGGGACAAGGAGCCGGATGTTTGCCTTTTCGGGAACAGGCTCTGCCGAGGATGCGCACCGTGAGAGATTGCGTCTCTGGGCAAGCAGAGATTCCCAGTGCGGTTGTGCCTGTGAATAGGCTGCAGGGGGAAGGTGAAGACCAGCAAGAGCTTTCAGGGCTGCCACCTTCCGTGTGGGACAAGGAGCCGGACGTTTGCCTTTTCGGGAACAGGCTCTGCCGAGGATGTGCACCGTGAGAGATTGCGTCTCTGGGCAAGCAGAGATCCCAAAACCTGTTGTGCCTGTGAATAGGCTGCACGGGGAAGGTGAAGACCAGCAACAGCTGTCAGGGCTGCCACCTTCCGTGTGGGACAAGGAGCCGGACGTTTGCCTTTTCGGGAACAGGCTCTGCCGAGGATGCGCACCGTGAGATATTGCGTCTTGGGGCAAGCAGAGATCCCCAAACCTGTTGTGCCTGTGAATAGGCTGCAGGGGGAAGGTGAAGACCAGCAAGAGCTTTCCGGGCTGCCACCTTCCGTGTGGGACAAGGAGCCGGACGTTTGCCTTTTCGGGAACAGGCTCTGCCGAGGATGCGCACCGTGAGGGATTGCGTCTTTGGGAAAGCAGAGATTCCCAGTGCGGTTGTGCCTGTGAATAGGCTGCAGGGGGAAGGTGAAGACCAGCAAGAGCTTTCAGGGCTGCCACCTTCCGTGTGGGAGAAGGAGCCGGACGTTTGCCTTTTCGGGAACAGGCTCTGCCGAGGATGCGCACCGTGAGATGCTCCTTCTCTGGGCAAGCACAGATCCCCAAACCTGCTGTGCCTGTGAATAGGCTGCAGGGGGAAGGTGAAGACCAGCAACAGCTTTCAAGGCTGCCACCTTCCGTGTGGGACAAGGAGCCGGACGTTTGCCTTTTCGGGAACAGGCTCTGCCGAGGATGCGCACCGTGAGATGTTCCTTCTCTGGGCAAGCAGAGATCCCAAAATCTGTTGTGCCTGTGAATAGACTGCACGGGGAAGGTGAAGACCAGCAAGAGCTTTCCGGGCTGCCACCTTCCGTGTGGGACAAGGAGCCGGACGTTTGCCTTTTCGGGAACAGGCTCTGCCGAGGATGCGCACCGTGAGAGATTGCGTCTCTGGGCAAGCAGAGATCCCAAAACCTGTTGTGCCTGTGAATAGGCTGCACGGGGAAGGTGAAGACCAGCAAGAGCTTTCAGGGCTGCCACCTTCCGTGTGGGACAAGGAGCCGGACGTTTGCCTTTTCGGGAACAGGCTCTGCCGAGGATGCGCACCGTGAGAGATTGCGTCTTGGGGCAAGCACAGATCCCCAAACCTGTTGTGCCTGTGAATAGGCTGCAGGGGGAAGGTGAAGACCAGCAAGAGCTTTCAGGGCTGCCACCTTCCGTGTGGGACAAGGAGCCGGACGTTTGCCTTTTCGGGAACAGGCTTTGCCGAGCATGCGCACCGTGAGGGATTGCGTCTTTGGGAAAGCAGAGATTCCCAGTGCGGTTGTGCCTGTGAATAGGCTGCAGGGGGAAGGTGAAGACCAGCAACAGCTTTCCGGGCTGCCACCTTCCGTGTGGGACAAGGAGCCGGACGTTTGCCTTTTCGGGAACAGGCTCTGCCGAGGATGCGCACCGTGAGAGATTCCTTCTCTGGGCAAGCAGAGATCCCAAAACCTGTTGTGCCTGTGAATAGGCTGCACGGGGAAGGTGAAGACCAGCAAGAGCTTTCAGGGCTGCCACCTTCCGTGTGGGACAAGGAGCCGGACGTTTGCCTTTTCGGGAACAGGCTCTGCCGAGGATGCGCACCGTGAGCTGTTCCTTCTCTGGGCAAGCACAGATCCCAAAACCTGTTGTGCCTGTGAATAGGCTGCAGGGGGAAGGTGAAGACCAGCAAGAGCTTTCAGGGCTGCCACCTTCCGTGTGGGACAAGGAGCCGGACGTTTGCCTTTTCGGGAACAGGCTCTGCCGAGGATGCGCACCGTGAGATGTTCCTTCTCTGGGCAAGCACAGATCCCCAAACCTGTTGTGCCTGTGAATAGGCTGCAGGGGGAAGGTGAAGACCAGCAAGAGCTTTCAGGGCTGCCACCTTCCGTGTGGGACAAGGAGCCGGACGTTTGCCTGTTCGGGAACAGGCTCTGCCGAGGATGCGCACCGTGAGAGATTGCGTCTTGGGGCAAGCACAGATCCCAAAACCTGTTGTGCCTGTGAATAGGCTGCACGGGGAAGGTGAAGACCAGGAACAGCTTTCCGGGCTGCCACCTTCCGTGTGGGACAAGGAGCCGGACTTTTGCCTTTTCGGGAACAAGCTCTGCCGAGGATGTGCACCGTGAGAGATTGCGTCTCTGGGCAAGCAGAGATCCCAAAACCTGTTGTGCCTGTGAATAGGCTGCACGGGAGAAGGTGAAGACCAGCAAGAGCTTTCAGGGCTGCCACCTTCCGTGTGGGACAATGAGCCGGACGTTTGCCTGTTCGGGAACAGGCTCTGCCGAGGATGCGCACCGTGAGATGTTCCATCTCTGGGCAAGCACAGATCCCCAAACCTGTTGTGCCTGTGAATAGGCTGCAGGGGGAAGGTGAAGACCAGCAACAGCTTTCAGGGCTGCCACCTTCCGTGTGGGACAAGGAGCCGGACGTTTGCCTTTTCGGGAACAGGCTCTGCCGAGGATGCGCACCGTGAGAGATTGCGTCTTTGGGCAAGCAGAGATCCCAAAACCTGTTGTGCCTGTGAATAGGCTGCACGGGGAAGGTGAAGACCAGCAAGAGCTGTCAGGGCTGCCACCTTCCGTGTGGGACAAGGAGCCGGACGTTTGCCTTCTTGGGAACAGGCTCTGCCGAGGATGCGCACCGTGAGATGTTCCTTCTCTGGGCAAGCACAGATCCCAATACCTGTTGTGCCTGTGAATAGGCTGCAGGGGGAAGGTGAAGACCAGCAACAGCTTTCAGGGCTGCCACCTTCCGTGTGGGACAAGGAGCCGGACGTTTGCCTGTTCGGGAACAGGCTCTGCCGAGGATGCGCACCGTGAGAGATTGCGTCTTGGGGCAAGCACAGATCCCCAAACCTGTTGTGCCTGTGAGTAGGCTGCAGGGGGAAGGTGAAGACCAGCAAGAGCTTTCAGGGCTGCCACCTTCCGTGTGGGACAAGGAGCCGGACGTTTGCCTTTTCGGGAACAAGCTCTGCCGAGGATGCGCACCGTGAGAGATTGCGTCTCTGGGAAAGCAG
This sequence comes from Haliaeetus albicilla, assembly GCF_947461875.1. Classification (NCBI taxonomy): domain Eukaryota; kingdom Metazoa; phylum Chordata; class Aves; order Accipitriformes; family Accipitridae; genus Haliaeetus; species Haliaeetus albicilla. The sequence continues at coordinate 3,503,322 of NC_091512.1, forward strand.
AGATTCCCAAAACCTGTTGTGCCTGTGAATAGGCTGCACGGGGAAGGTGAAGACCAGCAAGAGCTTTCAGGGCTGCCACCTTCCGTGTGGGACAAGGAGCCGGACGTTTGCCTTTTCGGGAACAGGCTCTGCCGAGGATGCGCACCGTGAGCTGTTCCTTCTCTGGGCAAGCAGAGATCCCAAAACCTGTTGTGCCTGTGAATAGGCTGCACGGGGAAGGTGAAGACCAGCAACAGCTTTCCGGGCTGCCACCTTCCGTGTGGGACAAGGAGCCGGACGTTTGCCTTTTCGGGAACAGGCTCTGCCGAGGATGCGCACCGTGAGATGTTCCTTCTCTGGGCAAGCACAGATCCCCAAACCTGTTGTGCCTGTGAATAGGCTGCAGGGGGAAGGTGAAGACCAGCAAGAGCTTTCCGGGCTGCCACCTTCCGTGTGGGACAAGGAGCCGGATGTTTGCCTTTTCGGGAACAAGCTCTGCCGAGGATGCGCACCGTGAGAGATTGCGTCTCTGGGAAAGCAGAGATCCCAAAACCTGTTGTGCCTGTGAATAGGCTGCAGGGGGAAGGTGAAGACCAGCAAGAGCTTTCAGGGCTGCCACCTTCCGTGTGGGACAAGGAGCCGGACGCTTACCTTTTCGGGAACAGGCTCTGCCAAGGATGCGCACCGTGAGATGTTCCTTCTCTGGGCAAGCACAGATCCCCAAACCTGTTGTGCCTGTGAATAGGCTGCAGGGGGAAGGTGAAGACCAGCAACAGCATTCAGGGCTGCCACCTTCCGTGTGGGACAAGGAGCCGGACGTTTGCCTTTTCGGGAACAGGCTCTGCCGAGGATGCGCACCGTGAGGGATTGCGTCTTTGGGAAAGCAGAGATTCCCAGTGCGGTTGTGCCTGTGAATAGGCTGCAGGGGGAAGGTGAAGACCAGCAAGAGCTTTCAGGGCTGCCACCTTCCGTGTGGGACAAGGAGCCGGACGTTTGCCTGTTCGGGAACAGGCTCTGCCGAGGATGCGCACCGTGAGAGATTGCGTCTTGGGGCAAGCACAGATCCCAAACCCTGTTGTGCCTGTGAATAGGCTGCACGGGGAAGGTGAAGACCAGCAACAGCTTTCCGGGCTGCCACCTTCCGTGTGGGACAAGGAGCTGGACGTTTGCCTTTTCGGGAACAGGCTCTGCCGAGGATGCGCACCGTGAGAGATTGCGTCTCTGGGAAAGCAGAGATCCCAAAACCTGTTGTGCCTGTGAATAGGCTGCAGGGGGAAGGTGAAGACCAGCAAGAGCTTTCCGGGCTGCCACCTTCCGTGTGGGACAAGGAGCCGGACGTTTGCCTTTTCGGGAACAGGCTCTGCCGAGGATGCGCACCGTGAGATGTTCCTTCTCTGGGCAAGCACAGATCCCCAAACCTGTTGTGCCTGTGAATAGGCTGCAGGGGGAAGGTGAAGACCAGCAAGAGCTTTCAGGGCTGCCACCTTCCGTGTGGGACAAGGAGCCGGAGGTTTGCCTTTTCGGGAACAGGCTCTGCCGAGGATGCACACCGTGAGATGTTCCTTCTCTGGGCAAGCACAGATCCCCAAACCTGTTGTGCCTGTGAATAGGCTGCAGGGGGAAGGTGAAGACCAGCAAGAGCTTTCAGAGCTGCCACCTTCCGTGTGGGAGAAGGAGCCGGACGTTTGCCTTTTCGGGAACAGGCTCTGCCGAGGATGCGCACCGTGAGAGATTGCGTCTCTGGGAAAGCAGAGATCCCAAAACCTGTTGTGCCTGTGAATAGGCTGCAGGGGGAAGGTGAAGACCAGCAAGAGCTTTCAGGGCTGCCACCTTCCCTGTGGGACAAGGAGCCGGACGTTTGCCTTTTCGGGAACAGGCTCTGCCGAGGATGCGCACCGTGAGCTGTTCCTTCTCTGGGCAAGCACAGATCCCAAAACCTGTTGTGCCTGTGAATAGGCTGCAGGGGGAAGGTGAAGACCAGCAAGAGCTTTCCGGGCTGCCACCTTCCGTGTGGGACAAGGAGCCGGACGTTTGCCTGTTCGGGAACAGGCTCTGCCGAGGATGCGCACCGTGAGAGATTGCGTCTCTGGGAAAGCAGAGATTCCCAGTGCGGTTGTGCCTGTGAATAGGCTGCAGGGGGAAGGTGAAGACCAGCAAGAGCTTTCAGGGCTGCCACCTTCCGTGTGGGAAAAGGTGCCGGACGTTTGCTTTTTTGGGAACAAGCTCTGCCGAGGATGCTCACCGTGAGATGTTCCTTCTCTGGGCAAGCACAGATCCCAAAACCTGTTGTGCCTGTGAATAGGCTGCAGGGGGAAGGTGAAGACCAGCACCAGATTTCTGGGCTGCCACCTTCCGTGTGGGACAAGGAGCCGGACGTTTGCCTTTTTGGGAACAAGCTCTGCCGAGGATGCGCACCGTGAGAGACTGCGTCTCTGGGAAAGCAGAGATCCCAAAACCTGTTGTGCCTGTGAATAGGCTGCACGGGGAAGGTGAAGACCAGCAACAGCTTTCCGGGCTGCCACCTTCCGTGTGGGACAAGGAGCCGGACGTTTGCCTTTTCGGGAACAGGCTCTGCCGAGGATGCGCACCGTGAGAGATTGCGTCTTGGGGCAAGCAGAGATCCCAAAACCTGTTGTGCCTGTGAATAGGCTGCAGGGGGAAGGTGAAGACCAGCAAGAGCTTTCAGGGCTGCCACCTTCCGTGTGGGACAAGGAGCCGGACGTTTGCCTTTTCGGGAACAGGCTCTGCCGAGGATGCGCACCGTGAGGGATTGCGTCTTTGGGAAAGCAGAGATTCCCAGTGCGGTTGTGCCTGTGAATAGGCTGCACGGGGAAGGTGAAGACCAGCAAGACCTTTCAGGGCTGCCACCTTCCGTGTGGGAGAAGGAGCCGGACGTTTGCCTTTTCGGGAACAGGCTCTGCCGAGGATGCGCACCGTGAGATGCTCCTTCTCTGGGCAAGCAGAGATCCCCAAACCTGTTGTGCCTGTGAATAGGCTGCAGGGGGAAGGTGAAGACCAGCAACAGCTTTCAAGGCTGCCACCTTCCGTGTGGGACAAGGAGCCGGACGTTTGCCTTTTCGGGAACAGGCTCTGCCGAGGATGCGCACCGTGAGATGTTCCTTCTCTGGGCAAGCACAGATCCCCAAACCTGTTGTGCCTGTGAATAGGCTGCAGGGGGAAGGTGAAGACCAGCAACAGCTTTCCGGGCTGCCACCTTCCGTGTGGGACAAGGAGCCGGACGTTTGCCTTTTCGGGAACAGGCTCTGCCGAGGATGCGCACCGTGAGGGATTGCGTCTTTGGGAAAGCAGAGATTCCCAGTGCGGTCGTGCCTGTGAATAGGCTGCAGGGGGAAGGTGAAGACCAGCACCAGCTTTCCGGGCTGCCACCTTCCGTGTGGGACAAGGAGCCGGAGGTTTGCCTTTTCGGGAACAGGCTCTGCCGAGGATACGCACCGTGAGATGTTCCATCTCTGGGCAAGCTCAGATCCCCAAACCTGTTGTGCCTGTGAATAGGCTGCACGGGGAAGGTGAAGACCAGCAAGAGCTTTCAGGGCTGCCACCTTCCGTGTGGGACAAGGAGCCGGACGTTTGCCTTTTCGGGAACAGGCTCTGCCGAGGATGCGCACCGTGAGCTGTTCCTTCTCTGGGCAAGCACAGATCCCAAAACCTGTTGTGCCTGTGAATAGGCTGCAGGGGGAAGGTGAAGACCAGCAAGAGCTTTCCGGGCTGCCACCTTCCGTGTGGGACAAGGAGCCGGACGTTTGCCTTTTCGGGAACAGGCTCTGCCGAGGATGCGCACCGTGAGATGTTCCTTCTCTGGGCAAGCACAGATCCCCAAACCTGTTGTGCCTGTGAATAGGCTGCAGGGGGAAGGTGAAGACCAGCAACAGCTTTCAGTGCTGCCACCTTCCGTGTGGGACAAGGAGCCGGACGTTTGCCTGTTCGGGAACAGGCTCTGCCGAGGATGCGCACCGTGAGAGATTGCGTCTTGGGGCAAGCACAGATCCCAAAACCTGTTGTGCCTGTGAATAGGCTGCAGGGGGAAGGTGAAGACCAGCAAGAGCTTTCCGGGCTGCCACCTTCCGTGTGGGACAAGGAGCCGGACGTTTGCCTTTTCGGGAAGAGGCTCTGCCGAGGATGCGTACCGTGAGATGTTCCTTCTCTGGGCAAGCAGAGATCCCAAAACCTGTTGTGCCTGTGAATAGGCTGCAGGGGGAAGGTGAAGACCAGCAACAGCTTTCAGGGCTGCCACCTTCCGTGTGGGACAAGGAGCCGGACTTTTGCCTTTTCGGGAACAAGCTCTGCCGAGGATGCGCACCGTAAGAGATTGCGTCTCTGGGCAAGCAGAGATCCCAAAACCTGTTGTGCCTGTGAATAGGCTGCACGGGAGAAGGTGAAGACCAGCAAGAGCTTTCAGGGCTGCCACCTTCCGTGTGGGACAAGGAGCCGGACGCTTGCCTTTTCGGGAACAGGCTCTGCCGAGGATGCGCACCGTGAGATGTTCCATCTCTGGGCAAGCACAGATCCCCAAACCTGTTGTGCCTGTGAATAGGCTGCAGGGGGAAGGTGAAGACCAGCAAGAGCTTTCAGGGCTGCCACCTTCCGTGTGGGACAAGGAGCCGGACGTTTGCCTTTTCGGGAACAGGCTCTGCCGAGGATGCGCACCGTGAGAGATTGGGTCTCTGGGCAAGCACAGATCCCAAAAGCTGTTGTGCCTGTGAATAGACTGCACGGGGAAGGTGAAGACCAGCAACAGCTTTCAGGGCTGCCACCTTCCGTGTGGGACAAGGAGCCGGACGTTTGCCTTTTCGAGAACAGTCTCTGCCGAGGATGCGCACCGTGAGGGATTGCGTCTTGGGTCAAGCAGAGATCCCCAAAACTGTTGTGCCTGTGAATAGGCTGCAGGGGGAAGGTGAAGACCAGCAAGAGCTTTCAGGGCTGCCACCTTCCGTGTGGGACAAGGAGCCGGACGTTTGCCTTTTCGGGAACAGGCTCTGCCGAGGATGCGCACCGTGAGAGATTGCGTCTCTGGGAAAGCAGAGATTCCCAGTGCGGTTGTGCCTGTGAATAGGCTGCAGGGGGAAGGTGAAGACCAGCAAGAGCTTTCCGGGCTGCCACCTTCCGTGTGGGACAAGGAGCCGGACGTTTGCCTTTTCGGGAACAGGCTCTGCCGAGGATGCGCACCGTGAGATGTTCCTTCTCTGGGCAAGCAGAGATCCCCAAACCTGTTGTGCCTGTGAATAGGCTGCAGGGGGAAGGTGAAGACCAGCAAGAGCTTTCCGGGCTGCCACCTTCCGTGTGGGACAAGGAGCCGGACATTTGCCTTTTTGTGAACAGGCTCTGCCGAGGATGCGCACCGTGAGATGTTCCTTCTCTGGGCAAGCACAGATCCCAAAACCTGTTGTGCCTGTGAATAGGCTGCAGGGGGAAGGTGAAGACCAGCAACAGCTTTCAGGGCTGCCACCTTCCGTGTGGGACAAGGAGCCGGATGTTTTCCTTTTCGGGAACAGGACCTGCCAAGGGTGCGCACCGTGAGGGATTGCGTCTTTGGGAAAGCAGAGATCCCAAAACCTGTTGTGCCTGTGAATAGGCTGCACGGGGAAGGTGAAGACCAGCAAGAGCTTTCCGGGCTGCCACCTTCCGTGTGGGACAAGGAGCCGGACATTTGCCTTTTCGGGAACAGGCTCCACTGGGGATGCACACCGTGAGAGATTGCGTCTCTGGGAAAGCAGAGATCCCAAAACCTGTTGTGCCTGTGAATAGGCTGCACGGGGAAGGTGAAGACCAGCAAGAGCTTTCAGGGCTGCCACCTTCCGTGTGGGACAAGGAGCCGGACGCTTGCCTTTTCGGGAACAGGCTCTGCCGAGGATGCGCACCGTGAGATATTCCATCTCTGGGCAAGCACAGATCCCCAAACCTGTTGTGCCTGTGAATAGGCTGCAGGGGGAAGGTGAAGACCAGCAAGAGCTTTCAGGGCTGCCACCTTCCGTGTGGGACAAGGAGCCGGACGTTTGCCTTTTCGGGAACAGGCTCTGCCGAGGATGCGCACCGTGAGAGATTGCGTCTCTGGGAAAGCAGAGATCCCAAAACCTGTTGTGCCTGTGAATAGGCTGCAGGGGGAAGGTGAAGAGCAGCAAGAGCTTTCAGGGCTGCCACCTTCCGTGTGGGACAAGGAGCCGGACGTTTGCCTTTTCGGGAACAGGCTCTGCCGAGGATACGCACCGTGAGATGTTCCATCTCTGGGCAAGCTCAGATCCCAAAACCTGTTGTGCCTGTGAATAGGCTGCAGGGGGAAGGTGAAGACCAGCAAGAGCTTTCAGGGCTGCCACCTTCCGTGTGGGACAAGGAGCCGGACTTTTGCCTTTTCGGGAACAAGCTCTGCCGAGGATGCGCACCGTGAGAGATTGCGTCTCTGGGCAAGCAGAGATCCCAAAACCTGTTGTGCCTGTGAATAGGCTGCACGGGAGAAGGTGAAGACCAGCAACAGCTTTCCGGGCTGCCACCTTCCGTGTGGGACAAGGAGCCGGACGTTTGCCTGTTCGGGAACAGGCTCTGCCGAGGATGCGCACCGTGAGAGATTGCGTCTCTGGGAAAGCAGAGATCCCAAAACCTGTTGTGCCTGTGAATAGGCTGCAGGGGGAAGGTGAAGACCAGCAACAGCTTTCAAGGCTGCCACCTTCCGTGTGGGACAAGGAGCCGGACGTTTGCCTTTTCGGGAACAGGCTCTGCCGAGGATGCGCACCGTGAGATGTTCCTTCTCTGGGCAAGCAGAGATCCCCAAACCTGTTGTGCCTGTGAATAGGCTGCAGGGGGAAGGTGAAGACCAGCAAGAGCTTTCAGGGCTGCCACCTTCCGTGTGGGACAAGGAGCCGGACGTTTGCCTTTTCGGGAACAGGCTCTGCCGAGGATGCGCACCGTGAGGGATTGCGTCTTTGGGAAAGCAGAGATTCCCAGTGCGGTTTTGCCTGTGAATAGGCTGCAGGGGGAAGGTGAAGACCAGCAACAGCTTTCCGGGCTGCCACCTTCCGTGTGGGAGAAGGAGCCGGACGTTTGCCTTTTCGGGAACAGGCTCTGCCGAGGATGCGCACCGTGAGATGCTCCTTCTCTGGGCAAGCAGAGATCCCCAAACCTGTTGTGCCTGTGAATAGGCTGCAGGGGGAAGGTGAAGACCAGCAACAGCTTTCAAGGCTGCCACCTTCCGTGTGGGACAAGGAGCCGGACGTTTGCCTTTTCGGGAACAGGCTCTGCCGAGGATGCGCACCGTGAGATGTTCCTTCTCTGGGCAAGCACAGATCCCCAAACCTGTTGTGCCTGTGAATAGGCTGCAGGGGGAAGGTGAAGACCAGCAAGAGCTTTCAGGGCTGCCACCTTCCGTGTGGGACAAGGAGCCGGACGTTTGCCTTTTCGGGAACAGGCTCTGCCGAGGATGCGCACCGTGAGGGATTGCGTCTTTGGGAAAGCAGAGATTCCCAGTGCGGTCGTGCCTGTGAATAGGCTGCAGGGGGAAGGTGAAGACCAGCACCAGCTTTCCGGGCTGCCACCTTCCGTGTGGGACAAGGAGCCGGAGGTTTGCCTTTTCGGGAACAGGCTCTGCCGAGGATACGCACCGTGAGATGTTCCATCTCTGGGCAAGCTCAGATCCCCAAACCTGTTGTGCCTGTGAATAGGCTGCACGGGGAAGGTGAAGACCAGCAAGAGCTTTCAGGGCTGCCACCTTCCGTGTGGGACAAGGAGCCGGACGTTTGCCTTTTCGGGAACAGGCTCTGCCGAGGATGCGCACCGTGAGCTGTTCCTTCTCTGGGCAAGCACAGATCCCAAAACCTGTTGTGCCTGTGAATAGGCTGCAGGGGGAAGGTGAAGACCAGCAAGAGCTTTCCGGGCTGCCACCTTCCGTGTGGGACAAGGAGCCGGACGTTTGCCTTTTCGGGAACAGGCTCTGCCGAGGATGCGCACCGTGAGATGTTCCTTCTCTGGGCAAGCACAGATCCCAAAACCTGTTGTGCCTGTGAATAGGCTGCAGAGGGAAGGTGAAGACCAGCAACAGCTTTCAGTGCTGCCACCTTCCGTGTGGGACAAGGAGCCGGACGTTTGCCTGTTCGGGAACAGGCTCTGCCGAGGATGCGCACCGTGAGAGATTGCGTCTTGGGGCAAGCACAGATCCCAAAACCTGTTGTGCCTGTGAATAGGCTGCAGGGGGAAGGTGAAGACCAGCAAGAGCTTTCCGGGCTGCCACCTTCCGTGTGGGACAAGGAGCCGGACGTTTGCCTTTTCGGGAACAGGCTCTGCCGAGGATGCGTACCGTGAGATGTTCCTTCTCTGGGCAAGCAGAGATCCCAAAACCTGTTGTGCCTGTGAATAGGCTGCAGGGGGAAGGTGAAGACCAGCAACAGCTTTCAGGGCTGCCACCTTCCGTGTGGGACAAGGAGCCGGACTTTTGCCTTTTCGGGAACAAGCTCTGCCGAGGATGCGCACCGTAAGAGATTGCGTCTCTGGGCAAGCAGAGATCCCAAAACCTGTTGTGCCTGTGAATAGGCTGCACGGGAGAAGGTGAAGACCAGCAAGAGCTTTCAGGGCTGCCACCTTCCGTGTGGGACAAGGAGCCGGACGCTTGCCTTTTCGGGAACAGGCTCTGCCGAGGATGCGCACCGTGAGATGTTCCATCTCTGGGCAAGCACAGATCCCCAAACCTGTTGTGCCTGTGAATAGGCTGCAGGGGGAAGGTGAAGACCAGCAAGAGCTTTCAGGGCTGCCACCTTCCGTGTGGGACAAGGAGCCGGACGTTTGCCTTTTCGGGAACAGGCTCTGCCGAGGATGCGCACCGTGAGAGATTGCGTCTCTGGGCAAGCACAGATCCCAAAAGCTGTTGTGCCTGTGAATAGACTGCACGGGGAAGGTGAAGACCAGCAACAGCTTTCAGGGCTGCCACCTTCCGTGTGGGACAAGGAGCCGGACGTTTGCCTTTTCGAGAACAGTCTCTGCCGAGGATGCGCACCGTGAGGGATTGCGTCTTGGGTCAAGCAGAGATCCCCAAAACTGTTGTGCCTGTGAATAGGCTGCAGGGGGAAGGTGAAGACCAGCAAGAGCTTTCAGGGCTGCCACCTTCCGTGTGGGACAAGGAGCCGGACGTTTGCCTTTTCGGGAACAGGCTCTGCCGAGGATGCGCACCGTGAGAGATTGCGTCTCTGGGAAAGCAGAGATTCCCAGTGCGGTTGTGCCTGTGAATAGGCTGCAGGGGGAAGGTGAAGACCAGCAAGAGCTTTCCGGGCTGCCACCTTCCGTGTGGGACAAGGAGCCGGACGTTTGCCTTTTCGGGAACAGGCTCTGCCGAGGATGCGCACCGTGAGATGTTCCTTCTCTGGGCAAGCAGAGATCCCCAAACCTGTTGTGCCTGTGAATAGGCTGCAGGGGGAAGGTGAAGAGCAGCAAGAGCTTTCAGGGCTGCCACCTTCCGTGTGGGACAAGGAGCCGGACGTTTGCCTTTTCGGGAACAGGCTCTGCCGAGGATACGCACCGTGAGATGTTCCTTCTCTGGGCAAGCAGAGATCCCAAAACCTGTTGTGCCTGTGAATAGGCTGCAGGGGGAAGGTGAAGACCAGCAAGAGCTTTCCGGGCTGCCACCTTCCGTGTGGGACAAGGAGCCGGACTTTTGCCTTTTCGGGAACAAGCTCTGCCGAGGATGCGCACCGTGAGAGATTGCGTCTCTGGGCAAGCAGAGATCCCAAAACCTGTTGTGCCTGTGAATAGGCTGCACGGGAGAAGGTGAAGACCAGCAACAGCTTTCCGGGCTGCCACCTTCCGTGTGGGACAAGGAGCCGGACGTTTGCCTGTTCGGGAACAGGCTCTGCCGAGGATGCGCACCGTGAGAGATTGCGTCTCTGGGAAAGCAGAGATCCCAAAACCTGTTGTGCCTGTGAATAGGCTGCAGGGGGAAGGTGAAGACCAGCAACAGCTTTCAAGGCTGCCACCTTCCGTGTGGGACAAGGAGCCGGACGTTTGCCTTTTCGGGAACAGGCTCTGCCGAGGATGCGCACCGTGAGATGTTCCTTCTCTGGGCAAGCAGAGATCCCCAAACCTGTTGTGCCTGTGAATAGGCTGCAGGGGGAAGGTGAAGACCAGCAAGAGCTTTCAGGGCTGCCACCTTCCGTGTGGGACAAGGAGCCGGACGTTTGCCTTTTCGGGAACAGGCTCTGCCGAGGATGCGCACCGTGAGGGATTGCGTCTTTGGGAAAGCAGAGATTCCCAGTGCGGTTTTGCCTGTGAATAGGCTGCAGGGGGAAGGTGAAGACCAGCAACAGCTTTCCGGGCTGCCACCTTCCGTGTGGGACAAGGAGCCGGACGTTTGCCTTTTCGGGAACAGGCTCTGCCGAGGATGCGCACCGTGAGAGATTCCTTCTCTGGGCAAGCAGAGATCCCAAAACCTGTTGTGCCTGTGAATAGGCTGCAGGGGGAAGGTGAAGACCAGCAAGAGCTTTCAGGGCTGCCACCTTCCGTGTGGGACAAGGAGCCGGACGTTTGCCTTTTCGGGAACAGGCTCTGCCGAGGATGCGCACCGTGAGGGATTGCGTCTTTGGGAAAGCAGAGATTCCCAGTGCGGTTTTGCCTGTGAATAGGCTGCAGGGGGAAGGTGAAGACCAGCAAGAGCTTTCAGGGCTGCCACCTTCCGTGTGGGACAAGGAGCCGGACGTTTGCCTTTTCGGGAACAGGCTCTGCCGAGGATGCGCACCGTGAGATGTTCCTTCTCTGGGCAAGCACAGATCCCCAAACCTGTTGTGCCTGTGAATAGGCTGCAGGGGGAAGGTGAAGACCAGCAAGAGCTTTCCGGGCTGCCACCTTCCATGTGGGACAAGGAGCCGGACATTTGCCTTTTCGGGAACAGGCTCTGCCGAGGATGCGCACCGTGAGATGTTCCTTCTCTGGGCAAGCACAGATCCCCAAACCTGTTGTGCCTGTGAATAGGCTGCAGGGGGAAGGTGAAGACCAGCAACAGCTTTCAGGGCTGCCACCTTCCGTGTGGGACAAGGAGCCGGACGTTTGCCTTTTCGGGAACAGGCTCTGCCGAGGATGCGCACCGTGAGAGATTGCGTCTTTGGGCAAGCAGAGATCCCAAAACCTGTTGTGCCTGTGAATAGGCTGCACGGGGAAGGTGAAGACCAGCAAGAGCTGTCAGGGCTGCCACCTTCCGTGTGGGACAAGGAGCCGGACGTTTGCCTTCTTGGGAACAGGCTCTGCCGAGGATGCGCACCGTGAGATGTTCCTTCTCTGGGCAAGCAGAGATCCCCAAACCTGTTGTGCCTGTGAATAGGCTGCAGGGGGAAGGTGAAGACCAGCAACAGCTTTCAGGGCTGCCACCTTCCGTGTGGGACAAGGAGCCGGACGTTTGCCTGTTCGGGAACAGGCTCTGCCGAGGATGCGCACCGTGAGAGATTGCGTCTTGGGGCAAGCACAGATCCCCAAACCTGTTGTGCCTGTGAGTAGGCTGCACGGGGAAGGTGAAGACCAGCAAGAGCTTTCAGGGCTGCCACCTTCCGTGTGGGACAAGGAGCCGGACGTTTGCCTTTTTGGCAACAGGCACTGCCGAGGATGCGCACCGTGAGGGATTGCGTCTTTGGGAAAGCAGAGATTCCCAGTGCGGTTGTGCCTGTGAATAGGCTGCAGGGGGAAGGTGAAGACCAGCAAGAGCTTTCCGGGCTGCCACCTTCCGTGTGGGACAAGGAGCCGAACGTTTGCCTTCTTGGGAACAGGCTCTGCTGAGGATGCGCACCGTGAGATGTTCCTTCTCTGGGCAAGCACAGATCCCAAAACCTGTTGTGCCTGTGAATAGGCTGCAGGGGGAAGGTGAAGACCAGCAACAGCTTTCAGGGCTGCCACCTTCCGTGTGGGACAAGGAGCCGGACGTTTGCCTGTTCGGGAACAGGCTCTGCCGAGGATGCGCACCGTGAGAGATTGCGTCTTGGGGCAAGCACAGATCCCCAAACCTGTTGTGCCTGTGAGTAGGCTGCAGGGGGAAGGTGAAGACCAGCAAGAGCTTTCAGGGCTGCCACCTTCCGTGTGGGAGAAGGAGCCGGACGTTTGCCTTTTTGGCAACAGGCACTGCCGAGGATGCGCACCGTGAGGGATTGCGTCTTTGGGAAAGCAGAGATTCCCAGTGCGGTTGTGCCTGTGAATAGGCTGCAGGGGGAAGGTGAAGACCAGCAAGAGCTTTCCGGGCTGCCACCTTCCGTGTGGGACAAGGAGCCGGACGTTTGCCTCTTCGGGAACAGGCTCTGCCGAGGATGCGCACCGTGAGATGTTCCTTCTCTGGGCAAGCACAGATCCCAAAACCTGTTGTGCCTGTGAATAGGCTGCAGGGGGAAGGTGAAGACCAGCACCAGCTTTCTGGGCTGCCACCTTCCGTGTGGGACAAGGAGCCGGACGTTTGCCTTTTCGGGAACAGGCTCTGCCGAGGATGCGCACCGTGAGATGTTCCTTCTCTGGGCAAGCACAGATCCCCAAACCTGTTGTGCCTGTGAATAGGCTGCAGGGGGAAGGTGAAGACCAGCAACAGCTTTCCGGGCTGCCACCTTCCGTGTGGGACAAGGAGCCGGACGTTTGCCTTTTCGGGAACAGGCTCTGCCGAGGATGCGCACCGTGAGATGTTCCTTCTCTGGGCAAGCACAGATCCCCAAACCTGTTGTGCCTGTGAATAGGCTGCAGGGGGAAGGTGAAGACCAGCAAGAGCTTTCCGGGCTGCCACCTTCCGTGTGGGACAAGGAGCCGGACGTTTGCCTGTTCGGGAACAGGCTCTGCCGAGGATGCGCACCGTGAGAGATTGCGTCTTGGGGCAAGCACAGATCCCAAAACCTGTTGTGCCTGTGAATAGGCTGCAGGGGGAAGGTGAAGACCAGCAAGAGCTTTCCGGGCTGCCACCTTCCGTGTGGGACAAGGAGCCGGACGTTTGCCTTTTCGGGAACAGGCTCTGCCGAGGATGCGCACCGTGAGATGTTCCTTCTCTGGGCAAGCACAGATCCCCAAACCTGTTGTGCCTGTGAATAGGCTGCAGGGGGAAGGTGAAGACCAGCAAGAGCTTTCCGGGCTGCCACCTTCCGTGTGGGACAAGGAGCCGGACTTTTGCCTTTTCGGGAACAAGCTCTGCCGAGGATGCGCACCGTAAGAGATTGCGTCTCTGGGCAAGCAGAGATCCCAAAACCTGTTGTGCCTGTGAATAGGCTGCACGGGAGAAGGTGAAGACCAGCAAGAGCTTTCAGGGCTGCCACCTTCCGTGTGGGACAAGGAGCCGGACGCTTGCCTTTTCGGGAACAGGCTCTGCCGAGGATGCGCACCGTGAGATGTTCCATCTCTGGGCAAGCACAGATCCCCAAACCTGTTGTGCCTGTGAATAGGCTGCAGGGGGAAGGTGAAGACCAGCAACAGCTTTCCGGGCTGCCACCTTCCGTGTGGGACAAGGAGCCGGACGTTTGCCTTTTCGGGAACAGGCTCTGCCGAGGATGCGCACCGTGAGAGATTGCGTCTCTGGGCAAGCAGAGATCCCAAAATCTGTTGTGCCTGTGAATAGACTGCACGGGGAAGGTGAAGACCAGCAAGAGCTTTCAGGGCTGCCACCTTCCGTGTGGGACAAGGAGCCGGACGTTTGCCTTTTCGGGAACAGGCTCTGCCGAGGATGCGCACCGTGAGAGATTGCGTCTTGGGGCAAGCAGAGGTCCCCAAAACTGTTGTGCCTGTGAATAGGCTGCAGGGGGAAGGTGAAGACCAGCAAGAGCTTTCAGGGCTGCCACATTCCATGTGGGACAAGGAGCCGGACGTTTGCCTTTTCGGGAACAAGCTCTGCCGAGGATGCGCACCGTGAGAGATTGCGTCTCTGGGAAAGCAGAGATTCCCAGTGCGGTTGTGCCTGTGAATAGGCTGCACGGGGAAGGTGAAGACCAGCAAGAGCTTTCAGGGCTGCCACCTTCCGTGTGGGACAAGGAGCCGGATGTTTGCCTTTTCGGGAACAAGCTCTGCCGAGGATGCGCACCGTGAGAGATTGCGTCTCTGGGCAAGCAGAGATCCCAAAACCTGTTGTGCCTGTGAATAGGCTGCACGGGGTAGGTGAAGACCAGCAAGAGCTTTCCGGGCTGCCACCTTCCGTGTGGGACAAGGAGCCGGACGTTTGCCTTTTCGGGAACAGGCTCCACTGGGGATGCACACCGTGAGAGATTGCGTCTCTGGGAAAGCAGAGATCCCAAAACCTGTTGTGCCTGTGAATAGGCTGCACAGGGAAGGTGAAGACCAGCAAGAGCTTTCCGGGCTGCCACCTTCCGTGTGGGACAAGGAGCCGGACGTTTGCCTTTTCGGGAACAGGCTCTGCCGAGGATGCGCACCGTGAGATGATCCTTCTCTGGGCAAGCACAGATCCCCAAACCTGTTGTGCCTGTGAATAGGCTGCAGGGGGAAGGTGAAGACCAGCAAGAGCTTTCCGGGCTGCCACCTTCCGTGTGGGACAAGGAGCCGGACATTTGCCTTTTTGTGAACAGGCTCTGCCGAGGATGCGCACCGTGAGATGTTCCTTCTCTGGGCAAGCACAGATCCCAAAACCTGTTGTGCCTGTGAATAGGCTGCAGGGGGAAGGTGAAGACCAGCAAGAGCTTTCCGGGCTGCCACCTTCCGTGTGGGACAAGGAGCCGGATGTTTGCCTTTTCGGGAACAGGACCTGCCAAGGGTGCGCACCGTGAGGGATTGCGTCTTTGGGAAAGCAGAGATCCCAAAACCTGTTGTGCCTGTGAATAGGCTGCAGGGGGAAGGTGAAGACCAGCAAGAGCTTTCCGGGCTGCCACCTTCCGTGTGGGACAAGGAGCCGGACATTTGCCTTTTCGGGAACAGGCTCCACTGGGGATGCACACCGTGAGAGATTGCGTCTCTGGGAAAGCAGAGATCCCAAAACCTGTTGTGCCTGTGAATAGGCTGCACGGGGAAGGTGAAGACCAGCAAGAGCTTTCAGGGCTGCCACCTTCCGTGTGGGACAAGGAGCCGGACGTTTGCCTTTTCGGGAACAGGCTCTGCCGAGGATGCGCACCGTGAGCTGTTCCATCTCTGGGCAAGCACAGATCCCAAAACCTGTTGTGCCTGTGAATAGGCTGCACGGGGAAGGTGAAGACCAGCAACAGCTTTCCGGGCTGCCACCTTCCGTGTGGGACAAGGAGCCGGACGTTTGCCTTTTCGGGAACAAGCTCTGCCGAGGATGCGCACCGTGAGAGATTGCGTCTCTGGGCAAGCAGAGATCCCAAAACCTGTTGTGCCTGTGAATAGGCTGCAGGGGGAAGGTGAAGACCAGCAAGAGCTTTCAGGGCTGCCACCTTCCGTGTGGGACAAGGAGCCGGACGCTTGCCTTTTCGGGAACAGGCTCTGCCGAGGATGCGCACCGTGAGATGTTCCATCTCTGGGCAAGCACAGATCCCCAAACCTGTTGTGCCTGTGAATAGGCTGCAGGGGGAAGGTGAAGACCAGCAAGAGCTTTCAGGGCTGCCACCTTCCGTGTGGGACAAGGAGCCGGACTTTTGCCTTTTCGGGAACAAGCTCTGCCGAGGATGCGCACCGTGAGAGATTGCGTCTCTGGGAAAGCAGAGATCCCCAAACCTGTTGTGCCTGTGAATAGGCTGCACGGGGTAGGTGAAGACCAGCAAGAGCTTTCCGGGCTGCCACCTTCCGTGTGGGACAAGGAGCCGGACGTTTGCCTTTTCGGGAACAGGCTCCACTGGGGATGCACACCGTGAGAGATTGCGTCTCTGGGAAAGCAGAGATCCCAAAACCTGTTGTGCCTGTGAATAGGCTGCAGGGGGAAGGTGAAGACCAGCAAGAGCTTTCCGGGCTGCCACCTTCCGTGTGGGACAAGGAGCCGGACGTTTGCCTTTTCGGGAACAGGCTCTGCCGAGGATGCGCACCGTGAGATGATCCTTCTCTGGGCAAGCACAGATCCCCAAACCTGTTGTGCCTGTGAATAGGCTGCAGGGGGAAGATGAAGACCAGCAAGAGCTTTCCGGGCTGCCACCTTCCGTGTGGGACAAGGAGCCGGACATTTGCCTTTTTGTGAACAGGCTCTGCCGAGGATGCGCACCGTGAGATGTTCCTTCTCTGGGCAAGCACAGATCCCAAAACCTGTTGTGCCTGTGAATAGGCTGCAGGGGGAAGGTGAAGACCAGCAACAGCTTTCAGGGCTGCCACCTTCCGTGTGGGACAAGGAGCCGGATGTTTGCCTTTTCGGGAACAGGACCTGCCAAGGGTGCGCACCGTGAGGGATTGCGTCTTTGGGAAAGCAGAGATCCCAAAACCTGTTGTGCCTGTGAATAGGCTGCACGGGGAAGGTGAAGACCAGCAAGAGCTTTCCGGGCTGCCACCTTCCGTGTGGGACAAGGAGCCGGACATTTGCCTTTTCGGGAACAGGCTCCTCTGGGGATGCACACCGTGAGAGATTGCGTCTCTGGGAAAGCAGAGATCCAAAAACCTGTTGTGCCTGTGAATAGGCTGCACGGGGAAGGTGAAGACCAGCAAGAGCTTTCAGGGCTGCCACCTTCCGTGTGGGACAAGGAGCCGGACGTTTGCCTTTTCGGGAACAGGCTCTGCCGAGGATGCGCACCGTGAGATGTTCCTTCTCTGGGCAAGCACAGATCCCAAAACCTGTTGTGCCTGTGAATAGGCTGCACGGGGAAGGTGAAGACCAGCAAGAGCTTTCAGGGCTGCCACCTTCCGTGTGGGACAAGGAGCCGGACGTTTGCCTGTTCGGGAACAGGCTCTGCCGAGGATGCGCACCGTGAGAGATTGCGTCTCTGGGCAAGCAGAGATCCCAAAACCTGTTGTGCCTGTGAATAGGCTGCAGGGGGAAGGTGAAGACCAGCAAGAGCTTTCAGGGCTGCCACCTTCCGTGTGGGACAAGGAGCCGGACGCTTGCCTTTTCGGGAACAGGCTCTGCCGAGGATGCGCACCGTGAGATGTTCCATCTCTGGGCAAGCACAGATCCCCAAACCTGTTGTGCCTGTGAATAGGCTGCAGGGGGAAGGTGAAGACCAGCAACAGCTTTCCGGGCTGCCACCTTCCGTGTGGGACAAGGAGCCGGACGTTTGCCTTTTCGGGAACAGGCTCTGCCGAGGATGCGCACCGTGAGAGATTGCGTCTTTGGGAAAGCAGAGATTCCCAGTGCGGTTGTGCCTGTGAATAGGCTGCAGGGAGAAGGTGAAGACCAGCAAGAGCTTTCCGGGCTGCCACCTTCCGTGTGGGACAAGGAGCCGGACGTTTGCCTTTTCGGGAACAGGCTCTGCCGAGGATGCGCACCGTGAGAGATTCCTTCTCTGCGCAAGCAGAGATCCCAAAACCTGTTGTGCCTGTGAATAGGCTGCAGGGGGAAGGTGAAGACCAGCAACAGCTTTCAGGGCTGCCACCTTCCACGTGGGACAAGGAGCCGGACGTTTGCCTTTTCGGGAACAGGCTCTGCCGAGGATGCGCACCGTGAGGGATTGCGTCTTTGGGAAAGCAGAGATTCCCAGTGCGGTTGTGCCTGTGAATAGGCTGCACGGGGAAGGTGAAGACCAGCAAGAGCTGTCAGGGCTGCCACCTTCCGTGTGGGACAAGGAGCCGGACGTTTGCCTTTTCGGGAACAGGCTCTGCCGAGGATGCGCACCGTGAGAGATTGCGTCTCTGGGAAAGCAGAGATCCCAAAACCTGTTGTGCCTGTGAATAGGCTGCAGGGGGAAGGTGAAGACCAGCAAGAGCTTTCCGGGCTGCCACCTTCTGTGTGGGACAAGGAGCCGGACGTTTGCCTGTTCGGGAACAGGCTCTGCCGAGGATGCGCACCGTGAGAGATTCCTTCTCTGGGAAAGCAGAGATCCCAAAACCTGTTGTGCCTGTGAATAGGCTGCAGGGGGAAGGTGAAGACCAGCAAGAGCTTTCCGGGCTGCCACCTTCCGTGTGGGACAAGGAGCCGGACGTTTGCCTTTTCGGGAACAGGCTCTGCCGAGGATGCGCACCGTGAGGGATTGCGTCTTTGGGAAAGCAGAGATTCCCAGTGCGGTTGTGCCTGTGAATAGGCTGCAGGGGGAAGGTGAAGACCAGCAAGAGCTTTCCGGGCTGCCACCTTCCGTGTGGGACAAGGAGCCGGACGTTTGCCTTTTTGTGAACAGGCTCTGCCGAGGATGCGCACCGTGAGATGTTCCTTCTCTGGGCAAGCACAGATCCCAAAACCTGTTGTGCCTGTGAATAGGCTGCAGGGGGAAGGTGAAGACCAGCAAGAGCTTTCAGGGCTGCCACCTTCCGTGTGGGACAAGGAGCCGGATGTTTGCCTTTTCGGGAACAGGCTCTGCTGAGGATGCGCACCGTGAGAGATTGCGTCTCCTGGCAAGCAGAGATTCCCAGTGCGGTTGTGCCTGTGAATAGGCTGCAGGGGGAAGGTGAAGACCAGCAAGAGCTTTCAGGGCTGCCACCTTCCGTGTGGGACAAGGAGCCGAACGTTTGCCTTCTTGGGAACAGGCTCTGCTGAGGATGCGCACCGTGAGATGTTCCTTCTCTGGGCAAGCACAGATCCCAAAACCTGTTGTGCCTGTGAATAGGCTGCAGGGGGAAGGTGAAGACCAGCAACAGCTTTCAGGGCTGCCACCTTCCGTGTGGGACAAGGAGCCGGACGTTTGCCTGTTCGGGAACAGGCTCTGCCGAGGATGCGCACCGTGAGAGATTGCGTCTTGGGGCAAGCACAGATCCCCAAACCTGTTGTGCCTGTGAGTAGGCTGCACGGGGAAGGTGAAGACCAGCAAGAGCTTTCAGGGCTGCCACCTTCCGTGTGGGACAAGGAGCCGGACGTTTGCCTTTTTGGCAACAGGCACTGCCGAGGATGCGCACCGTGAGGGATTGCGTCTTTGGGAAAGCAGAGATTCCCAGTGCGGTTGTGCCTGTGAATAGGCTGCAGGGGGAAGGTGAAGACCAGCAAGAGCTTTCCGGGCTGCCACCTTCCGTGTGGGACAAGGAGCCGGACGTTTGCCTCTTCGGGAACAGGCTCTGCCGAGGATGCGCACCGTGAGATGTTCCATCTCTGGGCAAGCACAGATCCCCAAACCTGTTGTGCCTGTGAATAGGCTGCAGGGGGAAGGTGAAGACCAGCAAGAGCTTTCAGGGCTGCCACCTTCCGTGTGGGACAAGGAGCCGGACGTTTGCCTTTTCGGGAACAGGCTCTGCCGAGGATGCGCACCGTGAGATGTTCCTTCTCTGGGCAAGCACAGATCCCAAAACCTGTTGTGCCTGTGAATAGGCTGCAGGGGGAAGGTGAAGACCAGCAACAGCTTTCCGGGCTGCCACCTTCCGTGTGGGACAAGGAGCCGGACGTTTGCCTTTTCGGGAACAGGCTCTGCCGGGGATGCGCACCGTGAGAGATTGCGTCTTGGGGCAAGCAGAGATCCCAAAACCTGTTGTGCCTGTGAATAGGCTGCACGGGGAAGGTGAAGACCAGCAAGAGCTTTCAGGGCTGCCACCTTCCGTGTGGGACAAGGAGCCGGACGTTTGCCTTTTCGGGAACAGGCTCTGCCGAGGATGCGCACTGTGAGGGATTGCGTCTTTGGGAAAGCAGAGATTCCCAGTGCTGTTGTGCCTGTGAATAGGCTGCAGGGGGAAGGTGAAGACCAGCAAGAGCTTTCCGGGCTGCCACCTTCCGTGTGGGACAAGGAGCCGGACGTTTGCCTTTTTGTGAACAGGCTCTGCCGAGGATGCGCACCGTGAGATGTTCCTTCTCTGGGCAACCAGAGATCCCAAAACCTGTTGTGCCTGTGAATAGGCTGCACGGGGAAAGTGAAGACCAGCAACAGCTTTCAGGGCTGCCACCTTCCGTGTGGGACAAGGAGCCGGATGTTTGCCTTTTCGGGAACAGGCTCTGCTGAGGATGCGCACCGTGAGAGATTGCGTCTCCTGGCAAGCAGAGATTCCCAGTGCGGTTGTGCCTGTGAATAGGCTGCAGGGGGAAGGTGAAGACCAGCAAGAGCTTTCAGGGCTGCCACCTTCCGTGTGGGACAAGGAGCCGGACGTTTGCCTTTTCGGGAACAGGCTCTGCCGAGGATGCGCACCGTGAGATGATCCTTCTCTGGGCAAGCACAGATCCCCAAACCTGTTGTGCCTGTGAATAGGCTGCAGGGGGAAGGTGAAGACCAGCAACAGCTTTCAGGGCTGCCACCTTCCGTGTGGAAAAAGGAGCCGGACGTTTGCTTTTTTGGGAACAAGCTCTGCCGAGGATGCGCACCGTGAGATGTTCCTTCTCTGGGCAAGCACAGATCCCAAAACCTGTTGTGCCTGTGAATAGGCTGCAGGGGGAAGGTGAAGACCAGCAAGAGCTTTCCGGGCTGCCACCTTCTGTGTGGGACAAGGAGCCGGACGTTTGCCTGTTCGGGAACAGGCTCTGCCGAGGATGCGCACCGTGAGAGATTCCTTCTCTGGGAAAGCAGAGATCCCAAAACCTGTTGTGCCTGTGAATAGGCTGCAGGGGGAAGGTGAAGACCAGCAACAGCTTTCCGGGCTGCCACCTTCCGTGTGGGACAAGGAGCCGGACGTTTGCCTTTTCGGGAACAGGCTCTGCCGGGGATGCGCACGGTGAGAGATTGCGTCTTGGGGCAAGCAGAGATCCCAAAACCTGTTGTGCCTGTGAATAGGCTGCACGGGGAAGGTGAAGACCAGCAAGAGCTTTCAGGGCTGCAACCTTCCGTGTGGGACAAGGAGCCGGACGTTTGCCTTTTCGGGAACAGGCTCTGCCGAGGATGCGCACTGTGAGGGATTGCGTCTTTGGGAAAGCAGAGATTCCCAGTGCTGTTTTGCCTGTGAATAGGCTGCAGGGGGAAGGTGAAGACCAGCAAGAGCTTTCCGGGCTGCCACCTTCCGTGTGGGACAAGGAGCCGGACGTTTGCCTTTTTGTGAACAGGCTCTGCCGAGGATGCGCACCGTGAGATGTTCCTTCTCTGGGCAACCAGAGATCCCAAAACCTGTTGTGCCTGTGAATAGGCTGCACGGGGAAAGTGAAGACCAGCAACAGCTTTCAGGGCTGCCACCTTCCGTGTGGGACAAGGAGCCGGACGTTTGCCTTTTCGGGAACAGGCTCTGCTGAGGATGCGCACCGTGAGAGATTGCGTCTCCTGGCAAGCAGAGATTCCCAGTGCGGTTGTGCCTGTGAATAGGCTGCAGGGGGAAGGTGAAGACCAGCAAGAGCTTTCAGGGCTGCCACCTTCCGTGTGGGACAAGGAGCCGGACGTTTGCCTTTTCGGGAACAGGCTCTGCCGAGGATGCGCACCGTGAGATGATCCTTCTCTGGGCAAGCACAGATCCCCAAACCTGTTGTGCCTGTGAATAGGCTGCAGGGGGAAGGTGAAGACCAGCAACAGCTTTCAGGGCTGCCACCTTCCGTGTGGGACCAGGAGCCGGACGTTTGCTTTTTTGGGAACAAGCTCTGCCGAGGATGCGCACCGTGAGATGTTCCTTCTCTGGGCAAGCACAGATCCCAAAACCTGTTGTGCCTGTGAATAGGCTGCAGGGGGAAGGTGAAGACCAGCAAGAGCTTTCAGGGCTGCCACCTTCCGTGTGGGACAAGGAGCCGGACGTTTGCCTTTTCGGGAACAGGCTCTGCCGAGGATGCGCACCGTGAGAGATTGCGTCTCTGGGCAAGCAGAGATCCCAAAACCTGTTGTGCCTGTGAATAGGCTGCAGGGGGAAGGTGAAGACCAGCAAGAGCTTTCAGGGCTGCCACCTTCCGTGTGGGACAAGGAGCCGGACGTTTGCCTTTTCGGGAACAGGCTCTGCCGAGGATGCGCACCGTGAGAGATTGCGTCTCTGGGAAAGCAGAGATCCCAAAACCTGTTGTGCCTGTGAATAGGCTGCAGGGGGAAGGTGAAGACCAGCAAGAGCTTTCAGGGCTGCCACCTTCCGTGTGGGACAAGGAGCCGGACGTTTGCCTTTTCGGGAACAGGCTCTGCCGAGGATGCGCACCGTGAGAGATTGCGTCTTGGGGCAAGCACAGATCCCCAAACCTGTTGTGCCTGTGAATAGGCTGCAGGGGGAAGGTGAAGACCAGCAAGAGCTTTCAGGGCTGCCACCTTCCGTGTGGGACAAGGAGCCGGACGTTTGCCTTTTTGTGAACAGGCTTTGCCGAGGATGCGCACCGTGAGGGATTGCGTCTTTGGGAAAGCAGAGATTCCCAGTGCGGTTGTGCCTGTGAATAGGCTGCAGGGGGAAGGTGAAGACCAGCAAGAGCTTTCAGGGCTGCCACCTTCCGTGTGGGACAAGGAGCCGGACGTTTGCCTTTTCGGGAACAGGCTCTGCCGAGGATGCGCACCGTGAGAGATTGCGTCTCTGCGAAAGCAGAGATCCCAAAACCTGTTGTGCCTGTGAATAGGCTGCAGGGGGAAGGTGAAGACCAGCAAGAGCTTTCAGGGCTGCCACCTTCCGTGT
The DNA here is from genome assembly GCF_947461875.1 of Haliaeetus albicilla. Classification (NCBI taxonomy): domain Eukaryota; kingdom Metazoa; phylum Chordata; class Aves; order Accipitriformes; family Accipitridae; genus Haliaeetus; species Haliaeetus albicilla. The sequence goes on from NC_091512.1 coordinate 3,525,732, forward strand.
GGGACAAGGAGCCGGACGTTTGCCTTTTCGGGAACAGGCTCTGCCGAGGATGCGCACCGTGAGGGATTGCGTCTTTGGGAAAGCAGAGATTCCCAGTGCGGTTGTGCCTGTGAATAGGCTGCACGGGGAAGGTGAAGACCAGCAAGAGCTTTCAGGGCTGCCACCTTCCGTGTGGGACAAGGAGCCGGACGTTTGCCTTTTCGGGAACAGGCTCTGCCGAGGATGCGCACCGTGAGATGTTCCTTCTCTGGGCAAGCACAGATCCCAAAACCTGTTGTGCCTGTGAATAGGCTGCAGGGGGAAGGTGAAGACCAGCAAGAGCTTTCAGGGCTGCCACCTTCCGTGTGGGACAAGGAGCCGGATGTTTGCCTTTTCGGGAACAAGCTCTGCCGAGGATGCGCACCGTGAGAGATTGCGTCTCTGGGAAAGCAGAGATCCCAAAACCTGTTGTGCCTGTGAATAGGCTGCACGGGGTAGGTGAAGACCAGCAAGAGCTTTCCGGGCTGCCACCTTCCGTGTGGGACAAGGAGCCGGACGTTTGCCTTTTCGGGAACAGGCTCCACTGGGGATGCACACCGTGAGAGATTGCGTCTCTGGGAAAGCAGAGATCCCAAAACCTGTTGTGCCTGTGAATAGGCTGCAGGGGGAAGGTGAAGACCAGCAAGAGCTTTCCGGGCTGCCACCTTCCGTGTGGGACAAGGAGCCAGACGTTTGCCTGTTCGGGAACAGGCTCTGCCGAGGATGCGCACCGTGAGCTGTTCCTTCTCTGGGCAAGCACAGATCCCCAAACCTGTTGTGCCTGTGAATAGGCTGCAGGGGGAAGGTGAAGACCAGCAAGAGCTTTCAGGGCTGCCACCTTCCGTGTGGGACAAGGAGCCGGACGTTTGCCTTTTCGGGAACAGGCTCTGCCGAGGATGCGCACCGTGAGAGATTGCGTCTTGGGGCAAGCAGAGATCCCCAAACCTGTTGTGCCTGTGAATAGGCTGCAGGGGGAAGGTGAAGACCAGCAACAGCTTTCAGGGCTGCCACCTTCCGTGTGGGACAAGGAGCCGGACGTTTGCCTTTTCGGGAACAGGCTCTGCCGAGGATGCGCACCGTGAGATGTTCCTTCTCTGGGCAAGCACAGATCCCAAAACCTGTTGTGCCTGTGAATAGGCTGCAGGGGGAAGGTGAAGACCAGCAACAGCTTTCCGGGCTGCCACCTTCCGTGTGGGACAAGGAGCCGGACGTTTGCCTTTTCGGGAACAGGCTCTGCCGAGGATGCGCACCGTGAGAGATTGCGTCTTGGGGCAAGCAGAGATCCCCAAACCTGTTGTGCCTGTGAATAGGCTGCAGGGGGAAGGTGAAGACCAGCAAGAGCTTTCAAGGCTGCCACCTTCCGTGTGGGACAAGGAGCCGGACGTTTGCCTTTTCGGGAACAGGCTCTGCCGAGGATGCGCACCGTGAGATGTTCCTTCTCTGGGCAAGCACAGATCCCAAAACCTGTTGTGCCTGTGAATAGGCTGCAGGGGGAAGGTGAAGACCAGCAACAGCTTTCCGGGCTGCCACCTTCCGTGTGGGACAAGGAGCCGGACGTTTGCCTTTTCGGGAACAGGCTCTGCCGAGGATGCGCACCGTGAGAGATTCCTTCTCTGGGCAAGCAGAGATTCCCAGTGCGGTTGTGCCTGTGAATAGGCTGCAGGGGGAAGGTGAAGACCAGCAAGAGCTTTCAGGGCTGCCACCTTCCGTGTGGGACAAGGAGCCGGACGTTTGCCTTTTCGGGAACAGGCTCTGCCGAGGATGCGCACCGTGAGAGATTGCGTCTTGGGGCAAGCACAGATCCCAAAACCTGTTGTGCCTGTGAATAGGCTGCAGGGGGAAGGTGAAGACCAGCAAGAGCTTTCAGGGCTGCCACCTTCCGTGTGGGACAAGGAGCCGGACGTTTGCCTTTTCGGGAACAGGCTCTGCCGAGGATGCGCACCGTGAGGGATTGCGTCTTTGGGAAAGCAGAGATTCCCAGTGCGGTTGTGCCTGTGAATAGGCGGCAGGGGGAAGGTGAAGACCAGCAAGAGCTTTCAGGGCTGCCACCTTCCGTGTGGGACAAGGAGCCGGACGTTTGCCTTTTCGGGAACAGGCTCTGCCGAGGATGCGCACCGTGAGATGTTCCTTCTCTGGGCAAGCACAGATCCCAAAACCTGTTGTGCCTGTGAATAGGCTGCACGGGGAAGGTGAAGACCAGCAACAGCTTTCAGGGCTGCCACCTTCCGTGTGGGACAAGGAGCCGGACGTTTGCCTTTTCGGGAACAGGCTCTGCCGAGGATGCGCACCGTGAGAGATTGCGTCTCTGGGAAAGCAGAGATCCCAAAACCTGTTGTGCCTGTGAATAGGCTGCAGGGGGAAGGTGAAGACCAGCAAGAGCTTTCCGGGCTGCCACCTTCCGTGTGGGACAAGGAGCCGGACGTTTGTCTTTTCGGGAACAGGCTCTGCCGAGGATGCGCACCGTGAGCTGTTCCTTCTCTGGGCAAGCACAGATCCCAAAACCTGTTGTGCCTGTGAATAGGCTGCAGGGGGAAGGTGAAGACCAGCAAGAGCTTTCAGGGCTGCCACCTTCCGTGTGGGACAAGGAGCCGGAGGTTTGCCTTTTCGGGAACAGGCTCTGCCGAGGATGCGCACCGTGAGATGTTCCTTCTCTGGGCAAGCACAGATCCCCAAACCTGTTGTGCCTGTGAATAGGCTGCAGGGGGAAGGTGAAGACCAGCAAGAGCTTTCCGGGCTGCCACCTTCCGTGTGGGACAAGGAGCCAGACGTTTGCCTGTTCGGGAACAGGCTCTGCCGAGGATGCGCACCGTGAGCTGTTCCTTCTCTGGGCAAGCACAGATCCCCAAACCTGTTGTGCCTGTGAATAGGCTGCAGGGGGAAGGTGAAGACCAGCAAGAGCTTTCAGGGCTGCCACCTTCCGTGTGGGACAAGGAGCCGGACGTTTGCCTTTTCGGGAACAGGCTCTGCCGAGGATGCGCACCGTGAGAGATTGCGTCTTGGGGCAAGCAGAGATCCCCAAACCTGTTGTGCCTGTGAATAGGCTGCAGGGGGAAGGTGAAGACCAGCAACAGCTTTCAGGGCTGCCACCTTCCGTGTGGGACAAGGAGCCGGACGTTTGCCTTTTCGGGAACAGGCTCTGCCGAGGATGCGCACCGTGAGATGTTCCTTCTCTGGGCAAGCACAGATCCCCAAACCTGTTGTGCCTGTGAATAGGCTGCAGGGGGAAGGTGAAGACCAGCAACAGCTTTCCGGGCTGCCACCTTCCGTGTGGGACAAGGAGCCGGACGTTTGCCTTTTCGGGAACAGGCTCTGCCGAGGATGCGCACCGTGAGAGATTGCGTCTTGGGGCAAGCAGAGATCCCCAAACCTGTTGTGCCTGTGAATAGGCTGCAGGGGGAAGGTGAAGACCAGCAACAGCTTTCAAGGCTGCCACCTTCCGTGTGGGACAAGGAGCCGGACGTTTGCCTTTTCGGGAACAGGCTCTGCCGAGGATGCGCACCGTGAGATGTTCCTTCTCTGGGCAAGCACAGATCCCAAAACCTGTTGTGCCTGTGAATAGGCTGCACGGGGAAGGTGAAGACCAGCAAGAGCTTTCCGGGCTGCCACCTTCCGTGTGGGACAAGGAGCCGGACGTTTGCCTTTTCGGGAACAGGCTCTGCCGAGGATGCGCACCGTGAGAGATTGCGTCTTGGGGCAAGCACAGATCCCAAAACCTGTTGTGCCTGTGAATAGGCTGCAGGGGGAAGGTGAAGACCAGCAACAGCTTTCCGGGCTGCCACCTTCCGTGTGGGACAAGGAGCCGGACGTTTGCCTTTTCGGGAACAGGCTCTGCCGAGGATGCGCACCGTGAGAGATTGCGTCTCTGGGAAAGCAGAGATCCCAAAACCTGTTGTGCCTGTGAATAGGCTGCAGGGGGAAGGTGAAGACCAGCAAGAGCTTTCCGGGCTGCCACCTTCCGTGTGGGACAAGGAGCCGGAGGTTTGCCTTTTCGGGAACAGGCTCTGCCGAGGATGCGCACCGTGAGATGTTCCTTCTCTGGGCAAGCACAGATCCCAAAACCTGTTGTGCCTGTGAATAGGCTGCAGGGCGAAGGTGAAGACCAGCAAGAGCTTTCAGGGCTGCCACCTTCCGTGTGGGACAAGGAGCCAGACGTTTGCCTGTTCGGGAACAGGCTCTGCCGAGGATGCGCACCGTGAGCTGTTCCTTCTCTGGGCAAGCACAGATCCCCAAACCTGTTGTGCCTGTGAATAGGCTGCAGGGGGAAGGTGAAGACCAGCAAGAGCTTTCAGGGCTGCCACCTTCCGTGTGGGACAAGGAGCCGGACGTTTGCCTTTTCGGGAACAGGCTCTGCCGAGGATGCGCACCGTGAGAGATTGCGTCTTGGGGCAAGCAGAGATCCCCAAACCTGTTGTGCCTGTGAATAGGCTGCAGGGGGAAGGTGAAGACCAGCAACAGCTTTCCGGGCTGCCACCTTCCGTGTGGGACAAGGAGCCGGACGTTTGCCTTTTCGGGAACAGGCTCTGCCGAGGATGCGCACCGTGAGCTGTTCCTTCTCTGGGCAAGCAGAGATCCCAAAACCTGTTGTGCCTGTGAATAGGCTGCAGGGGGAAGGTGAAGACCAGCAACAGCTTTCCGGGCTGCCACCTTCCGTGTGGGACAAGGAGCCGGACGTTTGCCTTTTCGGGAACAGGCTCTGCCGAGGATGCGCACCGTGAGATGTTCCTTCTCTGGGCAAGCACAGATCCCAAAACCTGTTGTGCCTGTGAATAGGCTGCACGGGGAAGGTGAAGACCAGCAAGAGCTTTCAGGGCTGCCACCTTCCGTGTGGGACAAGGAGCCGGACGTTTGCCTTTTCGGGAACAAGCTCTGCCGAGGATGCGCACCGTGAGAGATTGCGTCTCTGGGCAAGCAGAGATCCCAAAACCTGTTGTGCCTGTGAATAGGCTGCAGGGGGAAGGTGAAGACCAGCAAGAGCTTTCCGGGCTGCCACCTTCCGTGTGGGACAAGGAGCCGGACGCTTGCCTTTTCGGGAACAGGCTCTGCCAAGGATGCGCACCGTGAGATGTTCCTTCTCTGGGCAAGCACAGATCCCAAAACCTGTTGTGCCTGTGAATAGGCTGCACGGGGAAGGTGAAGACCAGCAACAGCTTTCAGGGCTGCCACCTTCCGTGTGGGACAAGGAGCCGGACGTTTGCCTTTTCGGGAACAGGCTCTGCCGAGGATGCGCACCGTGAGAGATTGCGTCTCTGGGAAAGCAGAGATCCCAAAACCTGTTGTGCCTGTGAATAGGCTGCAGGGGGAAGGTGAAGACCAGCAACAGCTTTCAAGGCTGCCACCTTCCGTGTGGGACAAGGAGCCGGACGTTTGCCTTTTCGGGAACAGGCTCTGCCGAGGATGCGCACCGTGAGATGTTCCTTCTCTGGGCAAGCACAGATCCCCAAACCTGTTGTGCCTGTGAATAGGCTGCAGGGGGAAGGTGAAGACCAGCAACAGCTTTCCGGGCTGCCACCTTCCGTGTGGGACAAGGAGCCGGACGTTTGCCTTTTCGGGAACAGGCTCTGCCGAGGATGCGCACCGTGAGAGATTCCTTCTCTGGGCAAGCAGAGATTCCCAGTGCGGTTGTGCCTGTGAATAGGCTGCAGGGGGAAGGTGAAGACCAGCAAGAGCTTTCAGGGCTGCCACCTTCCGTGTGGGACAAGGAGCCGGACGTTTGCCTTTTCGGGAACAGGCTCTGCCGAGGATGCGCACCGTGAGAGATTGCGTCTTGGGGCAAGCACAGATCCCCAAACCTGTTGTGCCTGTGAATAGGCTGCACGGGGAAGGTGAAGACCAGCAACAGCTTTCCGGGCTGCCACCTTCCGTGTGGGACAAGGAGCCGGACGTTTGCCTTTTCGGGAACAGGCTCTGCCGAGGATGCGCACCGTGAGATGTTCCTTCTCTGGGCAAGCACAGATCCCAAAACCTGTTGTGCCTGTGAATAGGCTGCAGGGGGAAGGTGAAGACCAGCAACAGCTTTCCGGGCTGCCACCTTCCGTGTGGGACAAGGAGCCGGACGTTTGCCTTTTCGGGAACAGGCTCTGCCGAGGATGCGCACCGTGAGAGATTCCTTCTCTGGGCAAGCAGAGATTCCCAGTGCGGTTGTGCCTGTGAATAGGCTGCAGGGGGAAGGTGAAGACCAGCAAGAGCTTTCAGGGCTGCCACCTTCCGTGTGGGACAAGGAGCCGGACGTTTGCCTTTTCGGGAACAGGCTCTGCCGAGGATGCGCACCGTGAGAGATTGCGTCTTGGGGCAAGCACAGATCCCAAAACCTGTTGTGCCTGTGAATAGGCTGCACGGGGAAGGTGAAGACCAGCAACAGCTTTCCGGGCTGCCACCTTCCGTGTGGGACAAGGAGCCGGACGTTTGCCTTTTCGGGAACAGGCTCTGCCGAGGATGCGCACCGTGAGAGATTGCGTCTCTGGGAAAGCAGAGATCCCAAAACCTGTTGTGCCTGTGAATAGGCTGCCCAGGGAAGGTGAAGACCAGCAACAGCTTTCCGGGCTGCCACCTTCCGTGTGGGACAAGGAGCCGGACGCTTGCCTTTTCGGGAACAGGCTCTGCCGAGGATGCGCACCGTGAGAGATTGCGTCTTGGGGCAAGCACAGATCCCAAAACCTGTTGTGCCTGTGAATAGGCTGCACGGGGAAGGTGAAGACCAGCAACAGCTTTCCGGGCTGCCACCTTCCGTGTGGGACAAGGAGCCGGACGTTTGCCTTTTCGGGAACAGGCTCTGCCGAGGATGCGCACCGTGAGAGATTGCGTCTCTGGGAAAGCAGAGATCCCAAAACCTGTTGTGCCTGTGAATAGGCTGCAGGGGGAAGGTGAAGACCAGCAAGAGCTTTCCGGGCTGCCACCTTCCGTGTGGGACAAGGAGCCGGACGTTTGCCTTTTCGGGAACAGGCTCTGCCGAGGATGCGCACCGTGAGAGATTGCGTCTTGGGGCAAGCACAGATCCCAAAACCTGTTGTGCCTGTGAATAGGCTGCACGGGGAAGGTGAAGACCAGCAACAGCTTTCCGGGCTGCCACCTTCCGTGTGGGACAAGGAGCCGGACGTTTGCCTGTTCGGGAACAGGCTCTGCCGAGGATGCGCACCGTGAGAGATTGCGTCTCTGGGAAAGCAGAGATCCCAAAACCTGTTGTGCCTGTGAATAGGCTGCAGGGGGAAGGTGAAGACCAGCAAGAGCTTTCAGGGCTGCCACCTTCCGTGTGGGACAAGGAGCCGGACGTTTGCCTTTTCGGGAACAGGCTCTGCCGAGGATGCGCACCGTGAGCTGTTCCTTCTCTGGGCAAGCACAGATCCCCAAACCTGTTGTGCCTGTGAATAGGCTGCAGGGGGAAGGTGAAGACCAGCAAGAGCTTTCCGGGCTGCCACCTTCCGTGTGGGACAAGGAGCCGGACGTTTGCCTTTTCGGGAACAGGCTCTGCCGAGGATGCGCACCGTGAGATGTTCCTTCTCTGGGCAAGCACAGATCCCCAAACCTGTTGTGCCTGTGAATAGGCTGCACGGGGAAGGTGAAGACCAGCAACAGCTTTCCGGGCTGCCACCTTCCGTGTGGGACAAGGAGCCGGACGTTTGCCTTTTCGGGAACAGGCTCTGCCGAGGATGCGCACCGTGAGAGATTGCGTCTCTGGGAAAGCAGAGATCCCAAAACCTGTTGTGCCTGTGAATAGGCTGCAGGGGGAAGGTGAAGACCAGCAACAGCTTTCCGGGCTGCCACCTTCCGTGTGGGACAAGGAGCCGGACGTTTGCCTTTTCGGGAACAGGCTCTGCCGAGGATGCGCACCGTGAGATGTTCCTTCTCTGGGCAAGCACAGATCCCCAAACCTGTTGTGCCTGTGAATAGGCTGCAGGGGGAAGGTGAAGACCAGCAACAGCTTTCCGGGCTGCCACCTTCCGTGTGGGACAAGGAGCCGGACGTTTGCCTTTTCGGGAACAGGCTCTGCCGAGGATGCGCACCGTGAGAGATTCCTTCTCTGGGCAAGCAGAGATTCCCAGTGCGGTTGTGCCTGTGAATAGGCTGCAGGGGGAAGGTGAAGACCAGCAAGAGCTTTCAGGGCTGCCACCTTCCGTGTGGGACAAGGAGCCGGACGTTTGCCTTTTCGGGAACAGGCTCTGCCGAGGATGCGCACCGTGAGAGATTGCGTCTTGGGGCAAGCACAGATCCCCAAACCTGTTGTGCCTGTGAATAGGCTGCACGGGGAAGGTGAAGACCAGCAACAGCTTTCCGGGCTGCCACCTTCCGTGTGGGACAAGGAGCCGGACGTTTGCCTTTTCGGGAACAGGCTCTGCCGAGGATGCGCACCGTGAGATGTTCCTTCTCTGGGCAAGCACAGATCCCAAAACCTGTTGTGCCTGTGAATAGGCTGCAGGGGGAAGGTGAAGACCAGCAACAGCTTTCCGGGCTGCCACCTTCCGTGTGGGACAAGGAGCCGGACGTTTGCCTTTTCGGGAACAGGCTCTGCCGAGGATGCGCACCGTGAGAGATTCCTTCTCTGGGCAAGCAGAGATTCCCAGTGCGGTTGTGCCTGTGAATAGGCTGCAGGGGGAAGGTGAAGACCAGCAAGAGCTTTCAGGGCTGCCACCTTCCGTGTGGGACAAGGAGCCGGACGTTTGCCTTTTCGGGAACAGGCTCTGCCGAGGATGCGCACCGTGAGAGATTGCGTCTTGGGGCAAGCACAGATCCCAAAACCTGTTGTGCCTGTGAATAGGCTGCACGGGGAAGGTGAAGACCAGCAACAGCTTTCCGGGCTGCCACCTTCCGTGTGGGACAAGGAGCCGGACGTTTGCCTTTTCGGGAACAGGCTCTGCCGAGGATGCGCACCGTGAGAGATTGCGTCTCTGGGAAAGCAGAGATCCCAAAACCTGTTGTGCCTGTGAATAGGCTGCCCAGGGAAGGTGAAGACCAGCAACAGCTTTCCGGGCTGCCACCTTCCGTGTGGGACAAGGAGCCGGACGCTTGCCTTTTCGGGAACAGGCTCTGCCGAGGATGCGCACCGTGAGAGATTGCGTCTTGGGGCAAGCACAGATCCCAAAACCTGTTGTGCCTGTGAATAGGCTGCACGGGGAAGGTGAAGACCAGCAACAGCTTTCCGGGCTGCCACCTTCCGTGTGGGACAAGGAGCCGGACGTTTGCCTTTTCGGGAACAGGCTCTGCCGAGGATGCGCACCGTGAGAGATTGCGTCTCTGGGAAAGCAGAGATCCCAAAACCTGTTGTGCCTGTGAATAGGCTGCAGGGGGAAGGTGAAGACCAGCAAGAGCTTTCCGGGCTGCCACCTTCCGTGTGGGACAAGGAGCCGGACGTTTGCCTTTTCGGGAACAGGCTCTGCCGAGGATGCGCACCGTGAGAGATTGCGTCTTGGGGCAAGCACAGATCCCAAAACCTGTTGTGCCTGTGAATAGGCTGCACGGGGAAGGTGAAGACCAGCAACAGCTTTCCGGGCTGCCACCTTCCGTGTGGGACAAGGAGCCGGACGTTTGCCTGTTCGGGAACAGGCTCTGCCGAGGATGCGCACCGTGAGAGATTGCGTCTCTGGGAAAGCAGAGATCCCAAAACCTGTTGTGCCTGTGAATAGGCTGCAGGGGGAAGGTGAAGACCAGCAAGAGCTTTCAGGGCTGCCACCTTCCGTGTGGGACAAGGAGCCGGACGTTTGCCTTTTCGGGAACAGGCTCTGCCGAGGATGCGCACCGTGAGCTGTTCCTTCTCTGGGCAAGCACAGATCCCCAAACCTGTTGTGCCTGTGAATAGGCTGCAGGGGGAAGGTGAAGACCAGCAAGAGCTTTCCGGGCTGCCACCTTCCGTGTGGGACAAGGAGCCGGACGTTTGCCTTTTCGGGAACAGGCTCTGCCGAGGATGCGCACCGTGAGATGTTCCTTCTCTGGGCAAGCACAGATCCCCAAACCTGTTGTGCCTGTGAATAGGCTGCACGGGGAAGGTGAAGACCAGCAACAGCTTTCCGGGCTGCCACCTTCCGTGTGGGACAAGGAGCCGGACGTTTGCCTTTTCGGGAACAGGCTCTGCCGAGGATGCGCACCGTGAGAGATTGCGTCTCTGGGAAAGCAGAGATCCCAAAACCTGTTGTGCCTGTGAATAGGCTGCAGGGGGAAGGTGAAGACCAGCAACAGCTTTCCGGGCTGCCACCTTCCGTGTGGGACAAGGAGCCGGACGTTTGCCTTTTCGGGAACAGGCTCTGCCGAGGATGCGCACCGTGAGCTGTTCCTTCTCTGGGCAAGCACAGATCCCAAAACCTGTTGTGCCTGTGAATAGGCTGCAGGGGGAAGGTGAAGACCAGCAAGAGCTTTCAGGGCTGCCACCTTCCGTGTGGGACAAGGAGCCGGAGGTTTGCCTTTTCGGGAACAGGCTCTGCCGAGGATGCGCACCGTGAGATGTTCCTTCTCTGGGCAAGCACAGATCCCCAAACCTGTTGTGCCTGTGAATAGGCTGCAGGGGGAAGGTGAAGACCAGCAAGAGCTTTCAGGGCTGCCACCTTCCGTGTGGGACAAGGAGCCAGACGTTTGCCTGTTCGGGAACAGGCTCTGCCGAGGATGCGCACCGTGAGCTGTTCCTTCTCTGGGCAAGCACAGATCCCCAAACCTGTTGTGCCTGTGAATAGGCTGCAGGGGGAAGGTGAAGACCAGCAAGAGCTTTCAGGGCTGCCACCTTCCGTGTGGGACAAGGAGCCGGACGTTTGCCTGTTCGGGAACAGGCTCTGCCGAGGATGCGCACCGTGAGAGATTGCGTCTCTGGGAAAGCAGAGATTCCCAGTGCGGTTGTGCCTGTGAATAGGCTGCAGGGGGAAGGTGAAGACCAGCAAGAGCTTTCAGGGCTGCCACCTTCCGTGTGGGACAAGGAGCCGGACGTTTGCCTTTTCGGGAACAGGCTCTGCCGAGGATGCGCACCGTGAGATGTTCCTTCTCTGGGCAAGCAGAGATCCCAAAACCTGTTGTGCCTGTGAATAGGCTGCAGGGGGAAGGTGAAGACCAGCAAGAGCTTTCAGGGCTGCCACCTTCCGTGTGGGAAAAGGTGCCGGACGTTTGCTTTTTTGGGAACAAGCTCTGCCGAGGATGCTCACCGTGAGATGTTCCTTCTCTGGGCAAGCACAGATCCCAAAACCTGTTGTGCCTGTGAATAGGCTGCAGGGGGAAGGTGAAGACCAGCACCAGATTTCTGGGCTGCCACCTTCCGTGTGGGACAAGGAGCCGGACGTTTGCCTTTTTGGGAACAAGCTCTGCCGAGGATGCGCACCGTGAGAGATTGCGTCTCTGGGAAAGCAGAGATCCCAAAACCTGTTGTGCCTGTGAATAGGCTGCACGGGGAAGGTGAAGACCAGCAACAGCTTTCAGGGCTGCCACCTTCCGTGTGGGACAAGGAGCCGGACGTTTGCCTTTTCGGGAACAGGCTCTGCCGAGGATGCGCACCGTGAGAGATTGCGTCTTTGGGAAAGCTGAGATCCCAAAACCTGTTGTGCCTGTGAATAGGCTGCACGGGGAAGGTGAAGACCAGCAACATCTTTCAGGGCTGCCACCTTCCGTGTGGGACAAGGAGCCGGACGTTTGCCTTTTCGGGAACAGGCTCTGCCGAGGATGCGCACCGTGAGGGATTGCGTCTTTGGGAAAGCAGAGATTCCCAGTGCCTGTTGTGCCTGTGAATAGGCTGCAGGGGGAAGGTGAAGACCAGCAAGAGCTTTCCGGGCTGCCACCTTCCGTGTGGGACAAGGAGCCGGACGTTTGCCTTTTCGGGAACAGGCTCTGCCGAGGATGCGCACCGTGAGATGTTCCTTCTCTGGGCAAGCACAGATCCCCAAACCTGTTGTGCCTGTGAATAGGCTGCAGGGGGAAGGTGAAGACCAGCAAGAGCTTTCCGGGCTGCCACCTTCCGTGTGGGACAAGGAGCCGGACATTTGCCTTTTCGGGAACAGGCTCTGCCGAGGATGCGCACCGTGAGATGTTCCTTCTCTGGGCAAGCACAGATCCCAAAACCTGTTGTGCCTGTGAATAGGCTGCAGGGGGAAGGTGAAGACCAGCAAGAGCTTTCAGGGCTGCCACCTTCCGTGTGGGACAAGGAGCCGGACGCTTGCCTTTTCGGGAACAGGCTCTGCCAAGGATGCGCACCGTGAGATGTTCCTTCTCTGGGCAAGCACAGATCCCCAAACCTGTTGTGCCTGTGAATAGGCTGCAGGGGGAAGGTGAAGACCAGCAACAGCTTTCAGGGCTGCCACCTTCCGTGTGGGACAAGGAGCCGGACGTTTGCCTTTTCGGGAACAAGCTCTGCCGAGGATGCGCACCGTGAGAGATTGCGTCTCTGGGCAAGCACAGATACCCAAACATGTTGTGCCTGTGAATAGGCTGCAGGGGGAAGGTGAAGACCAGCAAGAGCTTTCAGGGCTGCCACCTTCCGTGTGGGACAAGGAGCCGGACGCTTGCCTTTTCGGGAACAGGCTCTGCCGAGGATGCGCACCGTGAGATGTTCCATCTCTGGGCAAGCACAGATCCCCAAACCTGTTGTGCCTGTGAATAGGCTGCACGGGGAAGGTGAAGACCAGCAAGAGCTTTCAGGGCTGCCGCCTTCCGTGTGGGACAAGGAGCCGGACCTTTGCCTTTTCGGGAACAAGCTCTGCCGAGGATGCGCACCGTGAGAGATTGCGTCTCTGGGCAAGCACAGATCCCAAAACCTGTTGTGCCTGTGAATAGGCTGCAGGGGGAAGGTGAAGACCAGCAAGAGCTTTCCGGGCTGCCACCTTCCGTGTGGGACAAGGAGCCGGAGGTTTGCCTTTTCGGGAACAGGCTCTGCCGAGGATGCGCACCGTGAGATGTTCCTTCTCTGGGCAAGCACAGATCCCCAAACCTGTTGTGCCTGTGAATAGGCTGCAGGGGGAAGGTGAAGACCAGCAACAGCTTTCAGGGCTGCCACCTTCCGTGTGGGACAAGGAGCCGGACGTTTGCCTGTTCGGGAACAGGCTCTGCCGAGGATGCGCACCGTGAGAGATTGCGTCTTGGGGCAAGCACAGATCCCAAAACCTGTTGTGCCTGTGAATAGGCTGCAGGGGGAAGGTGAAGACCAGCAAGATCTTTCCGGGCTGCCACCTTCCGTGTGGGACAAGGAGCCGGACGTTTGCCTTTTCGGGAACAGGCTCTGCCGAGGATGCGCACCGTAAGAGATTGCGTCTCTGGGCAAGCACAGATCCCCAAACCTGTTGTGCCTGTGAATAGGCTGCAGGGGGAAGGTGAAGACCAGCAACAGCTTTCAGGGCTGCCACCTTCCGTGTGGAAAAAGGAGCCGGACGCTTGCCTTTTCGGGAACAGGCTCTGCCGAGGATGCGCACCGTGAGATGTTCCATCTCTGGGCAAGCACAGATCCCCAAACCTGTTGTGCCTGTGAATAGGCTGCAGGGGGAAGGTGAAGACCAGCAAGAGCTTTCCGGGCTGCCACATTCCGTGTGGGACAAGGAGCCGGACGTTTGCCTTTTCGGGAACAGGCTCTGCCGAGGATGCGCACCGTGAGAGATTGCGTCTCTGGGCAAGCACAGATCCCAAAAGCTGTTGTGCCTGTGAATAGGCTGCACGGGGAAGGTGAAGACCAGCAACAGCTTTCAGGGCTGCCACCTTCCGTGTGGGACAAGGAGCCGGACGTTTGCCTTTTCGGGAACAGGCTCTGCCGAGGATGCGCACCGTGAGGGATTGCGTCTTTGGGAAAGCAGAGATTCCCAGTGCGGTTGTGCCTGTGAATAGGCTGCAGGGGGAAGGTGAAGACCAGCAAGAGCTTTCAGGGCTGCCACCTTCCGTGTGGGACAAGGAGCCGGACGTTTGCCTTTTCGGGAACAAGCTCTGCCGAGGATGCGCACCGTGAGAGATTGCGTCTCTGGGAAAGCAGAGATTCCCAGTGCGGTTGTGCCTGTGAATAGGCTGCAGGGGGAAGGTGAAGACCAGCAAGAGCTTTCCGGGCTGCCACCTTCCGTGTGGGACAAGGAGCCGGACGTTTGCCTTTTCGGGAACAGGCTCTGCCGAGGATGCGCACCGTGAGATGTTCCTTCTCTGGGCAAGCAGAGATCCCCAAACCTGTTGTGCCTGTGAATAGGCTGCAGGGGGAAGGTGAAGAGCAGCAAGAGCTTTCCGGGCTGCCACCTTCCGTGTGGGACAAGGAGCCGGACGTTTGCCTTTTCGGGAATAGGCTCTGCCGAGGATGCGCACCGTGAGATGTTCCTTCTCTGGGCAAGCACAGATCCCAAAACCTGTTGTGCCTGTGAATAGGCTGCAGGGGGAAGGTGAAGACCAGCAACAGCTTTCAGGGCTGCCACCTTCCGTGTGGGACAAGGAGCCGGACTTTTGCCTTTTCGGGAACAAGCTCTGCCGAGGATGCGCACCGTAAGAGATTGCGTCTCTGGGCAAGCAGAGATCCCAAAACCTGTTGTGCCTGTGAATAGGCTGCACGGGAGAAGGTGAAGACCAGCAAGAGCTTTCAGGGCTGCCACCTTCCGTGTGGGACAAGGAGCCGGACGCTTGCCTTTTCGGGAACAGGCTCTGCCGAGGATGCGCACCGTGAGATGTTCCATCTCTGGGCAAGCACAGATCCCCAAACCTGTTGTGCCCGTGAATAGGCTGCAGGGGGAAGGTGAAGACCAGCAACAGCTTTCAAGGCTGCCACCTTCCGTGTGGGACAAGGAGCCGGACGTTTGCCTTTTCGGGAACAGGCTCTGCCGAGGATGCGCACCGTAAGAGATTGCGTCTCTGGGCAAGCACAGATCCCCAAACCTGTTGTGCCTGTGAATAGGCTGCAGGGGGAAGGTGAAGACCAGCAACAGCTTTCAGGGCTGCCACCTTCCGTGTGGAAAAAGGAGCCGGACGCTTGCCTTTTCGGGAACAGGCTCTGCCGAGGATGCGCACCGTGAGATGTTCCATCTCTGGGCAAGCACAGATCCCCAAACCTGTTGTGCCTGTGAATAGGCTGCAGGGGGAAGGTGAAGACCAGCAAGAGCTTTCCGGGCTGCCACCTTCCGTGTGGGACAAGGAGCCGGACGTTTGCCTTTTCGGGAACAGGCTCTGCCGAGGATGCGCACCGTGAGAGATTGCGTCTCTGGGCAAGCACAGATCCCAAAAGCTGTTGTGCCTGTGAATAGGCTGCACGGGGAAGGTGAAGACCAGCAACAGCTTTCAGGGCTGCCACCTTCCGTGTGGGACAAGGAGCCGGACGTTTGCCTTTTCGGGAACAGGCTCTGCCGAGGATGCGCACCGTGAGGGATTGCGTCTTTGGGAAAGCAGAGATTCCCAGAGCGGTTGTGCCTGTGAATAGGCTGCAGGGGGAAGGTGAAGACCAGCAACAGCTTTCAGGGCTGCCACCTTCCGTGTGGGACAAGGAGCCGGACGTTTGCCTTTTCGGGAACAAGCTCTGCCGAGGATGCGCACCGTGAGAGATTGCGTCTCTGGGAAAGCAGAGATTCCCAGTGCGGTTGTGCCTGTGAATAGGCTGCAGGGGGAAGGTGAAGACCAGCAAGAGCTTTCCGGGCTGCCACCTTCCGTGTGGGACAAGGAGCCGGACGTTTGCCTTTTCGGGAACAGGCTCTGCCGAGGATGCGCACCGTGAGATGTTCCTTCTCTGGGCAAGCAGAGATCCCCAAACCTGTTGTGCCTGTGAATAGGCTGCAGGGGGAAGGTGAAGACCAGCAAGAGCTTTCCGGGCTGCCACCTTCCGTGTGGGACAAGGAGCCGGACATTTGCCTTTTTGTGAACAGGCTCTGCCGAGGATGCGCACCGTGAGAGATTGCGTCTCTGGGAAAGCAGAGATCCCAAAACCTGTTGTGCCTGTGAATAGGCTGCACGGGGAAGGTGAAGACCAGCAAGAGCTTTCCGGGCTGCCACCTTCCGTGTGGGACAAGGAGCCGGACATTTGCCTTTTCGGGAACAGGCTCCACTGGGGATGCACACCGTGAGAGATTGCGTCTCTGGGAAAGCAGAGATCCCAAAACCTGTTGTGCCTGTGAATAGGCTGCAGGGGGAAGGTGAAGACCAGCAAGAGCTTTCCGGGCTGCCACCTTCCGTGTGGGACAAGGAGCCGGACGTTTGCCTTTTCGGGAACAGGCTCTGCCGAGGATGCGCACCGTGAGATGTTCCTTCTCTGGGCAAGCAGAGATCCCAAAACCTGTTGTGCCTGTGAATAGGCTGCAGGGGGAAGGTGAAGACCAGCAAGAGCTTTCCGGGCTGCCACCTTCCGTGTGGGACAAGGAGCCGGACGTTTGCCTTTTCGGGAACAAGCTCTGCCGAGGATGCGCACCGTAACAGATTGCGTCTCTGGGCAAGCAGAGATCCCAAAACCTGTTGTGCCTGTGAATAGGCTGCACGGGAGAAGGTGAAGACCAGCAAGAGCTTTCAGGGCTGCCACCTTCCGTGTGGGACAAGGAGCCGGACGCTTGCCTTTTCGGGAACAGGCTCTGCCGAGGATGCGCACCGTGAGATGTTCCATCTCTGGGCAAGCAGAGATCCCCAAACCTGTTGTGCCTGTGAATAGGCTGCAGGGGGAAGGTGAAGACCAGCAAGAGCTTTTAGGGCTGCCACCTTCCGTGTGGGACAAGGAGCCGGACGTTTGCCTTTTCGGGAACAGGCTCTGCCGAGGATGCGCACCGTGAGAGATTGCGTCTCTGGGCAAGCACAGATCCCAAAAGCTGTTGTGCCTGTGAATAGGCTGCACGGGGAAGGTGAAGACCAGCAACAGCTTTCAGGGCTGCCACCTTCCGTGTGGGACAAGGAGCCGGACGTTTGCCTTTTCGGGAACAGGCTCTGCCGAGGATGCGCACCGTGAGGGATTGCGTCTTTGGGAAAGCAGAGATTCCCAGTGCGGTTGTGCCTGTGAATAGGCTGCAGGGGGAAGGTGAAGACCAGCAAGAGCTTTCAGGGCTGCCACCTTCCGTGTGGGACAAGGAGCCAGACGTTTGCCTTTTCGGGAACAAGCTCTGCCGAGGATGCGCACTGTGAGAGATTGCGTCTCTGGGAAAGCAGAGATTCCCAGTGCGGTTGTGCCTGTGAATAGGCTGCAGGGGGAAGGTGAAGACCAGCAACAGCTTTCCGGGCTGCCACCTTCCGTGTGGGACAAGGAGCCGGACGTTTGCCTTTTCGGGAACAGGCTCTGCCGAGGATGCGCACCGTGAGATGTTCCTTCTCTGGGCAAGCAGAGATCCCCAAACCTGTTGTGCCTGTGAATAGGCTGCAGGGGGAAGGTGAAGACCAGCAAGAGCTTTCAGGGCTGCCACCTTCCGTGTGGGACAAGGAGCCGGACATTTGCCTTTTTGGGAACAGGCTCTGCCGAGGATGCGCACCGTGAGATGTTCCTTCTCTGGGCAAGCACAGATCCCAAAACCTGTTGTGCCTGTGAATAGGCTGCACGGGGGAAGGTGAAGACCAGCAACAGCTTTCAGGGCTGCCACCTTCCGTGTGGGACAAGGAGCCGGATGTTTGCCTTTTCGGGAACAAGCTCTGCCCAGGATGCGCACCGTGAGAGATTGCGTCTCTGGGAAAGCAGAGATCCCAAAACCTGTTGTGCCTGTGAATAGGCTGCAGGGGGAAGGTGAAGACCAGCAACAGCTTTCCGGGCTGCCACCTTCCGTGTGGGACAAGGAGCCGGACGTTTGCCTTTTCGGGAACAGGCTCTGCCGAGGATGCGCACCGTGAGATGTTCCTTCTCTGGGCAAGCACAGATCCCAAAACCTGTTGTGCCTGTGAATAGGCTGCAGGGGGAAGGTGAAGACCAGCAAGAGCTTTCAGGGCTGCCACCTTCCGTGTGGGACAAGGAGCCGGACGTTTGCCTTTTCGGGAACAGGCTCTGCCGAGGATGCGCACCGTGAGATGTTCCTTCTCTGGGCAAGCACAGATCCCAAAACCTGTTGTGCCTGTGAATAGGCTGCAGGGGGAAGGTGAAGACCAGCAACAGCTTTCAGGGCTGCCACCTTCCGTGTGGGACAAGGAGCCGGACGTTTGCCTTTTCGGGAACAAGCTCTGCCGAGGATGCGCACCGTGAGAGATTGCGTCTCTGGGCAAGCACAGATCCCAAAACCTGTTGTGCCTGTGAATAGACTGCACGGGGAAGGTGAAGACCAGCAACAGCTTTCAGGGCTGCCACCTTCCGTGTGGGACAAGGAGCCGGACGTTTGCCTTTTCGGGAACAGGCTCTGCCGAGGATGCGCACCGTGAGAGATTGCGTCTTGGGGCAAGCAGAGATCCCAAAACCTGTTGTGCCTGTGAATAGGCTGCAGGGGGAAGGTGAAGACCAGCAAGAGCTTTCAGGGCTGCCACCTTCCGTGTGGGACAAGGAGCCGGACGTTTGCCTTTTCGGGAACAAGCTCTGCCGAGGATGCGCACCGTGAGAGATTGCGTCTCTGGGCAAGCAGAGATCCCCAAAACTGTTGTGCCTGTGAATAGGCTGCAGGGGGAAGGTGAAGACCAGCAAGAGCTTTCAGGGCTGCCACCTTCCGTGTGGGACAAGGAGCCGGACGTTTGCCTTTTCGGGAACAAGCTCTGCCGAGGATGCGCACCGTGAGAGATTGCGTCTCTGGGAAAGCAGAGATTCCCAGTGCGGTTGTGCCTGTGAATAGGCTGCACGGGGAAGGTGAAGACCAGCAAGGGCGTTCAGGGCTGCCACCATCCGTGTGGGACAAGGAGCCGGACGTTTGCCTTTTCGGGAACAGGCTCTGCCGAGGATGCGCACCGTGAGATGTTCCTTCTCTGGGCAAGCAGAGATCCCAAAACCTGTTGTGCCTGTGAATAGGCTGCAGGGGGAAGGTGAAGACCAGCAAGAGCTTTCAGGGCTGCCACCTTCCGTGTGGGACAAGGAGCCGGACGTTTGCCTTTTCGGGAACAGGCTCTGCCGAGGATGCGCACCGTGAGATGTTCCTTCTCTGGGCAAGCACAGATCCCCACACCTGTTGTGCCTGTGAATAGGCTGCAGGGGGAGGGTGAAGACCAGCAAGAGCTTTCCGGGCTGCCACCTTCCGTGTGGGACAAGGAGCCGGACGTTTGCCTTTTCGGGAACAGGCTCTGCCGAGGATGCGCACCGTGAGATGTTCCTTCTCTGGGCAAGCACAGATCCCCAAACCTGTTGTGCCTGTGAATAGGCTGCAGGGGGAAGGTGAAGACCAGCAACAGCTTTCAGGGCTGCCACCTTCCGTGTGGGACAAGGAGCCGGACGTTTGCCTTTTCGGGAACAGGCTCTGCCGAGGATGCGCACCGTGAGATGTTCCTTCTCTGGGCAAGCACAGATCCCCAAACCTGTTGTGCCTGTGAATAGGCTGCAGGGGGAAGGTGAAGACCAGCAACAGCTTTCAGGGCTGCCACCTTCCGTGTGGGACAAGGAGCCGGACGTTTGCCTTTTCGGGAACAGGCTCTGCCGAGGATGCGCACCGTGAGATGTTCCTTCTCTGGGCAAGCACAGATCCCCAAACCTGTTGTGCCTGTGAATAGGCTGCAGGGGGAAGGTGAAGACCAGCAACAGCTTTCAGGGCTGCCACCTTCCGTGTGGGACAAGGAGCCGGACGTTTGCCTGTTCGGGAACAGGCTCTGCCGAGGATGCGCACCGTGAGATGTTCCTTCTCTGGGCAAGCACAGATCCCCAAACCTGTTGTGCCTGTGAATAGGCTGCAGGGGGAAGGTGAAGACCAGCAACAGCTTTCCGGGCTGCCACCTTCCGTGTGGGACAAGGAGCCGGACGTTTGCCTTTTCGGGAACAGGCTCTGCCGAGGGTGCGCACTGTGAGAGATTGCATCTTTGGGAAAGCAGAGATTCCCAGTGCGGTTGTGCCTGTGAATAGGCTGCAGGGGGAAGGTGAAGACCAGCAAGAGCTTTCAGGGCTGCCACCTTCCGTGTGGGACAAGGAGCCGGACGTTTGCCTTTTCGGGAACAGGCTCTGCCGAGGATGCGCACCGTGAGATGTTCCTTCTCTGGGCAAGCACAGATCCCCAAACCTGTTGTGCCTGTGAATAGGCTGCAGGGGGAAGGTGAAGACCAGCAACAGCTTTCAGGGCTGCCACCTTCCGTGTGGGACAAGGAGCCGGACGTTTGCCTTTTCGGGAACAGGCTCTGCCGAGGATGCGCACCGTGAGATGTTCCTTCTCTGGGCAAGCACAGATCCCCAAACCTGTTGTGCCTGTGAATAGGCTGCAGGGGGAAGGTGAAGACCAGCAAGAGCTTTCAGGGCTGCCACCTTCCGTGTGGGACAAGGAGCCGGACGTTTGCCTTTTCGGGAACAGGCTCTGCCGAGGATGCGCACCGTGAGATGTTCCTTCTCTGGGAAGCACAGATCCCAAAACCTGTTGTGCCTCTGAATAGGCTGCACGGGGAAGGTGAAGACCAGCAAGAGCTTTCAGGGCTGCCACCTTCCGTGTGGGACAAGGAGCCGGACGTTTGCCTTTTCGGGAACAGGCTCTGCCGAGGATGCGCACCGTGAGATGTTCCCTCTCTGGGCAAGCAGAGATCCCAAAACCTGTTGTGCCTGTGAATAGGCTGCAGGGGGAAGGTGAAGACCAGCAACAGCTTTCCGGGCTGCCACCTTCCATGTGGGACAAGGAGCCGGACGTTTGCCTTTTCGGGAACAGGCTCTGCCGAGGGTGCGCACCGTGAGAGATTGCGTCTTTGGGAAAGTAGAGATTCCCAGTGCGATTGTGCCTGTGAATAGGCTGCAGGGGGAAGGTGAAGACCAGCAAGAGCTTTCCGGGCTGCCACCTTCCGTGTGGGACAAGGAGCCGGACGTTTGCCTTTTCGGGAACAGGCTCTGCCGAGGATGCGCACCGTGAGATGTTCCTTCTCTGGGCAAGCACAGATCCCCAAACCTGTTGTGCCTGTGAATAGGCTGCAGGGGGAAGGTGAAGACCAGCAACAGCTTTCAGGGCTGCCACCTTCCGTGTGGGACAAGGAGCCGGACATTTGCCTTTTCGGGAACAGGCTCTGCCGAGGATGCGCACCGTGAGATGTTCCTTCTCTGGGCAAGCACAGATCCCCAAACCTGTTGTGCCTGTGAATAGGCTGCAGGGGGAAGGTGAAGACCAGCAAGAGCTTTCAGGGCTGCCACCTTCCGTGTGGGACAAGGAGCCGGACGTTTGCCTTTTCGGGAACAGGCTCTGCCGAGGATGCGCACCGTGAGATGTTCCTTCTCTGGGCAAGCACAGATCCCAAAACCTGTTGTGCCTGTGAATAGGCTGCAGGGGGAGGGTGAAGACCAGCAAGAGCTTTCCGGGCTGCCACCTTCCGTGTGGGACAAGGAGCCGGACGTTTGCCTTTTCGGGAACAGGCTCTGCCGAGGATGCGCACCGTGAGATGTTCCTTCTCTGGGCAAGCACAGATCCCAAAACCTGTTGTGCCTGTGAATAGGCTGCAGGGGGAAGGTGAAGACCAGCAACAGCTTTCAGGGCTGCCACCTTCCGTGTGGGACAAGGAGCCGGACGTTTGCCTTTTCGGGAACAGGCTCTGCCGAGGATGCGCACCGTGAGATGTTCCTTCTCTGGGCAAGCACAGATCCCCAAACCTGTTGTGCCTGTGAATAGGCTGCAGGGGGAAGGTGAAGACCAGCAAGAGCTTTCCGGACTGCCACCTTCCGTGTGGGACAAGGAGCCGGACGTTTGCCTGTTCGGGAACAGGCTCTGCCGAGGATGCGCACCGTGAGATGTTCCTTCTCTGGGCAAGCACAGATCCCCAAACCTGTTGTGCCTGTGAATAGGCTGCAGGGGGAAGGTGAAGACCAGCAAGAGCTTTCAGGGCTGCCACCTTCCGTGTGGGACAAGGAGCCGGACGTTTGCCTTTTCGGGAACAGGCTCTGCCGAGGGTGCGCACTGTGAGAGATTGCATCTTTGGGAAAGCAGAGATTTCCAGTGCGGTTGTGCCTGTGAATAGGCTGCAGGGGGAAGGTGAAGACCAGCAAGAGCTTTCAGGGCTGCCACCTTCCGTGTGGGACAAGGAGCCGGACGTTTGCCTTTTCGGGAACAGGCTCTGCCGAGGATGCGCACCGTGAGATGTTCCTTCTCTGGGCAAGCACACATCCCCAAACCTGTTGTGCCTGTGAATAGGCTGCAGGGGGAAGGTGAAGACCAGCAACAGCTTTCAGGGCTGCCACCTTCCGTGTGGGACAAGGAGCCGGACGTTTGCCTGTTCGGGAACAGGCTCTGCCGAGGATGCGCACCGTGAGATGTTCCTTCTCTGGGAAGCACAGATCCAAAACCTGTTGTGCCTGTGAATAGGCTGCAGGGGGAAGGTGAAGACCAGCAAGAGCTTTCAGGGCTGCCACCTTCCGTGTGGGACAAGGAGACGGACGTTTGCCTTTTCGGGAACAGGCTCTGCCGAGGATGCGCACCGTGAGATGTTCCCTCTCTGTGCAAGCACAGATCCCAAAACCTGTTGTGCCTGTGAATAGGCTGCAGGGGGAAGGTGAAGACCAGCAACAGCTTTCAGGGCTGCCACCTTCCGTGTGGGACAAGGAGCCGGACGTTTGCCTTTTCGGGAACAGGCTCTGCCGAGGATGCGCACCGTGAGATGTTCCTTCTCTGGGCAAGCACAGATCCCCAAACCTGTTGTGCCTGTGAATAGGCTGCAGGGGGAAGGTGAAGACCAGCAACAGCTTTCCGGGCTGCCACCTTCCATGTGGGACAAGGAGCCGGACGTTTGCCTTTTCGGGAACAGGCTCTGCCGAGGATGCGCACCGTGAGATGTTCCTTCTCTGGGCAAGCAGAGATCCCCAAACCTGTTGTGCCTGTGAATAGGCTGCAGGGGGAAGGTGAAGACCAGCAACAGCTTTCAGGGCTGCCACCTTCCGTGTGGGACAAGGAGCCGGACGTTTGCCTGTTCGGGAACAGGCTCTGCCGAGGATGCGCACCGTGAGATGTTCCTTCTCTGGGCAAGCACAGATCCCAAAACCTGTTGTGCCTGTGAATAGGCTGCAGGGGGAGGGTGAAGACCAGCAAGAGCTTTCCGGGCTGCCACCTTCCGTGTGGGACAAGGAGCCGGACGTTTGCCTTTTCGGGAACAGGCTCTGCCGAGGATGCGCACCGTGAGATGTTCCTTCTCTGGGCAAGCACAGATCCCCACACCTGTTGTGCCTGTGAATAGGCTGCAGGGGGAGGGTGAAGACCAGCAAGAGCTTTCCGGGCTGCCACCTTCCGTGTGGGACAAGGAGCCGGACGTTTGCCTTTTCGGGAACAGGCTCTGCCGAGGATGCGCACCGTGAGATGTTCCTTCTCTGGGCAAGCACAGATCCCCAAACCTGTTGTGCCTGTGAATAGGCTGCAGGGGGAAGGTGAAGACCAGCAACAGCTTTCAGGGCTGCCACCTTCCGTGTGGGACAAGGAGCCGGACGTTTGCCTTTTCGGGAACAGGCTCTGCCGAGGATGCGCACCGTGAGATGTTCCTTCTCTGGGCAAGCACAGATCCCCAAACCTGTTGTGCCTGTGAATAGGCTGCAGGGGGAAGGTGAAGACCAGCAACAGCTTTCCGGGCTGCCACCTTCCGTGTGGGACAAGGAGCCGGACGTTTGCCTTTTCGGGAACAGGCTCTGCCGAGGGTGCGCACCGTGAGAGATTGCATCTTTGGGAAAGCAGAGATTTCCAGTGCGGTTGTGCCTGTGAATAGGCTGCAGGGGGAAGGTGAAGACCAGCAACAGCTTTCAGGGCTGCCACCTTCCGTGTGGGACAAGGAGCCGGACGTTTGCCTTTTCGGGAACAGGCTCTGCCGAGGATGCGCACCGTGAGATGTTCCTTCTCTGGGCAAGCACAGATCCCCAAACCTGTTGTGCCTGTGAATAGGCTGCAGGGGGAAGGTGAAGACCAGCACCAGCTTTCAGGGCTGCCACCTTCCGTGTGGGACAAGGAGCCGGACGTTTGCCTTTTCGGGAACAGGCTCTGCCGAGGATGCGCAGTGTGAGATGTTCCTTCTCTGGGCAAGCACAGATCCCAAAACCTGTTGTGCCTGTGAATAGGCTGCAGGGGGAAGGTGAAGACCAGCAACAGCTTTCCGGGCTGCCACCTTCCATGTGGGACAAGGAGCCGGACGTTTGCCTTTTCGGGAACAGGCTCTGCCGAGGGTGCGCACCGTGAGATGTTCCTTCTCTGGGCAAGCACAGATCCCCAAACCTGTTGTGCCTGTGAATAGGCTGCAGGGGGAAGGTGAAGACCAGCAACAGCTTTCAGGGCTGCCACCTTCCGTGTGGGACAAGGAGCCGGACGTTTGCCTGTTCGGGAACAGGCTCTGCCGAGGATGCGCACCATGAGATGTTCCTTCTCTGGGCAAGCACAGATCCCCAAACCTGTTGTGCCTGTGAATAGGCTGCAGGGGGAAGGTGAAGACCAGCAAGAGCTTTCCGGGCTGCCACCTTCCGTGTGGGACAAGGAGCCGGACGTTTGCCTTTTCGGGAACAGGCTCTGCCGAGGATGCGCACCGTGAGGGATTGAGTCTTTGGGAAAGCAGAGATTCCCAGTGCGGTTGTGCCTGTGAATAGGCTGCAGGGGGAAGGTGAAGACCAGCAAGAGCTTTCCGGGCTGCCACCTTCCGTGTGGGACAAGGAGCCGGACGTTTGCCTTTTCGGGAACAGGCTCTGCCGAGGATGCGCACCGTGAGATGTTCCTTCTCTGGGCAAGCACAGATCCCAAAACCTGTTGTGCCTGTGAATAGGCTGCAGGGGGAAGGTGAAGACCAGCAAGAGCTTTCCGGGCTGCCACCTTCCGTGTGGGACAAGGAGACGGACGTTTGCCTTTTCGGGAACAGGCTCTGCCGAGGATGCGCACCGTGAGATGTTCCTTCTCTGGGCAAGCACAGATCCCAAAACCTGTTGTGCCTGTGAATAGGCTGCAGGGGGAAGGTGAAGACCAGCAAGAGCTTTCCGGGCTGCCACCTTCCGTGTGGGACAAGGAGACGGACGTTTGCCTTTTCGGGAACAGGCTCTGCCGAGGATGCGCACCGTGAGATGTTCCTTCTCTGGGCAAGCACAGATCCCAAAACCTGTTGTGCCTGTGAATAGGCTGCAGGGGGAAGGTGAAGACCAGCAAGAGCTTTCCGGGCTGCCACCTTCCGTGTGGGACAAGGAGACGGACGTTTGCCTTTTCGGGAACAGGCTCTGCCGAGGATGCGCACCGTGAGATGTTCCTTCTCTGGGCAAGCACAGATCCCAAAACCTGTTGTGCCTGTGAATAGGCTGCAGGGGGAAGGTGAAGACCAGCAAGAGCTTTCCGGGCTGCCACTTTCCGTGTGGGACAAGGAGCCGGACGTTTGCCTTTTCGGGAACAGGCTCTGCCGAGGATGCGCACCGTGAGATGTTCCTTCTCTGGGCAAGCAGAGATCCCCAAACCTGTTGTGCCTGTGAATGGGCTGCAGGGGGAAGGTGAAGACCAGCAACAGCTTTCCGGGCTGCCACCTTCCGTGTGGGACAAGGAGCCGGACGTTTGCCTTTTCGGGAACAGGCTCTGCCGAGGGTGCGCACCGTGAGAGATTGCGTCTTTGGGAAAGCAGAGATTTCCAGTGCGGTTGTGGCTGTGAATAGGCTGCAGGGGGAAGGTGAAGACCAGCAAGAGCTTTCCGGGCTGCCACCTTCCGTG
Organism: Haliaeetus albicilla; assembly: GCF_947461875.1. Taxonomy (NCBI): domain Eukaryota; kingdom Metazoa; phylum Chordata; class Aves; order Accipitriformes; family Accipitridae; genus Haliaeetus; species Haliaeetus albicilla. The sequence continues at coordinate 3,551,336 of NC_091512.1, forward strand.
TGGGACAAGGAGCCGGACGTTTGCCTTTTCGGGAACAGGCTCTGCCGAGGATGCGCACCGTGAGATGTTCCTTCTCTGGGCAAGCACAGATCCCCAAACCTGTTGTGCCTGTGAATAGGCTGCACGGGGAAGGTGAAGACCAGCAACAGCTTTCAGGGCTGCCACCTTCCGTGTGGGACAAGGAGCCGGACGTTTGCCTTTTCGGGAACAGGCTCTGCCGAGGATGCGCACCGTGAGATGTTCCTTCTCTGGGCAAGCAGAGATCCCAAAACATGTTGTGCCTGTGAATAGGCTGCAGGGGGAAGGTGAAGACCAGCAAGAGCTTTCAGGGCTGCCACCTTCCGTGTGGGACAAGGAGCCGGACGTTTGCCTGTTCGGGAACAGGCTCTGCCGAGGATGCGCACCGTGAGATGTTCCTTCTCTGGGCAAGCACAGATCCCCAAACCTGTTGTGCCTGTGAATAGGCTGCAGGGGGAAGGTGAAGACCAGCAAGAGCTTTCCGGGCTGCCACCTTCCGTGTGGGACAAGGAGCCGGACGTTTGCCTTTTCGGGAACAGGCTCTGCCGAGGATGCGCACCGTGAGATGTTCCTTCTCTGGGCAAGCACAGATCCCCAAACCTGTTGTGCCTGTGAATAGGCTGCAGGGGGAAGGTGAAGACCAGCAAGAGCTTTCAGGGCTGCCACCTTCCGTGTGGGACAAGGAGCCGGACGTTTGCCTTTTCGGGAACAGGCTCTGCCGAGGATGCGCACCGTGAGAGATTGCGTCTTTGGGAAAGCAGAGATTCCCAGTGCGGTGGTGCCTGTGAATAGGCTGCAGGGGGAAGGTGAAGACCAGCAAGAGCTTTCAGGGCTGCCACCTTCCGTGTGGGACAAGGAGCCGGACGTTTGCCTGTTCGGGAACAGGCTCTGCCGAGGATGCGCACCGTGAGAGATTCCTTCTCTGGGAAAGCAGAGATCCCAAAACCTGTTGTGCCTGTGAATAGGCTGCAGGGGGAAGGTGAAGAGCAGCAAGAGCTTTCAGGGCTGCCACCTTCCGTGTGGGACAAGGAGCCGGACGTTTGCCTTTTCGGGAACAGGCTCTGCCGAGGATGCGCACCGTGAGAGATTGCGTCTTTGGGAAAGCTGAGATTTCCAGTGCGGTTGTGCCTGTGAATAGGCTGCATGGGGAAGGTGAAGACCAGCAAGAGCTTTCAGAGCTGCCACCTTCCGTGTGGGACAAGGAGCCGGACGTTTGCCTTTTCGGGAACAGGCTCTGCCGAGGATGCGCACCGTGAGAGATTGCGTCTCTGGGAAAGCAGAGATCCCAAAACCTGTTGTGCCTGTGAATAGGCTGCAGGGGGAAGGTGAAGACCAGCAACAGCTTTCAGGGCTGCCACCTTCCGTGTGGGACAAGGAGCCGGACATTTGCCTTTTCGGGAACAGGCTCTGCCGAGGATGCGCACCGTGAGAGATTGCGTCTTTGGGAAAGCTGAGATTCCCAGTGCGGTTGTGCCTGTGAATAGGCTGCATGGGGAAGGTGAAGACCAGCAAGAGCTTTCAGAGCTGCCACCTTCCGTGTGGGACAAGGAGCCGGACGTTTGCCTTCTTGGGAACAGGCTCTGCCGAGGATGCGCACCGTGAGATGTTCCTTCTCTGGGCAAGCACAGATCCCAAAACCTGTTGTGCCTGTGAATAGGCTGCAGGGGGAAGGTGAAGACCAGCAAGAGCTTTCCGGGCTGCCACCTTCCGTGTGGGACAAGGAGCCGGACGTTTGCCTTTTCGGGAACAGGCTCTGCCGAGGATGCGCACCGTGAGGGATTGCGTCTCTGGGAAAGCAGAGATTCCCAGTGCGGTTGTGCCTGTGAATAGGCGGCAGGGGGAAGGTGAAGACCAGCAAGAGCTTTCAGGGCTGCCACCTTCCGTGTGGGACAAGGAGCCGGACGTTTGCCTGTTCGGGAACAGGCTCTGCCGAGGATGCGCACCGTGAGATGTTCCTTCTCTGGGCAAGCACAGATCCCAAAACCTGTTGTGCCTGTGAATGGGCTGCAGGGGGAAGGTGAAGACCAGCAACAGCTTTCAGGGCTGCCACCTTCCGTGTGGGACAAGGAGCCGGACGTTTGCCTTTTCGGGAACAGGCTCTGCCGAGGATGCGCACCGTGAGAGATTGCGTCTTTGGGAAAGCTGAGATTCCCAGTGCGGTTGTGCCTGTGAATAGGCTGCATGGGGAAGGTGAAGACCAGCAAGAGCTTTCAGAGCTGCCACCTTCCGTGTGGGACAAGGAGCCGGACGTTTGCCTTTTCGGGAACAGGCTCTGCCGAGGATGCGCACCGTGAGAGATTGCGTCTCTGGCCAAGCAGAGATCCCAAAACCTGTTGTGCCTGTGAATAGGCTGCAGGGGGAAGGTGAAGACCAGCAAGAGCTTTCAGAGCTGCCACCTTCCGTGTGGGACAAGGAGCCGGACTTTTGCCTTTTCGGGAACAGGCTCTGCCGAGGATGCGCACCGTGAGATGTTCCTTCTCTGGGCAAGCACAGATCCCAAAACCTGTTGTGCCTGTGAATAGGCTGCAGGGGGAAGGTGAAGACCAGCAAGAGCTTTCAGGGCTGCCACCTTCCGTGTGGGACAAGGAGCCGGACGTTTGCCTTTTCGGGAACAAGCTCTGCCGAGGATGCGCACCGTGAGAGGTTGCGTCTCTGGGACAGCAGAGATCCCCAAACCTGTTGTACCTGTGAATAGGCTGCACGGGTAAGGTGAAGACCAGCAAGAGCTTTCAGGGCTGCCACCTTCCATGTGGGACAAGGAGCCGGACGTTTGCCTTTTCGGGAACAGGCTCTGCCGAGGGTGCGCACCGTGAGATGTTCCTTCTCTGGGCAAGCACAGATCCCCAAACCTGTTGTGCCTGTGAATAGGCTGCAGGGGGAAGGTGAAGACCAGCAAGAGCTTTCAGGGCTGCCACCTTCCGTGTGGGACAAGGAGCCGGACGTTTGCCTTTTCGGGAACAGGCTCTGCCGAGGATGCGCACCGTGAGATGTTCCTTCTCTGGGCAAGCACAGATCCCCAAACCTGTTGTGCCTGTGAATAGGCTGCAGGGGGAAGGTGAAGACCAGCAACAGCTTTCCGGGCTGCCACCTTCCGTGTGGGACAAGGAGCCGGACGTTTGCCTTTTCGGGAACAGGCTCTGCCGAGGATGCGCACCGTGAGAGATTGCATTTTGGGGCAAGCACAGATCCCCAAACCTGTTGTGCCTGTGAATAGGCTGCACGGGGAAGGTGAAGACCAGCAACAGCTTTCCGGGCTGCCACCTTCCGTGTGGGACAAGGAGCCGGACATTTGCCTTTTCGGGAACAGGCTCTGCCGAGGGTGCGCACCGTGAGATCTTCCTTCTCTGGGCAAGCACAGATCCCCAAACCTGTTGTGCCTGTGAATAGGCTGCAGTGGGAAGGTGAAGACCAGCAAGAGCTTTCCGGGCTGCCACCTTCCGTGTGGGACAAGGAGCCGGACGTTTGCCTTTTCGGGAACAGGCTCTGCCGAGGATGCGCACCGTGAGATGTTCCTTCTCTGGGCAAGCACAGATCCCAAAACCTGTTGTGCCTGTGAATAGGCTGCAGGGGGAAGGTGAAGACCAGCAAGAGCTTTCCGGGCTGCCACCTTCCGTGTGGGACAAGGAGCCGGACGTTTGCCTTTTCGGGAACAGGCTCTGCCGAGGATGCGCACCGTGAGATGTTCCTTCTCTGGGCAAGCACAGATCCCCAAACCTGTTGTGCCTGTGAATAGGCTGCAGGGGGAAGGTGAAGACCAGCAACAGCTTTCAGGGCTGCCACCTTCCGTGTGGGACAAGGAGCCGGATGTTTGCCTTCTTGGAAACAGGCTCTGCCGAGGATGCGCACCGTGAGATGTTCCTTCTCTGGGCAAGCAGAGATCCCAAAACCTGTTGTGCCTGTGAATAGGCTGCAGGGGGAAGGTGAAGACCAGCAAGAGCTTTCCGGGCTGCCACCTTCCGTGTGGGACAAGGAGCCGGACGTTTGCCTTTTCGGGAACAGGCTCTGCCGACGATGCGCACCGTGAGATGTTCCTTCTCTGGGCAAGCAGAGATCCCCAAACCTGTTGTGCCTGTGAATAGGCTGCAGGGGGAAGGTGAAGACCAGCAACAGCTTTCCGGGCTGCCACCTTCCGTGTGGGACATGGAGCCGGACGTTTGCCTTTTCGGGAACAGGCTCTACCGAGGATGCGCACCGTGAGATGTTCCTTCTCTGGGCAAGCACAGATCCCCAAACCTGTTGTGCCTGTGAATAGGCTGCAGGGGGAAGGTGAAGACCAGCAAGAGCTTTCAGGGCTGCCACCTTCCGTGTGGGACAAGGAGCCGGACGTTTGCCTTTTCGGGAACAGGCTCTGCCGAGGGTGCGCACCGTGAGAGATTGCGTCTTTGGGAAAGTAGAGATTCCCAGTGCGATTGTGCCTGTGAATAGGCTGCAGGGGGAAGGTGAAGACCAGCAAGAGCTTTCCGGGCTGCCACCTTCCGTGTGGGACAAGGAGCCGGACGTTTGCCTTTTCGGGAACAGGCTCTGCCGAGGATGCGCAGCGTGAGATGTTCCTTCTCTGGGCAAGCACAGATCCCCAAACCTGTTGTGCCTGTGAATAGGCTGCAGGGGGAAGGTGAAGACCAGCAAGAGCTTTCAGGGCTGCCACTTTCCGTGTGGGACAAGGAGCCGGACGTTTGCCTTTTCGGGAACAGGCTCTGCCGAGGATGCGCACCGTGAGAGATTGCATCTTTGGGAAAGCAGAGATTCCCAGTGCGGTTGTGCCTGTGAATAGGCTGCAGGGGGAAGGTGAAGACCAGCAAGAGCTTTCAGGGCTGCCACCTTCCGTGTGGGACAAGGAGCCGGACGTTTGCCTTTTCGGGAACAGGCTCTGCCGAGGATGCTCACCGTGAGATGTTCCTTCTCTGGGCAAGCACAGATCCCCAAACCTGTTGTGCCTGTGAATAGGCTGCAGGGGGAAGGTGAAGACCAGCAAGAGCTTTCAGGGCTGCCACCTTCCGTGTGGGACAAGGAGCCGGACGTTTGCCTTTTCGGGAACAGGCTCTGCCGAGGATGCGCACCGTGAGAGATTGCGTCTTTGGGAAAGCAGAGATTCCCAGTGCGGTGGTGCCTGTGAATAGGCTGCAGGGGGAAGGTGAAGACCAGCAAGAGCTTTCAGGGCTGCCACCTTCCGTGTGGGACAAGGAGCCGGACGTTTGCCTGTTCGGGAACAGGCTCTGCCGAGGATGCGCACCGTGAGAGATTCCTTCTCTGGGAAAGCAGAGATCCCAAAACCTGTTGTACCTGTGAATAGGCTGCACGGGTAAGGTGAAGACCAGCAAGAGCTTTCAGGGCTGCCACCTTCCGTGTGGGACAAGGAGCCGGACGTTTGCCTTTTCGGGAACAGGCTCTGCCGAGGGTGCGCACCGTGAGATGTTCCTTCTCTGGGCAAGCACAGATCCCCAAACCTGTTGTGCCTGTGAATAGGCTGCAGGGGGAAGGTGAAGACCAGCAAGAGCTTTCAGGGCTGCCACCTTCCGTGTGGGACAAGGAGCCGGACGTTTGCCTTTTCGGGAACAGGCTCTGCCGAGGATGCGCACCGTGAGATGTTCCTTCTCTGGGCAAGCACAGATCCCCAAACCTGTTGTGCCTGTGAATAGGCTGCAGGGGGAAGGTGAAGACCAGCAACAGCTTTCCGGGCTGCCACCTTCCGTGTGGGACAAGGAGCCGGACGTTTGCCTTTTCGGGAACAGGCTCTGCCGAGGATGCGCACCGTGAGAGATTGCATTTTGGGGCAAGCACAGATCCCCAAACCTGTTGTGCCTGTGAATAGGCTGCACGGGGAAGGTGAAGACCAGCAACAGCTTTCCGGGCTGCCACCTTCCGTGTGGGACAAGGAGCCGGACATTTGCCTTTTCGGGAACAGGCTCTGCCGAGGGTGCGCACCGTGAGATCTTCCTTCTCTGGGCAAGCACAGATCCCCAAACCTGTTGTGCCTGTGAATAGGCTGCAGTGGGAAGGTGAAGACCAGCAAGAGCTTTCCGGGCTGCCACCTTCCGTGTGGGACAAGGAGCCGGACGTTTGCCTTTTCGGGAACAGGCTCTGCCGAGGATGCGCACCGTGAGATGTTCCTTCTCTGGGCAAGCACAGATCCCAAAACCTGTTGTGCCTGTGAATAGGCTGCAGGGGGAAGGTGAAGACCAGCAAGAGCTTTCCGGGCTGCCACCTTCCGTGTGGGACAAGGAGCCGGACGTTTGCCTTTTCGGGAACAGGCTCTGCCGAGGATGCGCACCGTGAGATGTTCCTTCTCTGGGCAAGCACAGATCCCCAAACCTGTTGTGCCTGTGAATAGGCTGCAGGGGGAAGGTGAAGACCAGCAACAGCTTTCAGGGCTGCCACCTTCCGTGTGGGACAAGGAGCCGGATGTTTGCCTTCTTGGAAACAGGCTCTGCCGAGGATGCGCACCGTGAGATGTTCCTTCTCTGGGCAAGCAGAGATCCCAAAACCTGTTGTGCCTGTGAATAGGCTGCAGGGGGAAGGTGAAGACCAGCAAGAGCTTTCCGGGCTGCCACCTTCCGTGTGGGACAAGGAGCCGGACGTTTGCCTTTTCGGGAACAGGCTCTGCCGACGATGCGCACCGTGAGATGTTCCTTCTCTGGGCAAGCAGAGATCCCCAAACCTGTTGTGCCTGTGAATAGGCTGCAGGGGGAAGGTGAAGACCAGCAACAGCTTTCCGGGCTGCCACCTTCCGTGTGGGACATGGAGCCGGACGTTTGCCTTTTCGGGAACAGGCTCTACCGAGGATGCGCACCGTGAGATGTTCCTTCTCTGGGCAAGCACAGATCCCCAAACCTGTTGTGCCTGTGAATAGGCTGCAGGGGGAAGGTGAAGACCAGCAAGAGCTTTCAGGGCTGCCACCTTCCGTGTGGGACAAGGAGCCGGACGTTTGCCTTTTCGGGAACAGGCTCTGCCGAGGGTGCGCACCGTGAGAGATTGCGTCTTTGGGAAAGTAGAGATTCCCAGTGCGATTGTGCCTGTGAATAGGCTGCAGGGGGAAGGTGAAGACCAGCAAGAGCTTTCCGGGCTGCCACCTTCCGTGTGGGACAAGGAGCCGGACGTTTGCCTTTTCGGGAACAGGCTCTGCCGAGGATGCGCAGCGTGAGATGTTCCTTCTCTGGGCAAGCACAGATCCCCAAACCTGTTGTGCCTGTGAATAGGCTGCAGGGGGAAGGTGAAGACCAGCAAGAGCTTTCAGGGCTGCCACTTTCCGTGTGGGACAAGGAGCCGGACGTTTGCCTTTTCGGGAACAGGCTCTGCCGAGGATGCGCACCGTGAGAGATTGCATCTTTGGGAAAGCAGAGATTCCCAGTGCGGTTGTGCCTGTGAATAGGCTGCAGGGGGAAGGTGAAGACCAGCAAGAGCTTTCAGGGCTGCCACCTTCCGTGTGGGACAAGGAGCCGGACGTTTGCCTTTTCGGGAACAGGCTCTGCCGAGGATGCTCACCGTGAGATGTTCCTTCTCTGGGCAAGCACAGATCCCCAAACCTGTTGTGCCTGTGAATAGGCTGCAGGGGGAAGGTGAAGACCAGCAAGAGCTTTCAGGGCTGCCACCTTCCGTGTGGGACAAGGAGCCGGACGTTTGCCTTTTCGGGAACAGGCTCTGCCGAGGATGCGCACCGTGAGAGATTGCGTCTTTGGGAAAGCAGAGATTCCCAGTGCGGTGGTGCCTGTGAATAGGCTGCAGGGGGAAGGTGAAGACCAGCAAGAGCTTTCAGGGCTGCCACCTTCCGTGTGGGACAAGGAGCCGGACGTTTGCCTGTTCGGGAACAGGCTCTGCCGAGGATGCGCACCGTGAGAGATTCCTTCTCTGGGAAAGCAGAGATCCCAAAACCTGTTGTGCCTGTGAATAGGCTGCAGGGGGAAGGTGAAGAGCAGCAAGAGCTTTCAGGGCTGCCACCTTCCGTGTGGGACAAGGAGCCGGACGTTTGCCTTTTCGGGAACAGGCTCTGCCGAGGATGCGCACCGTGAGAGATTGCGTCTTTGGGAAAGCTGAGATTCCCAGTGCGGTTGTGCCTGTGAATAGGCTGCATGGGGAAGGTGAAGACCAGCAAGAGCTTTCAGAGCTGCCACCTTCCGTGTGGGACAAGGAGCCGGACGTTTGCCTTTTCGGGAACAGGCTCTGCCGAGGATGCGCACCGTGAGAGATTGCGTCTCTGGGAAAGCAGAGATCCCAAAACCTGTTGTGCCTGTGAATAGGCTGCAGGGGGAAGGTGAAGACCAGCAAGAGCTTTCAGGGCTGCCACCTTCCGTGTGGGACAAGGAGCCGGACGTTTGCCTGTTCGGGAACAGGCTCTGCCGAGGATGCGCACCGTGAGAGATTGCGTCTTTGGGAAAGCTGAGATTCCCAGTGCGGTTGTGCCTGTGAATAGGCTGCATGGGGAAGGTGAAGACCAGCAAGAGCTTTCAGAGCTGCCACCTTCCGTGTGGGACAAGGAGCCGGACGTTTGCCTTCTTGGGAACAGGCTCTGCCGAGGATGCGCACCGTGAGATGTTCCTTCTCTGGGCAAGCACAGATCCCAAAACCTGTTGTGCCTGTGAATAGGCTGCAGGGGGAAGGTGAAGACCAGCAAGAGCTTTCAGGGCTGCCACCTTCCGTGTGGGACAAGGAGCCGGACGTTTGCCTTTTCGGGAACAGGCTCTGCCGAGGATGCGCACCGTGAGGGATTGCGTCTTTGGGAAAGCAGAGATTCCCAGTGCGGTTGTGCCTGTGAATAGGCGGCAGGGGGAAGGTGAAGACCAGCAAGAGCTTTCAGGGCTGCCACCTTCCGTGTGGGACAAGGAGCCGGACGTTTGCCTGTTCGGGAACAGGCTCTGCCGAGGATGCGCACCGTGAGATGTTCCTTCTCTGGGCAAGCACAGATCCCAAAACCTGTTGTGCCTGTGAATGGGCTGCAGGGGGAAGGTGAAGACCAGCACCAGCTTTCAGGGCTGCCACCTTCCGTGTGGGACAAGGAGCCGGACGTTTGCCTTTTCGGGAACAGGCTCTGCCGAGGATGCGCACCGTGAGAGATTGCGTCTTTGGGAAAGCTGAGATTCCCAGTGCGGTTGTGCCTGTGAATAGGCTGCATGGGGAAGGTGAAGACCAGCAAGAGCTTTCAGAGCTGCCACCTTCCGTGTGGGACAAGGAGCCGGACGTTTGCCTTTTCGGGAACAGGCTCTGCCGAGGATGCGCACCGTGAGAGATTGCGTCTCTGGGCAAGCAGAGATCCCAAAACCTGTTGTGCCTGTGAATAGGCTGCAGGGGGAAGGTGAAGACCAGCAAGAGCTTTCAGAGCTGCCACCTTCCGTGTGGGACAAGGAGCCGGACTTTTGCCTTTTCGGGAACAGGCTCTGCCGAGGATGCGCACCGTGAGATGTTCCTTCTCTGGGCAAGCAGAGATCCCCAAACCTGTTGTGCCTGTGAATAGGCTGCAGGGGGAAGGTGAAGACCAGCAACAGCTTTCAGGGCTGCCACCTTCCGTGTGGGACAAGGAGCCGGACGTTTGCCTTTTCGGGAACAAGCTCTGCCGAGGATGCGCACCGTGAGAGGTTGCGTCTCTGGGACAGCAGAGATCCCCAAACCTGTTGTACCTGTGAATAGGCTGCACGGGTAAGGTGAAGACCAGCAAGAGCTTTCAGGGCTGCCACCTTCCATGTGGGACAAGGAGCCGGACGTTTGCCTTTTCGGGAACAGGCTCTGCCGAGGGTGCGCACCGTGAGATGTTCCTTCTCTGGGCAAGCACAGATCCCCAAACCTGTTGTGCCTGTGAATAGGCTGCAGGGGGAAGGTGAAGACCAGCAAGAGCTTTCAGGGCTGCCACCTTCCGTGTGGGACAAGGAGCCGGACGTTTGCCTTTTCGGGAACAGGCTCTGCCGAGGATGCGCACCGTGAGATGTTCCTTCTCTGGGCAAGCACAGATCCCAAAACCTGTTGTGCCTGTGAATAGGCTGCAGGGGGAAGGTGAAGACCAGCACCAGCTTTCCGGGCTGCCACCTTCCGTGTGGGACAAGGAGCCGGACGTTTGCCTTTTCGGGAACAGGCTCTGCCGAGGATGCGCACCGTGAGAGATTGCATTTTGGGGCAAGCACAGATCCCCAAACCTGTTGTGCCTGTGAATAGGCTGCACGGGGAAGGTGAAGACCAGCAACAGCTTTCCGGGCTGCCACCTTCCGTGTGGGACAAGGAGCCGGACATTTGCCTTTTCGGGAACAGGCTCTGCCGAGGGTGCGCACCGTGAGATCTTCCTTCTCTGGGCAAGCACAGATCCCCAAACCTGTTGTGCCTGTGAATAGGCTGCAGTGGGAAGGTGAAGACCAGCAAGAGCTTTCCGGGCTGCCACCTTCCGTGTGGGACAAGGAGCCGGACGTTTGCCTTTTTGGGAACAGGCTCTGCCGAGGATGCGCACCGTGAGATGTTCCTTCTCTGGGCAAGCACAGATCCCAAAACCTGTTGTGCCTGTGAATAGGCTGCAGGGGGAAGGTGAAGACCAGCAAGAGCTTTCCGGGCTGCCACCTTCCGTGTGGGACAAGGAGCCGGACGTTTGCCTTTTCGGGAACAGGCTCTGCCGAGGATGCGCACCGTGAGATGTTCCTTCTCTGGGCAAGCACAGATCCCCAAACCTGTTGTGCCTGTGAATAGGCTGCAGGGGGAAGGTGAAGACCAGCAACAGCTTTCAGGGCTGCCACCTTCCGTGTGAGACAAGGAGCCGGATGTTTGCCTTCTTGGAAACAGGCTCTGCCGAGGATGCGCACCGTGAGATGTTCCTTCTCTGGGCAAGCAGAGATCCCCAAACCTGTTGTGCCTGTGAATAGGCTGCAGGGGGAAGGTGAAGACCAGCAAGAGCTTTCAGGGCTGCCACCTTCCGTGTGGGACAAGGAGCCGGACGTTTGCCTTTTCGGGAACAGGCTCTGCCGAGGATGCGCACCGTGAGATGTTCCTTCTCTGGGCAAGCAGAGATCCCCAAACCTGTTGTGCCTGTGAATAGGCTGCAGGGGGAAGGTGAAGACCAGCAACAGCTTTCCGGGCTGCCACCTTCCGTGTGGGACATGGAGCCGGACGTTTGCCTTTTCGGGAACAGGCTCTACCGAGGATGCGCACCGTGAGATGTTCCTTCTCTGGGCAAGCACAGATCCCCAAACCTGTTGTGCCTGTGAATAGGCTGCAGGGGGAAGGTGAAGACCAGCAAGAGCTTTCAGGGCTGCCACCTTCCGTGTGGGACAAGGAGCCGGACGTTTGCCTTTTCGGGAACAGGCTCTGCCGAGGGTGCGCACCGTGAGAGATTGCGTCTTTGGGAAAGTAGAGATTCCCAGTGCGATTGTGCCTGTGAATAGGCTGCAGGGGGAAGGTGAAGACCAGCAAGAGCTTTCCGGGCTGCCACCTTCCGTGTGGGACAAGGAGCCGGACGTTTGCCTTTTCGGGAACAGGCTCTGCCGAGGATGCGCACCGTGAGATGTTCCTTCTCTGGGCAAGCACAGATCCCCAAACCTGTTGTGCCTGTGAATAGGCTGCACGGGGAAGGTGAAGACCAGCAACAGCTTTCAGGGCTGCCACCTTCCGTGTGGGACAAGGAGCCGGACGTTTGCCTTTTCGGGAACAGGCTCTGCCGAGGATGCGCACCGGGAGACGTTCTTCTCTGGGCAAGCACAGATCCCCAAACCTGTTGTGCCTGTGAATAGGCTGCAGGGGGAAGGTGAAGACCAGCAAGAGCTTTCAGGGCTGCCACCTTCCATGTGGGACAAGGAGCCGGACGTTTGCCTTTTCGGGAACAGGCTCTGCCGAGGATGCGCACCGTGAGATGTTCCTTCTCTGGGCAAGCACAGATCCCCACACCTGTTGTGCCTGTGAATAGGCTGCAGGGGGAAGGTGAAGACCAGCAAGAGCTTTCCGGGCTGCCACCTTCCGTGTGGGACAAGGAGCCGGACGTTTGCCTTTTCGGGAACAGGCTCTGCCGAGGATGCGCACCGTGAGATGTTCCTTCTCTGGGCAAGCAGAGATCCCCAAACCTGTTGTGCCTGTGAATAGGCTGCAGGGGGAAGGTGAAGACCAGCACCAGCTTTCAGGGCTGCCACCTTCCGTGTGGGACAAGGAGCCGGACGTTTGCCTTTTCGGGAACAGGCTCTGCCGAGGGTGCGCACCGTGAGATGTTCCTTCTCTGGGCAAGCAGAGATCCCCAAACCTGTTGTGCCTGTGAATAGGCTGCACGGGGAAGGTGAAGACCAGCAAGAGCTTTCAGGGCTGCCACCTTCCGTGTGGGACAAGGAGCCGGACGTTTGCCTTTTCGGGAACAGGCTCTGCCGAGGGTGCGCACCGTGAGAGATTGCGTCTTTGGGAAAGCAGAGATTTCCAGTGCGGTTGTGCCTGTGAATAGGCTGCAGGGGGAAGGTGAAGACCAGCAACAGCTTTCAGGGCTGCCACCTTCCATGTGGGACAAGGAGCCGGACGTTTGCCTTTTCGGGAACAGGCTCTGCCGAGGATGCGCACCGTGAGAGATTGCGTCTTTGGGAAAGTAGAGATTCCCAGTGCGATTGTGCCTGTGAATAGGCTGCAGGGGGAAGGTGAAGACCAGCAAGAGCTTTCAGGGCTGCCACCTTCCGTGTGGGACAAGGAGCCGGACGTTTGCCTTTTCGGGAACAGGCTCTGCCGAGGATGCGCACCGTGAGAGATTGCGTCTCTGGGCAAGCACAGATCCCAAAACCTGTTGTGCCTGTGAATAGGCTGCAGGGGGAAGGTGAAGACCAGCAAGAGCTTTCAGGGCTGCCACCTTCCGTGTGGGACAAGGAGCCGGACGTTTGCCTTTTCGGGAACAGGCTCTGCCGAGGATGCGCACCGTGAGGGATTGCGTCTTTGGGAAAGCAGAGATTCCCAGTGCGGTTGTGCCTGTGAATAGGCTGCAGGGGGAAGGTGAAGACCAGCAACAGCTTTCCGGGCTGCCACCTTCCGTGTGGGACAAGGAGCCGGACCTTTGCCTTTTCGGGAACAGGCTCTGCCGAGGATGCGCACCGTGAGATGTTCCTTCTCTGGGAAGCACAGATCCCCAAACCTGTTGTGCCTGTGAATAGGCTGCACGGGGAAGGTGAAGACCAGCACCAGCTTTCAGGGCTGCCACCTTCCGTGTGGGACAAGGAGCCGGACGTTTGCCTTTTCGGGAACAGGCTCTGCCGAGGATGCGCACCGTGAGAAGTTCCTTCTCTGGGCAAGCACAGATCCCAAAACCTGTTGTGCCTGTGAATAGGCTGCAGGGGGAAGGTGAAGACCAGCAAGAGCTTTCCGGGCTGCCACCTTCCGTGTGGGACAAGGAGCCGGACGTTTGCCTTTTCGGGAACAGGCTCTGCCGAGGATGCGCACCGTGAGATGTTCCCTCTCTGGGCAAGCACAGATCCCAAAACCTGTTGTGCCTGTGAATAGGCTGCAGGGGGAAGGTGAAGACCAGCAACAGCTTTCAGGGCTGCCACCTTCCGTGTGGGACAAGGAGCCGGACGTTTGCCTTTTCGGGAACAGGCTCTGCCGAGGATGCGCACCGTGAGATGTTCCTTCTCTGGGCAAGCACAGATCCCCAAACCTGTTGTGCCTGTGAATAGGCTGCAGGGGGAAGGTGAAGACTAGCAACAGCTTTCCGGGCTGCCACCTTCCATGTGGGACAAGGAGCCGGACGTTTGCCTTTTCGGGAACAGGCTCTGCCGAGGGTGCGCACCGTGAGAGATTGCGGCTTTGGGAAAGTAGAGATTCCCAGTGCGATTGTGCCTGTGAATAGGCTGCAGGGGGAAGGTGAAGACCAGCAAGAGCTTTACGGGCTGCCACCTTCCGTGTGGGACAAGGAGCCGGACGTTTGCCTTTTCGGGAACAGGCTCTGCCGAGGATGCGCACCGTGAGATGTTCCTTCTCTGGGCAAGCACAGATCCCCAAACCTGTTGTGCCTGTGAATAGGCTGCAGGGGGAAGGTGAAGACCAGCAAGAGCTTTCAGGGCTGCCACTTTCCGTGTGGGAGAAGGAGCCGGACGTTTGCCTTTTCGGGAACAGGCTCTGCCGAGGATGCGCACCGTGAGATGTTCCTTCTCTGGGCAAGCACAGATCCCCAAACCTGTTGTGCCTGTGAATAGGCTGCAGGGGGAAGGTGAAGACCAGCAAGAGCTTTCAGGGCTGCCACCTTCCGTGTGGGACAAGGAGCCGGACGTTTGCCTTTTCGGGAACAGGCTCTGCCGAGGATGCGCACCGTGAGATGTTTCTTCTCTGGGCAAGCACAGATCCCCAAACCTGTTGTGCCTGTGAATAGGCTGCAGGGGGAAGGTGAAGACCAGCAAGAGCTTTCCGGGCTGCCACCTTCCGTGTGGGACAAGGAGCCGGACGTTTGCCTTTTCGGGAACAGGCTCTGCCGAGGATGCGCACCGTGAGATGTTCCTTCTCTGGGCAAGCACAGATCCCCAAACCTGTTGTGCCTGTGAGTAGGCTGCACGGGGAAGGTGAAGACCAGCAACAGCTTTCAGGGCTGCCACCTTCCGTGTGGGACAAGGAGCCGGACGTTTGCCTTTTCGGGAACAGGCTCTGCCGAGGATGCGCACCGTGAGATGTTCCTTCTCTGGGCAAGCACACATCCCCAAACCTGTTGTGCCTGTGAATAGGCTGCAGGGGGAAGGTGAAGACCAGCAAGAGCTTTCAGGGCTGCCACCTTCCGTGTGGGACAAGGAGCCGGACGTTTGCCTTTTCGGGAACAGGCTCTGCCGAGGATGCGCACCGTGAGATGTTCCTTCTCTGGGAAGCACAGATCCCAAAACCTGTTGTGCCTGTGAATAGGCTGCACGGGGAAGGTGAAGACCAGCAAGAGCTTTCAGGGCTGCCACCTTCCGTGTGGGACAAGGAGCCGGACGTTTGCCTTTTCGGGAACAGGCTCTGCCGAGGATGCGCACCGTGAGATGTTCCCTCTCTGGGCAAGCACAGATCCCAAAACCTGTTGTGCCTGTGAATAGGCTGCAGGGGGAAGGTGAAGACCAGCAACAGCTTTCAGGGCTGCCACCTTCCATGTGGGACAAGGAGCCGGACGTTTGCCTTTTCGGGAACAGGCTCTGCCGAGGATGCGCAGCGTGAGATGTTCCTTCTCTGGGCAAGCACAGATCCCCAAACCTGTTGTGCCTGTGAATAGGCTGCAGGGGGAAGGTGAAGACCAGCAACAGCTTTCCGGGCTGCCACCTTCCATGTGGGACAAGGAGCCGGACGTTTGCCTTTTCGGGAACAGGCTCTGCCGAGGGTGCGCACCGTGAGAGATTGCGGCTTTGGGAAAGTAGAGATTCCCAGTGCGATTGTGCCTGTGAATAGGCTGCAGGGGGAAGGTGAAGACCAGCAAGAGCTTTACAGGCTGCCACCGTCCGTGTGGGACAAGGAGCCGGACGTTTGCCTTTTCGGGAACAGGCTCTGCCGAGGATGCGCACCGTGAGATGTTCCTTCTCTGGGCAAGCACAGATCCCCAAACCTGTTGTGCCTGTGAATAGGCTGCAGGGGGAAGGTGAAGACCAGCACCAGCTTTCCGGGCTGCCACCTTCCGTGTGGGACAAGGAGCCGGACGTTTGCCTTTTCGGGAACAGGCTCTGCCGAGGATGCGCACCGTGAGGGATTGAGTCTTTGGGAAAGCAGAGATTCCCAGTGCGGTTGTGCCTGTGAATAGGCTGCAGGGGGAAGGTGAAGACCAGCAACAGCTTTCCGGGCTGCCACCTTCCGTGTGGGACAAGGAGCCGGACGTTTGCCTTTTCGGGAACAGGCTCTGCCGAGGATGCGCACCGTGAGATGTTCCTTCTCTGGGCAAGCACAGATCCCCAAACCTGTTGTGCCTGTGAATAGGCTGCACGGGGAAGGTGAAGACCAGCACCAGCTTTCAGGGCTGCCACCTTCCGTGTGGGACAAGGAGCCGGACATTTGCCTTTTCGGGAACAGGCTCTGCCGAGGATGCGCACCGTGAGATGTTCCTTCTCTGGGCAAGCACAGATCCCCAAACCTGTTGTGCCTGTGAATAGGCTGCAGGGGGAAGGTGAAGACCAGCACCAGCTTTCCGGGCTGCCACCTTCCGTGTGGGACAAGGAGCCGGACTTTTGCCTTTTCGGGAACAGGCTCTGCCGAGGATGCGCACCGTGAGATGTTCCTTCTCTGGGCAAGCACAGATCCCCAAACCTGTTGTGCCTGTGAATAGGCTGCAGGGGGAAGGTGAAGACCAGCAACAGCTTTCAGGGCTGCCACCTTCCGTGTGGGCAAGGAGCCGGACGTTTGCCTGTTCGGGAACAGGCTCTGCCGAGGATGCGCACCGTGAGATGTTCCTTCTCTGGGCAAGCACAGATCCCAAAACCTGTTGTGCCTGTGAATAGGCTGCAGGGGGAAGGTGAAGACCAGCAACAGCTTTCCGGGCTGCCACCTTCCGTGTGGGACAAGGAGCCGGACGTTTGCCTTTTCGGGAACAGGCTCTGCCGAGGATGCGCACCGTGAGATGTTCCTTCTCTGGGCAAGCAGAGATCCCCAAACCTGTTGTGCCTGTGAATAGGCTGCAGGGGGAAGGTGAAGACCAGCAAGAGCTTTCAGGGCTGCCACCTTCCGTGTGGGACAAGGAGCCGGACGTTTGCCTTTTCGGGAACAGGCTCTGCCGAGGATGCGCACCGTGAGATGTTCCTTCTCTGGGCAAGCACAGATCCCCACACCTGTTGTGCCTGTGAATAGGCTGCAGGGGGAAGGTGAAGACCAGCAACAGCTTTCAGGGCTGCCACCTTCCGTGTGGGACAAGGAGCCGGACGTTTGCCTTTTCGGGAACAGGCTCTGCCGAGGATGCGCACCGTGAGATGTTCCTTCTCTGGGCAAGCACAGATCCCCAAACCTGTTGTGCCTGTGAATAGGCTGCAGGGGGAAGGTGAAGACCAGCAACAGCTTTCAGGGCTGCCACCTTCCGTGTGGGACAAGGAGCCGGACGTTTGCCTTTTCGGGAACAGGCTCTGCCGAGGATGCGCACCGTGAGATGTTCCTTCTCTGGGCAAGCACAGATCCCCAAACCTGTTGTGCCTGTGAATAGGCTGCAGGGGGAAGGTGAAGACCAGCAACAGCTTTCAGGGCTGCCACCTTCCGTGTGGGACAAGGAGCCGGACGTTTGCCTGTTCGGGAACAGGCTCTGCCGAGGATGCGCACCGTGAGATGTTCCTTCTCTGGGCAAGCACAGATCCCCAAACCTGTTGTGCCTGTGAATAGGCTGCAGGGGGAAGGTGAAGACCAGCAAGAGCTTTCCGGGCTGCCACCTTCCGTGTGGGACAAGGAGCCGGACGTTTGCCTTTTCGGGAACAGGCTCTGCCGAGGGTGCGCACCGTGAGAGATTGCATCTTTGGGAAAGCAGAGATTTCCAGTGCGGTTGTGCCTGTGAATAGGCTGCAGGGGGAAGGTGAAGACCAGCAAGAGCTTTCAGGGCTGCCACCTTCCGTGTGGGACAAGGAGCCGGACGTTTGCCTTTTCGGGAACAGGCTCTGCTGAGGATGCGCACCGTGAGATGTTCCTTCTCTGGGCAAGCACAGATCCCCAAACCTGTTGTGCCTGTGAGTAGGCTGCACGGGGAAGGTGAAGACCAGCAACAGCTTTCCGGGCTGCCACCTTCCGTGTGGGACAAGGAGCCGGACGTTTGCCTTTTCGGGAACAGGCTCTGCCGAGGATGCGCACCGTGAGATGTTCCTTCTCTGGGCAAGCACACATCCCCAAACCTGTTGTGCCTGTGAATAGGCTGCAGGGGGAAGGTGAAGACCAGCAAGAGCTTTCAGGGCTGCCACCTTCCGTGTGGGACAAGGAGCCGGACGTTTGCCTTTTCGGGAACAGGCTCTGCCGAGGATGCGCACCGTGAGATGTTCCTTCTCTGGGAAGCACAGATCCCAAAACCTGTTGTGCCTGTGAATAGGCTGCACGGGGAAGGTGAAGACCAGCAAGAGCTTTCAGGGCTGCCACCTTCCGTGTGGGACAAGGAGCCGGACGTTTGCCTTTTCGGGAACAGGCTCTGCCGAGGATGCGCACCGTGAGATGTTCCCTCTCTGGGCAAGCACAGATCCCAAAACCTGTTGTGCCTGTGAATAGGCTGCAGGGGGAAGGTGAAGACCAGCAACAGCTTTCAGGGCTGCCACCTTCCGTGTGGGACAAGGAGCCGGACGTTTGCCTTTTCGGGAACAGGCTCTGCCGAGGATGCGCAGCGTGAGATGTTCCTTCTCTGGGCAAGCACAGATCCCAAAACGTGTTGTGCCTGTGAATAGGCTGCAGGGGGAAGGTGAAGACCAGCAACAGCTTTCCGGGCTGCCACCTTCCATGTGGGACAAGGAGCCGGACGTTTGCCTTTTCGGGAACAGGCTCTGCCGAGGATGCGCACCGTGAGAGATTGCGTCTTTGGGAAAGTAGAGATTCCCAGTGCGATTGTGCCTGTGAATAGGCTGCAGGGGGAAGGTGAAGACCAGCAAGAGCTTTACGGGCTGCCACCTTCCGTGTGGGACAAGGAGCCGGACGTTTGCCTTTTCGGGAACAGGCTCTACCGAGGATGCGCACCGTGAGATGTTCCTTCTCTGGGCAAGCACAGATCCCCAAACCTGTTGTGCCTGTGAATAGGCTGCAGGGGGAAGGTGAAGACCAGCAACAGCTTTCCGGGCTGCCACCTTCCGTGTGGGACAAGGAGCCGGACGTTTGCCTTTTCGGGAACAGGCTCTGCCGAGGATGCGCACTGTGAGGGATTGAGTCTTTGGGAAAGCAGAGATTCCCAGTGCGGTTGTGCCTGTGAATAGGCTGCAGGGGGAAGGTGAAGACCAGCAAGAGCTTTCCGGGCTGCCACCTTCCGTGTGGGACAAGGAGCCGGACGTTTGCCTTTTCGGGAACAGGCTCTGCCGAGGATGCGCACCGTGAGATGTTCCTTCTCTGGGCAAGCACAGATCCCAAAACCTGTTGTGCCTGTGAATAGGCTGCAGGGGGAAGGTGAAGACCAGCAAGAGCTTTCCGGGCTGCCCCCTTCCGTGTGGGACAAGGAGCCGGACGTTTGCCTTTTCGGGAACAGGCTCTGCCGAGGATGCGCACCGTGAGATGTTCCTTCTCTGGGCAAGCACAGATCCCCAAACCTGTTGTGCCTGTGAATAGGCTGCAGGGGGATGGTGAAGACCAGCAAGAGCTTTCAGGGCTGCCACCTTCCGTGTGGGACAAGGAGCCGGACGTTTGCCTTTTCGGGAACAGGCTCTGCCGAGGATGCGCACCGTGAGATGTTCCTTCTCTGGGCAAGCAGAGATCCCCAAACCTGTTGTGCCTGTGAATAGGCTGCAGGGGGAAGGTGAAGACCAGCACCAGCTTTCAGGGCTGCCACCTTCCGTGTGGGACAAGGAGCCGGACGTTTGCCTTTTCGGGAACAGGCTCTGCCGAGGATGCGCACCGTGAGATGTTCCTTCTCTGGGCAAGCACAGATCCCCACACCTGTTGTGCCTGTGAATAGGCTGCACGGGGAAGGTGAAGACCAGCAAGAGCTTTCAGGGCTGCCACCTTCCGTGTGGGACAAGGAGCCGGACGTTTGCCTTTTCGGGAACAGGCTCTGCCGAGGATGCGCACCGTGAGATGTTCCTTCTCTGGGCAAGCACAGATCCCCAAACCTTTTGTGCCTGTGAATAGGCTGCAGGGGGAAGGTGAAGACGAGCAACAGCTTTCAGGGCTGCCACCTTCCGTGTGGGACAAGGAGCCGGACGTTTGCCTTTTCGGGAACAGGCTCTGCCGAGGGTGCGCACCGTGAGAGATTGCGTCTTTGGGAAAGCAGAGATTTCCAGTGTGGTTGTGGCTGTGAATAGGCTGCAGGGGGAAGGTGAAGACCAGCAAGAGCTTTCCGGGCTGCCACCTTCCGTGTGGGACAAGGAGCCGGACGTTTGCCTTTTCGGGAACAGGCTCTGCCGAGGATGCGCACCGTGAGATGTTCCTTCTCTGGGCAAGCACAGATCCCCACACCTGTTGTGCCTGTGAATAGGCTGCAGGGGGAAGGTGAAGACCAGCAACAGCTTTCCGGGCTGCCACCTTCCGTGTGGGACAAGGAGCCGGACGTTTGCCTTTTCGGGAACAGGCTCTGCCGAGGATGCGCACCGTGAGATGTTCCTTCTCTGGACAAGCACAGATCCCCAAACCTGTTGTGCCTGTGAATAGGCTGCAGGAGGAAGGTGAAGACCAGCAACAGCTTTCAGGGCTGCCACCTTCCGTGTGGGACAAGGAGCCGGATGTTTGCCTTTTCGGGAACAGGCTCTGCCGAGGATGCGCACCGTGAGATGTTCCTTCTCTGGGCAAGCACAGATCCCAAAACCTGTTGTGCCTGTGACTAGGCTGCAGGGGGAAGGTGAAGACCAGCAACAGCTTTCAGGGCTGCCACCTTCCGTGTGGGACAAGGAGCCGGACGTTTGCCTGTTCGGGAACAGGCTCTGCCGAGGATGCGCACCGTGAGATGTTCCTTCTCTGGGCAAGCACAGATCCCCAAACCTGTTGTGCCTGTGAATAGGCTGCAGGGGGAAGGTGAAGACCAGCAACAGCTTTCCGGGCTGCCACCTTCCGTGTGGGACAAGGAGCCGGACGTTTGCCTTTTCGGGAACAGGCTCTGCCGAGGATGCGCACCATGAGATGTTCCTTCTCTGGGCAAGCACAGATCCCCAAACCTGTTGTGCCTGTGAATAGGCTGCAGGGGGAAGGTGAAGACCAGCAAGAGCTTTCAGGGCTGCCACCTTCCGTGTGGGACAAGGAGCCGGACGTTTGCCTTTTCGGGAACAGGCTCTGCCGAGGATGCGCACCGTGAGAGATTGCGTCTTTGGGAAAGCAGAGATTCCCAGTGCGGTTGTGCCTGTGAATAGGCTGCACGGGGAAGGTGAAGACCAGCAACAGCTGTCAGGGCTGCCACCTTCCGTGTGGGACAAGGAGCCGGACGTTTGCCTTTTCGGGAACAGGCTCTGCCGAGGATGCGCACCGTGAGAGATTGCGTCTTTGGGAAAGCAGAGATTCCCAGTGCGGTGGTGCCTGTGAATAGGCTGCAGGGGGAAGGTGAAGACCAGCAAGAGCTTTCAGGGCTGCCACCTTCCGTGTGGGACAAGGAGCCGGACGTTTGCCTGTTCGGGAACAGGCTCTGCCGAGGATGCGCACCGTGAGAGATTCCTTCTCTGGGAAAGCAGAGATCCCAAAACCTGTTGTGCCTGTGAATAGGCTGCAGGGGGAAGGTGAAGACCAGCAAGAGCTTTCAGGGCTGCCACCTTCCGTGTGGGACAAGGAGCCGGACGTTTGCCTTTTCGGGAACAGGCTCTGCCGAGGATGCGCACCGTGAGAGATTGCGTCTCTGGGAAAGCAGAGATCCCAAAACCTGTTGTGCCTGTGAATAGGCTGCAGGGGGAAGGTGAAGACCAGCAAGAGCTTTCAGGGCTGCCACCTTCCGTGTGGGACAAGGAGCCGGACATTTGCCTTTTCGGGAACAGGCTCTGCCGAGGATGCGCACCGTGAGAGATTGCGTCTTTGGGAAAGCTGAGATTCCCAGTGCGGTTGTGCCTGTGAATAGGCTGCATGGGGAAGGTGAAGACCAGCAAGAGCTTTCAGAGCTGCCACCTTCCGTGTGGGACAAGGAGCCGGACGTTTGCCTTCTTGGGAACAGGCTCTGCCGAGGATGCGCACCGTGAGATGTTCCTTCTCTGGGCAAGCACAGATCCCCAAACCTGTTGTGCCTGTGAATAGGCTGCAGGGGGAAGGTGAAGACCAGCAAGAGCTTTCAGGGCTGCCACCTTCCGTGTGGGACAAGGAGCCGGACGTTTGCCTTTTCGGGAACAGGCTCTGCCGAGGATGCGCACCGTGAGGGATTGCGTCTTTGGGAAAGCAGAGATTCCCAGTGCGGTTGTGCCTGTGAATAGGCTGCAGGGGGAAGGTGAAGACCAGCAAGAGCTTTCAGGGCTGCCACCTTCCGTGTGGGACAAGGAGCCGGACGTTTGCCTGTTCGGGAACAGGCTCTGCCGAGGATGCGCACCGTGAGATGTTCCTTCTCTGGGCAAGCACAGATCCCAAAACCTGTTGTGCCTGTGAATGGGCTGCAGGGGGAAGGTGAAGACCAGCCACAGCTTTCAGGGCTGCCACCTTCCGTGTGGGACAAGGAGCCGGACGTTTGCCTTTTCGGGAACAGGCTCTGCCGAGGATGCGCACCGTGAGAGATTGCGTCTTTGGGAAAGCTGAGATTCCCAGTGTGGTTGTGCCTGTGAATAGGCTGCATGGGGAAGGTGAAGACCAGCAAGAGCTTTCAGAGCTGCCACCTTCCGTGTGGGACAAGGAGCCGGACGTTTGCCTTTTCGGGAACAGGCTCTGCCGAGGATGCGCACCGTGAGAGATTGCGTCTCTGGGAAAGCAGAGATCCCAAAACCTGTTGTGCCTGTGAATAGGCTGCAGGGGGAAGGTGAAGACCAGCAACAGCTTTCAGGGCTGCCACCTTCCGTGTGGGACAAGGAGCCGGACGTTTGCCTTTTCGGGAACAGGCTCTGCCGAGGATGCGCACCGTGAGATGTTCCTTCTCTGGGCAAGCACAGATCCCCAAACCTGTTGTGCCTGTGAATAGGCTGCACGGGGAAGGTGAAGACCAGCAACAGCTTTCCGGGCTGCCACCTTCCGTGTGGGACAAGGAGCCGGACGTTTGCCTTTTCGGGAACAGGCTCTGCCGAGGATGCGCACCGTGAGAGATTGCGTCTCTGGGCAAGCAGAGATCCCAAAACCTGTTGTGCCTGTGAATAGGCTGCACGGGGAAGGTGAAGACCAGCAAGAGCTTTCAGAGCTGCCACCTTCCGTGTGGGACAAGGAGCCGGACGTTTGCCTTTTCGGGAACAGGCTCTGCCGAGGATGCGCACCGTGAGAGATTCCTTCTCTGGGCAAGCACAGATCCCAAAACCTGTTGTGCCTGTGAATAGGCTGCAGGGGGAAGGTGAAGACCAGCAAGAGCTTTCCGGGCTGCCACCTTCCGTGTGGGACAAGGAGCCGGACGTTTGCCTTTTCGGGAACAAGCTCTGCCGAGGATGCGCACCGTGAGAGGTTGCGTCTCTGGGACAGCAGAGATCCCCAAACCTGTTGTACCTGTGAATAGGCTGCACGGGTAAGGTGAAGACCAGCAAGAGCTTTCCGGGCTGCCACCTTCCGTGTGGGACAAGGAGCCGGACGTTTGCCTTTTCGGGAACAGGCTCTGCCGAGGGTGCGCACCGTGAGATGTTCCTTCTCTGGGCAAGCACAGATCCCCAAACCTGTTGTGCCTGTGAATAGGCTGCAGGGGGAAGGTGAAGACCAGCAAGAGCTTTCAGGGCTGCCACCTTCCGTGTGGGACAAGGAGCCGGACGTTTGCCTTTTCGGGAACAGGCTCTGCCGAGGATGCGCACCGTGAGATGTTCCTTCTCTGGGCAAGCACAGATCCCAAAACCTGTTGTGCCTGTGAATAGGCTGCAGGGGGAAGGTGAAGACCAGCAAGAGCTTTCAGGGCTGCCACCTTCCGTGTGGGACAAGGAGCCGGACGTTTGCCTTTTCGGGAACAGGCTCTGCCGAGGATGCGCACCGTGAGAGATTGCATTTTGGGGCAAGCACAGATCCCCACACCTGTTGTGCCTGTGAATAGGCTGCAGGGGGAAGGTGAAGACCAGCAACAGCTTTCCGGGCTGCCACCTTCCGTGTGGGACAAGGAGCCGGACGTTTGCCTTTTCGGGAACAGGCTCTGCCGAGGGTGCGCACCGTGAGATGTTCCTTCTCTGGGCAAGCACAGATCCCCAAACCTGTTGTGCCTGTGAATAGGCTGCAGTGGGAAGGTGAAGACCAGCAACAGCTTTCAGGGCTGCCACCTTCCGTGTGGGACAAGGAGCCGGACGTTTGCCTTTTTGGGAACAGGCTCTGCCGAGGATGCGCACCGTGAGATGTTCCTTCTCTGGGCAAGCACAGATCCCAAAACCTGTTGTGCCTGTGAATAGGCTGCAGGGGGAAGGTGAAGACCAGCAACAGCTTTCCGGGCTGCCACCTTCCGTGTGGGACAAGGAGCCGGACGTTTGCCTTTTCGGGAACAGGCTCTGCCGAGGATGCGCACCGTGAGGGATTGCGTCTTTGGGAAAGCAGAGATTCCCAGTGCGGTTGTGCCTGTGAATAGGCTGCAGGGGGAAGGTGAAGACCAGCAAGAGCTTTCCGGGCTGCCACCTTCCGTGTGGGACAAGGAGCCGGACGTTTGCCTTTTCGGGAACAGGCTCTGCCGAGGATGCGCACCGTGAGATGTTCCTTCTCTGGGCAAGCACAGATCCCAAAACCTGTTGTGCCTGTGAATAGGCTGCAGGGGGAAGGTGAAGACCAGCAAGAGCTTTCCGGGCTGCCACCTTCCGTGTGGGACAAGGAGCCGGACGTTTGCCTTTTCGGGAACAGGCTCTGCCGAGGATGCGCACCGTGAGATGTTCCTTCTCTGGGCAAGCACAGATCCCAAAACCTGTTGTGCCTGTGAATAGGCTGCAGGGGGAAGGTGAAGACCAGCAAGAGCTTTCCGGGCTGCCACCTTCCGTGTGGGACAAGGAGCCGGACGTTTGCCTTTTCGGGAACAGGCTCTGCCGAGGATGCGCACCGTGAGATGTTCCTTCTCTGGGCAAGCACAGATCCCCAAACCTGTTGTGCCTGTGAATAGGCTGCAGGGGGATGGTGAAGACCAGCAAGAGCTTTCAGGGCTGCCACCTTCCGTGTGGGACAAGGAGCCGGACGTTTGCCTTTTCGGGAACAGGCTCTGCCGAGGATGCGCACCGTGAGATGTTCCTTCTCTGGGCAAGCAGAGATCCCCAAACCTGTTGTGCCTGTGAATAGGCTGCAGGGGGAAGGTGAAGACCAGCACCAGCTTTCAGGGCTGCCACCTTCCGTGTGGGACAAGGAGCCGGACGTTTGCCTTTTCGGGAACAGGCTCCACTGGGGATGCACACCGTGAGAGATTGCGTCTCTGGGAAAGCAGAGATCCCAAAACCTGTTGTGCCTGTGAATAGGCTGCACGGGGAAGGTGAAGACCAGCAAGAGCTTTCAGGGCTGCCACCTTCCGTGTGGGACAAGGAGCCGGACGTTTGCCTTTTCGGGAACAGGCTCTGCCGAGGATGCGCACCGTGAGATGTTCCTTCTCTGGGCAAGCACAGATCCCCAAACCTGTTGTGCCTGTGAATAGGCTGCAGGGGGAAGGTGAAGACCAGCAACAGCTTTCAGGGCTGCCACCTTCCGTGTGGGACAAGGAGCCGGACGTTTGCCTTTTCGGGAACAGGCTCTGCCGAGGGTGCGCACCGTGAGAGATTGCGTCTTTGGGAAAGCAGAGATTTCCAGTGTGGTTGTGGCTGTGAATAGGCTGCAGGGGGAAGGTGAAGACCAGCAAGAGCTTTCCGGGCTGCCACCTTCCGTGTGGGACAAGGAGCCGGACGTTTGCCTTTTCGGGAACAGGCTCTGCCGAGGATGCGCACCGTGAGATGTTCCTTCTCTGGGCAAGCACAGATCCCCACACCTGTTGTGCCTGTGAATAGGCTGCAGGGGGAAGGTGAAGACCAGCAACAGCTTTCCGGGCTGCCACCTTCCGTGTGGGACAAGGAGCCGGACGTTTGCCTTTTCGGGAACAGGCTCTGCCGAGGATGCGCACCGTGAGATGTTCCTTCTCTGGGCAAGCACAGATCCCCAAACCTGTTGTGCCTGTGAATAGGCTGCAGGGGGAAGGTGAAGACCAGCAACAGCTTTCAGGGCTGCCACCTTCCGTGTGGGACAAGGAGCCGGACGTTTGCCTTTTCGGGAACAGGCTCTGCCGAGGATGCGCACCGTGAGATGTTCCTTCTCTGGGCAAGCACAGATCCCCAAACCTGTTGTGCCTGTGAATAGGCTGCAGGGGGAAGGTGAAGACCAGCAAGAGCTTTCAGGGCTGCCACCTTCCGTGTGGGACAAGGAGCCGGACGTTTGCCTGTTCGGGAACAGGCTCTGCCGAGGATGCGCACCGTGAGATGTTCCTTCTCTGGGCAAGCACAGATCCCCAAACCTGTTGTGCCTGTGAATAGGCTGCAGGGGCAAGGTGGAGACCAGCAACAGCTTTCAGGGCTGCCACCTTCCGTGTGGGACAAGGAGCCGGACGTTTGCCTTTTCGGGAACAGGCTCTGCCGAGGATGCGCACCGTGAGATGTTCCTTCTCTGGGCAAGCACAGATCCCCAAACCTGTTGTGCCTGTGAATAGGCTGCAGGGGGAAGGTGAAGACCAGCAAGAGCTTTCAGGGCTGCCACCTTCCGTGTGGGACAAGGAGCCGGACGTTTGCCTTTTCGGGAACAGGCTCTGCCGAGGATGCGCACCGTGAGAGATTGCGTCTTTGGGAAAGCAGAGATTCCCAGTGCGGTTGTGCCTGTGAATAGGCTGCACGGGGAAGGTGAAGACCAGCAACAGCTGTCAGGGCTGCCACCTTCCGTGTGGGACAAGGAGCCGGACGTTTGCCTTTTCGGGAACAGTCTCTGCCGAGGATGCGCACCGTGAGAGATTGCGTCTTTGGGAAAGCAGAGATTCCCAGTGCGGTGGTGCCTGTGAATAGGCTGCAGGGGGAAGGTGAAGACCAGCAAGAGCTTTCAGGGCTGCCACCTTCCGTGTGGGACAAGGAGCCGGACGTTTGCCTGTTCGGGAACAGGCTCTGCCGAGGATGCGCACCGTGAGAGATTCCTTCTCTGGGAAAGCAGAGATCCCAAAACCTGTTGTGCCTGTGAATAGGCTGCAGGGGGAAGGTGAAGACCAGCAAGAGCTTTCAGGGCTGCCACCTTCCGTGTGGGACAAGGAGCCGGACGTTTGCCTTTTCGGGAACAGGCTCTGCCGAGGATGCGCACCGTGAGAGATTGCGTCTTTGGGAAAGCTGAGATTCCCAGTGCGGTTGTGCCTGTGAATAGGCTGCATGGGGAAGGTGAAGACCAGCAAGAGCTTTCCGGGCTGCCACCTTCCGTGTGGGACAAGGAGCCGGACGTTTGCCTTTTCGGGAACAGGCTCTGCCGAGGATGCGCACCGTGAGAGATTGCGTCTCTGGGAAAGCAGAGATCCCAAAACCTGTTGTGCCTGTGAATAGGCTGCAGGGGGAAGGTGAAGACCAGCAACAGCTTTCAGGGCTGCCACCTTCCGTGTGGGACAAGGAGCCGGACATTTGCCTTTTCGGGAACAGGCTCTGCCGAGGATGCGCACCGTGAGAGATTGCGTCTTTGGGAAAGCTGAGATTCCCAGTGCGGTTGTGCCTGTGAATAGGCTGCATGGGGAAGGTGAAGACCAGCAACAGCTTTCAGGGCTGCCACCTTCCGTGTGGGACAAGGAGCCGGACGTTTGCCTTTTCGGGAACAGGCTCTGCCGAGGATGCGCACCGTGAGATGTTCCTTCTCTGGGCAAGCACAGATCCCCAAACCTGTTGTGCCTGTGAATAGGCTGCAGGGGGAAGGTGAAGACCAGCAAGAGCTTTCAGGGCTGCCACCTTCCGTGTGGGACAAGGAGCCGGACGTTTGCCTTTTCGGGAACAGGCTCTGCCGAGGATGCGCACCGTGAGGGATTGCGTCTTTGGGAAAGCAGAGATTCCCAGTGCGGTTGTGCCTGTGAATAGGCTGCAGGGGGAAGGTGAAGACCAGCAAGAGCTTTCAGGGCTGCCACCTTCCGTGTGGGACAAGGAGCCGGACGTTTGCCTGTTCGGGAACAGGCTCTGCCGAGGATGCGCACCGTGAGATGTTCCTTCTCTGGGCAAGCACAGATCCCAAAACCTGTTGTGCCTGTGAATGGGCTGCAGGGGGAAGGTGAAGACCAGCAACAGCTTTCAGGGCTGCCACCTTCCGTGTGGGACAAGGAGCCGGACGTTTGCCTTTTCGGGAACAGGCTCTGCCGAGGATGCGCACCGTGAGAGATTGCGTCTTTGGGAAAGCTGAGATTCCCAGTGCGGTTGTGCCTGTGAATAGGCTGCATGGGGAAGGTGAAGACCAGCAAGAGCTTTCAGAGCTGCCACCTTCCGTGTGGGACAAGGAGCCGGACGTTTGCCTTTTCGGGAACAGGCTCTGCCGAGGATGCGCACCGTGAGAGATTGCGTCTCTGGGAAAGCAGAGATCCCAAAACCTGTTGTGCCTGTGAATAGGCTGCAGGGGGAAGGTGAAGACCAGCAACAGCTTTCAGGGCTGCCACCTTCCGTGTGGGACAAGGAGCCGGACGTTTGCCTTTTCGGGAACAGGCTCTGCCGTGGATGCGCACCGTGAGATGTTCCTTCTCTGGGCAAGCACAGATCCCCAAACCTGTTGTGCCTGTGAATAGGCTGCACGGGGAAGGTGAAGACCAGCAACAGCTTTCAGGGCTGCCACCTTCCGTGTGGGACAAGGAGCCGGACGTTTGCCTTTTCGGGAACAGGCTCTGCCGAGGATGCGCACCGTGAGAGATTGCGTCTCTGGGCAAGCAGAGATCCCAAAACCTGTTGTGCCTGTGAATAGGCTGCAGGGGGAAGGTGAAGACCAGCAAGAGCTTTCAGAGCTGCCACCTTCCGTGTGGGACAAGGAGCCGGACGTTTGCCTTTTCGGGAACAGGCTCTGCCGAGGATGTGCACCGTGAGATGTTCCTTATCTGGGCAAGCACAGATCCCAAAACCTGTTGTGCCTGTGAATAGGCTGCAGGGGGAAGGTGAAGACCAGCAAGAGCTTTCCGGGCTGCCACCTTCCGTGTGGGACAAGGAGCCGGACGTTTGCCTTTTCGGGAACAGGCTCTGCCGAGGATGCGCACCGTGAGATGTTCCTTCTCTGGGCAAGCACAGATCCCCAAACCTGTTGTGCCTGTGAATAGGCTGCAGGGGGAAGGTGAAGACCAGCAACAGCTTTCCGGGCTGCCACCTTCCGTGTGGGACAAGGAGCCGGACGTTTGCCTTTTCGGGAACAGGCTCTGCCGAGGATGCGCACCGTGAGATGTTCCTTCTCTGGGCAAGCACAGATCCCCAAACCTGTTGTGCCTGTGAATAGGCTGCAGGGGGAAGGTGAAGACCAGCAACAGCTTTCAGGGCTGCCACCTTCCGTGTGGGACAAGGAGCCGGACGTTTGCCTTTTCGGGAACAGGCTCTGCCGAGGATGCGCACCGTGAGATGTTCCTTCTCTGGGCAAGCAGAGATCCCAAAACCTGTTGTGCCTGTGAATAGGCTGCAGGGGGAAGGTGAAGACCAGCAAGAGCTTTCAGGGCTGCCACCTTCCGTGTGGGACAAGGAGCCGGACGTTTGCCTGTTCGGGAACAGGCTCTGCCGAGGATGCGCACCGTGAGATGTTCCTTCTCTGGGCAAGCACAGATCCCCAAACCTGTTGTGCCTGTGAATAGGCTGCAGGGGGAAGGTGAAGACCAGCAACAGCTTTCCGGGCGGCCACCTTCCGTGTGGGACAAGGAGCCGGACGTTTGCCTTTTCGGGAACAGGCTCTGCCGAGGATGCGCACCGTGAGATGTTCCTTCTCTGGGCAAGCACAGATCCCCAAACCTGTTGTGCCTGTGAATAGGCTGCAGGGGGAAGGTGAAGACCAGCAAGAGCTTTCCGGGCTGCCACCTTCCGTGTGGGACAAGGAGCCGGACGTTTGCCTTTTCGGGAACAGGCTCTGCCGAGGATGCGCACCGTGAGAGATTGCGTCTTTGGGAAAGCAGAGATTCCCAGTGCGGTTGTGCCTGTGAATAGGCTGCACGGGGAAGGTGAAGACCAGCAAGAGCTTTCCGGGCTGCCACCTTCCGTGTGGGACAAGGAGCCGGACGTTTGCCTTTTCGGGAACAGGCTCTGCCGAGGATGCGCACCGTGAGAGATTGCGTCTTTGGGAAAGCAGAGATTCCCAGTGCGGTGGTGCCTGTGAATAGGCTGCAGGGGGAAGGTGAAGACCAGCAAGAGCTTTCAGGGCTGCCACCTTCCGTGTGGGACAAGGAGCCGGACGTTTGCCTGTTCGGGAACAGGCTCTGCCGAGGATGCGCACCGTGAGAGATTGCGTCTTTGGGAAAGCAGAGATTCCCAGTGCGGTGGTGCCTGTGAATAGGCTGCAGGGGGAAGGTGAAGACCAGCAAGAGCTTTCAGGGCTGCCACCTTCCGTGTGGGACAAGGAGCCGGACGTTTGCCTGTTCGGGAACAGGCTCTGCCGAGGATGCGCACCGTGAGAGATTCCTTCTCTGGGAAAGCAGAGATCCCAAAACCTGTTGTGCCTGTGAATAGGCTGCAGGGGGAAGGTGAAGACCAGCAAGAGCTTTCAGGGCTGCCACCTTCCGTGTGGGACAAGGAGCCGGACGTTTGCCTTTTCGGGAACAGGCTCTGCCGAGGATGCGCACCGTGAGAGATTGCGTCTTTGGGAAAGCTGAGATTCCCAGTGCGGTTGTGCCTGTGAATAGGCTGCATGGGGAAGGTGAAGACCAGCAAGAGCTTTCCGGGCTGCCACCTTCCGTGTGGGACAAGGAGCCGGACGTTTGCCTTTTCGGGAACAGGCTCTGCCGAGGATGCGCACCGTGAGAGATTGCGTCTCTGGGAAAGCAGAGATCCCAAAACCTGTTGTGCCTGTGAATAGGCTGCAGGGGGAAGGTGAAGACCAGCAACAGCTTTCAGGGCTGCCACCTTCCGTGTGGGACAAGGAGCCGGACATTTGCCTTTTCGGGAACAGGCTCTGCCGAGGATGCGCACCGTGAGAGATTGCGTCTTTGGGAAAGCTGAGATTCCCAGTGCGGTTGTGCCTGTGAATAGGCTGCATGGGGAAGGTGAAGACCAGCAACAGCTTTCAGGGCTGCCACCTTCCGTGTGGGACAAGGAGCCGGACGTTTGCCTTTTCGGGAACAGGCTCTGCCGAGGATGCGCACCGTGAGATGTTCCTTCTCTGGGCAAGCACAGATCCCCAAACCTGTTGTGCCTGTGAATAGGCTGCAGGGGGAAGGTGAAGACCAGCAAGAGCTTTCAGGGCTGCCACCTTCCGTGTGGGACAAGGAGCCGGACGTTTGCCTTTTCGGGAACAGGCTCTGCCGAGGATGCGCACCGTGAGGGATTGCGTCTTTGGGAAAGCAGAGATTCCCAGTGCGGTTGTGCCTGTGAATAGGCTGCAGGGGGAAGGTGAAGACCAGCAAGAGCTTTCAGGGCTGCCACCTTCCGTGTGGGACAAGGAGCCGGACGTTTGCCTGTTCGGGAACAGGCTCTGCCGAGGATGCGCACCGTGAGATGTTCCTTCTCTGGGCAAGCACAGATCCCAAAACCTGTTGTGCCTGTGAATGGGCTGCAGGGGGAAGGTGAAGACCAGCAACAGCTTTCAGGGCTGCCACCTTCCGTGTGGGACAAGGAGCCGGACGTTTGCCTTTTCGGGAACAGGCTCTGCCGAGGATGCGCACCGTGAGAGATTGCGTCTTTGGGAAAGCTGAGATTCCCAGTGCGGTTGTGCCTGTGAATAGGCTGCATGGGGAAGGTGAAGACCAGCAAGAGCTTTCAGAGCTGCCACCTTCCGTGTGGGACAAGGAGCCGGACGTTTGCCTTTTCGGGAACAGGCTCTGCCGAGGATGCGCACCGTGAGAGATTGCGTCTCTGGGAAAGCAGAGATCCCAAAACCTGTTGTGCCTGTGAATAGGCTGCAGGGGGAAGGTGAAGACCAGCAACAGCTTTCAGGGCTGCCACCTTCCGTGTGGGACAAGGAGCCGGACGTTTGCCTTTTCGGGAACAGGCTCTGCCGTGGATGCGCACCGTGAGATGTTCCTTCTCTGGGCAAGCACAGATCCCCAAACCTGTTGTGCCTGTGAATAGGCTGCACGGGGAAGGTGAAGACCAGCAACAGCTTTCAGGGCTGCCACCTTCCGTGTGGGACAAGGAGCCGGACGTTTGCCTTTTCGGGAACAGGCTCTGCCGAGGATGCGCACCGTGAGAGATTGCGTCTCTGGGCAAGCAGAGATCCCAAAACCTGTTGTGCCTGTGAATAGGCTGCACGGGGAAGGTGAAGACCAGCAAGAGCTTTCAGGGCTGCCACCTTCCGTGTGGGACAAGGAGCCGGACGTTTGCCTGTTCGGGAACAGGCTCTGCCGAGGATGCGCACCGTGAGATGTTCCTTCTCTGGGCAAGCACAGATCCCCAAACCTGTTGTGCCTGTGAATAGGCTGCAGGGGGAAGGTGAAGACCAGCAACAGCTTTCAGGGCTGCCACCTTCCGTGTGGGACAAGGAGCCGGACGTTTGCCTTTTCGGGAACAGGCTCTGCCGAGGGTGCGCACCGTGAGAGATTGCGTCTTTGGGAAAGCAGAGATTTCCAGTGTGGTTGTGGCTGTGAATAGGCTGCAGGGGGAAGCTGAAGACCAGCAAGAGCTTTCCGGGCTGCCACCTTCCGTGTGGGACAAGGAGCCGGACGTTTGCCTTTTCGGGAACAGGCTCTGCCGAGGATGCGCACCGTGAGATGTTCCTTCTCTGGGCAAGCACAGATCCCCAAACCTGTTGTGCCTGTGAATAGGCTGCAGGGGGAAGGTGAAGACCAGCAACAGCTTTCCGGGCTGCCACCTTCCGTGTGGGACAAGGAGCCGGACGTTTGCCTTTTCGGGAACAGGCTCTGCCGAGGATGCGCACCGTGAGATGTTCCTTCTCTGGGCAAGCACAGATCCCCAAACCTGTTGTGCCTGTGAATAGGCTGCAGGGGGAAGGTGAAGACCAGCAACAGCTTTCAGGGCTGCCACCTTCCGTGTGGGACAAGGAGCCGGACGTTTGCCTTTTCGGGAACAGGCTCTGCCGAGGATGCGCACCGTGAGATGTTCCTTCTCTGGGCAAGCAGAGATCCCAAAACCTGTTGTGCCTGTGAATAGGCTGCAGGGGGAAGGTGAAGACCAGCAAGAGCTTTCAGGGCTGCCACCTTCCGTGTGGGACAAGGAGCCGGACGTTTGCCTGTTCGGGAACAGGCTCTGCCGAGGATGCGCACCGTGAGATGTTCCTTCTCTGGGCAAGCACAGATCCCCAAACCTGTTGTGCCTGTGAATAGGCTGCAGGGGGAAGGTGAAGACCAGCAACAGCTTTCCGGGCTGCCACCTTCCGTGTGGGACAAGGAGCCGGACGTTTGCCTTTTCGGGAACAGGCTCTGCCGAGGATGCGCACCGTGAGATGTTCCTTCTCTGGGCAAGCACAGATCCCCAAACCTGTTGTGCCTGTGAATAGGCTGCAGGGGGAAGGTGAAGACCAGCAAGAGCTTTCAGGGCTGCCACCTTCCGTGTGGGACAAGGAGCCGGACGTTTGCCTTTTCGGGAACAGGCTCTGCCGAGGATGCGCACCGTGAGAGATTGCGTCTTTGGGAAAGCAGAGATTCCCAGTGCGGTTGTGCCTGTGAATAGGCTGCACGGGGAAGGTGAAGACCAGCAAGAGCTTTCCGGGCTGCCACCTTCCGTGTGGGACAAGGAGCCGGACGTTTGCCTTTTCGGGAACAGGCTCTGCCGAGGATGCGCACCGTGAGAGATTGCGTCTTTGGGAAAGCAGAGATTCCCAGTGCGGTGGTGCCTGTGAATAGGCTGCAGGGGGAAGGTGAAGACCAGCAAGAGCTTTCAGGGCTGCCACCTTCCGTGAGGGACAAGGAGCCGGACGTTTGCCTGTTCGGGAACAGGCTCTGCCGAGGATGCGCACCGTGAGAGATTCCTTCTCTGGGAAAGCAGAGATCCCCAAACCTGTTGTGCCTGTGAATAGGCTGCAGGGGGAAGGTGAAGACCAGCAAGAGCTTTCAGGGCTGCCACCTTCCGTGTGGGACAAGGAGCCGGACGTTTGCCTTTTCGGGAACAGGCTCTGCCGAGGATGCGCACCGTGAGAGATTGCGTCTTTGGGAAAGCTGAGATTCCCAGTGCGGTTGTGCCTGTGAATAGGCTGCATGGGGAAGGTGAAGACCAGCAAGAGCTTTCAGAGCTGCCACCTTCCGTGTGGGACAAGGAGCCGGACGTTTGCCTTTTCGGGAACAGGCTCTGCCGAGGATGCGCACCGTGAGAGATTGCGTCTCTGGGAAAGCAGAGATCCCAAAACCTGTTGTGCCTGTGAATAGGCTGCAGGGGGAAGGTGAAGACCAGCAACAGCTTTCAGGGCTGCCACCTTCCGTGTGGGACAAGGAGCCGGACATTTGCCTTTTCGGGAACAGGCTCTGCCGAGGATGCGCACCGTGAGAGATTGCGTCTTTGGGAAAGCTGAGATTCCCAGTGCGGTTGTGCCTGTGAATAGGCTGCATGGGGAAGGTGAAGACCAGCAACAGCTTTCAGGGCTGCCACCTTCCGTGTGGGACAAGGAGCCGGACGTTTGCCTTTTCGGGAACAGGCTCTGCCGAGGATGCGCACCGTGAGATGTTCCTTCTCTGGGCAAGCACAGATCCCCAAACCTGTTGTGCCTGTGAATAGGCTGCAGGGGGAAGGTGAAGACCAGCAAGAGCTTTCAGGGCTGCCACCTTCCGTGTGGGACAAGGAGCCGGACGTTTGCCTTTTCGGGAACAGGCTCTGCCGAGGATGCGCACCGTGAGGGATTGCGTCTTTGGGAAAGCAGAGATTCCCAGTGCGGTTGTGCCTGTGAATAGGCTGCAGGGGGAAGGTGAAGACCAGCAAGAGCTTTCAGGGCTGCCACCTTCCGTGTGGGACAAGGAGCCGGACGTTTGCCTGTTCGGGAACAGGCTCTGCCGAGGATGCGCACCGTGAGATGTTCCTTCTCTGGGCAAGCACAGATCCCAAAACCTGTTGTGCCTGTGAATGGGCTGCAGGGGGAAGGTGAAGACCAGCAACAGCTTTCAGGGCTGCCACCTTCCGTGTGGGACAAGGAGCCGGACGTTTGCCTTTTCGGGAACAGGCTCTGCCGAGGATGCGCACCGTGAGAGATTGCGTCTTTGGGAAAGCTGAGATTCCCAGTGCGGTTGTGCCTGTGAATAGGCTGCATGGGGAAGGTGAAGACCAGCAAGAGCTTTCAGAGCTGCCACCTTCCGTGTGGGACAAGGAGCCGGACGTTTGCCTTTTCGGGAACAGGCTCTGCCGAGGATGCGCACCGTGAGAGATTGCGTCTCTGGGAAAGCAGAGATCCCAAAACCTGTTGTGCCTGTGAATAGGCTGCAGGGGGAAGGTGAAGACCAGCAACAGCTTTCAGGGCTGCCACCTTCCGTGTGGGACAAGGAGCCGGACGTTTGCCTGTTCGGGAACAGGCTCTGCCGAGGATGCGCACCGTGAGATGTTCCTTCTCTGGGCAAGCACAGATCCCCAAACCTGTTGTGCCTGTGAATAGGCTGCAGGGGGAAGGTGAAGACCAGCAACAGCTTTCAGGGCTGCCACCTTCCGTGTGGGACAAGGAGCCGGACGTTTGCCTTTTCGGGAACAGGCTCTGCCGAGGGTGCGCACCGTGAGAGATTGCGTCTTTGGGAAAGCAGAGATTTCCAGTGTGGTTGTGGCTGTGAATAGGCTGCAGGGGGAAGCTGAAGACCAGCAAGAGCTTTCCGGGCTGCCACCTTCCGTGTGGGACAAGGAGCCGGACGTTTGCCTTTTCGGGAACAGGCTCTGCCGAGGATGCGCACCGTGAGATGTTCCTTCTCTGGGCAAGCACAGATCCCCAAACCTGTTGTGCCTGTGAATAGGCTGCAGGGGGAAGGTGAAGACCAGCAACAGCTTTCCGGGCTGCCACCTTCCGTGTGGGACAAGGAGCCGGACGTTTGCCTTTTCGGGAACAGGCTCTGCCGAGGATGCGCACCGTGAGATGTTCCTTCTCTGGGCAAGCACAGATCCCCAAACCTGTTGTGCCTGTGAATAGGCTGCAGGGGGAAGGTGAAGACCAGCAACAGCTTTCAGGGCTGCCACCTTCCGTGTGGGACAAGGAGCCGGACGTTTGCCTTTTCGGGAACAGGCTCTGCCGAGGATGCGCACCGTGAGATGTTCCTTCTCTGGGCAAGCAGAGATCCCAAAACCTGTTGTGCCTGTGAATAGGCTGCAGGGGGAAGGTGAAGACCAGCAAGAGCTTTCAGGGCTGCCACCTTCCGTGTGGGACAAGGAGCCGGACGTTTGCCTGTTCGGGAACAGGCTCTGCCGAGGATGCGCACCGTGAGATGTTCCTTCTCTGGGCAAGCACAGATCCCCAAACCTGTTGTGCCTGTGAATAGGCTGCAGGGGGAAGGTGAAGACCAGCAACAGCTTTCCGGGCTGCCACCTTCCGTGTGGGACAAGGAGCCGGACGTTTGCCTTTTCGGGAACAGGCTCTGCCGAGGATGCGCACCGTGAGATGTTCCTTCTCTGGGCAAGCACAGATCCCCAAACCTGTTGTGCCTGTGAATAGGCTGCAGGGGGAAGGTGAAGACCAGCAAGAGCTTTCAGGGCTGCCACCTTCCGTGTGGGACAAGGAGCCGGACGTTTGCCTTTTCGGGAACAGGCTCTGCCGAGGATGCGCACCATGAGAGATTGCGTCTTTGGGAAAGCAGAGATTCCCAGTGCGGTTGTGCCTGTGAATAGGCTGCACGGGGAAGGTGAAGACCAGCAAGAGCTTTCCGGGCTGCCACCTTCCGTGTGGGACAAGGAGCCGGACGTTTGCCTTTTCGGGAACAGGCTCTGCCGAGGATGCGCACCGTGAGAGATTGCGTCTTTGGGAAAGCAGAGATTCCCAGTGCGGTGGTGCCTGTGAATAGGCTGCAGGGGGAAGGTGAAGACCAGCAAGAGCTTTCAGGGCTGCCACCTTCCGTGTGGGACAAGGAGCCGGACGTTTGCCTGTTCGGGAACAGGCTCTGCCGAGGATGCGCACCGTGAGAGATTCCTTCTCTGGGCAAGCACAGATCCCCAAACCTGTTGTGCCTGTGAATAGGCTGCAGGGGGAAGGTGAAGACCAGCAAGAGCTTTCAGGGCTGCCACCTTCCGTGTGGGACAAGGAGCCGGACGTTTGCCTTTTCGGGAACAGGCTCTGCCGAGGATGCGCACCGTGAGAGATTGCGTCTTTGGGAAAGCTGAGATTCCCAGTGCGGTTGTGCCTGTGAATAGGCTGCATGGGGAAGGTGAAGACCAGCAAGAGCTTTCAGAGCTGCCACCTTCCGTGTGGGACAAGGAGCCGGACGTTTGCCTTTTCGGGAACAGGCTCTGCCGAGGATGCGCACCGTGAGAGATTGCGTCTCTGGGAAAGCAGAGATCCCAAAACCTGTTGTGCCTGTGAATAGGCTGCAGGGGGAAGGTGAAGACCAGCAACAGCTTTCAGGGCTGCCACCTTCCGTGTGGGACAAGGAGCCGGACATTTGCCTTTTCGGGAACAGGCTCTGCCGAGGATGCGCACCGTGAGAGATTGCGTCTTTGGGAAAGCTGAGATTCCCAGTGCGGTTGTGCCTGTGAATAGGCTGCATGGGGAAGGTGAAGACCAGCAACAGCTTTCAGGGCTGCCACCTTCCGTGTGGGACAAGGAGCCGGACGTTTGCCTTTTCGGGAACAGGCTCTGCCGAGGATGCGCACCGTGAGATGTTCCTTCTCTGGGCAAGCACAGATCCCCAAACCTGTTGTGCCTGTGAATAGGCTGCAGGGGGAAGGTGAAGACCAGCAAGAGCTTTCAGGGCTGCCACCTTCCGTGTGGGACAAGGAGCCGGACGTTTGCCTTTTCGGGAACAGGCTCTGCCGAGGATGCGCACCGTGAGGGATTGCGTCTTTGGGAAAGCAGAGATTCCCAGTGCGGTTGTGCCTGTGAATAGGCTGCAGGGGGAAGGTGAAGACCAGCAAGAGCTTTCAGGGCTGCCACCTTCCGTGTGGGACAAGGAGCCGGACGTTTGCCTGTTCGGGAACAGGCTCTGCCGTGGATGCGCACCGTGAGATGTTCCTTCTCTGGGCAAGCACAGATCCCCAAACCTGTTGTGCCTGTGAATAGGCTGCACGGGGAAGGTGAAGACCAGCAACAGCTTTCAGGGCTGCCACCTTCCGTGTGGGACAAGGAGCCGGACGTTTGCCTTTTCGGGAACAGGCTCTGCCGAGGATGCGCACCGTGAGAGATTGCGTCTCTGGGCAAGCAGAGATCCCAAAACCTGTTGTGCCTGTGAATAGGCTGCATGGGGAAGGTGAAGACCAGCAAGAGCTTTCAGAGCTGCCACCTTCCGTGTGGGACAAGGAGCCGGACGTTTGCCTTTTCGGGAACAGGCTCTGCCGAGGATGCGCACCGTGAGAGATTGCGTCTCTGGGAAAGCAGAGATCCCAAAACCTGTTGTGCCTGTGAATAGGCTGCACGGGGAAGGTGAAGACCAGCAACAGCTTTCAGGGCTGCCACCTTCCGTGTGGGACAAGGAGCCGGACGTTTGCCTTTTCGGGAACAGGCTCTGCCGTGGATGCGCACCGTGAGATGTTCCTTCTCTGGGCAAGCACAGATCCCCAAACCTGTTGTGCCTGTGAATAGGCTGCACGGGGAAGGTGAAGACCAGCAAGAGCTTTCCGGGCTGCCACCTTCCGTGTGGGACAAGGAGCCGGACGTTTGCCTTTTCGGGAACAGGCTCTGCCGAGGATGCGCACCGTGAGAGATTGCGTCTCTGGGCAAGCAGAGATCCCAAAACCTGTTGTGCCTGTGAATAGGCTGCACGGGGAAGGTGAAGACCAGCAAGAGCTTTCAGAGCTGCCACCTTCCGTGTGGGACAAGGAGCCGGACGTTTGCCTTTTCGGGAACAGGCTCTGCCGAGGATGCGCACCGTGAGATGTTCCTTCTCTGGGCAAGCACAGATCCCAAAACCTGTTGTGCCTGTGAATAGGCTGCAGG
Source organism: Haliaeetus albicilla (assembly GCF_947461875.1). Taxonomy (NCBI): domain Eukaryota; kingdom Metazoa; phylum Chordata; class Aves; order Accipitriformes; family Accipitridae; genus Haliaeetus; species Haliaeetus albicilla. Next base: position 3,590,036 of record NC_091512.1, read on the forward strand.
GGGAAGGTGAAGACCAGCAAGAGCTTTCCGGGCTGCCACCTTCCGTGTGGGACAAGGAGCCGGACGTTTGCCTTTTCGGGAACAAGCTCTGCCGAGGATGCGCACCGTGAGAGGTTGCGTCTCTGGGACAGCAGAGATCCCCAAACCTGTTGTACCTGTGAAAAGGCTGCACGGGTAAGGTGAAGACCAGCAAGAGCTTTCAGGGCTGCCACCTTCCATGTGGGACAAGGAGCCGGACGTTTGCCTTTTCGGGAACAGGCTCTGCCGAGGGTGCGCACCGTGAGATGTTCCTTCTCTGGGCAAGCACAGATCCCCAAACCTGTTGTGCCTGTGAATAGGCTGCAGGGGGAAGGTGAAGACCAGCAAGAGCTTTCAGGGCTGCCACCTTCCGTGTGGGACAAGGAGCCGGACGTTTGCCTTTTCGGGAACAGGCTCTGCCGAGGATGCGCACCGTGAGATGTTCCTTCTCTGGGCAAGCACAGATCCCAAAACCTGTTGTGCCCGTGAATAGGCTGCAGGGGGAAGGTGAAGACCAGCAAGAGCTTTCAGGGCTGCCACTTTCCGTGTGGGACAAGGAGCCGGACGTTTGCCTTTTCGGGAACAGGCTCTGCCGAGGATGCGCACCGTGAGAGATTGCATTTTGGGGCAAGCAGAGATCCCCAAACCTGTTGTGCCTGTGAATAGGCTGCAGGGGGAAGGTGAAGACCAGCAACAGCTTTCCGGGCTGCCACCTTCCGTGTGGGACAAGGAGCCGGACGTTTGCCTTTTCGGGAACAGGCTCTGCCGAGGGTGCGCACCGTGAGATGTTCCTTCTCTGGGCAAGCACAGATCCCCAAACCTGTTGTGCCTGTGAATAGGCTGCAGGGGGAAGGTGAAGACCAGCAACAGCTTTCCGGGCTGCCACCTTCCGTGTGGGACAAGGAGCCGGACGTTTGCCTTTTTGGGAACAGGCTCTGCCGAGGATGCGCACCGTGAGATGTTCCTTCTCTGGGCAAGCACAGATCCCCAAACCTGTTGTGCCTGTGAATAGGCTGCAGGGGGAAGGTGAAGACCAGCAAGAGCTTTCCGGGCTGCCACCTTCCGTGTGGGACAAGGAGCCGGACGTTTGCCTTTTCGGGAACAGGCTCTGCCGAGGATGCGCACCGTGAGATGTTCCTTCTCTGGGCAAGCACAGATCCCCAAACCTGTTGTGCCCGTGAATAGGCTGCAGGGGGAAGGTGAAGACCAGCAACAGCTTTCCGGGCTGCCACTTTCCGTGTGGGACAAGGAGCCGGACGTTTGCCTTTTCGGGAACAGGCTCCGCCGAGGATGCGCACCGTGAGATGTTCCTTCTCTGGGCAAGCACAGATCCCCAAACCTGTTGTGCCTGTGAATAGGCTGCAGGGGGAAGGTGAAGACCAGCAACAGCTTTCAGGGCTGCCACCTTCCGTGTGGGACAAGGAGCCGGATGTTTGCCTTTTCGGGAACAGGCTCTGCCGAGGATGCGCACCGTGAGATGTTCCTTCTCTGGGCAAGCACAGATCCCCAAACCTGTTGTGCCTGTGAATAGGCTGCAGGGGGAAGATGAAGACCAGCAAGAGCTTTCAGGGCTGCCACCTTCCATGTGGGACAAGGAGCCGGACGTTTGCCTTTTCGGGAACAGGCTCTGCCGAGGATGCGCACCGTGAGATGTTTCTTCTCTGGGCAAGCAGAGATCCCAAAACCTGTTGTGCCTGTGAATAGGCTGCAGGGGGAAGGTGAAGACCAGCAACAGCTTTCAGGGCTGCCACCTTCCGTGTGGGACAAGGAGCCGGACGTTTGCCTTTTCGGGAACAGGCTCTGCCGAGGATGCGCACCTTGAGAGATTGCGTCTTTGGGAAAGCAGAGATTCCCAGTGCGGTTGTGCCTGTGAATAGGCTGCAGGGCGAAGGTGAAGACCAGCAACAGCTTTCAGGGCTGCCACCTTCCGTGTGGGACAAGGAGCCGGACGTTTGCCTGTTCGGGAACAGGCTCTGCCGAGGATGCGCACCGTGAGAGATTGCGTCTCTGGGAAAGCAGAGATCCCCAAACCTGTTGTGCCTGTGAATAGGCTGCAGGGGGAAGGTGAAGACCAGCAAGAGCTTTCCGGGCTGCCACCTTCCGTGTGGGACAAGGAGCCGGACATTTGCCTTTTCGGGAACAGGCTCTGCCGAGGATGCGCACCGTGAGATGTTCCTTCTCTGGGCAAGCACAGATCCCCAAACCTGTTGTGCCTGTGAATAGGCTGCAGGGGGAAGGTGAAGACCAGCACCAGCTTTCAGGGCTGCCACCTTCCGTGTGGGACAAGGAGCCGGATGTTTGCCTTTTCGGGAACAGGCTCTGCCGAGGATGCGCACCGTGAGATGTTCCTTCTCTGGGCAAGCACAGATCCCCAAACCTGTTGTGCCTGTGAATAGGCTGCAGGGGGAAGGTGAAGACCAGCAACAGCTTTCCGGGCTGCCACCTTCCGTGTGGGACAAGGAGCCGGACGTTTGCCTTTTCGGGAACAGGCTCTGCCGAGGATGCTCACCGTGAGATGTTCCTTCTCTGGGCAAGCACAGATCCCCAAACCTGTTGTGCCTGTGAATAGGCTGCAGGGGGAAGGTGAAGACCAGCACCAGCTTTCCGGGCTGCCACCTTCCGTGTGGGACAAAGAGCCGGACGTTTGCCTTTTCGGGAACAGGCTCTGCCGAGGATGCGCACCGTGAGATGTTCCTTCTCTGGGCAAGCACAGATCCCAAAACCTGTTGTGCCTGTGAGTAGGCTGCACGGGGAAGGTGAAGACCAGCAACAGCTTTCCGGGCTGCCACCTTCCGTGTGGGACAAGGAGCCGGACGTTTGCCTGTTCGGGAACAGGCTCTGCCGAGGATGCGCACCGTGAGATGTTCCTTCTCTGGGCAAGCACAGATCCCAAAACCTGTTGTGCCTGTGAATGGGCTGCAGGGGGAAGGTGAAGACCAGCAAGAGCTTTCCGGGCTGCCACCTTCCGTGTGGGACAAGGAGCCGGACGTTTGCCTGTTCGGGAACAGGCTCTGCCGAGGATGCGCACCGTGAGATGGTCCTTCTCTGGGAAGCACAGATCCCAAAACCTGTTGTGCCTGTGAATAGGCTGCACGGGGAAGGTGAAGACCAGCAAGAGCTTTCAGGGCTGCCACCTTCCGTGTGGGACAAGGAGCCGGACGTTTGCCTTTTCGGGAACAGGCTCTGCCGAGGATGCGCACCGTGAGATGTTCCCTCTCTGGGCAAGCAGAGATCCCAAAACCTGTTGTGCCTGTGAATAGGCTGCAGGGGGAAGGTGAAGACCAGCAACAGCTTTCCGGGCTGCCACCTTCCATGTGGGACAAGGAGCCGGACGTTTGCCTTTTCGGGAACAGGCTCTGCCGAGGGTGCGCACCGTGAGAGATTGCGTCTTTGGGAAAGTAGAGATTCCCAGTGCGATTGTGCCTGTGAATAGGCTGCAGGGGGAAGGTGAAGACCAGCAAGAGCTTTCCGGGCTGCCACCTTCCGTGTGGGACAAGGAGCCGGACGTTTGCCTTTTCGGGAACAGGCTCTGCCGAGGATGCGCACCGTGAGATGTTCCTTCTCTGGGCAAGCACAGATCCCCAAACCTGTTGTGCCTGTGAATAGGCTGCAGGGGGAAGGTGAAGACCAGCAAGAGCTTTCAGGGCTGCCACTTTCCGTGTGGGACAAGGAGCCGGACGTTTGCCTTTTCGGGAACAGGCTCTGCCGAGGATGCGCACTGTGAGGGATTGCGTCTTTGGGAAAGCAGAGATTCCCAGTGCGGTTGTGCCTGTGAATAGGCTGCAGGGGGAAGGTGAAGACCAGCAAGAGCTTTCCGGGCTGCCACCTTCCGTGTGGGACAAGGAGCCGGACGTTTGCCTTTTCGGGAACAGGCTCTGCCGAGGATGCGCACCGTGAGATGTTCCTTCTCTGGGCAAGCACAGATCCCCAAACCTGTTGTGCCTGTGAATAGGCTGCACGGGGAAGGTGAAGACCAGCACCAGCTTTCAGGGCTGCCACCTTCCGTGTGGGACAAGGAGCCGGACGTTTGCCTTTTCGGGAACAGGCTCTGCCGAGGATGCGCACCGGGAGACGTTCCTTCTCTGGGCAAGCACAGATCCCCAAACCTGTTGTGCCTGTGAATAGGCTGCAGGGGGAAGGTGAAGACCAGCAAGAGCTTTCAGGGCTGCCACCTTCCATGTGGGACAAGGAGCCGGACGTTTGCCTTTTCGGGAACAGGCTCTGCCGAGGATGCGCACCGTGAGATGTTCCTTCTCTGGGCAAGCACAGATCCCCACACCTGTTGTGCCTGTGAATAGGCTGCAGGGGGAAGGTGAAGACCAGCAAGAGCTTTCCGGGCTGCCACCTTCCGTGTGGGACAAGGAGCCGGACGTTTGCCTGTTCGGGAACAGGCTCTGCCGAGGATGCGCACCGTGAGAGATTCCTTCTCTGGGAAAGCAGAGATCCCAAAACCTGTTGTGCCTGTGAATAGGCTGCAGGGGGAAGGTGAAGACCAGCAAGAGCTTTCAGGGCTGCCACCTTCCGTGTGGGACAAGGAGCCGGACGTTTGCCTTTTCGGGAACAGGCTCTGCCGAGGATGCGCACCGTGAGAGATTGCGTCTTTGGGAAAGCTGAGATTCCCAGTGCGGTTGTGCCTGTGAATAGGCTGCATGGGGAAGGTGAAGACCAGCAAGAGCTTTCCGGGCTGCCACCTTCCGTGTGGGACAAGGAGCCGGACGTTTGCCTTTTCGGGAACAGGCTCTGCCGAGGATGCGCACCGTGAGAGATTGCGTCTCTGGGAAAGCAGAGATCCCAAAACCTGTTGTGCCTGTGAATAGGCTGCAGGGGGAAGGTGAAGACCAGCAACAGCTTTCAGGGCTGCCACCTTCCGTGTGGGACAAGGAGCCGGACATTTGCCTTTTCGGGAACAGGCTCTGCCGAGGATGCGCACCGTGAGAGATTGCGTCTTTGGGAAAGCTCAGATTCCCAGTGCGGTTGTGCCTGTGAATAGGCTGCAGGGGGAAGGTGAAGACCAGCAACAGCTTTCAGGGCTGCCACCTTCCGTGTGGGACAAGGAGCCGGACGTTTGCCTTTTCGGGAACAGGCTCTGCCGAGGGTGCGCACCGTGAGAGATTGCGTCTTTGGGAAAGCAGAGATTTCCAGTGTGGTTGTGGCTGTGAATAGGCTGCAGGGGGAAGCTGAAGACCAGCAAGAGCTTTCCGGGCTGCCACCTTCCGTGTGGGACAAGGAGCCGGACGTTTGCCTTTTCGGGAACAGGCTCTGCCGAGGATGCGCACCGTGAGATGTTCCTTCTCTGGGCAAGCACAGATCCCCAAACCTGTTGTGCCTGTGAATAGGCTGCAGGGGGAAGGTGAAGACCAGCAACAGCTTTCCGGGCTGCCACCTTCCGTGTGGGACAAGGAGCCGGACGTTTGCCTTTTCGGGAACAGGCTCTGCCGAGGATGCGCACCGTGAGATGTTCCTTCTCTGGGCAAGCACAGATCCCCAAACCTGTTGTGCCTGTGAATAGGCTGCAGGGGGAAGGTGAAGACCAGCAACAGCTTTCAGGGCTGCCACCTTCCGTGTGGGACAAGGAGCCGGACGTTTGCCTTTTCGGGAACAGGCTCTGCCGAGGATGCGCACCGTGAGATGTTCCTTCTCTGGGCAAGCAGAGATCCCAAAACCTGTTGTGCCTGTGAATAGGCTGCAGGGGGAAGGTGAAGACCAGCAAGAGCTTTCAGGGCTGCCACCTTCCGTGTGGGACAAGGAGCCGGACGTTTGCCTGTTCGGGAACAGGCTCTGCCGAGGATGCGCACCGTGAGATGTTCCTTCTCTGGGCAAGCACAGATCCCCAAACCTGTTGTGCCTGTGAATAGGCTGCAGGGGGAAGGTGAAGACCAGCAACAGCTTTCCGGGCTGCCACCTTCCGTGTGGGACAAGGAGCCGGACGTTTGCCTTTTCGGGAACAGGCTCTGCCGAGGATGCGCACCGTGAGATGTTCCTTCTCTGGGCAAGCACAGATCCCCAAACCTGTTGTGCCTGTGAATAGGCTGCACGGGGAAGGTGAAGACCAGCAAGAGCTTTCAGGGCTGCCACCTTCCGTGTGGGACAAGGAGCCGGACGTTTGCCTTTTCGGGAACAGGCTCTGCCGAGGATGCGCACCGTGAGAGATTGCGTCTTTGGGAAAGCAGAGATTCCCAGTGCGGTTGTGCCTGTGAATAGGCTGCACGGGGAAGGTGAAGACCAGCAAGAGCTTTCCGGGCTGCCACCTTCCGTGTGGGACAAGGAGCCGGACGTTTGCCTTTTCGGGAACAGGCTCTGCCGAGGATGCGCACCGTGAGAGATTGCGTCTTTGGGAAAGCAGAGATTCCCAGTGCGGTGGTGCCTGTGAATAGGCTGCAGGGGGAAGGTGAAGACCAGCAAGAGCTTTCAGGGCTGCCACCTTCCGTGTGGGACAAGGAGCCGGACGTTTGCCTGTTCGGGAACAGGCTCTGCCGAGGATGCGCACCGTGAGAGATTCCTTCTCTGGGAAAGCAGAGATCCCCAAACCTGTTGTGCCTGTGAATAGGCTGCAGGGGGAAGGTGAAGACCAGCAAGAGCTTTCAGGGCTGCCACCTTCCGTGTGGGACAAGGAGCCGGACGTTTGCCTTTTCGGGAACAGGCTCTGCCGAGGATGCGCACCGTGAGAGATTGCGTCTTTGGGAAAGCTGAGATTCCCAGTGCGGTTGTGCCTGTGAATAGGCTGCATGGGGAAGGTGAAGACCAGCAAGAGCTTTCAGAGCTGCCACCTTCCGTGTGGGACAAGGAGCCGGACGTTTGCCTTTTCGGGAACAGGCTCTGCCGAGGATGCGCACCGTGAGAGATTGCGTCTCTGGGAAAGCAGAGATCCCAAAACCTGTTGTGCCTGTGAATAGGCTGCAGGGGGAAGGTGAAGACCAGCAACAGCTTTCAGGGCTGCCACCTTCCGTGTGGGACAAGGAGCCGGACATTTGCCTTTTCGGGAACAGGCTCTGCCGAGGATGCGCACCGTGAGAGATTGCGTCTTTGGGAAAGCTGAGATTCCCAGTGCGGTTGTGCCTGTGAATAGGCTGCATGGGGAAGGTGAAGACCAGCAACAGCTTTCAGGGCTGCCACCTTCCGTGTGGGACAAGGAGCCGGACGTTTGCCTTTTCGGGAACAGGCTCTGCCGAGGATGCGCACCGTGAGATGTTCCTTCTCTGGGCAAGCACAGATCCCCAAACCTGTTGTGCCTGTGAATAGGCTGCAGGGGGAAGGTGAAGACCAGCAAGAGCTTTCAGGGCTGCCACCTTCCGTGTGGGACAAGGAGCCGGACGTTTGCCTTTTCGGGAACAGGCTCTGCCGAGGATGCGCACCGTGAGGGATTGCGTCTTTGGGAAAGCAGAGATTCCCAGTGCGGTTGTGCCTGTGAATAGGCTGCAGGGGGAAGGTGAAGACCAGCAAGAGCTTTCAGGGCTGCCACCTTCCGTGTGGGACAAGGAGCCGGACGTTTGCCTGTTCGGGAACAGGCTCTGCCGAGGATGCGCACCGTGAGATGTTCCTTCTCTGGGCAAGCACAGATCCCAAAACCTGTTGTGCCTGTGAATGGGCTGCAGGGGGAAGGTGAAGACCAGCAACAGCTTTCAGGGCTGCCACCTTCCGTGTGGGACAAGGAGCCGGAAGTTTGCCTTTTCGGGAACAGGCTCTGCCGAGGATGCGCACCGTGAGAGATTGCGTCTTTGGGAAAGCTGAGATTCCCAGTGCGGTTGTGCCTGTGAATAGGCTGCATGGGGAAGGTGAAGACCAGCAAGAGCTTTCAGAGCTGCCACCTTCCGTGTGGGACAAGGAGCCGGACGTTTGCCTTTTCGGGAACAGGCTCTGCCGAGGATGCGCACCGTGAGAGATTGCGTCTCTGGGAAAGCAGAGATCCCAAAACCTGTTGTGCCTGTGAATAGGCTGCAGGGGGAAGGTGAAGACCAGCAACAGCTTTCAGGGCTGCCACCTTCCGTGTGGGACAAGGAGCCGGACGTTTGCCTTTTCGGGAACAGGCTCTGCCGTGGATGCGCACCGTGAGATGTTCCTTCTCTGGGCAAGCACAGATCCCCAAACCTGTTGTGCCTGTGAATAGGCTGCACGGGGAAGGTGAAGACCAGCAACAGCTTTCAGGGCTGCCACCTTCCGTGTGGGACAAGGAGCCGGACGTTTGCCTTTTCGGGAACAGGCTCTGCCGAGGATGCGCACCGTGAGAGATTGCGTCTCTGGGCAAGCAGAGATCCCAAAACCTGTTGTGCCTGTGAATAGGCTGCACGGGGAAGGTGAAGACCAGCAAGAGCTTTCAGAGCTGCCACCTTCCGTGTGGGACAAGGAGCCGGACGTTTGCCTTTTCGGGAACAGGCTCTGCCGAGGATGCGCACCGTGAGATGTTCCTTCTCTGGGCAAGCACAGATCCCAAAACCTGTTGTGCCTGTGAATAGGCTGCAGGGGGAAGGTGAAGACCAGCAAGAGCTTTCCGGGCTGCCACCTTCCGTGTGGGACAAGGAGCCGGACGTTTGCCTTTTCGGGAACAAGCTCTGCCGAGGATGCGCACCGTGAGAGGTTGCGTCTCTGGGACAGCAGAGATCCCCAAACCTGTTGTACCTGTGAAAAGGCTGCACGGGTAAGGTGAAGACCAGCAAGAGCTTTCAGGGCTGCCACCTTCCATGTGGGACAAGGAGCCGGACGTTTGCCTTTTCGGGAACAGGCTCTGCCGAGGGTGCGCACCGTGAGATGTTCCTTCTCTGGGCAAGCACAGATCCCCAAACCTGTTGTGCCTGTGAATAGGCTGCAGGGGGAAGGTGAAGACCAGCAAGAGCTTTCAGGGCTGCCACCTTCCGTGTGGGACAAGGAGCCGGACGTTTGCCTTTTCGGGAACAGGCTCTGCCGAGGATGCGCACCGTGAGATGTTCCTTCTCTGGGCAAGCACAGATCCCAAAACCTGTTGTGCCCGTGAATAGGCTGCAGGGGGAAGGTGAAGACCAGCAAGAGCTTTCAGGGCTGCCACTTTCCGTGTGGGACAAGGAGCCGGACGTTTGCCTTTTCGGGAACAGGCTCTGCCGAGGATGCGCACCGTGAGAGATTGCATTTTGGGGCAAGCACAGATCCCCAAACCTGTTGTGCCTGTGAATAGGCTGCAGGGGGAAGGTGAAGACCAGCAACAGCTTTCCGGGCTGCCACCTTCCGTGTGGGACAAGGAGCCGGACGTTTGCCTTTTCGGGAACAGGCTCTGCCGAGGGTGCGCACCGTGAGATGTTCCTTCTCTGGGCAAGCACAGATCCCCAAACCTGTTGTGCCTGTGAATAGGCTGCAGGGGGAAGGTGAAGACCAGCAACAGCTTTCCGGGCTGCCACCTTCCGTGTGGGACAAGGAGCCGGACGTTTGCCTTTTTGGGAACAGGCTCTGCCGAGGATGCGCACCGTGAGATGTTCCTTCTCTGGGCAAGCACAGATCCCCAAACCTGTTGTGCCTGTGAATAGGCTGCAGGGGGAAGGTGAAGACCAGCAAGAGCTTTCCGGGCTGCCACCTTCCGTGTGGGACAAGGAGCCGGACGTTTGCCTTTTCGGGAACAGGCTCTGCCGAGGATGCGCACCGTGAGATGTTCCTTCTCTGGGCAAGCACAGATCCCCAAACCTGTTGTGCCCGTGAATAGGCTGCAGGGGGAAGGTGAAGACCAGCAACAGCTTTCCGGGCTGCCACTTTCCGTGTGGGACAAGGAGCCGGACGTTTGCCTTTTCGGGAACAGGCTCTGCCGAGGATGCGCACCGTGAGATGTTCCTTCTCTGGGCAAGCACAGATCCCCAAACCTGTTGTGCCTGTGAATAGGCTGCAGGGGGAAGGTGAAGACCAGCAAGAGCTTTCAGGGCTGCCACCTTCCGTGTGGGACAAGGAGCCGGACGTTTGCCTTTTCGGGAACAGGCTCCGCCGAGGATGCGCACCGTGAGATGTTCCTTCTCTGGGCAAGCACAGATCCCCAAACCTGTTGTGCCTGTGAATAGGCTGCAGGGGGAAGGTGAAGACCAGCAACAGCTTTCAGGGCTGCCACCTTCCGTGTGGGACAAGGAGCCGGATGTTTGCCTTTTCGGGAACAGGCTCTGCCGAGGATGCGCACCGTGAGATGTTCCTTCTCTGGGCAAGCACAGATCCCCAAACCTGTTGTGCCTGTGAATAGGCTGCAGGGGGAAGATGAAGACCAGCAAGAGCTTTCAGGGCTGCCACCTTCCATGTGGGACAAGGAGCCGGACGTTTGCCTTTTCGGGAACAGGCTCTGCCGAGGATGCGCACCGTGAGATGTTTCTTCTCTGGGCAAGCAGAGATCCCAAAACCTGTTGTGCCTGTGAATAGGCTGCAGGGGGAAGGTGAAGACCAGCAACAGCTTTCAGGGCTGCCACCTTCCGTGTGGGACAAGGAGCCGGACGTTTGCCTTTTCGGGAACAGGCTCTGCCGAGGATGCGCACCTTGAGAGATTGCGTCTTTGGGAAAGCAGAGATTCCCAGTGCGGTTGTGCCTGTGAATAGGCTGCAGGGCGAAGGTGAAGACCAGCAAGAGCTTTCAGGGCTGCCACCTTCCGTGTGGGACAAGGAGCCGGACGTTTGCCTGTTCGGGAACAGGCTCTGCCGAGGATGCGCACCGTGAGAGATTGCGTCTCTGGGAAAGCAGAGATCCCCAAACCTGTTGTGCCTGTGAATAGGCTGCAGGGGGAAGGTGAAGACCAGCAAGAGCTTTCCGGGCTGCCACCTTCCGTGTGGGACAAGGAGCCGGACATTTGCCTTTTCGGGAACAGGCTCTGCCGAGGATGCGCACCGTGAGATGTTCCTTCTCTGGGCAAGCACAGATCCCCAAACCTGTTGTGCCTGTGAATAGGCTGCAGGGGGAAGGTGAAGACCAGCACCAGCTTTCAGGGCTGCCACCTTCCGTGTGGGACAAGGAGCCGGATGTTTGCCTTTTCGGGAACAGGCTCTGCCGAGGATGCGCACCGTGAGATGTTCCTTCTCTGGGCAAGCACAGATCCCCAAACCTGTTGTGCCTGTGAATAGGCTGCAGGGGGAAGGTGAAGACCAGCAACAGCTTTCCGGGCTGCCACCTTCCGTGTGGGACAAGGAGCCGGACGTTTGCCTTTTCGGGAACAGGCTCTGCCGAGGATGCTCACCGTGAGATGTTCCTTCTCTGGGCAAGCACAGATCCCCAAACCTGTTGTGCCTGTGAATAGGCTGCAGGGGGAAGGTGAAGACCAGCACCAGCTTTCCGGGCTGCCACCTTCCGTGTGGGACAAAGAGCCGGACGTTTGCCTTTTCGGGAACAGGCTCTGCCGAGGATGCGCACCGTGAGATGTTCCTTCTCTGGGCAAGCACAGATCCCAAAACCTGTTGTGCCTGTGAGTAGGCTGCACGGGGAAGGTGAAGACCAGCAACAGCTTTCCGGGCTGCCACCTTCCGTGTGGGACAAGGAGCCGGACGTTTGCCTGTTCGGGAACAGGCTCTGCCGAGGATGCGCACCGTGAGATGTTCCTTCTCTGGGCAAGCAGAGATCCCAAAACCTGTTGTGCCTGTGAATGGGCTGCAGGGGGAAGGTGAAGACCAGCAAGAGCTTTCAGGGCTGCCACCTTCCGTGTGGGACAAGGAGCCGGACGTTTGCCTGTTCGGGAACAGGCTCTGCCGAGGATGCGCACCGTGAGATGGTCCTTCTCTGGGAAGCACAGATCCCAAAACCTGTTGTGCCTGTGAATAGGCTGCACGGGGAAGGTGAAGACCAGCAAGAGCTTTCAGGGCTGCCACCTTCCGTGTGGGACAAGGAGCCGGACGTTTGCCTTTTCGGGAACAGGCTCTGCCGAGGATGCGCACCGTGAGAGATTGCGTCTTTGGGAAAGCTGAGATTCCCAGTGCGGTTGTGCCTGTGAATAGGCTGCATGGGGAAGGTGAAGACCAGCAAGAGCTTTCAGAGCTGCCACCTTCCGTGTGGGACAAGGAGCCGGACGTTTGCCTTTTCGGGAACAGGCTCTGCCGAGGATGCGCACCGTGAGAGATTGCGTCTCTGGGAAAGCAGAGATCCCAAAACCTGTTGTGCCTGTGAATAGGCTGCAGGGGGAAGGTGAAGACCAGCACCAGCTTTCAGGGCTGCCACCTTCCGTGTGGGACAAGGAGCCGGACGTTTGCCTTTTCGGGAACAGGCTCTGCCGTGGATGCGCACCGTGAGATGTTCCTTCTCTGGGCAAGCACAGATCCCCAAACCTGTTGTGCCTGTGAATAGGCTGCACGGGGAAGGTGAAGACCAGCAACAGCTTTCAGGGCTGCCACCTTCCGTGTGGGACAAGGAGCCGGACGTTTGCCTTTTCGGGAACAGGCTCTGCCGAGGATGCGCACCGTGAGAGATTGCGTCTCTGGGCAAGCAGAGATCCCAAAACCTGTTGTGCCTGTGAATAGGCTGCACGGGGAAGGTGAAGACCAGCAAGAGCTTTCAGAGCTGCCACCTTCCGTGTGGGACAAGGAGCCGGACGTTTGCCTTTTCGGGAACAGGCTCTGCCGAGGATGCGCACCGTGAGATGTTCCTTCTCTGGGCAAGCACAGATCCCAAAACCTGTTGTGCCTGTGAATAGGCTGCAGGGGGAAGGTGAAGACCAGCAAGAGCTTTCCGGGCTGCCACCTTCCGTGTGGGACAAGGAGCCGGACGTTTGCCTTTTCGGGAACAAGCTCTGCCGAGGATGCGCACCGTGAGAGGTTGCGTCTCTGGGACAGCAGAGATCCCCAAACCTGTTGTACCTGTGAAAAGGCTGCACGGGTAAGGTGAAGACCAGCAAGAGCTTTCAGGGCTGCCACCTTCCATGTGGGACAAGGAGCCGGACGTTTGCCTTTTCGGGAACAGGCTCTGCCGAGGGTGCGCACCGTGAGATGTTCCTTCTCTGGGCAAGCACAGATCCCCAAACCTGTTGTGCCTGTGAATAGGCTGCAGGGGGAAGGTGAAGACCAGCAAGAGCTTTCAGGGCTGCCACCTTCCGTGTGGGACAAGGAGCCGGACGTTTGCCTTTTCGGGAACAGGCTCTGCCGAGGATGCGCACCGTGAGATGTTCCTTCTCTGGGCAAGCACAGATCCCAAAACCTGTTGTGCCCGTGAATAGGCTGCAGGGGGAAGGTGAAGACCAGCAAGAGCTTTCAGGGCTGCCACTTTCCGTGTGGGACAAGGAGCCGGACGTTTGCCTTTTCGGGAACAGGCTCTGCCGAGGATGCGCACCGTGAGAGATTGCATTTTGGGGCAAGCACAGATCCCCAAACCTGTTGTGCCTGTGAATAGGCTGCAGGGGGAAGGTGAAGACCAGCAACAGCTTTCCGGGCTGCCACCTTCCGTGTGGGACAAGGAGCCGGACGTTTGCCTTTTCGGGAACAGGCTCTGCCGAGGGTGCGCACCGTGAGATGTTCCTTCTCTGGGCAAGCACAGATCCCCAAACCTGTTGTGCCTGTGAATAGGCTGCAGGGGGAAGGTGAAGACCAGCAACAGCTTTCCGGGCTGCCACCTTCCGTGTGGGACAAGGAGCCGGACGTTTGCCTTTTTGGGAACAGGCTCTGCCGAGGATGCGCACCGTGAGATGTTCCTTCTCTGGGCAAGCACAGATCCCCAAACCTGTTGTGCCTGTGAATAGGCTGCAGGGGGAAGGTGAAGACCAGCAAGAGCTTTCCGGGCTGCCACCTTCCGTGTGGGACAAGGAGCCGGACGTTTGCCTTTTCGGGAACAGGCTCTGCCGAGGATGCGCACCGTGAGATGTTCCTTCTCTGGGCAAGCACAGATCCCCAAACCTGTTGTGCCCGTGAATAGGCTGCAGGGGGAAGGTGAAGACCAGCAACAGCTTTCCGGGCTGCCACTTTCCGTGTGGGACAAGGAGCCGGACGTTTGCCTTTTCGGGAACAGGCTCTGCCGAGGATGCGCACCGTGAGATGTTCCTTCTCTGGGCAAGCACAGATCCCCAAACCTGTTGTGCCTGTGAATAGGCTGCAGGGGGAAGGTGAAGACCAGCAAGAGCTTTCAGGGCTGCCACCTTCCGTGTGGGACAAGGAGCCGGACGTTTGCCTTTTCGGGAACAGGCTCCGCCGAGGATGCGCACCGTGAGATGTTCCTTCTCTGGGCAAGCACAGATCCCCAAACCTGTTGTGCCTGTGAATAGGCTGCAGGGGGAAGGTGAAGACCAGCAACAGCTTTCAGGGCTGCCACCTTCCGTGTGGGACAAGGAGCCGGATGTTTGCCTTTTCGGGAACAGGCTCTGCCGAGGATGCGCACCGTGAGATGTTCCTTCTCTGGGCAAGCACAGATCCCCAAACCTGTTGTGCCTGTGAATAGGCTGCAGGGGGAAGATGAAGACCAGCAAGAGCTTTCAGGGCTGCCACCTTCCATGTGGGACAAGGAGCCGGACGTTTGCCTTTTCGGGAACAGGCTCTGCCGAGGATGCGCACCGTGAGATGTTTCTTCTCTGGGCAAGCAGAGATCCCAAAACCTGTTGTGCCTGTGAATAGGCTGCAGGGGGAAGGTGAAGACCAGCAACAGCTTTCAGGGCTGCCACCTTCCGTGTGGGACAAGGAGCCGGACGTTTGCCTTTTCGGGAACAGGCTCTGCCGAGGATGCGCACCTTGAGAGATTGCGTCTTTGGGAAAGCAGAGATTCCCAGTGCGGTTGTGCCTGTGAATAGGCTGCAGGGCGAAGGTGAAGACCAGCAACAGCTTTCAGGGCTGCCACCTTCCGTGTGGGACAAGGAGCCGGACGTTTGCCTGTTCGGGAACAGGCTCTGCCGAGGATGCGCACCGTGAGAGATTGCGTCTCTGGGAAAGCAGAGATCCCCAAACCTGTTGTGCCTGTGAATAGGCTGCAGGGGGAAGGTGAAGACCAGCACCAGCTTTCAGGGCTGCCACCTTCCGTGTGGGACAAGGAGCCGGATGTTTGCCTTTTCGGGAACAGGCTCTGCCGAGGATGCGCACCGTGAGATGTTCCTTCTCTGGGCAAGCACAGATCCCCAAACCTGTTGTGCCTGTGAATAGGCTGCAGGGGGAAGGTGAAGACCAGCAACAGCTTTCCGGGCTGCCACCTTCCGTGTGGGACAAGGAGCCGGACGTTTGCCTTTTCGGGAACAGGCTCTGCCGAGGATGCTCACCGTGAGATGTTCCTTCTCTGGGCAAGCACAGATCCCCAAACCTGTTGTGCCTGTGAATAGGCTGCAGGGGGAAGGTGAAGACCAGCACCAGCTTTCCGGGCTGCCACCTTCCGTGTGGGACAAAGAGCCGGACGTTTGCCTTTTCGGGAACAGGCTCTGCCGAGGATGCGCACCGTGAGATGTTCCTTCTCTGGGCAAGCACAGATCCCAAAACCTGTTGTGCCTGTGAGTAGGCTGCACGGGGAAGGTGAAGACCAGCAACAGCTTTCCGGGCTGCCACCTTCCGTGTGGGACAAGGAGCCGGACGTTTGCCTGTTCGGGAACAGGCTCTGCCGAGGATGCGCACCGTGAGATGTTCCTTCTCTGGGCAAGCACAGATCCCAAAACCTGTTGTGCCTGTGAATGGGCTGCAGGGGGAAGGTGAAGACCAGCAAGAGCTTTCAGGGCTGCCACCTTCCGTGTGGGACAAGGAGCCGGACGTTTGCCTGTTCGGGAACAGGCTCTGCCGAGGATGCGCACCGTGAGATGGTCCTTCTCTGGGAAGCACAGATCCCAAAACCTGTTGTGCCTGTGAATAGGCTGCACGGGGAAGGTGAAGACCAGCAAGAGCTTTCAGGGCTGCCACCTTCCGTGTGGGACAAGGAGCCGGACGTTTGCCTTTTCGGGAACAGGCTCTGCCGAGGATGCGCACCGTGAGATGTTCCCTCTCTGGGCAAGCAGAGATCCCAAAACCTGTTGTGCCTGTGAATAGGCTGCAGGGGGAAGGTGAAGACCAGCAACAGCTTTCCGGGCTGCCACCTTCCATGTGGGACAAGGAGCCGGACGTTTGCCTTTTCGGGAACAGGCTCTGCCGAGGGTGCGCACCGTGAGAGATTGCGTCTTTGGGAAAGTAGAGATTCCCAGTGCGATTGTGCCTGTGAATAGGCTGCAGGGGGAAGGTGAAGACCAGCAAGAGCTTTCCGGGCTGCCACCTTCCGTGTGGGACAAGGAGCCGGACGTTTGCCTTTTCGGGAACAGGCTCTGCCGAGGATGCGCACCGTGAGATGTTCCTTCTCTGGGCAAGCACAGATCCCCAAACCTGTTGTGCCTGTGAATAGGCTGCAGGGGGAAGGTGAAGACCAGCAAGAGCTTTCAGGGCTGCCACTTTCCGTGTGGGACAAGGAGCCGGACGTTTGCCTTTTCGGGAACAGGCTCTGCCGAGGATGCGCACTGTGAGGGATTGCGTCTTTGGGAAAGCAGAGATTCCCAGTGCGGTTGTGCCTGTGAATAGGCTGCAGGGGGAAGGTGAAGACCAGCAAGAGCTTTCCGGGCTGCCACCTTCCGTGTGGGACAAGGAGCCGGACGTTTGCCTTTTCGGGAACAGGCTCTGCCGAGGATGCGCACCGTGAGATGTTCCTTCTCTGGGCAAGCACAGATCCCCAAACCTGTTGTGCCTGTGAATAGGCTGCACGGGGAAGGTGAAGACCAGCACCAGCTTTCAGGGCTGCCACCTTCCGTGTGGGACAAGGAGCCGGACGTTTGCCTTTTCGGGAACAGGCTCTGCCGAGGATGCGCACCGGGAGACGTTCCTTCTCTGGGCAAGCACAGATCCCCAAACCTGTTGTGCCTGTGAATAGGCTGCAGGGGGAAGGTGAAGACCAGCAAGAGCTTTCAGGGCTGCCACCTTCCATGTGGGACAAGGAGCCGGACGTTTGCCTTTTCGGGAACAGGCTCTGCCGAGGATGCGCACCGTGAGATGTTCCTTCTCTGGGCAAGCACAGATCCCCACACCTGTTGTGCCTGTGAATAGGCTGCAGGGGGAAGGTGAAGACCAGCAAGAGCTTTCCGGGCTGCCACCTTCCGTGTGGGACAAGGAGCCGGACGTTTGCCTTTTCGGGAACAGGCTCTGCCGAGGATGCGCACCGTGAGATGTTCCTTCTCTGGGCAAGCAGAGATCCCCAAACCTGTTGTGCCTGTGAATAGGCTGCAGGGGGAAGGTGAAGACCAGCACCAGCTTTCAGGGCTGCCACCTTCCGTGTGGGACAAGGAGCCGGACGTTTGCCTTTTCGGGAACAGGCTCTGCCGAGGATGCGCACCGTGAGATGTTCCTTCTCTGGGCAAGCACAGATCCCCAAACCTGTTGTGCCTGTGAATAGGCTGCACGGGGAAGGTGAAGACCAGCAAGAGCTTTCAGGGCTGCCACCTTCCGTGTGGGACAAGGAGCCGGACGTTTGCCTTTTCGGGAACAGGCTCTGCCGAGGATGCGCACCGTGAGAGATTGCGTCTTTGGGAAAGCAGAGATTTCCAGTGCGGTTGTGCCTGTGAATAGGCTGCAGGGGGAAGGTGAAGACCAGCAAGAGCTTTCAGGGCTGCCACCTTCCATGTGGGACAAGGAGCCGGACGTTTGCCTTTTCGGGAACAGGCTCTGCCGAGGATGCGCACCGTGAGATGTTCCTTCTCTGGGCAAGCACAGATCCCCAAACCTGTTGTGCCTGTGAATAGGCTGCAGGGGGAAGGTGAAGACCAGCACCAGCTTTCAGGGCTGCCACCTTCCGTGTGGGACAAGGAGCCGGACGTTTGCCTTTTCGGGAACAGGCTCTGCCGAGGATGCTCACCGTGAGATGTTTCTTCTCTGGGAAAGCAGAGATCCCCAAACCTGTTGTGCCTGTGAATAGGCTGCAGGGGGAAGGTGAAGACCAGCAAGAGCTTTCCGGGCTGCCACCTTCCGTGTGGGACAAGGAGCCGGACGTTTGCCTGTTCGGGAACAGGCTCTGCCGAGGATGCGCACCGTGAGATGTTCCTTCTCTGGGCAAGCACAGATCCCAAAACCTGTTGTGCCTGTGAATAGGCTGCAGGGGGAAGGTGAAGACCAGCAACAGCTTTCAGGGCTGCCACCTTCCGTGTGGGACAAGGAGCCGGACGTTTGCCTTTTCGGGAACAGGCTCTGCCGAGGATGCGCACCGTGAGGGATTGCGTCTTTGGGAAAGCAGAGATTCCCAGTGCGGTTGTGCCTGTGAATAGGCTGCAGGGGGAAGGTGAAGACCAGCAAGAGCTTTCAGGGCTGCCACCTTCCGTGTGGGACAAGGAGCCGGACGTTTGCCTTTTCGGGAACAGGCTCTGCCGAGGATGCGCACCGTGAGATGTTCCTTCTCTGGGCAAGCACAGATCCCCAAACCTGTTGTGCCCGTGAATAGGCTGCAGGGGGAAGGTGAAGACCAGCAAGAGCTTTCAGGGCTGCCACTTTCCGTGTGGGACAAGGAGCCGGACGTTAGCCTTTTCGGGAACAGGCTCTGCCGAGGATGCGCACCGTGAGATGTTCCTTCTCTGGGCAAGCAGAGATCCCCAAACCTGTTGTGCCTGTGAATAGGCTGCAGGGGGAAGGTGAAGACCAGCACCAGCTTTCAGGGCTGCCACCTTCCGTGTGGGACAAGGAGCCGGACGTTTGCCTTTTCGGGAACAGGCTCTGCCGAGGATGCGCAGCGTGAGATGTTCCTTCTCTGGGCAAGCACAGATCCCAAAACCTGTTGTGCCTGTGAATAGGCTGCAGGGGGAAGGTGAAGACCAGCAACAGCTTTCCGGGCTGCCACCTTCCATGTGGGACAAGGAGCCGGACGTTTGCCTTTTCGGGAACAGGCTCTGCCGAGGGTGCGCACCGTGAGAGATTGCGTCTTTGGGAAAGTAGAGATTCCCAGTGCGATTGTGCCTGTGAATAGGCTGCAGGGGGAAGGTGAAGACCAGCAAGAGCTTTCCGGGCTGCCACCTTCCGTGTGGGACAAGGAGCCGGACGTTTGCCTTTTCGGGAACAGGCTCTGCCGAGGATGCGCACCGTGAGATGTTCCTTCTCTGGGCAAGCACAGATCCCCAAACCTGTTGTGCCTGTGAATAGGCTGCAGGGGGAAGGTGAAGACCAGCAAGAGCTTTCAGGGCTGCCACCTTCCGTGTGGGACAAGGAGCCGGACGTTTGCCTTTTCGGGAACAGGCTCTGCCGAGGATGCGCACTGTGAGGGATTGCGTCTTTGGGAAAGCAGAGATTCCCAGTGCGGTTGTGCCTGTGAATAGGCTGCAGGGGGAAGGTGAAGACCAGCAAGAGCTTTCCGGGCTGCCACCTTCCGTGTGGGACAAGGAGCCGGACGTTTGCCTTTTCGGGAACAGGCTCTGCCGAGGATGCGCACCGTGAGATGTTCCTTCTCTGGGCAAGCACAGATCCCCAAACCTGTTGTGCCTGTGAATAGGCTGCACGGGGAAGGTGAAGACCAGCACCAGCTTTCAGGGCTGCCACCTTCCGTGTGGGACAAGGAGCCGGACGTTTGCCTTTTCGGGAACAGGCTCTGCCGAGGATGCGCACCGGGAGACGTTCCTTCTCTGGGCAAGCACAGATCCCCAAACCTGTTGTGCCTGTGAATAGGCTGCAGGGGGAAGGTGAAGACCAGCAAGAGCTTTCAGGGCTGCCACCTTCCGTGTGGGACAAGGAGCCGGACGTTTGCCTTTTCGGGAACAGGCTCTGCCGAGGATGCGCACCGTGAGATGTTCCTTCTCTGGGCAAGCACAGATCCCCAAACCTGTTGTGCCTGTGAATAGGCTGCAGGGGGAAGATGAAGACCAGCACCAGCTTTCAGGGCTGCCACCTTCCGTGTGGGACAAGGAGCCGGACGTTTGCCTTTTCGGGAACAGGCTCTGCCGAGGATGCGCACCGTGAGAGATTGCGTCTTTGGGAAAGCAGAGATTCCCAGTGCGGTTGTGCCTGTGAATAGGCTGCAGGGCGAAGGTGAAGACCAGCAACAGCTTTCAGGGCTGCCACCTTCCGTGTGGGACAAGGAGCCGGACGTTTGCCTGTTCGGGAACAGGCTCTGCCGAGGATGCGCACCGTGAGAGATTGCGTCTCTGGGAAAGCAGAGATCCCCAAACCTGTTGTGCCTGTGAATAGGCTGCAGGGGGAAGGTGAAGACCAGCAAGAGCTTTCCGGGCTGCCACCTTCCGTGTGGGACAAGGAGCCGGACATTTGCCTTTTCGGGAACAGGCTCTGCCGAGGATGCGCACCGTGAGATGTTCCTTCTCTGGGCAAGCACAGATCCCCAAACCTGTTGTGCCTGTGAATAGGCTGCAGGGGGAAGGTGAAGACCAGCAAGAGCTTTCCGGGCTGCCACCTTCCGTGTGGGACAAGGAGCCGGACGTTTGCCTTTTCGGGAACAGGCTCTGCCGAGGATGCGCACCGTGAGATGTTCCTTCTCTGGGCAAGCAGAGATCCCCAAACCTGTTGTGCCTGTGAATAGGCTGCAGGGGGAAGGTGAAGACCAGCACCAGCTTTCAGGGCTGCCACCTTCCGTGTGGGACAAGGAGCCGGACGTTTGCCTTTTCGGGAACAGGCTCTGCCGAGGATGCGCACCGTGAGATGTTCCTTCTCTGGGCAAGCACAGATCCCCAAACCTGTTGTGCCTGTGAATAGGCTGCACGGGGAAGGTGAAGACCAGCAAGAGCTTTCAGGGCTGCCACCTTCCGTGTGGGACAAGGAGCCGGACGTTTGCCTTTTCGGGAACAGGCTCTGCCGAGGATGCGCACCGTGAGAGATTGCGTCTTTGGGAAAGCAGAGATTTCCAGTGCGGTTGTGCCTGTGAATAGGCTGCAGGGGGAAGGTGAAGACCAGCAACAGCTTTCCGGGCTGCCACCTTCCATGTGGGACAAGGAGCCGGACGTTTGCCTTTTCGGGAACAGGCTCTGCCGAGGGTGCGCACCGTGAGAGATTGCGTCTTTGGGAAAGTAGAGATTCCCACTGCGATTGTGCCTGTGAATAGGCTGCAGGGGGAAGGTGAAGACCAGCAAGAGCTTTCAGGGCTGCCACCTTCCGTGTGGGACAAGGAGCCGGACGTTTGCCTTTTCGGGAACAGGCTCTGCCGAGGATGCGCACCGTGAGAGATTGCGTCTCTGGGCAAGCACAGATCCCCAAACCTGTTGTGCCTGTGAATAGGCTGCAGGGGGAAGGTGAAGACCAGCAACAGCTTTCAGGGCTGCCACCTTCCGTGTGGGACAAGGAGCCGGACGTTTGCCTTTTCGGGAACAGGCTCTGCCGAGGATGCGCACCGTGAGGGATTGCGTCTTTGGGAAAGCAGAGATTCCCAGTGCGGTTGTGCCTGTGAATAGGCTGCAGGGGGAAGGTGAAGACCAGCAACAGCTTTCCGGGCTGCCACCTTCCGTGTGGGACAAGGAGCCGGACGTTTGCCTTTTCGGGAACAGGCTCTGCCGAGGATGCGCACCGTGAGATGTTCCTTCTCTGGGCAAGCACAGATCCCCAAACCTGTTGTGCCTGTGAATAGGCTGCAGGGGGAAGGTGAAGACCAGCACCAGCTTTCAGGGCTGCCACCTTCCGTGTGGGACAAGGAGCCGGACGTTTGCCTTTTCGGGAACAGGCTCTGCCGAGGATGCGCACCGTGAGATGTTCCTTCTCTGGGCAAGCACAGATCCCCAAACCTGTTGTGCCTGTGAATAGGCTGCACGGGGAAGGTGAAGACCAGCAAGAGCTTTCAGGGCTGCCACCTTCCGTGTGGGACAAGGAGCCGGACGTTTGCCTTTTCGGGAACAGGCTCTGCCGAGGATGCGCACCGTGAGAGATTGCGTCTTTGGGAAAGCAGAGATTTCCAGTGCGGTTGTGCCTGTGAATAGGCTGCAGGGGGAAGGTGAAGACCAGCAACAGCTTTCAGGGCTGCCACCTTCCATGTGGGACAAGGAGCCGGACGTTTGCCTTTTCGGGAACAGGCTCTGCCGAGGGTGCGCACCGTGAGAGATTGCGTCTTTGGGAAAGTAGAGATTCCCAGTGCGATTGTGCCTGTGAATAGGCTGCAGGGGGAAGGTGAAGACCAGCAAGAGCTTTCAGGGCTGCCACCTTCCGTGTGGGACAAGGAGCCGGACGTTTGCCTTTTCGGGAACAGGCTCTGCCGAGGATGCGCAACGTGAGACATTGCGTCTCTGGGCAAGCACAGATCCCCAAACCTGTTGTGCCTGTGAATAGGCTGCAGGGGGAAGGTGAAGACCAGCAAGAGCTTTCAGGGCTGCCACCTTCCGTGTGGGACAAGGAGCCGGACGTTTGCCTTTTCGGGAACAGGCTCTGCCGAGGATGCGCACCGTGAGGGATTGCGTCTTTGGGAAAGCAGAGATTCCCAGTGCGGTTGTGCCTGTGAATAGGCTGCAGGGGGAAGGTGAAGACCAGCAACAGCTTTCCGGGCTGCCACCTTCCGTGTGGGACAAGGAGCCGGACGTTTGCCTTTTCGGGAACAGGCTCTGCCGAGGATGCGCACCATGAGATGTTCCTTCTCTGGGAAGCACAGATCCCCAAACCTGTTGTGCCTGTGAATAGGCTGCAGGGGGAAGGTGAAGACCAGCACCAGCTTTCAGGGCTGCCACCTACCGTGTGGGACAAGGAGCCGGACGTTTGCCTTTTCGGGAACAGGCTCTGCCGAGGATGCGCACCGTGAGATGTTCCTTCTCTGGGCAAGCACAGATCCCAAAACCTGTTGTGCCTGTGAATAGGCTGCAGGGGGAAGGTGAAGACCAGCAAGAGCTTTCAGGGCTGCCACCTTCCGTGTGGGACAAGGAGCCGGACGTTTGCCTTTTCGGGAACAGGCTCTGCCGAGGATGCGCACCGTGAGATGTTCCTTCTCTGGGCAAGCACAGATCCCCAGACCTGTTGTGCCTGTGAATAGGCTGCAGGGGGAAGGTGAAGACCAGCAAGAGCTTTCAGGGCTGCCACCTTCCGTGTGGGACAAGGAGCCGGACGTTTGCCTTTTCGGGAACAGGCTCTGCCGAGGATGCGCACCGTGAGAGATTGCGTCTTTGGGAAAGCAGAGATTTCCAGTGCGGTTGTGCCTGTGAATAGGCTGCAGGGGGAAGGTGAAGACCAGCAAGAGCTTTCAGGGCTGCCACCTTCCATGTGGGACAAGGAGCCGGACGTTTGCCTTTTCGGGAACAGGCTCTGCCGAGGATGCGCACCGTGAGATGTTCCTTCTCTGGGCAAGCACAGATCCCCAAACCTGTTGTGCCTGTGAATAGGCTGCAGGGGGAAGGTGAAGACCAGCACCAGCTTTCAGGGCTGCCACCTTCCGTGTGGGACAAGGAGCCGGACGTTTGCCTTTTCGGGAACAGGCTCTGCCGAGGATGCTCACCGTGAGATGTTTCTTCTCTGGGAAAGCAGAGATCCCCAAACCTGTTGTGCCTGTGAATAGGCTGCAGGGGGAAGGTGAAGACCAGCAAGAGCTTTCCGGGCTGCCACCTTCCGTGTGGGACAAGGAGCCGGACGTTTGCCTGTTCGGGAACAGGCTCTGCCGAGGATGCGCACCGTGAGATGTTCCTTCTCTGGGCAAGCACAGATCCCAAAACCTGTTGTGCCTGTGAATAGGCTGCAGGGGGAAGGTGAAGACCAGCAACAGCTTTCGGGGCTGCCACCTTCCGTGTGGGACAAGGAGCCGGACGTTTGCCTTTTCGGGAACAGGCTCTGCCGAGGATGCGCACCGTGAGGGATTGCGTCTTTGGGAAAGCAGAGATTCCCAGTGCGGTTGTGCCTGTGAATAGGCTGCAGGGGGAAGGTGAAGACCAGCAAGAGCTTTCAGGGCTGCCACCTTCCGTGTGGGACAAGGAGCCGGACGTTTGCCTTTTCGGGAACAGGCTCTGCCGAGGATGCGCACCGTGAGATGTTCCTTCTCTGGGCAAGCACAGATCCCCAAACCTGTTGTGCCCGTGAATAGGCTGCAGGGGGAAGGTGAAGACCAGCAAGAGCTTTCAGGGCTGCCACTTTCCGTGTGGGACAAGGAGCCGGACGTTAGCCTTTTCGGGAACAGGCTCTGCCGAGGATGCGCACCGTGAGATGTTCCTTCTCTGGGCAAGCAGAGATCCCCAAACCTGTTGTGCCTGTGAATAGGCTGCAGGGGGAAGGTGAAGACCAGCACCAGCTTTCAGGGCTGCCACCTTCCGTGTGGGACAAGGAGCCGGACGTTTGCCTTTTCGGGAACAGGCTCTGCCGAGGATGCGCAGCGTGAGATGTTCCTTCTCTGGGCAAGCACAGATCCCAAAACCTGTTGTGCCTGTGAATAGGCTGCAGGGGGAAGGTGAAGACCAGCAACAGCTTTCCGGGCTGCCACCTTCCATGTGGGACAAGGAGCCGGACGTTTGCCTTTTCGGGAACAGGCTCTGCCGAGGGTGCGCACCGTGAGAGATTGCGTCTTTGGGAAAGTAGAGATTCCCAGTGCGATTGTGCCTGTGAATAGGCTGCAGGGGGAAGGTGAAGACCAGCAAGAGCTTTCCGGGCTGCCACCTTCCGTGTGGGACAAGGAGCCGGACGTTTGCCTTTTCGGGAACAGGCTCTGCCGAGGATGCGCACCGTGAGATGTTCCTTCTCTGGGCAAGCACAGATCCCCAAACCTGTTGTGCCTGTGAATAGGCTGCAGGGGGAAGGTGAAGACCAGCAAGAGCTTTCAGGGCTGCCACCTTCCGTGTGGGACAAGGAGCCGGACGTTTGCCTTTTCGGGAACAGGCTCTGCCGAGGATGCGCACTGTGAGGGATTGCGTCTTTGGGAAAGCAGAGATTCCCAGTGCGGTTGTGCCTGTGAATAGGCTGCAGGGGGAAGGTGAAGACCAGCAAGAGCTTTCCGGGCTGCCACCTTCCGTGTGGGACAAGGAGCCGGACGTTTGCCTTTTCGGGAACAGGCTCTGCCGAGGATGCGCACCGTGAGATGTTCCTTCTCTGGGCAAGCACAGATCCCCAAACCTGTTGTGCCTGTGAATAGGCTGCACGGGGAAGGTGAAGACCAGCACCAGCTTTCAGGGCTGCCACCTTCCGTGTGGGACAAGGAGCCGGACGTTTGCCTTTTCGGGAACAGGCTCTGCCGAGGATGCGCACCGGGAGACGTTCCTTCTCTGGGCAAGCACAGATCCCCAAACCTGTTGTGCCTGTGAATAGGCTGCAGGGGGAAGGTGAAGACCAGCAAGAGCTTTCAGGGCTGCCACCTTCCGTGTGGGACAAGGAGCCGGACGTTTGCCTTTTCGGGAACAGGCTCTGCCGAGGATGCGCACCGTGAGATGTTCCTTCTCTGGGCAAGCACAGATCCCCAAACCTGTTGTGCCTGTGAATAGGCTGCAGGGGGAAGATGAAGACCAGCACCAGCTTTCAGGGCTGCCACCTTCCGTGTGGGACAAGGAGCCGGACGTTTGCCTTTTCGGGAACAGGCTCTGCCGAGGATGCGCACCGTGAGAGATTGCGTCTTTGGGAAAGCAGAGATTCCCAGTGCGGTTGTGCCTGTGAATAGGCTGCAGGGCGAAGGTGAAGACCAGCAACAGCTTTCAGGGCTGCCACCTTCCGTGTGGGACAAGGAGCCGGACGTTTGCCTGTTCGGGAACAGGCTCTGCCGAGGATGCGCACCGTGAGAGATTGCGTCTCTGGGAAAGCAGAGATCCCCAAACCTGTTGTGCCTGTGAATAGGCTGCAGGGGGAAGGTGAAGACCAGCAAGAGCTTTCCGGGCTGCCACCTTCCGTGTGGGACAAGGAGCCGGACATTTGCCTTTTCGGGAACAGGCTCTGCCGAGGATGCGCACCGTGAGATGTTCCTTCTCTGGGCAAGCACAGATCCCCAAACCTGTTGTGCCTGTGAATAGGCTGCAGGGGGAAGGTGAAGACCAGCAAGAGCTTTCCGGGCTGCCACCTTCCGTGTGGGACAAGGAGCCGGACGTTTGCCTTTTCGGGAACAGGCTCTGCCGAGGATGCGCACCGTGAGATGTTCCTTCTCTGGGCAAGCAGAGATCCCCAAACCTGTTGTGCCTGTGAATAGGCTGCAGGGGGAAGGTGAAGACCAGCACCAGCTTTCAGGGCTGCCACCTTCCGTGTGGGACAAGGAGCCGGACGTTTGCCTTTTCGGGAACAGGCTCTGCCGAGGATGCGCACCGTGAGATGTTCCTTCTCTGGGCAAGCACAGATCCCCAAACCTGTTGTGCCTGTAAATAGGCTGCACGGGGAAGGTGAAGACCAGCAAGAGCTTTCAGGGCTGCCACCTTCCGTGTGGGACAAGGAGCCGGACGTTTGCCTTTTCGGGAACAGGCTCTGCCGAGGATGCGCACCGTGAGAGATTGCGTCTTTGGGAAAGCAGAGATTTCCAGTGCGGTTGTGCCTGTGAATAGGCTGCAGGGGGAAGGTGAAGACCAGCAACAGCTTTCCGGGCTGCCACCTTCCATGTGGGACAAGGAGCCGGACGTTTGCCTTTTCGGGAACAGGCTCTGCCGAGGGTGCGCACCGTGAGAGATTGCGTCTTTGGGAAAGTAGAGATTCCCACTGCGATTGTGCCTGTGAATAGGCTGCAGGGGGAAGGTGAAGACCAGCAAGAGCTTTCAGGGCTGCCACCTTCCGTGTGGGACAAGGAGCCGGACGTTTGCCTTTTCGGGAACAGGCTCTGCCGAGGATGCGCACCGTGAGAGATTGCGTCTCTGGGCAAGCACAGATCCCCAAACCTGTTGTGCCTGTGAATAGGCTGCAGGGGGAAGGTGAAGACCAGCAACAGCTTTCAGGGCTGCCACCTTCCGTGTGGGACAAGGAGCCGGACGTTTGCCTTTTCGGGAACAGGCTCTGCCGAGGATGCGCACCGTGAGGGATTGCGTCTTTGGGAAAGCAGAGATTCCCAGTGCGGTTGTGCCTGTGAATAGGCTGCAGGGGGAAGGTGAAGACCAGCAACAGCTTTCAGGGCTGCCACCTTCCGTGTGGGACAAGGAGCCCGACGTTTGCCTTTTCGGGAACAGGCTCTGCCGAGGATGCGCACCGTGAGATGTTCCTTCTCTGGGCAAGCACAGATCCCCAAACCTGTTGTGCCTGTGAATAGGCTGCAGGGGGAAGGTGAAGACCAGCACCAGCTTTCAGGGCTGCCACCTTCCGTGTGGGACAAGGAGCCGGACGTTTGCCTTTTCGGGAACAGGCTCTGCCGAGGATGCGCACCGTGAGATGTTCCTTCTCTGGGCAAGCACAGATCCCCAAACCTGTTGTGCCTGTGAATAGGCTGCACGGGGAAGGTGAAGACCAGCAAGAGCTTTCAGGGCTGCCACCTTCCGTGTGGGACAAGGAGCCGGACGTTTGCCTTTTCGGGAACAGGCTCTGCCGAGGATGCGCACCGTGAGATGTTCCTTCTCTGGGCAAGCACAGATCCCCAAACCTGTTGTGCCTGTGAATAGGCTGCAGGGGGAAGGTGAAGACCAGCAAGAGCTTTCAGGGCTGCCACCTTCCGTGTGGGACAAGGAGCCGGACGTTTGCCTTTTCGGGAACAGGCTCTGCCGAGGATGCGCACCGTGAGAGATTGCGTCTTTGGGAAAGCAGAGATTTCCAGTGCGGTTGTGCCTGTGAATAGGCTGCAGGGGGAAGGTGAAGACCAGCAAGAGCTTTCAGGGCTGCCACCTTCCATGTGGGACAAGGAGCCGGACGTTTGCCTTTTCGGGAACAGGCTCTGCCGAGGATGCGCACCGTGAGATGTTCCTTCTCTGGGCAAGCACAGATCCCCAAACCTGTTGTGCCTGTGAATAGGCTGCAGGGGGAAGGTGAAGACCAGCACCAGCTTTCAGGGCTGCCACCTTCCGTGTGGGACAAGGAGCCGGACGTTTGCCTTTTCGGGAACAGGCTCTGCCGAGGATGCTCACCGTGAGATGTTTCTTCTCTGGGAAAGCAGAGATCCCCAAACCTGTTGTGCCTGTGAATAGGCTGCAGGGGGAAGGTGAAGACCAGCAAGAGCTTTCCGGGCTGCCACCTTCCGTGTGGGACAAGGAGCCGGACGTTTGCCTGTTCGGGAACAGGCTCTGCCGAGGATGCGCACCGTGAGATGTTCCTTCTCTGGGCAAGCACAGATCCCAAAACCTGTTGTGCCTGTGAATAGGCTGCAGGGGGAAGGTGAAGACCAGCAACAGCTTTCGGGGCTGCCACCTTCCGTGTGGGACAAGGAGCCGGACGTTTGCCTTTTCGGGAACAGGCTCTGCCGAGGATGCGCACCGTGAGGGATTGCGTCTTTGGGAAAGCAGAGATTCCCAGTGCGGTTGTGCCTGTGAATAGGCTGCAGGGGGAAGGTGAAGACCAGCAAGAGCTTTCAGGGCTGCCACCTTCCGTGTGGGACAAGGAGCCGGACGTTTGCCTTTTCGGGAACAGGCTCTGCCGAGGATGCGCACCGTGAGATGTTCCTTCTCTGGGCAAGCACAGATCCCCAAACCTGTTGTGCCCGTGAATAGGCTGCAGGGGGAAGGTGAAGACCAGCAAGAGCTTTCAGGGCTGCCACTTTCCGTGTGGGACAAGGAGCCGGACGTTAGCCTTTTCGGGAACAGGCTCTGCCGAGGATGCGCACCGTGAGATGTTCCTTCTCTGGGCAAGCAGAGATCCCCAAACCTGTTGTGCCTGTGAATAGGCTGCAGGGGGAAGGTGAAGACCAGCACCAGCTTTCAGGGCTGCCACCTTCCGTGTGGGACAAGGAGCCGGACGTTTGCCTTTTCGGGAACAGGCTCTGCCGAGGATGCGCAGCGTGAGATGTTCCTTCTCTGGGCAAGCACAGATCCCCAAACCTGTTGTGCCTGTGAATAGGCTGCAGGGGGAAGGTGAAGACCAGCAACAGCTTTCCGGGCTGCCACCTTCCATGTGGGACAAGGAGCCGGACGTTTGCCTTTTCGGGAACAGGCTCTGCCGAGGGTGCGCACCGTGAGAGATTGCGTCTTTGGGAAAGTAGAGATTCCCAGTGCGATTGTGCCTGTGAATAGGCTGCAGGGGGAAGGTGAAGACCAGCAAGAGCTTTCCGGGCTGCCACCTTCCGTGTGGGACAAGGAGCCGGACGTTTGCCTTTTCGGGAACAGGCTCTGCCGAGGATGCGCACCGTGAGATGTTCCTTCTCTGGGCAAGCACAGATCCCCAAACCTGTTGTGCCTGTGAATAGGCTGCAGGGGGAAGGTGAAGACCAGCAAGAGCTTTCAGGGCTGCCACCTTCCGTGTGGGACAAGGAGCCGGACGTTTGCCTTTTCGGGAACAGGCTCTGCCGAGGATGCGCACTGTGAGGGATTGCGTCTTTGGGAAAGCAGAGATTCCCAGTGCGGTTGTGCCTGTGAATAGGCTGCAGGGGGAAGGTGAAGACCAGCAAGAGCTTTCCGGGCTGCCACCTTCCGTGTGGGACAAGGAGCCGGACGTTTGCCTTTTCGGGAACAGGCTCTGCCGAGGATGCGCACCGTGAGATGTTCCTTCTCTGGGCAAGCACAGATCCCCAAACCTGTTGTGCCTGTGAATAGGCTGCACGGGGAAGGTGAAGACCAGCACCAGCTTTCAGGGCTGCCACCTTCCGTGTGGGACAAGGAGCCGGACGTTTGCCTTTTCGGGAACAGGCTCTGCCGAGGATGCGCACCGGGAGACGTTCCTTCTCTGGGCAAGCACAGATCCCCAAACCTGTTGTGCCTGTGAATAGGCTGCAGGGGGAAGGTGAAGACCAGCAAGAGCTTTCAGGGCTGCCACCTTCCGTGTGGGACAAGGAGCCGGACGTTTGCCTTTTCGGGAACAGGCTCTGCCGAGGATGCGCACCGTGAGATGTTCCTTCTCTGGGCAAGCACAGATCCCCAAACCTGTTGTGCCTGTGAATAGGCTGCAGGGGGAAGATGAAGACCAGCACCAGCTTTCAGGGCTGCCACCTTCCATGTGGGACAAGGAGCCGGACGTTTGCCTTTTCGGGAACAGGCTCTGCCGAGGATGCGCACCGTGAGAGATTGCGTCTTTGGGAAAGCAGAGATTCCCAGTGCGGTTGTGCCTGTGAATAGGCTGCAGGGCGAAGGTGAAGACCAGCAACAGCTTTCAGGGCTGCCACCTTCCGTGTGGGACAAGGAGCCGGACGTTTGCCTGTTCGGGAACAGGCTCTGCCGAGGATGCGCACCGTGAGAGATTGCGTCTCTGGGAAAGCAGAGATCCCCAAACCTGTTGTGCCTGTGAATAGGCTGCAGGGGGAAGGTGAAGACCAGCAAGAGCTTTCCGGGCTGCCACCTTCCGTGTGGGACAAGGAGCCGGACATTTGCCTTTTCGGGAACAGGCTCTGCCGAGGATGCGCACCGTGAGATGTTCCTTCTCTGGGCAAGCACAGATCCCCAAACCTGTTGTGCCTGTGAATAGGCTGCAGGGGGAAGGTGAAGACCAGCAAGAGCTTTCCGGGCTGCCACCTTCCGTGTGGGACAAGGAGCCGGACGTTTGCCTTTTCGGGAACAGGCTCTGCCGAGGATGCGCACCGTGAGATGTTCCTTCTCTGGGCAAGCAGAGATCCCCAAACCTGTTGTGCCTGTGAATAGGCTGCAGGGGGAAGGTGAAGACCAGCACCAGCTTTCAGGGCTGCCACCTTCCGTGTGGGACAAGGAGCCGGACGTTTGCCTTTTCGGGAACAGGCTCTGCCGAGGATGCGCACCGTGAGATGTTCCTTCTCTGGGCAAGCACAGATCCCCAAACCTGTTGTGCCTGTGAATAGGCTGCACGGGGAAGGTGAAGACCAGCAAGAGCTTTCAGGGCTGCCACCTTCCGTGTGGGACAAGGAGCCGGACGTTTGCCTTTTCGGGAACAGGCTCTGCCGAGGATGCGCACCGTGAGAGATTGCGTCTTTGGGAAAGCAGAGATTTCCAGTGCGGTTGTGCCTGTGAATAGGCTGCAGGGGGAAGGTGAAGACCAGCAACAGCTTTCCGGGCTGCCACCTTCCATGTGGGACAAGGAGCCGGACGTTTGCCTTTTCGGGAACAGGCTCTGCCGAGGGTGCGCACCGTGAGAGATTGCGTCTTTGGGAAAGTAGAGATTCCCACTGCGATTGTGCCTGTGAATAGGCTGCAGGGGGAAGGTGAAGACCAGCAAGAGCTTTCAGGGCTGCCACCTTCCGTGTGGGACAAGGAGCCGGACGTTTGCCTTTTCGGGAACAGGCTCTGCCGAGGATGCGCACCGTGAGAGATTGCGTCTCTGGGCAAGCACAGATCCCCAAACCTGTTGTGCCTGTGAATAGGCTGCAGGGGGAAGGTGAAGACCAGCAACAGCTTTCAGGGCTGCCACCTTCCGTGTGGGACAAGGAGCCGGACGTTTGCCTTTTCGGGAACAGGCTCTGCCGAGGATGCGCACCGTGAGGGATTGCGTCTTTGGGAAAGCAGAGATTCCCAGTGCGGTTGTGCCTGTGAATAGGCTGCAGGGGGAAGGTGAAGACCAGCAACAGCTTTCCGGGCTGCCACCTTCCGTGTGGGACAAGGAGCCGGACGTTTGCCTTTTCGGGAACAGGCTCTGCCGAGGATGCGCACCGTGAGATGTTCCTTCTCTGGGCAAGCACAGATCCCCAAACCTGTTGTGCCTGTGAATAGGCTGCAGGGGGAAGGTGAAGACCAGCACCAGCTTTCAGGGCTGCCACCTTCCGTGTGGGACAAGGAGCCGGACGTTTGCCTTTTCGGGAACAGGCTCTGCCGAGGATGCGCACCGTGAGATGTTCCTTCTCTGGGCAAGCACAGATCCCCAAACCTGTTGTGCCTGTGAATAGGCTGCACGGGGAAGGTGAAGACCAGCAAGAGCTTTCAGGGCTGCCACCTTCCGTGTGGGACAAGGAGCCGGACGTTTGCCTTTTCGGGAACAGGCTCTGCCGAGGATGCGCACCGTGAGAGATTGCGTCTTTGGGAAAGCAGAGATTTCCAGTGCGGTTGTGCCTGTGAATAGGCTGCAGGGGGAAGGTGAAGACCAGCAACAGCTTTCAGGGCTGCCACCTTCCATGTGGGACAAGGAGCCGGACGTTTGCCTTTTCGGGAACAGGCTCTGCCGAGGGTGCGCACCGTGAGAGATTGCGTCTTTGGGAAAGTAGAGATTCCCAGTGCGATTGTGCCTGTGAATAGGCTGCAGGGGGAAGGTGAAGACCAGCAAGAGCTTTCAGGGCTGCCACCTTCCGTGTGGGACAAGGAGCCGGACGTTTGCCTTTTCGGGAACAGGCTCTGCCGAGGATGCGCAACGTGAGACATTGCGTCTCTGGGCAAGCACAGATCCCCAAACCTGTTGTGCCTGTGAATAGGCTGCAGGGGGAAGGTGAAGACCAGCAAGAGCTTTCAGGGCTGCCACCTTCCGTGTGGGACAAGGAGCCGGACGTTTGCCTTTTCGGGAACAGGCTCTGCCGAGGATGCGCACCGTGAGGGATTGCGTCTTTGGGAAAGCAGAGATTCCCAGTGCGGTTGTGCCTGTGAATAGGCTGCAGGGGGAAGGTGAAGACCAGCAACAGCTTTCCGGGCTGCCACCTTCCGTGTGGGACAAGGAGCCGGACGTTTGCCTTTTCGGGAACAGGCTCTGCCGAGGATGCGCACCATGAGATGTTCCTTCTCTGGGAAGCACAGATCCCCAAACCTGTTGTGCCTGTGAATAGGCTGCAGGGGGAAGGTGAAGACCAGCACCAGCTTTCAGGGCTGCCACCTACCGTGTGGGACAAGGAGCCGGACGTTTGCCTTTTCGGGAACAGGCTCTGCCGAGGATGCGCACCGTGAGATGTTCCTTCTCTGGGCAAGCAGAGATCCCCAAACCTGTTGTGCCTGTGAATAGGCTGCAGGGGGAAGGTGAAGACCAGCAAGAGCTTTCAGGGCTGCCACCTTCCGTGTGGGACAAGGAGCCGGACGTTTGCCTTTTCGGGAACAGGCTCTGCCGAGGATGCGCACCGTGAGATGTTCCTTCTCTGGGCAAGCACAGATCCCCAAACCTGTTGTGCCTGTGAATAGGCTGCAGGGGGAAGGTGAAGACCAGCAAGAGCTTTCAGGGCTGCCACTTTCCGTGTGGGAGAAGGAGCCGGACGTTTGCCTTTTCGGGAACAGGGTCTGCCGAGGATGCGCACCGTGAGATGTTCCTTCTCTGGGCAAGCACAGATCCCCAAACCTGTTGTGCCTGTGAATAGGCTGCAGGGGGAAGGTGAAGACCAGCAAGAGCTTTCAGGGCTGCCACCTTCCGTGTGGGACAAGGAGCCGGACGTTTGCCTTTTCGGGAACAGGCTCTGCCGAGGATGCGCACCGTGAGATGTTTCTTCTCTGGGCAAGCAGAGATCCCCAAACCTGTTGTGCCTGTGAATAGGCTGCAGGGGGAAGGTGAAGACCAGCAAGAGCTTTCCGGGCTGCCACCTTCCGTGTGGGACAAGGAGCCGGACGTTTGCCTGTTCGGGAACAGGCTCTGCCGAGGATGCGCACCGTGAGATGTTCCTTCTCTGGGCAAGCACAGATCCCAAAACCTGTT
Organism: Haliaeetus albicilla; assembly: GCF_947461875.1. NCBI lineage: Eukaryota > Metazoa > Chordata > Aves > Accipitriformes > Accipitridae > Haliaeetus > Haliaeetus albicilla. Next base: position 3,623,398 of record NC_091512.1, read on the forward strand.
GTGCCTGTGAATAGGCTGCAGGGGGAAGGTGAAGACCAGCAACAGCTTTCCGGGCTGCCACCTTCCGTGTGGGACAAGGAGCCGGACGTTTGCCTTTTCGGGAACAGGCTCTGCCGAGGATGCGCACCGTGAGGGATTGCGTCTTTGGGAAAGCAGAGATTCCCAGTGCGGTTGTGCCTGTGAATAGGCTGCAGGGGGAAGGTGAAGACCAGCAAGAGCTTTCAGGGCTGCCACCTTCCGTGTGGGACAAGGAGCCGGACGTTTGCCTTTTCGGGAACAGGCTCTGCCGAGGATGCGCACCGTGAGATGTTCCTTCTCTGGGCAAGCACAGATCCCCAAACCTGTTGTGCCTGTGAATAGGCTGCAGGGGGAAGGTGAAGACCAGCAACAGCTTTCAGGGCTGCCACCTTCCGTGTGGGACAAGGAGCCGGACGTTTGCCTTTTCGGGAACAGGCTCTGCCGAGGATGCGCACCGTGAGATGTTCCTTCTCTGGGCAAGCAGAGATCCCCAAACCTGTTGTGCCTGTGAATAGGCTGCAGGGGGAAGGTGAAGACCAGCACCAGCTTTCAGGGCTGCCACCTTCCGTGTGGGACAAGGAGCCGGACGTTTGCCTTTTCGGGAACAGGCTCTGCCGAGGATGCGCACCGTGAGATGTTCCTTCTCTGGGCAAGCACAGATCCCAAAACCTGTTGCGCCTGTGAATAGGCTGCAGGGGGAAGGTGAAGACCAGCAACAGCTTTCCGGGCTGCCACCTTCCGTGTGGGACAAGGAGCCGGACGTTTGCCTTTTCGGGAACAGGCTCTGCCGAGGATGCGCACCGTGAGAGATTGCGTCTCTGGGAAAGCAGAGATCCCAAAACCTGTTGTGCCTGTGAATAGGCTGCACGGGGAAGGTGAAGACCAGCAAGAGCTTTCAGGGCTGCCACCTTCCGTGTGGGACAAGGAGCCGGACGTTTGCCTTTTCGGGAACAGGCTCTGCCGAGGATGCTCACCGTGAGAGATTGCGTCTTGGGGCAAGCACAGATCCCAAAACCTGTTGTGCCTGTGAATAGGCTGCAGGGGGAAGGTGAAGACCAGCAAGAGCTTTCAGGGCTGCCACCTTCCGTGTGGGACAAGGAGCCGGACGTTTGCCTTTTCGGGAACAGGCTCTGCCAAGGATGCGCACCGTGAGATGTTTCTTCTCTGGGCAAGCACAGATCCCCAAACCTGTTGTGCCTGTGAATAGGCTGCAGGGGGAAGGTGAAGACCAGCAACAGCTTTCAGGGCTGCCACCTTCCGTGTGGGACAAGGAGCCGGACGTTTGCCTTTTCGGGAACAGGCTCTGCCGAGGATGCGCAGCGTGAGATGTTCCTTCTCTGGGCAAGCACAGATCCCCAAACCTGTTGTGCCTGTGAATAGGCTGCAGGGGGAAGGTGAAGACCAGCAACAGCTTTCCGGGCTGCCACCTTCCATGTGGGACAAGGAGCCGGACTTTTGCCTTTTCGGGAACAGGCTCTGCCGAGGGTGCGCACCGTGAGAGATTGCGTCTTTGGGAAAGTAGAGATTCCCAGTGCGATTGTGCCTGTGAATAGGCTGCAGGGGGAAGGTGAACACCAGCAAGAGCTTTCAGGGCTGCCACCTTCTGTGTGGGACAAGGAGCCGGACGTTTGCCTTTTCGGGAACAGGCTCTGCCGAGGATGCGCACCGTGAGATGTTCCTTCTCTGGGCAAGCACAGATCCCCAAACCTGTTGTGCCTGTGAATAGGCTGCAGGGGGAAGGTGAAGACCAGCAACAGCTTTCCGGGCTGCCACCTTCCGTGTGGGACAAGGAGCCGGACGTTTGCCTTTTCGGGAACAGGCACTGCCGAGGATGCGCACCGTGAGGGATTGCGTCTTTGGGAAAGCAGAGATTCCCAGTGCGGTTGTGCCTGTGAATAGGCTGCAGGGGGAAGGTGAAGACCAGCAAGAGCTTTCAGGGCTGCCACCTTCCGTGTGGGACAAGGAGCCGGACGTTTCCCTTTTCGGGAACAGGCTCTGCCGAGGATGCGCACCGTGAGATGTTCCTTCTCTGGGCAAGCACAGATCCCCAAACCTGTTGTGCCTGTGAATAGGCTGCAGGGGGAAGGTGAAGACCAGCAACAGCTTTCAGGGCTGCCACCTTCCGTGTGGGACAAGGAGCCGGACGTTTGCCTTTTCGGGAACAGGCTCTGCCGAGGATGCGCACCGTGAGATGTTCCTTCTCTGGGCAAGCACAGATCCCCAAACCTGTTGTGCCTGTGAATAGGCTGCAGGGGGAAGGTGAAGACCAGCAAGAGCTTTCAGGGCTGCCACCTTCCGTGTGGGACAAGGAGCCGGACGTTTGCCTTTTCGGGAACAGGCTCTGCCGAGGATGCGCACCGTGAGATATTGCGTCTTGGGGCAAGCACAGATCCCAAAACCTGTTGTGCCTGTGAATAGGCTGCAGGGGGAATGTGAAGACCAGCAACAGCTTTCCGGGCTGCCACCTTCCGTGTGGGACAAGGAGCCGGACGTTTGCCTTTTCGGGAACAGGCTCTGCCGAGGATGCGCACCGTGAGAGATTGCGTCTCTAGGAAAGCAGAGATCCCAAAACCTGTTGTGCCTGTGAATAGGCTGCACGGGGAAGGTGAAGACCAGCAAGAGCTTTCAGGGCTGCCACCTTCCGTGTGGGACAAGGAGCCGGACGTTTGCCTTTTCGGGAACAGGCTCTGCCGAGGATGCGCACCGTGAGAGATTGCGTCTTGGGGCAAGCACAGATCCCCAAACCTGTTGTGCCTGTGAATAGGCTGCAGGGGGAAGGTGAAGACCAGCAAGAGCTTTCAGGGCTGCCACCTTCCGTGTGGGACAAGGAGCCGGACGTTTGCCTTTTCGGGAACAGGCTCTGCCGAGGATGCGCACCGTGAGATGTTCCTTCTCTGGGCAAGCACAGATCCCCAAACCTGTTGTGCCTGTGAATAGGCTGCAGGGGGAAGGTGAAGACCAGCAACAGCTTTCTGGGCTGCCACCTTCCGTGTGGGACAAGGAGCCGGACGTTTGCCTTTTCGGGAACAGGCTCTGCCGAGGATGCGCACCGTGAGATGTTCCTTCTCTGGGCAAGCAGAGATCCCAAAACCTGTTGTGCCTGTGAATAGGCTGCAGGGGGAAGGTGAAGACCAGCAAGAGCTTTCAGGGCTGCCACCTTCCGTGTGGGACAAGGAGCCGGACGTTTGCCTTTTCGGGAACAGGCTCTGCCGAGGATGCGCACCGTGAGATGTTCCTTCTCTGGGCAAGCACAGATCCCCAAACCTGTTGTGCCTGTGAATAGGCTGCAGGGGGAAGGTGAAGACCAGCAAGAGCTTTCAGGGCTGCCACCTTCCGTGTGGGACAAGGAGCCGGACGTTTGCCTTTTCGGGAACAGGCTCTGCCGAGGATGCGCACCGTGAGAGATTGCGTCTTTGGGAAAGCAGAGATTCCCAGTGCGGTTGTGCCTGTGAATAGGCTGCAGGGGGAAGGTGAAGACCAGCAAGAGCTTTCAGGGCTGCCACCTTCCGTGTGGGACAAGGAGCCCGACGTTTGCCTTTTCGGGAACAGGCTCTGCCGAGGATGCGCACCGTGAGACATTGCGTCTTTGGAAAAGCAGAGATTTCCAGTGCGGTTGTGGCTGTGAATAGGCTGCAGGGGGAAGGTGAAGACCAGCAAGAGCTTTCAGGGCTGCCACCTTCCGTGTGGGACAAGGAGCCGGACGTTTGCCTTTTCGGGAACAGGCTCTGCCGAGGATGCGCACCGTGAGATGTTCCTTCTCTGGGCAAGCACAGATCCCAAAACCTGTTGTGCCTGTGAATAGGCTGCAGGGGGAAGGTGAAGACGAGCAACAGCTTTCAGGGCTGCCACCTTCCGTGTGGGACAAGGAGCCGGACGTTTGCCTTTTCGGGAACAGGCTCTGCCGAGGATGCGCACCGTGAGATGTTCCTTCTCTGGGCAAGCACAGATCCCAAAACCTGTTGTGCCTGTGAATAGGCTGCAGGGGGAAGGTGAAGACGAGCAACAGCTTTCAGGGCTGCCACCTTCCGTGTGGGACAAGGAGCCGGACGTTTGCCTTTTCGGGAACAGGCTCTGCCGAGGATGCGCACCGTGAGATGTTCCTTCTCTGGGCAAGCACAGATCCCCACACCTGTTGTGCCTGTGAATAGGCTGCAGGGGGAAGGTGAAGACTAGCAAGAGCTTTCAGGGCTGCCACCTTCCGTGTGGGACAAGGAGCCGGACGTTTGCCTTTTCGGGAACAGGCTCTGCCGAGGATGCGCACCGTGAGATGTTCCATCTCTGGGCAAGCACAGATCCCAAAACCTGTTGTGCCTGTGAATAGGCTACAGGGGGAAGGTGAAGACCAGCAACAGCTTTCTGGGCTGCCACCTTCCGTGTGGGACAAGGAGCCGGACGTTTGCCTTTTCGGGAACAGGCTCTGCCGAGGGTGCGCACCGTGAGATGTTCCTTGTCTGGGCAAGCACAGATCCCAAAACCTGTTGTGCCTGTGAATAGGCTGCAGGGGGAAGGTGAAGACCAGCAACAGCTTTCCGGGCTGCCACCTTCCATGTGGGACAAGGAGCCGGACTTTTGCCTTTTCGGGAACAGGCTCTGCCGAGGGTGCGCACCGTGAGAGATTGCGTCTTTGGGAAAGTAGAGATTCCCAGTGCGATTGTGCCTGTGAATAGGCTGCAGGGGGAAGGTGAACACCAGCAAGAGCTTTCAGGGCTGCCACCTTCTGTGTGGGACAAGGAGCCGGACGTTTGCCTTTTAGGGAACAGGCTCTGCCGAGGATGCGCACCGTGAGATGTTCCTTCTCTGGGCAAGCACCGATCCCAAAACCTGTTGTGCCTGTGAATAGGCTGCAGGGGGAAGGTGAAGACCAGCAACAGCTTTCAGGGCTGCCACCTTCCGTGTGGGACAAGGAGCCGGACGTTTGCCTGTTCGGGAACAGGCTCTGCCGAGGATGCGCACCATGAGAGATTGCGCCTTTGGGAAAGCAGAGATTCCCAGTGCGGTTGTGCCTGTGAATAGGCTGCAGGGGGAAGGTGAAGACCAGCAAGAGCTTTCAGGGCTGCCACCTTCCGTGTGGGACAAGGAGCCGGACGTTTGCCTTTTCGGGAACAGGCTCTGCCGAGGATGCGCACCGTGAGATGTTCCTTCTCTGGGCAAGCACAGATCCCCAAACCTGTTGTGCCTGTGAATAGGCTGCAGGGGGAAGGTGAAGACCAGCAACAGCTTTCAGGGCTGCCACCTTCCGTGTGGGACAAGGAGCCGGACGTTTGCCTTTTCGGGAACAGGCTCTGCCGAGGATGCGCACCGTGAGATGTTCCTTCTCTGGGCAAGCACAGATCTCCAAACCTGTTGTGCCTGTGAATAGGCTGCAGGGGGAAGGTGAAGACCAGCAACAGCTTTCCGGGCTGCCACCTTCCGTGTGGGACAAGGAGCCGGACGTTTGCCTGTTCGGGAACAGGCTCTGCCGAGGATGCGCACTGTGGATGTTCCTTCTCTGGGCAAGCACAGATCCCAAAACCTGTTGTGCCTGTGAATAGGCTGCAGGGGGAAGGTGAAGACCAGCAACAGCTTTCCGGGCTGCCACCTTCCGTGTGGGACAAGGAGCCGGACGTTTGCCTTTTCGGGAACAGGCTCTGCCGAGGATGCGCACCGTGAGATGTTCCTTCTCTGGGCAAGCACAGATCCCCAAACCTGTTGTGCCTGTGAATAGGCTGCAGGGGGAAGGTGAAGACCAGCAAGAGCTTTCAGGGCTGCCACCTTCCGTGTGGGACAAGGAGCCGGACGTTTGCCTTTTCGGGAACAGGCTCTGCCGAGGATGCGCACCGTGAGGGATTGCGTCTTTGGGAAAGCAGAGATTCCCAGTGCGGTTGTGCCTGTGAATAGGCTGCAGGGGGAAGGTGAAGACCAGCAAGAGCTTTCAGGGCTGCCACCTTCCGTGTGGGACAAGGAGCCGGACGTTTGCCTTTTCGGGAACAGGCTCTGCCGAGGATGCGCACCGTGAGATGTTCCTTCTCTGGGCAAGCACAGATCCCCAAACCTGTTGTGCCTGTGAATAGGCTGCACGGGGAAGGTGAAGACCAGCAAGAGCTTTCAGGGCTGCCACTTTCCGTGTGGGACAAGGAGCCGGACGTTTGCCTTTTCGGGAACAGGCTCTGCCGAGGATGCGCACCGTGAGATGTTCCTTCTCTGGGCAAGCAGAGATCCCCAAACCTGTTGTGCCTGTGAATAGGCTGCAGGGGGAAGGTGAAGACCAGCAACAGCTTTCAGGGCTGCCACCTTCCGTGTGGGACAAGGAGCCGGACGTTTGCCTTTTCGGGAACAGGCTCTGCCGAGGATGCGCACCGTGAGAGATTGCGTCTCTGGGAAAGCAGAGATCCCAAAACCTGTTGTGCCTGTGAATAGGCTGCACGGGGAAGGTGAAGACCAGCAAGAGCTTTCAGGGCTGCCACCTTCCGTGTGGGACAAGGAGCCGGACGTTTGCCTTTTCGGGAACAGGCTCTGCCGAGGATGCGCACCGTGAGAGATTGCGTCTTGGGGCAAGCACAGATCCCCAAACCTGTTGTGCCTGTGAATAGGCTGCAGGGGGAAGGTGAAGACCAGCAACAGCTTTCCGGGCTGCCACCTTCCGTGTGGGACAAGGAGCCGGACGTTTGCCTTTTCGGGAACAGGCACTGCCGAGGATGCGCACCGTGAGGGATTGCGTCTTTGGGAAAGCAGAGATTCCCAGTGCGGTTGTGCCTGTGAATAGGCTGCAGGGGGAAGGTGAAGACCAGCAAGAGCTTTCAGGGCTGCCACCTTCCGTGTGGGACAAGGAGCCGGACGTTTGCCTTTTCGGGAACAGGCTCTGCCGAGGATGCGCACCGTGAGATGTTCCTTCTCTGGGCAAGCACAGATCCCCAAACCTGTTGTGCCTGTGAATAGGCTGCAGGGGGAAGGTGAAGACCAGCAAGAGCTTTCAGGGCTGCCACCTTCCGTGTGGGACAAGGAGCCGGACGTTTGCCTTTTCGGGAACAGGCTCTGCCGAGGATGCGCACCGTGAGATGTTCCTTCTCTGGGCAAGCAGAGATCCCCAAACCTGTTGTGCCTGTGAATAGGCTGCAGGGGGAAGGTGAAGACCAGCAAGAGCTTTCAGGGCTGCCACCTTCCGTGTGGGACAAGGAGCCGGACGTTTGCCTTTTCGGGAACAGGCTCTGCCGAGGATGCGCACCGTGAGAGATTGCGTCTTGGGCAAGCACAGATCCCAAAACCTGTTGCGCCTGTGAATAGGCTGCAGGGGGAAGGTGAAGACCAGCAACAGCTTTCAGGGCTGCCACCTTCCGTGTGGGACAAGGAGCCGGACGTTTGCCTTTTCGGGAACAGGCTCTGCCGAGGATGCGCACCGTGAGAGATTGCGTCTCTGGGAAAGCAGAGATCCCAAAACCTGTTGTGCCTGTGAATAGGCTGCAGGGGGAAGGTGAAGACCAGCAAGAGCTTTAAGGGCTGCCACCTTCCGTGTGGGACAAGGAGCCGGACGTTTGCCTTTTCTGGAACAGGCTCTGCCGAGGATGCGCACCGTGAGAGATTGCGTCTCTGGGCAAGCAGAGATCCCAAAACCTGTTGTGCCTGTGAATAGGCTGCAGGGGGAAGGTGAAGACCAGCAAGAGCTTTCCGGGCTGCCACCTTCCGTGTGGGACAAGGAGCCGGACGTTTGCCTTTTCGGGAACAGGCTCTGCCGAGGATGCGCACCGTGAGATGTTCCTTCTCTGGGCAAGCACAGATCCCAAAACCTGTTGTGCCTGTGAATAGGCTGCAGGGGGAAGGTGAAGACCAGCAAGAGCTTTCAGGGCTGCCACCTTCCGTGTGGGACAAGGAGCCGGACGTTTGCCTTTTCGGGAACAGGCTCTGCCGAGGATGCGCACCGTGAGATGTTCCTTCTCTGGGCAAGCACAGATCCCCAAACCTGTTGTGCCTGTGAATAGGCTGCAGGGGGAAGGTGAAGACCAGCAAGAGCTTTCAGGGCTGCCACCTTCCGTGTGGGACAAGGAGCCGGACGTTTGCCTTTTCGGGAACAGGCTCTGCCGAGGATGCGCACCGTGAGAGATTGCGTCTTGGGGCAAGCACAGATCCCAAAACCTGTTGTGCCTGTGAATAGGCTGCAGGGGGAAGGTGAAGACCAGCAAGAGCTTTCAGGGCTGCCACCTTCCGTGTGGGACAAGGAGCCGGACGTTTGCCTTTTCGGGAACAGGCTCTGCCAAGGATGCGCACCGTGAGATGTTTCTTCTCTGGGCAAGCACAGATCCCCAAACCTGTTGTGCCTGTGAATAGGCTGCAGGGGGAAGGTGAAGACCAGCAACAGCTTTCAGGGCTGCCACCTTCCGTGTGGGACAAGGAGCCGGACGTTTGCCTTTTCGGGAACAGGCTCTGCCGAGGATGCGCAGCGTGAGATGTTCCTTCTCTGGGCAAGCACAGATCCCCAAACCTGTTGTGCCTGTGAATAGGCTGCAGGGGGAAGGTGAAGACCAGCAAGAGCTTTCCGGGCTGCCACCTTCCGTGTGGGACAAGGAGCCGGACGTTTGCCTTTTCGGGAACAGGCTCTGCCGAGGGTGCGCACCGTGAGAGATTGCATCTTTGGGAAAGCAGAGATTTCCCGTGCGGTTGTGCCTGTGAATAGGCTGCAGGGGGAAGGTGAAGACCAGCAAGAGCTTTCAGGGCTGCCACCTTCCGTGTGGGACAAGGAGCCGGACGTTTGCCTTTTCGGGAACAGGCTCTGCCGAGGATGCGCACCGTGAGATGTTCCTTCTCTGGGCAAGCACAGATCCCCAAACCTGTTGTGCCTGTGAGTAGGCTGCACGGGGAAGGTGAAGACCAGCAACAGCTTTCAGGGCTGCCACCTTCCGTGTGGGACAAGGAGCCGGACGTTTGCCTTTTCGGGAACAGGCTCTGCCGAGGATGCGCACCGTGAGATGTTCCTTCTCTGGGCAAGCACACATCCCCAAACCTGTTGTGCCTGTGAATAGGCTGCAGGGGGAAGGTGAAGACCAGCAACAGCTTTCCGGGCTGCCACCTTCCGTGTGGGACAAGGAGCCGGACGTTTGCCTTTTCGGGAACAGGCACTGCCGAGGATGCGCACCGTGAGGGATTGCGTCTTTGGGAAAGCAGAGATTCCCAGTGCGGTTGTGCCTGTGAATAGGCTGCAGGGGGAAGGTGAAGACCAGCAAGAGCTTTCAGGGCTGCCACCTTCCGTGTGGGACAAGGAGCCGGACGTTTGCCTTTTCGGGAACAGGCTCTGCCGAGGATGCGCACCGTGAGATGTTCCTTCTCTGGGCAAGCACAGATCCCCAAACCTGTTGTGCCTGTGAATAGGCTGCAGGGGGAAGGTGAAGACCAGCAACAGCTTTCCGGGCTGCCACCTTCCGTGTGGGACAAGGAGCCGGACGTTTGCCTTTTCGGGAACAGGCTCTGCCGAGGATGCGCACCGTGAGATGTTCCTTGTCTGGGCAAGCAGAGATCCCCAAACCTGTTGTGCCTGTGAATAGGCTGCAGGGGGAAGGTGAAGACCAGCAAGAGCTTTCAGGGCTGCCACCTTCCGTGTGGGACAAGGAGCCGGACGTTTGCCTTTTCGGGAACAGGCTCTGCCGAGGATGCGCACCGTGAGAGATTGCGTCTTGGGCAAGCACAGATCCCAAAACCTGTTGCGCCTGTGAATAGGCTGCAGGGGGAAGGTGAAGACCAGCAACAGCTTTCAGGGCTGCCACCTTCCGTGTGGGACAAGGAGCCGGACGTTTGCCTTTTCGGGAACAGGCTCTGCCGAGGATGCGCACCGTGAGAGATTGCGTCTCTGGGAAAGCAGAGATCCCAAAACCTGTTGTGCCTGTGAATAGGCTGCAGGGGGAAGGTGAAGACCAGCAAGAGCTTTAAGGGCTGCCACCTTCCGTGTGGGACAAGGAGCCGGACGTTTGCCTTTTCTGGAACAGGCTCTGCCGAGGATGCGCACCGTGAGAGATTGCGTCTCTGGGCAAGCAGAGATCCCAAAACCTGTTGTGCCTGTGAATAGGCTGCAGGGGGAAGGTGAAGACCAGCAAGAGCTTTCCGGGCTGCCACCTTCCGTGTGGGACAAGGAGCCGGACGTTTGCCTTTTCGGGAACAGGCTCTGCCGAGGATGCGCACCGTGAGATGTTCCTTCTCTGGGCAAGCACAGATCCCCAAACCTGTTGTGCCTGTGAATAGGCTGCAGGGGGAAGGTGAAGACCAGCAAGAGCTTTCAGGGCTGCCACCTTCCGTGTGGGACAAGGAGCCGGACGTTTGCCTTTTCGGGAACAGGCTCTGCCGAGGATGCGCACCGTGAGAGATTGCGTCTTTGGGAAAGCAGAGATTCCCAGTGCGGTTGTGCCTGTGAATAGGCTGCAGGGGGAAGGTGAAGACCAGCAAGAGCTTTCAGGGCTGCCACCTTCCGTGTGGGACAAGGAGCCCGACGTTTGCCTTTTCGGGAACAGGCTCTGCCGAGGATGCGCACCGTGAGACATTGCGTCTTTGGGAAAGCAGAGATTCCCAGTGCGGTTGTGCCTGTGAATAGGCTGCAGGGGGAAGGTGAAGACCAGCAAGAGCTTTCAGGGCTGCCACCTTCCGTGTGGGACAAGGAGCCGGACGTTTGCCTTTTCGGGAACAGGCTCTGCCGAGGATGCGCACCGTGAGATGTTCCTTCTCTGGGCAAGCACAGATCCCAAAACCTGTTGTGCCTGTGAATAGGCTGCAGGGGGAAGGTGAAGACGAGCAACAGCTTTCAGGGCTGCCACCTTCCGTGTGGGACAAGGAGCCGGACGTTTGCCTTTTCGGGAACAGGCTCTGCCGAGGATGCGCACCGTGAGATGTTCCTTCTCTGGGCAAGCACAGATCCCCACACCTGTTGTGCCTGTGAATAGGCTGCAGGGGGAAGGTGAAGACCAGCAAGAGCTTTCAGGGCTGCCACCTTCCGTGTGGGACAAGGAGCCGGACGTTTGCCTTTTCGGGAACAGGCTCTGCCGAGGATGCGCACCGTGAGATGTTCCATCTCTGGGCAAGCACAGATCCCAAAACCTGTTGTGCCTGTGAATAGGCTACAGGGGGAAGGTGAAGACCAGCACCAGCTTTCAGGGCTGCCACCTTCCGTGTGGGACAAGGAGCCGGACGTTTGCCTTTTCGGGAACAGGCTCTGCCGAGGGTGCGCACCGTGAGATGTTCCTTCTCTGGGCAAGCACAGATCCCCAAACCTGTTGTGCCTGTGAATAGGCTGCAGGGGGAAGGTGAAGACCAGCAACAGCTTTCCGGGCTGCCACCTTCCATGTGGGACAAGGAGCCGGACGTTTGCCTTTTCGGGAACAGGCTCTGCCGAGGGTGCGCACCGTGAGAGATTGCGTCTTTGGGAAAGTAGAGATTCCCAGTGCGATTGTGCCTGTGAATAGGCTGCAGGGGGAAGGTGAACACCAGCAAGAGCTTTCAGGGCTGCCACCTTCTGTGTGGGACAAGGAGCCGGACGTTTGCCTTTTCGGGAACAGGCTCTGCCGAGGATGCGCACCGTGAGATGTTCCTTCTCTGGGCAAGCACCGATCCCAAAACCTGTTGTGCCTGTGAATAGGCTGCAGGGGGAAGGTGAAGACCAGCAACAGCTTTCAGGGCTGCCACCTTCCGTGTGGGACAAGGAGCCGGACGTTTGCCTTTTCGGGAACAGGCTCTGCCGAGGATGCGCACCGTGAGAGATTGCGTCTCTGGGAAAGCAGAGATCCCAAAACCTGTTGTGCCTGTGAATAGGCTGCACGGGGAAGGTGAAGACCAGCAAGAGCTTTAAGGGCTGCCACCTTCCGTGTGGGACAAGGAGCCGGACGTTTGCCTTTTCTGGAACAGGCTCTGCCGAGGATGCGCACCGTGAGAGATTGCGTCTCTGGGCAAGCAGAGATCCCAAAACCTGTTGTGCCTGTGAATAGGCTGCAGGGGGAAGGTGAAGACCAGCAAGAGCTTTCCGGGCTGCCACCTTCCGTGTGGGACAAGGAGCCGGACGTTTGCCTTTTCGGGAACAGGCTCTGCCGAGGATGCGCACCGTGAGATGTTCCTTCTCTGGGCAAGCACAGATCCCAAAACCTGTTGTGCCTGTGAATAGGCTGCAGGGGGAAGGTGAAGACCAGCAACAGCTTTCTGGGCTGCCACCTTCCGTGTGGGACAAGGAGCCGGACGTTTGCCTTTTCGGGAACAGGCTCTGCCGAGGATGCGCACCGTGAGATGTTCCTTCTCTGGGCAAGCACAGATCCCCAAACCTGTTGTGCCTGTGAATAGGCTGCAGGGGGAAGGTGAAGACCAGCAAGAGCTTTCAGGGCTGCCACCTTCCGTGTGGGACAAGGAGCCGGACGTTTGCCTTTTCGGGAACAGGCTCTGCCGAGGATGCACACCGTGAGATGTTCCTTCTCTGGGCAAGCACAGATCCCAAAACCTGTTGTGCCTGTGAATAGGCTGCAGGGGGAAGGTGAAGACCAGCAAGAGCTTTCAGGGCTGCCACCTTCCGTGTGGGACAAGGAGCCGGACGTTTGCCTTTTCGGGAACAGGCTCTGCCGAGGATGCGCACCGTGAGAGATTGCGTCTTTGGGAAAGCAGAGATTCCCAGTGCGGTTGTGCCTGTGAATAGGCTGCAGGGGGAAGGTGAAGACCAGCAAGAGCTTTCAGAGCTGCCACCTTCCGTGTGGGACAAGGAGCCGGACGTTTGCCTTTTCGGGAACAGGCTCTGCCGAGGATGCGCACCGTGAGACATTGCGTCTTTGGAAAAGCAGAGATTCCCAGTGCGGTTGTGGCTGTGAATAGGCTGCAGGGGGAAGGTGAAGACCAGCAACAGCTTTCAGGGCTGCCACCTTCCGTGTGGGACAAGGAGCCCGACGTTTGCCTTTTCGGGAACAGGCTCTGCCGAGGATGCGCACCGTGAGATGTTCCTTCTCTGGGCAAGCACAGATCCCAAAACCTGTTGTGCCTGTGAATAGGCTGCAGGGGGAAGGTGAAGACGAGCAACAGCTTTCAGGGCTGCCACCTTCCGTGTGGGACAAGGAGCCGGACGTTTGCCTTTTCGGGAACAGGCTCTGCCGAGGATGCGCACCGTGAGATGTTCCTTCTCTGGGCAAGCACAGATCCCCACACCTGTTGTGCCTGTGAATAGGCTGCAGGGGGAAGGTGAAGACCAGCAAGAGCTTTCAGGGCTGCCACCTTCCGTGTGGGACAAGGAGCCGGACGTTTGCCTTTTCGGGAACAGGCTCTGCCGAGGATGCGCACCGTGAGATGTTCCATCTCTGGGCAAGCACAGATCCCAAAACCTGTTGTGCCTGTGAATAGGCTACAGGGGGAAGGTGAAGACCAGCAACAGCTTTCTGGGCTGCCACCTTCCGTGTGGGACAAGGAGCCGGACGTTTGCCTTTTCGGGAACAGGCTCTGCCGAGGGTGCGCACCGTGAGATGTTCCTTGTCTGGGCAAGCACAGATCCCCAAACCTGTTGTGCCTGTGAATAGGCTGCAGGGGGAAGGTGAAGACCAGCAACAGCTTTCCGGGCTGCCACCTTCCATGTGGGACAAGGAGCCGGACTTTTGCCTTTTCGGGAACAGGCTCTGCCGAGGATGCGCACCATGAGAGATTGCGCCTTTGGGAAAGCAGAGATTCCCAGTGCGGTTGTGCCTGTGAATAGGCTGCAGGGGGAAGGTGAAGACCAGCAAGAGCTTTCCGGGCTGCCACCTTCCGTGTGGGACAAGGAGCCGGACGTTTGCCTTTTCGGGAACAGGCTCTGCCGAGGATGCGCACCGTGAGATGTTCCTTCTCTGGGCAAGCACAGATCCCCAAACCTGTTGTGCCTGTGAATAGGCTGCAGGGGGAAGGTGAAGACCAGCAACAGCTTTCAGGGCTGCCACCTTCCGTGTGGGACAAGGAGCCGGACGTTTGCCTTTTCGGGAACAGGCTCTGCCGAGGATGCGCACCGTGAGATGTTCCTTCTCTGGGCAAGCACAGATCTCCAAACCTGTTGTGCCTGTGAATAGGCTGCACGGGGAAGGTGAAGACCAGCAAGAGCTTTCCGGGCTGCCACCTTCCGTGTGGGACAAGGAGCCGGACGTTTGCCTGTTCGGGAACAGGCTCTGCCGAGGATGCGCACTGTGGATGTTCCTTCTCTGGGCAAGCACAGATCCCAAAACCTGTTGTGCCTGTGAATAGGCTGCAGGGGGAAGGTGAAGACCAGCAACAGCTTTCAGGGCTGCCACCTTCCGTGTGGGACAAGGAGCCGGATGTTTGCCTGTTCGGGAACAGGCTCTGCCGAGGATGCGCACCATGAGAGATTGCGCCTTTGGGAAAGCAGAGATTCCCAGTGCGGTTGTGCCTGTGAATAGGCTGCAGGGGGAAGGTGAAGACCAGCAAGAGCTTTCCGGGCTGCCACCTTCCGTGTGGGACAAGGAGCCGGACGTTTGCCTTTTCGGGAACAGGCTCTGCCGAGGATGCGCACCGTGAGATGTTCCTTCTCTGGGCAAGCAGAGATCCCAAAACCTGTTGTGCCTGTGAATAGGCTGCAGGGGGAAGGTGAAGACCAGCAAGAGCTTTCCGGGCTGCCACCTTCCGTGTGGAACAAGGAGCCGGACGTTTGCCTTTTCGGGAACAGGCTCTGCCGAGGATGCACACCGTGAGATGTTCCTTCTCTGGGCAAGCACAGATCCCCAAACCTGTTGTGCCTGTGAATAGGCTGCAGGGGGAAGGTGAAGACCAGCAAGAGCTTTCCGGGCTGCCACCTTCCGTGTGGGACAAGGAGCCGGACGTTTGCCTTTTCGGGAACAGGCTCTGCCGAGGATGCGCGCCATGAGAGATTGCGTCTTTGGGAAAGCAGAGATCCCAAAACCTGTTGTGCCTGTGAATAGGCTGCAGGGGGAAGGTGAAGACCAGCAACAGCTTTCAGGGCTGCCACCTTCCGTGTGGGACAAGGAGCCGGACGTTTGCCTTTTCAGGAACAGGCTCTGCCGAGGATGCGCACCGTGAGAGATTGCGTCTTTGGGAAAGCAGAGATTCCCAGTGCGGTTGTGCCTGTGAATAGGCTGCAGGGGGAAGGTGAAGACCAGCAACAGCTTTCAGGGCTGCCACCTTCCGTGTGGGACAAGGAGCCGGACGTTTGCCTTTTCGGGAACAGGCTCTGCCGAGGATGCGCACCGTGAGAGATTGCGTCTTTGGGAAAGCAGAGATTCCCAGTGCGGTTGTGCCTGTGAATAGGCTACAGGGGGAAGGTGAAGACCAGCACCAGCTTTCAGGGCTGCCACCTTCCGTGTGGGACAAGGAGCCGGACGTTTGCCTTTTCGGGAACAGGCTCTGCCGAGGGTGCGCACCGTGAGATGTTCCTTCTCTGGGCAAGCACAGATCCCCAAACCTGTTGTGCCTGTGAATAGGCTGCAGGGGGAAGGTGAAGACCAGCAACAGCTTTCCGGGCTGCCACCTTCCATGTGGGACAAGGAGCCGGACGTTTGCCTTTTCGGGAACAGGCTCTGCCGAGGGTGCGCACCGTGAGAGATTGCGTCTTTGGGAAAGTAGAGATTCCCAGTGCGATTGTGCCTGTGAATAGGCTGCAGGGGGAAGGTGAACACCAGCAAGAGCTTTCAGGGCTGCCACCTTCTGTGTGGGACAAGGAGCCGGACGTTTGCCTTTTCGGGAACAGGCTCTGCCGAGGATACGCACCGTGAGATGTTCCTTCTCTGGGCAAGCACCGATCCCAAAACCTGTTGTGCCTGTGAATAGGCTGCATGGGGAAGGTGAAGACCAGCAACAGCTTTCAGGGCTGCCACCTTCCGTGTGGGACAAGGAGCCGGACGTTTGCCTTTTCGGGAACAGGCTCTGCCGAGGATGCGCACCGTGAGAGATTGCGTCTCTGGGAAAGCAGAGATCCCAAAACCTGTTGTGCCTGTGAATAGGCTGCACGGGGAAGGTGAAGACCAGCAAGAGCTTTAAGGGCTGCCACCTTCCGTGTGGGACAAGGAGCCGGACGTTTGCCTTTTCTGGAACAGGCTCTGCCGAGGATGCGCACCGTGAGAGATTGCGTCTCTGGGCAAGCAGAGATCCCAAAACCTGTTGTGCCTGTGAATAGGCTGCAGGGGGAAGGTGAAGACCAGCAAGAGCTTTCCGGGCTGCCACCTTCCGTGTGGGACAAGGAGCCGGACGTTTGCCTTTTCGGGAACAGGCTCTGCCGAGGATGCGCACCGTGAGATGTTCCTTCTCTGGGCAAGCACAGATCCCAAAACCTGTTGTGCCTGTGAATAGGCTGCAGGGGGAAGGTGAAGACCAGCAACAGCTTTCTGGGCTGCCACCTTCCGTGTGGGACAAGGAGCCGGACGTTTGCCTTTTCGGGAACAGGCTCTGCCGAGGATGCGCACCGTGAGATGTTCCTTCTCTGGGCAAGCACAGATCCCCAAACCTGTTGTGCCTGTGAATAGGCTGCAGGGGGAAGGTGAAGACCAGCAAGAGCTTTCAGGGCTGCCACCTTCCGTGTGGGACAAGGAGCCGGACGTTTGCCTTTTCGGGAACAGGCTCTGCCGAGGATGCACACCGTGAGATGTTCCTTCTCTGGGCAAGCACAGATCCCAAAACCTGTTGTGCCTGTGAATAGGCTGCAGGGGGAAGGTGAAGACCAGCAAGAGCTTTCAGGGCTGCCACCTTCCGTGTGGGACAAGGAGCCGGACGTTTGCCTTTTCGGGAACAGGCTCTGCCGAGGATGCGCACCGTGAGAGATTGCGTCTTTGGGAAAGCAGAGATTCCCAGTGCGGTTGTGCCTGTGAATAGGCTGCAGGGGGAAGGTGAAGACCAGCAAGAGCTTTCAGAGCTGCCACCTTCCGTGTGGGACAAGGAGCCGGACGTTTGCCTTTTCGGGAACAGGCTCTGCCGAGGATGCGCACCGTGAGACATTGCGTCTTTGGAAAAGCAGAGATTCCCAGTGCGGTTGTGGCTGTGAATAGGCTGCAGGGGGAAGGTGAAGACCAGCAACAGCTTTCAGGGCTGCCACCTTCCGTGTGGGACAAGGAGCCCGACGTTTGCCTTTTCGGGAACAGGCTCTGCCGAGGATGCGCACCGTGAGATGTTCCTTCTCTGGGCAAGCACAGATCCCAAAACCTGTTGTGCCTGTGAATAGGCTGCAGGGGGAAGGTGAAGACGAGCAACAGCTTTCAGGGCTGCCACCTTCCGTGTGGGACAAGGAGCCGGACGTTTGCCTTTTTGGGAACAGGCTCTGCCGAGGATGCGCACCGTGAGATGTTCCTTCTCTGGGCAAGCACAGATCCCCACACCTGTTGTGCCTGTGAATAGGCTGCAGGGGGAAGGTGAAGACCAGCAAGAGCTTTCAGGGCTGCCACCTTCCGTGTGGGACAAGGAGCCGGACGTTTGCCTTTTCGGGAACAGGCTCTGCCGAGGATGCGCACCGTGAGATGTTCCATCTCTGGGCAAGCACAGATCCCAAAACCTGTTGTGCCTGTGAATAGGCTACAGGCGGAAGGTGAAGACCAGCAACAGCTTTCTGGGCTGCCACCTTCCGTGTGGGACAAGGAGCCGGACGTTTGCCTTTTCGGGAACAGGCTCTGCCGAGGGTGCGCACCGTGAGATGTTCCTTGTCTGGGCAAGCACAGATCCCCAAACCTGTTGTGCCTGTGAATAGGCTGCAGGGGGAAGGTGAAGACCAGCAACAGCTTTCCGGGCTGCCACATTCCATGTGGGACAAGGAGCCGGACTTTTGCCTTTTCGGGAACAGGCTCTGCCGAGGATGCGCACCATGAGAGATTGCGCCTTTGGGAAAGCAGAGATTCCCAGTGCGGTTGTGCCTGTGAATAGGCTGCAGGGGGAAGGTGAAGACCAGCAAGAGCTTTCCGGGCTGCCACCTTCCGTGTGGGACAAGGAGCCGGACGTTTGCCTTTTCGGGAACAGGCTCTGCCGAGGATGCGCACCGTGAGATGTTCCTTCTCTGGGCAAGCACAGATCCCAAAACCTGTTGTGCCTGTGAATAGGCTGCAGGGGGAAGGTGAAGACCAGCAACAGCTTTCTGGGCTGCCACCTTCCGTGTGGGACAAGGAGCCGGACGTTTGCCTTTTCGGGAACAGGCTCTGCCGAGGATGCGCACCGTGAGATGTTCCTTCTCTGGGCAAGCACAGATCCCCAAACCTGTTGTGCCTGTGAATAGGCTGCAGGGGGAAGGTGAAGACCAGCAAGAGCTTTCAGGGCTGCCACCTTCCGTGTGGGACAAGGAGCCGGACGTTTGCCTTTTCGGGAACAGGCTCTGCCGAGGATGCGCACCGTGAGATGTTCCTTCTCTGGGCAAGCACAGATCCCCACACCTGTTGTGCCTGTGAATAGGCTGCAGGGGGAAGGTGAAGACCAGCAAGAGCTTTCAGGGCTGCCACCTTCCGTGTGGGACAAGGAGCCGGACGTTTGCCTTTTCGGGAACAGGCTCTGCCGAGGATGCGCACCGTGAGAGATTGCGTCTTTGGGAAAGCAGAGATTCCCAGTGCGGTTGTGCCTGTGAATAGGCTGCAGGGGGAAGGTGAAGACCAGCAAGAGCTTTCAGAGCTGCCACCTTCCGTGTGGGACAAGGAGCCGGACGTTTGCCTTTTCGGGAACAGGCTCTGCCGAGGATGCGCACCGTGAGACATTGCGTCTTTGGAAAAGCAGAGATTCCCAGTGCGGTTGTGGCTGTGAATAGGCTGCAGGGGGAAGGTGAAGACCAGCAACAGCTTTCAGGGCTGCCACCTTCCGTGTGGGACAAGGAGCCCGACGTTTGCCTTTTCGGGAACAGGCTCTGCCGAGGATGCGCACCGTGAGATGTTCCTTCTCTGGGCAAGCACAGATCCCAAAACCTGTTGTGCCTGTGAATAGGCTGCAGGGGGAAGGTGAAGACGAGCAACAGCTTTCAGGGCTGCCACCTTCCGTGTGGGACAAGGAGCCGGACGTTTGCCTTTTCGGGAACAGGCTCTGCCGAGGATGCGCACCGTGAGATGTTCCTTCTCTGGGCAAGCACAGATCCCCACACCTGTTGTGCCTGTGAATAGGCTGCAGGGGGAAGGTGAAGACCAGCAAGAGCTTTCAGGGCTGCCACCTTCCGTGTGGGACAAGGAGCCGGACGTTTGCCTTTTCGGGAACAGGCTCTGCCGAGGATGCGCACCGTGAGATGTTCCATCTCTGGGCAAGCACAGATCCCAAAACCTGTTGTGCCTGTGAATAGGCTACAGGGGGAAGGTGAAGACCAGCAACAGCTTTCTGGGCTGCCACCTTCCGTGTGGGACAAGGAGCCGGACGTTTGCCTTTTCGGGAACAGGCTCTGCCGAGGGTGCGCACCGTGAGATGTTCCTTGTCTGGGCAAGCACAGATCCCCAAACCTGTTGTGCCTGTGAATAGGCTGCAGGGGGAAGGTGAAGACCAGCAACAGCTTTCCGGGCTGCCACATTCCATGTGGGACAAGGAGCCGGACGTTTGCCTTTTCGGGAACAGGCTCTGCCGAGGATGCGCACCGTGAGATGTTCCTTCTCTGGGCAAGCACAGATCCCCAAACCTGTTGTGCCTGTGAATAGGCTGCAGGGGGAAGGTGAAGACCAGCAACAGCTTTCAGGGCTGCCACCTTCCGTGTGGGACAAGGAGCCGGACGTTTGCCTTTTCGGGAACAGGCTCTGCCGAGGATGCGCACCGTGAGATGTTCCTTCTCTGGGCAAGCACAGATCTCCAAACCTGTTGTGCCTGTGAATAGGCTGCACGGGGAAGGTGAAGACCAGCAAGAGCTTTCCGGGCTGCCACCTTCCGTGTGGGACAAGGAGCCGGACGTTTGCCTGTTCGGGAACAGGCTCTGCCGAGGATGCGCACTGTGGATGTTCCTTCTCTGGGCAAGCACAGATCCCCAAACCTGTTGTGCCTGTGAATAGGCTGCAGGGGGAAGGTGAAGACCAGCAAGAGCTTTCAGGGCTGCCACCTTCCGTGTGGGACAAGGAGCCGGACGTTTGCCTGTTCGGGAACAGGCTCTGCCGAGGATGCGCACCATGAGAGATTGCGCCTTTGGGAAAGCAGAGATTCCCAGTGCGGTTGTGCCTGTGAATAGGCTGCAGGGGGAAGGTGAAGACCAGCAAGAGCTTTCCGGGCTGCCACCTTCCGTGTGGGACAAGGAGCCGGACGTTTGCCTTTTCGGGAACAGGCTCTGCCGAGGATGCGCACCGTGAGATGTTCCTTCTCTGGGCAAGCAGAGATCCCAAAACCTGTTGTGCCTGTGAATAGGCTGCAGGGGGAAGGTGAAGACCAGCAAGAGCTTTCCGGGCTGCCACCTTCCGTGTGGAACAAGGAGCCGGACGTTTGCCTTTTCGGGAACAGGCTCTGCCGAGGATGCGCACCGTGAGATGTTCCTTCTCTGGGCAAGCACAGATCCCCAAACCTGTTGTGCCTGTGAATAGGCTGCAGGGGGAAGGTGAAGACCAGCAAGAGCTTTCCGGGCTGCCACCTTCCGTGTGGGACAAGGAGCCGGACGTTTGCCTTTTCGGGAACAGGCTCTGCCGAGGATGCGCGCCATGAGAGATTGCGTCTTTGGGAAAGCAGAGATCCCAAAACCTGTTGTGCCTGTGAATAGGCTGCAGGGGGAAGGTGAAGACCAGCAACAGCTTTCAGGGCTGCCACCTTCCGTGTGGGACAAGGAGCCGGACGTTTGCCTGTTCGGGAACAGGCTCTGCCGAGGATGCGCACCATGAGAGATTGCGCCTTTGGGAAAGCAGAGATTCCCAGTGCGGTTGTGCCTGTGAATAGGCTGCAGGGGGAAGGTGAAGACCAGCAACAGCTTTCCGGGCTGCCACCTTCCGTGTGGGACAAGGAGCCGGACGTTTGCCTTTTCGGGAACAGGCTCTGCCGAGGATGCGCACCGTGAGATGTTCCTTCTCTGGGCAAGCAGAGATCCCAAAACCTGTTGTGCCTGTGAATAGGCTGCAGGGGGAAGGTGAAGACCAGCAAGAGCTTTCCGGGCTGCCACATTCCGTGTGGAACAAGGAGCCGGACGTTTGCCTTTTCGGGAACAGGCTCTGCCGAGGATGCGCACCGTGAGATGTTCCTTCTCTGGGCAAGCACAGATCCCCAAACCTGTTGTGCCTGTGAATAGGCTGCAGGGGGAAGGTGAAGACCAGCAAGAGCTTTCCGGGCTGCCACCTTCCGTGTGGGACAAGGAGCCGGACGTTTGCCTTTTCGGGAACAGGCTCTGCCGAGGATGCGCGCCATGAGAGATTGCGTCTTTGGGAAAGCAGAGATCCCAAAACCTGTTGTGCCTGTGAATAGGCTGCAGGGGGAAGGTGAAGACCAGCAAGAGCTTTCAGGGCTGCCACCTTCCGTGTGGGACAAGGAGCCGGACGTTTGCCTTTTCAGGAACAGGCTCTGCCGAGGATGCGCACCGTGAGAGATTGCGTCTTTGGGAAAGCAGAGATTCCCAGTGCGGTTGTGCCTGTGAATAGGCTGCAGGGGGAAGGTGAAGACCAGCAACAGCTTTCAGGGCTGCCACCTTCCGTGTGGGACAAGGAGCCGGACGTTTGCCTTTTCGGGAACAGGCTCTGCCGAGGATGCGCACCGTGAGAGATTGCGTCTTTGGGAAAGCAGAGATTCCCAGTGCGGTTGTGCCTGTGAATAGGCTGCAGGGGGAAGGTGAAGACCAGCAACAGCTTTCAGGGCTGCCACCTTCCGTGTGGGACAAGGAGCCGGACGTTTGCCTTTTCGGGAACAGGCTCTGCCGAGGATGCGCACCGTGAGATGTTCCTTCTCTGGGCAAGCACAGATCCCCAAACCTGTTGTGCCTGTGAATAGGCTGCAGGGGGAAGGTGAAGACCAGCAACAGCTTTCCGGGCTGCCACCTTCCGTGTGGGACAAGGAGCCGGACGTTTGCCTGTTCGGGAACAGGCTCTGCCGAGGATGCGCACCGTGAGATGTTCCTTCTCTGGGCAAGCAGAGTTCCCAAAACCTGTTGTGCCTGTGAATAGGCTGCACGGGGAAGGTGAAGACCAGCAACAGCTTTCCGGGCTGCCACCTTCCGTGTGGGACAAGGAGCCGGACGTTTGCCTTTTCGGGAACAGGCTCTGCCGAGGATGCGCACCGTGAGATGTTCCTTCTCTGGGCAAGCACAGATCCCCAAACCTGTTGTGCCTGTGACTAGGCTGCAGGGGGAAGGTGAAGACCAGCAAGAGCTTTCCGGGCTGCCACCTTCCGTGTGGGACAAGGAGCCGGACGTTTGCCTTTTCGGGAACAGGCTCTGCCGAGGATGCGCACCGTGAGAGATTGCGTCTTTGGGAAAGCAGAGATCCCAAAACCTGTTGTGCCTGTGAATAGGCTGCAGGGGGAAGGTGAAGACCAGCAAGAGCTTTCCGGGCTGCCACCTTCCGTGTGGGACAAGGAGCCGGACGTTTGCCTTTTCGGGAACAGGCTCTGCCGAGGATGCGCACCGTGAGATGTTCCTTCTCTGGGCAAGCACAGATCCCAAAACCTGTTGTGCCTGTGAATAGGCTGCAGGGGGAAGGTGAAGACCAGCAAGAGCTTTCAGGGCTGCCACCTTCCGTGTGGGACAAGGAGCCGGACGTTTGCCTTTTCGGGAACAGGCTCTGCCGAGGATGCGCACCATGAGAGATTGCGTCTTTGGGAAAGCAGAGATTCCCAGTGCGGTTGTGCCTGTGAATAGGCTGCAGGGGGAAGGTGAAGACCAGCAACAGCTTTCCGGGCTGCCACCTTCCTTGTGGGACAAGGAGCCGGACGTTTGCCTTTTCGGGAACAGGCTCTGCCGAGGATGCGCACCGTGAGATGTTCCATCTCTGGGCAAGCACAGATCCCCAAACCTGTTGTGCCTGTGAATAGGCTGCAGGGGGAAGGTGAAGACCAGCAACAGCTTTCCGGGCTGCCACCTTCCATGTGGGACAAGGAGCCGGACGTTTGCCTTTTCGGGAACAGGCTCTGCCGAGGATGCGCACCGTGAGATGTTCCTTCTCTGGGCAAGCACAGATCCCAAAACCTGTTGTGCCTGTGAATAGGCTGCAGGGGGAAGGTGAAGACCAGCAAGAGCTTTCAGGGCTGCCACCTTCCGTGTGGGACAAGGAGCCGGACGTTTGCCTTTTCGGGAACAGGCTCTGCCGAGGATGCGCACCATGAGAGATTGCGTCTTTGGGAAAGCAGAGATTCCCAGTGCGGTTGTGCCTGTGAATAGGCTGCAGGGGGAAGGTGAAGACCAGCAACAGCTTTCCGGGCTGCCACCTTCCTTGTGGGACAAGGAGCCGGACGTTTGCCTTTTCGGGAACAGGCTCTGCCGAGGATGCGCACCGTGAGATGTTCCATCTCTGGGCAAGCACAGATCCCCAAACCTGTTGTGCCTGTGAATAGGCTGCAGGGGGAAGGTGAAGACCAGCAAGAGCTTTCCGGGCTGCCACCTTCCGTGTGGGACAAGGAGCCGGACGTTTGCCTTTTCGGGAACAGGCTCTGCCGAGGATGCGCACCGTGAGATGTTCCTTCTCTGGGCAAGCACAGATCCCAAAACCTGTTGTGCCTGTGAATAGGCTGCAGGGGGAAGGTGAAGACCAGCAACAGCTTTCCGGGCTGCCACCTTCCGTGTGGGACAAGGAGCCGGACGTTTGCCTTTTCGGGAACAGGCTCTGCCGAGGATGCGCACCGTGAGATGTTCCTTCTCTGGGCAAGCACAGATCCCAAAACCTGTTGTGCCTGTGAATAGGCTGCAGGGGGAAGGTGAAGACCAGCAACAGCTTTCCGGGCTGCCACCTTCCGTGTGGGACATGGAGCCGGACGTTTGCCTTTTCGGGAACAGGCTCTGCCGAGGATGCGCACCGTGAGAGATTGCGTCTTTGGGAAAGCAGAGATCCTAAAACCTGTTGTGCCTGTGAATAGGCTGCAGGGGGAAGGTGAAGACCAGCAAGAGCTTTCAGGGCTGCCAAGTTCCATGTGGGACAAGGAGCCGGACATTTGCCTTTTCGGGAACAGGCTCTGCCGAGGATGCGCACCGTGAGATGTTCCTTCTCTGGGCAAGCACAGATCCCCAAACCTGTTGTGCCTGTGAATAGGCTGCACGGGGAAGGTGAAGACCAGCAACAGCTTTCCGGGCTGCCACCTTCCGTGTGGGACAAGGAGCCGGACGTTTGCCTGTTCGGGAACAGGCTCTGCCGAGGATGCGCGCCATGAGAGATTGCGTCTTTGGGAAAGCAGAGATTCCCAGTGCGGTTGTGCCTGTGAATAGGCTGCAGGGCGAAGGTGAAGACCAGCAACAGCTTTCCGGGCTGCCACCTTCCGTGTGGGACAAGGAGCCCGACGTTTGCCTTTTCGGGAACAGGCTCTGCCGAGGATGCGCACCGTGAGACATTGCGTCTTTGGGAAAGCAGAGATTCCCAGTGCGGTTGTGCCTGTGAATAGGCTGCAGGGGGAAGGTGAAGACCAGCAAGAGCTTTCCGGGCTGCCACCTTCCGTGTGGGACAAGGAGCCGGACGTTTGCCTTTTTGGGAACAGGCTCTGCCGAGGATGCGCACCGTGAGATGTTCCTTCTCTGGGCAAGCACAGATCCCCAAACCTGTTGTGCCTGTGAATAGGCTGCAGGGGGAAGGTGAAGACCAGCAAGAGCTTTCAGGGCTGCCACCTTCCGTGTGGGACAAGGAGCCGGACGTTTGCCTTTTCGGGAACAGGCTCTGCCGAGGATGCGCACCGTGAGATGTTCCTTCTCTGGGCAAGCACAGATCCCCAAACCTGTTGTGCCTGTGAATAGGCTGCAGGGGGAAGGTGAAGACCAGCAAGAGCTTTCCGGGCTGCCACCTTCCGTGTGGGACAAGGAGCCGGACGTTTGCCTTTTCGGGAACAGGCTCTGCCGAGGATGCCCACCGTGAGAGATTGCGTCTTGGGGCAAGCACAGATCCCAAAACCTGTTGTGCCTGTGAATAGGCTGCACGGGGAAGGTGAAGACCAGCAACAGCTTTCAGGGCTGCCACCTTCCGTGTGGGACAAGGAGCCGGACGTTTGCCTTTTCGGGAACAGGCTCTGCCGAGGATGCGAGCCATGAGAGATTGCGTCTTTGGGAAAGCAGAGATTCCTAGTGAGGTTGTGCCTGTAAATAGGCTGCAGGGGGAAGGTGAAGACCAGCAACAGCTTTCCGGGCTGCCACCTTCCGTGTGGGACAAGGAGCCGGACGTTTGCCTTTTCGGGAACAGGCTCTGCCGAGGATGCGCACCATGAGAGATTGCGTCTTTGGGAAAGCAGAGATCTCAAAATCTGTTGTGCCTGTGAATAGGCTGCAGGGGGAAGGTGAAGACCAGCAACAGCTTTCAGGGCTGCCACCTTCCGTGTGGGACAAGGAGCCGGACGTTTGCCTTTTCGGGAACAGGCTCTGCCGAGGATGCGCACCGTGAGGGATTGCGTCTTTGGGAAAGCAGAGATTCCCAGTGCGGTTGTGCCTGTGAATAGGCTGCAGGGGGAAGGTGAAGACCAGCAACAGCTTTCCGGGCTGCCACCTTCCGTGTGGGACAAGGAGCCGGACGTTTGCCTTTTCGGGAACAGGCTCTGCCGAGGATGCGCAGCGTGAGATGTTCCTTCTCTGGGCAAGCACAGATCCCCAAACCTGTTGTGCCTGTGAATAGGCTGCAGGGGGAAGGTGAAGACCAGCAAGAGCTTTCAGGGCTGCCACCTTCCATGTGGGACAAGGAGCCGGACGTTTGCCTTTTCGGGAACAGGCTCTGCCGAGGATGCGCACCGTGAGATGTTCCTTCTCTGGGCAAGCACAGATCCCAAAACCTGTTGTGCCTGTGAATAGGCTGCAGGGGGAAGGTGAAGACCAGCAAGAGCTTTCCGGGCTGCCACCTTCCGTGTGGGACAAGGAGCCGGACGTTTGCCTTTTCGGGAACAGGCTCTGCCGAGGGTGCGCACCGTGAGATGTTCCTTCTCTGGGCAAGCACAGATCCCCAAACCTGTTGTGCCTGTGAATAGGCTGCAGGGGGAAGGTGAAGACCAGCAACAGCTTTCAGGGCTGCCACCTTCCGTGTGGGACAAGGAGCCGGACGTTTGCCTTTTCGGGAACAGGCTCTGCCGAGGATGCGCAATGTGAGAGATTGCGTCTTTCGGAAAGCAGAGATTCCCAGTGCGGTTGTGCCTGTAAATAGGCTGCAGGGGGAAGGTGAAGACCAGCAACAGCTTTCCGGGCTGCCACCTTCCGTGTGGGACAAGGAGCCGGACGTTTGCCTTTTCGGGAACAGGCTCTGCCGAGGATGCGCACCGTGAGAGATTGCGTCTTTCGGAAAGCAGAGATCTCAAAACCTGTTGTGCCTGTGAATAGGCTGCAGGGGGAAGGTGAAGACCAGCAACAGCTTTCAGGGCTGCCACCTTCCGTGTGGGACAAGGAGCCGGACGTTTGCCTGTTCGGGAACAGGCTCTGCCGAGGATGCGCGCCATGAGAGATTGCGTCTTTGGGAAAGC
This sequence comes from Haliaeetus albicilla, assembly GCF_947461875.1. Taxonomy (NCBI): domain Eukaryota; kingdom Metazoa; phylum Chordata; class Aves; order Accipitriformes; family Accipitridae; genus Haliaeetus; species Haliaeetus albicilla. Next base: position 3,649,843 of record NC_091512.1, read on the forward strand.
AGAGATTCCCAGTGCGGTTGTGCCTGTGAATAGGCTGCAGTGGGAAGGTGAAGACCAGCAACAGCTTTCCGGGCTGCCACCTTCCGTGTGGGACAAGGAGCCCGACGTTTGCCTTTTCGGGAACAGGCTCTGCCGAGGATGCGCACCGTGAGACATTGCGTCTTTGGGAAAGCAGAGATTCCCAGTGCGGTTGTGCCTGTGAATAGGCTGCAGGGGGAAGGTGAAGACCAGCAAGAGCTTTCCGGGCTGCCACCTTCCGTGTGGGACAAGGAGCCGGACGTTTGCCTTTTTGGGAACAGGCTCTGCCGAGGATGCGCACCGTGAGATGTTCCTTCTCTGGGCAAGCACAGATCCCCAAACCTGTTGTGCCTGTGAATAGGCTGCAGGGGGAAGGTGAAGACCAGCAAGAGCTTTCAGGGCTGCCACCTTCCGTGTGGGACAAGGAGCCGGACGTTTGCCTTTTCGGGAACAGGCTCTGCCGAGGATGCGCACCGTGAGATGTTCCTTCTCTGGGCAAGCACAGATCCCCAAACCTGTTGTGCCTGTGAATAGGCTGCAGGGGGAAGGTGAAGACCAGCAAGAGCTTTCCGGGCTGCCACCTTCCGTGTGGGACAAGGAGCCGGACGTTTGCCTGTTCGGGAACAGGCTCTGCCGAGGATGCGCACCGTGAGAGATGGCGTCTCTGGGAAAGCAGAGATCCCAAAACCTGTTGTGCCTGTGAATAGGCTGCAGGGGGAAGGTGAAGACCAGCAACAGCTTTCCGGGCTGCCACCTTCCGTGTGGGACAAGGAGCCGGACGTTTGCCTGTTCGGGAACAGGCTCTGCCGAGGATGCGCACCGTGAGATGTTCCTTCTCTGGGCAAGCACAGATCCCCAAACCTGTTGTGCCTGTGAATAGGCTGCAGGGGGAAGGTGAAGACCAGCAAGAGCTTTCAGGGCTGCCACCTTCCGTGTGGGACAAGGAGCCGGACGTTTGCCTTTTCGGGAACAGGCTCTGCCGAGGATGCGCACCGTGAGATGTTCCTTCTCTGGGCAAGCACAGATCCCAAAACCTGTTGTGCCTGTGAATAGGCTGCACGGGGAAGGTGAAGACCAGCAACAGCTTTCAGGGCTGCCACCTTCCGTGTGGGACAAGGAGCCGGACGTTTGCCTTTTCGGGAACAGGCTCTGCCGAGGATGCGCACCGTGAGAGATTGCGTCTTTGGGAAAGCAGAGATCCCAAAACCTGTTGTGCCTGTGAATAGGCTGCAGGGGGAAGGTGAAGACCAGCAAGAGCTTTCAGGGCTGCCACCTTCCGTGTGGGACAAGGAGCCGGACGTTTGCCTTTTCGGGAACAGGCTCTGCCGAGGATGCGCGCCATGAGAGATTGCGTCTTTGGGAAAGCAGAGATTCCCAGTGCGGTTGTGCCTGTGAATAGGCTGCAGGGGGAAGGTGAAGACCAGCAAGAGCTTTCCGGGCTGCCACCTTCCGTGTGGGACAAGGAGCCCGACGTTTGCCTTTTCGGGAACAGGCTCTGCCGAGGATGCGCACCGTGAGACATTGCGTCTTTGGGAAAGCAGAGATTCCCAGTGCGGTTGTGCCTGTGAATAGGCTGCAGGGGGAAGGTGAAGACCAGCAAGAGCTTTCCGGGCTGCCACCTTCCGTGTGGGACAAGGAGCCGGACGTTTGCCTTTTTGGGAACAGGCTCTGCCGAGGATGCGCACCGTGAGATGTTCCTTCTCTGGGCAAGCACAGATCCCAAAACCTGTTGTGCCTGTGAATAGGCTGCAGGGGGAAGGTGAAGACCAGCAAGAGCTTTCAGGGCTGCCACCTTCCGTGTGGGACAAGGAGCCGGACGTTTGCCTTTTCGGGAACAGGCTCTGCCGAGGATGCGCACCGTGAGATGTTCCTTCTCTGGGCAAGCACAGATCCCCAAACCTGTTGTGCCTGTGAATAGGCTGCAGGGGGAAGGTGAAGACCAGCAAGAGCTTTCCGGGCTGCCACCTTCCGTGTGGGACAAGGAGCCGGACGTTTGCCTGTTCGGGAACAGGCTCTGCCGAGGATGCGCACCGTGAGAGATGGCGTCTCTGGGAAAGCAGAGATCCCAAAACCTGTTGTGCCTGTGAATAGGCTGCAGGGGGAAGGTGAAGACCAGCAACAGCTTTCCGGGCTGCCACCTTCCGTGTGGGACAAGGAGCCGGACGTTTGCCTGTTCGGGAACAGGCTCTGCCGAGGATGCGCACCGTGAGATGTTCCTTCTCTGGGCAAGCACAGATCCCCAAACCTGTTGTGCCTGTGAATAGGCTGCAGGGGGAAGGTGAAGACCAGCAAGAGCTTTCAGGGCTGCCACCTTCCGTGTGGGACAAGGAGCCGGACGTTTGCCTTTTCGGGAACAGGCTCTGCCGAGGATGCGCACCGTGAGATGTTCCTTCTCTGGGCAAGCACAGATCCCAAAACCTGTTGTGCCTGTGAATAGACTGCAGGGGGAAGGTGAAGACCAGCAACAGCTTTCAGGGCTGCCACCTTCCGTGTGGGACAAGGAGCCGGACGTTTGCCTTTTCGGGAACAGGCTCTGCCGAGGATGCGCACCGTGAGAGATTGCGTCTTTGGGAAAGCAGAGATCCCAAAACCTGTTGTGCCTGTGAATAGGCTGCAGGGGGAAGGTGAAGACCAGCAAGAGCTTTCAGGGCTGCCACCTTCCGTGTGGGACAAGGAGCCGGACGTTTGCCTTTTCGGGAACAGGCTCTGCCGAGGATGCGCACCGTGAGATGTTCCTTCTCTGGGCAAGCACAGATCCCAAAACCTGTTGTGCCTGTGAATAGGCTGCAGGGGGAAGGTGAAGACCAGCAAGAGCTTTCAGGGCTGCCACCTTCCGTGTGGGACAAGGAGCCGGACGTTTGCCTGTTCGGGAACAGGCTCTGCCGAGGATGCGCACCATGAGAGATTGCGCCTTTGGGAAAGCAGAGATTCCCAGTGCGGTTGTGCCTGTGAATAGGCTGCAGGGGGAAGGTGAAGACCCGCAAGAGCTTTCAGGGCTGCCACCTTCCGTGTGGGACAAGGAGCCGGACGTTTGCCTTTTCGGGAACAGGCTCTGCCGAGGATGCGCACCGTGAGAAGTTCCATCTCTGGGCAAGCACAGATCCCCAAACCTGTTGTGCCTGTGAATAGGCTGCAGGGGGAAGGTGAAGACCAGCAAGAGCTTTCAGGGCTGCCACCTTCCGTGTGGGACAAGGAGCCGGACGTTTGCCTTTTCGGGAACAGGCTCTGCCGAGGATGCGCACCGTGAGAGATTGCGTCTTGGGGCAAGCACAGATCCCCAAACCTGTTGTGCCTGTGAATAGGCTGCAGGGGGAAGGTGAAGACCAGCAACAGCTTTCAGGGCTGCCACCTTCCGTGTGGGACAAGGAGCCGGACGTTTGCCTTTTCGGGAACAGGCTCTGCCGAGGATGCGCAACGTGAGAGATTGGGTCTTTGGGAAAGCAGAGATCCCAAAACCTGTTGTGCCTGTGAATAGGCTGCAGTGGGAAGGTGAAGACCAGCAACAGCTTTCTGGGCTGCCACCTTCCGTGTGGGACAAGGAGCCGGACGTTTGCCTTTTCGGGAACACGCTCTGCCGAGGATGCGCACCGTGAGAGATTGCGTCTTGGGGCAAGCACAGATCCCCAAACCTGTTGTGCCTGTGAATAGGCTGCAGGGGGAAGGTGAAGACCAGCAACAGCTTTCAGGGCTGCCACCTTCCGTGTGGGACAAGGAGCCGGACGTTTGCCTTTTCGGGAACAGGCTCTGCCGAGGATGCGCAACGTGAGAGATTGGGTCTTTGGGAAAGCAGAGATCCCAAAACCTGTTGTGCCTGTGAATAGGCTGCAGTGGGAAGGTGAAGACCAGCAACAGCTTTCCGGGCTGCCACCTTCCGTGTGGGACAAGGAGCCGGACGTTTGCCTTTTCGGGAACAGGCTCTGCCGAGGATGCGCACCGTGAGATGTTCCTTCTCTGGGCAAGCAGAGATCCCAAAACCTGTTGTGCCTGTGAATAGGCTGCAGGGGGAAGGTGAAGACCAGCAAGAGCTTTCCGGGCTGCCACCTTCCGTGTGGAACAAGGAGCTGGACGTTTGCCTTTTCGGGAACAGGCTCTGCCGAGGATGCGCACCGTGAGATGTTCCTTCTCTGGGCAAGCACAGATCCCCAAACCTGTTGTGCCTGTGAATAGGCTGCAGGGGGAAGGTGAAGACCAGCAAGAGCTTTCAGGGCTGCCACCTTCCGTGTGGGACAAGGAGCCGGACGTTTGCCTTTTCGGGAACAGGCTCTGCCGAGGATGCGCACCGTGAGAGATTGCGTCTTTGGGAAAGCAGAGATCCCAAAACCTGTTGTGCCTGTGAATAGGCTGCAGGGGGAAGGTGAAGACCAGCAACAGCTTTCAGGGCTGCCACCTTCCGTGTGGGACAAGGAGCCGGACGTTTGCCTTTTCGGGAACAGGCTCTGCCGAGGATGCGCACCGTGAGAGATTGCGTCTCTGGGAAAGCAGAGATTCCCAGTGCGGTTGTGCCTGTGAATAGGCTGCAGGGGGAAGGTGAAGACCAGCAAGAGCTTTCCGGGCTGCCACCTTCCGTGTGGGACAAGGAGCCGGACGTTTGCCTTTTCGGGAACAGGCTCTGCCGAGGATGCGCACCGTGAGAGATTGCGTCTTTGGGAAAGCAGAGATCGTAAAACCTGTTGTGCCTGTGAATAGGCTGCAGGGGGAAGGTGAAGACCAGCAAGAGCTTTCAGGGCTGCCACCTTCCGTGTGGGACAAGGAGCCGGACATTTGCCTTTTCGGGAACAGGCTCTGCCGAGGATGCGCACCGTGAGATGTTCCTTCTCTGGGCAAGCACAGATCCCCAAACCTGTTGTGCCTGTGAATAGGCTGCAGGGGGAAGGTGAAGACCAGCAACAGCTTTCCGGGCTGCCACCTTCCGTGTGGGACAAGGAGCCGGAATTTTGCCTTTTCGGGAACAGGCTCTGCCGAGGGTGCGCACCGTGAGATGTTCCTTCTCTGGGCAAGCACAGATCCCAAAACCTGTTGCGCCTGTGAATAGGCTGCATGGGGAAGGTGAAGACCAGCAAGAGCTTTCAGGGCTGCCACCTTCCGTGTGGGACAAGGAGCCGGACGTTTGCCTTTTCGGGAACAGGCTCTGCCGAGGATGCCCACCGTGAGAGATTGCGTCTTGGGGCAAGCACAGATCCCAAAACCTGTTGTGCCTGTGAATAGGCTGCACGGGGAAGGTGAAGACCAGCAACAGCTTTCAGGGCTGCCACCTTCCGTGTGGGACAAGGAGCCGGACGTTTGCCTTTTCGGGAACAGGCTCTGCCGAGGATGCGAGCCATGAGAGATTGCGTCTTTGGGAAAGCAGAGATTCCTAGTGAGGTTGTGCCTGTAAATAGGCTGCAGGGGGAAGGTGAAGACCAGCAACAGCTTTCCGGGCTGCCACCTTCCGTGTGGGACAAGGAGCCGGACGTTTGCCTTTTCGGGAACAGGCTCTGCCGAGGATGCGCACCGTGAGAGATTGCGTCTTTGGGAAAGCAGAGATCTCAAAATCTGTTGTGCCTGTGAATAGGCTGCAGGGGGAAGGTGAAGACCAGCAACAGCTTTCAGGGCTGCCACCTTCCGTGTGGGACAAGGAGCCGGACGTTTGCCTTTTCGGGAACAGGCTCTGCCGAGGATGCGCACCGTGAGGGATTGCGTCTTTGGGAAAGCAGAGATTCCCAGTGCGGTTGTGCCTGTGAATAGGCTGCAGGGGGAAGGTGAAGACCAGCAACAGCTTTCCGGGCTGCCACCTTCCGTGTGGGACAAGGAGCCGGACGTTTGCCTTTTCGGGAACAGGCTCTGCCGAGGATGCGCAGCGTGAGATGTTCCTTCTCTGGGCAAGCACAGATCCCCAAACCTGTTGTGCCTGTGAATAGGCTGCAGGGGGAAGGTGAAGACCAGCAAGAGCTTTCAGGGCTGCCACCTTCCATGTGGGACAAGGAGCCGGACGTTTGCCTTTTCGGGAACAGGCTCTGCCGAGGATGCGCACCGTGAGATGTTCCTTCTCTGGGCAAGCACAGATCCCAAAACCTGTTGTGCCTGTGAATAGGCTGCAGGGGGAAGGTGAAGACCAGCAAGAGCTTTCCGGGCTGCCACCTTCCGTGTGGGACAAGGAGCCGGACGTTTGCCTTTTCGGGAACAGGCTCTGCCGAGGGTGCGCACCGTGAGATGTTCCTTCTCTGGGCAAGCACAGATCCCCAAACCTGTTGTGCCTGTGAATAGGCTGCAGGGGGAAGGTGAAGACCAGCAACAGCTTTCAGGGCTGCCACCTTCCGTGTGGGACAAGGAGCCGGACGTTTGCCTTTTCGGGAACAGGCTCTGCCGAGGATGCGCAATGTGAGAGATTGCGTCTTTCGGAAAGCAGAGATTCCCAGTGCGGTTGTGCCTGTAAATAGGCTGCAGGGGGAAGGTGAAGACCAGCAACAGCTTTCCGGGCTGCCACCTTCCGTGTGGGACAAGGAGCCGGACGTTTGCCTTTTCGGGAACAGGCTCTGCCGAGGATGCGCACCGTGAGAGATTGCGTCTTTCGGAAAGCAGAGATCTCAAAACCTGTTGTGCCTGTGAATAGGCTGCAGGGGGAAGGTGAAGACCAGCAACAGCTTTCAGGGCTGCCACCTTCCGTGTGGGACAAGGAGCCGGACGTTTGCCTGTTCGGGAACAGGCTCTGCCGAGGATGCGCACCGTGAGAGATTGCGTCTTTGGGAAAGCAGAGATTCCCAGTGCGGTTGTGCCTGTGAATAGGCTGCAGGGGGAAGGTGAAGACCAGCAACAGCTTTCCGGGCTGCCACCTTCCGTGTGGGACAAGGAGCCGGACGTTTGCCTTTTCGGGAACAGGCTCTGCCGAGGATGCGCACCGTGAGATGTTCCTTGTCTGGGCAAGCACAGATCCCCAAACCTCTTGTGCCTGTGAATAGGCTGCAGGGGGAAGGTGAAGACCAGCAAGAGCTTTCAGGGCTGCCACCTTCCGTGTGGGACAAGGAGCCGGACGTTTGCCTTTTCGGGAACAGGCTCTGCCGAGGATGCGCACCGTGAGATGTTCCTTCTCTGGGCAAGCACAGATCCCCAAACCTGTTGTGCCTGTGAATAGGCTGCAGGGGGAAGGTGAAGACCAGCAACAGCTTTCAGGGCTGCCACCTTCCGTGTGGGACAAGGAGCCGGACGTTTGCCTGTTCGGGAACAGGCTCTGCCGAGGATGCGCACCGTGAGAGATTGCGTCTTTGGGAAAGCAGAGATTCCCAGTGCGGTTGTGCCTGTGAATAGTCTGCAGGGGGAAGGTGAAGACCAGCAACAGCTTTCCGGGCTGCCACCTTCCGTGTGGGACAAGGAGCCGGACGTTTGCCTTTTCGGGAACAGGCTCTGCCGAGGATGCGCACCGTGAGATGTTCCTTCTCTGGGCAAGCAGAGATCCCAAAACCTGTTGTGCCTGTGAATAGGCTGCAGGGGGAAGGTGAAGACCAGCAACAGCTTTCCGGGCTGCCACCTTCCGTGTGGGACAAGGAGCCGGACGTTTGCCTTTTCGGGAACAGGCTCTGCCGAGGATGCGCACCGTGAGATGTTCCTTCTCTGGGCAAGCAGAGATCCCCAAACCTGTTGTGCCTGTGAATAGGCTGCAGGGGGAAGGTGAAGACCAGCAACAGCTTTCAGGGCTGCCACCTTCCGTGTGGGACAAGGAGCCGGACGTTTGCCTTTTCGGGAACAGGCTCTGCCGAGGATGCGCACCGTGAGAGATTGCGTCTTTGGGAAAGCAGAGATCCCAAAACCTGTTGTGCCTGTGAATAGGCTGCAGGGGGAAGGTGAAGACCAGCAACATCTTTCCGGGCTGCCACCTTCCGTGTGGGACAAGGAGCCGGACGTTTGCCTTTTCGGGAACAGGCTCTGCCGAGGATGCGCACCGTGAGAGATTGCGTCTTTGGGAAAGCAGAGATCGTAAAACCTGTTGTGCCTGTGAATAGGCTGCAGGGGGAAGGTGAAGACCAGCAAGAGCTTTCAGGGCTGCCACCTTCCGTGTGGGACAAGGAGCCGGACATTTGCCTTTTCGGGAACAGGCTCTGCCGAGGATGCGCACCGTGAGATGTTCCTTCTCTGGGCAAGCACAGATCCCCAAACCTGTTGTGCCTGTGAATAGGCTGCAGGGGGAAGGTGAAGACCAGCAACAGCTTTCCGGGCTGCCACCTTCCGTGTGGGACAAGGAGCCGGACTTTTGCCTTTTCGGGAACAGGCTCTGCCGAGGGTGCGCACCGTGAGATGTTCCTTCTCTGGGCAAGCACAGATCCCAAAACCTGTTGCGCCTGTGAATAGGCTGCATGGGGAAGGTGAAGACCAGCAACAGCTTTCAGGGCTGCCACCTTCCGTGTGGGACAAGGAGCCGGACGTTTGCCTTTTCGGGAACAGGCTCTGCCGAGGATGCGCACCGTGAGATGTTCCTTCTCTGGGCAAGCACAGATTCCCAAACCTGTTGTGCCTGTGAATAGGCTGCACGGGGAAGGTGAAGACCAGCAACAGCTTTCCGGGCTGCCACCTTCCGTGTGGGACAAGGAGCCGGACGTTTGCCTTTTCGGGAACAGGCTCTGCCGAGGATGCGAGCCATGAGAGATTGCGTCTTTGGGAAAGCAGAGATTCCCAGTGAGGTTGTGCCTGTAAATAGGCTGCAGGGGGAAGGTGAAGACCAGCAACAGCTTTCCGGGCTGCCACCTTCCGTGTGGGACAAGGAGCCGGACGTTTGCCTTTTCGGGAACAGGCTCTGCCGAGGATGCGCACCGTGAGAGATTGCGTCTCTGGGAAAGCAGAGATCTCAAAACCTGTTGTGCCTGTGAATAGGCTGCAGGGGGAAGGTGAAGACCAGCAACAGCTTTCAGGGCTGCCACCTTCCGTGTGGGACAAGGAGGCGGACGTTTGCCTTTTCGGGAACAGGCTCTGCCGAGGATGCGCACCGTGAGAGATTGCGTCTTTGGGAAAGCAGAGATTCCCAGTGCGGTTGTGCCTGTGAATAGGCTGCAGGGGGAAGGTGAAGACCAGCAACAGCTTTCCGGGCTGCCACCTTCCGTGTGGGACAAGGAGCCGGACGTTTGCCTTTTCGGGAACAGGCTCTGCCGAGGATGCGCACCGTGAGAGATTGCGTCTTTGGGAAAACAGAGATTCCCAGTGCGGTTGTGCCTGTGAATAGGCTGCAGGGGGAAGGTGAAGACCAGCAAGAGCTTTCCGGGCTGCCACCTTCCGTGTGGGACAAGGAGCCGGACGTTTGCCTTTTCGGGAACAGGCTCTGCCGAGGATGCGCACCGTGAGATGTTCCTTCTCTGGGCAAGCACAGATCCCCAGACCTGTTGTGCCTGTGAATAGGCTGCAGGGGGAAGGTGAAGACCAGCAAGAGCTTTCAGGGCTGCCACCTTCCGTGTGGGACAAGGAGCCGGACGTTTGCCTGTTCGGGAACAGGCTCTGCCGAGGATGCGCACCGTGAGAGATTGCGTCTTTGGGAAAGCAGAGATTCCCAGTGCGGTTGTGCCTGTGAATAGGCTGCAGGGGGAAGGTGAAGACCAGCAACAGCTTTCCGGGCTGCCACCTTCCGTGTGGGACAAGGAGCCGGACGTTTGCCTTTTTGGGAACAGGCTCTGCCGAGGATGCGCACCGTGAGATGTTCCTTCTCTGGGCAAGCACAGATCCCCAAACCTGTTGTGCCTGTGAATAGGCTGCAGGGGGAATGTGAAGACCAGCAACAGCTTTCCGGGCTGCCACATTCCGTGTGGGACAAGGAGCCGGACGTTTGCCTTTTCGGGAACAGGCTCTGCCGAGGATGCGCAACGTGAGAGATTGGGTCTTTGGGAAAGCAGAGATCCCAAAACCTGTTGTGCCTGTGAATAGGCTGCAGTGGGAAGGTGAAGACCAGCAACAGCTTTCCGGGCTGCCACCTTCCGTGTGGGACAAGGAGCCGGACGTTTGCCTTTTCGGGAACAGGCTCTGCCGAGGATGCGCACCGTGAGATGTTCCTTCTCTGGGCAAGCACAGATCCCAAAACCTGTTGTGCCTGTGAATAGTCTGCAGGGGGAAGGTGAAGACCAGCAAGAGCTTTCCGGGCTGCCACCTTCCGTGTGGGACAAGGAGCCGGACGTTTGCCTTTTCGGGAACAGGCTCTGCCGAGGATGCGCACCGTGAGAGATTGCGTCTTTGGGAAAGCAGAGATTCCCAGTGCGGTTGTGCCTGTGAATAGGCTGCAGGGGGAAGGTGAAGACCAGCAACAGCTTTCCGGGCTGCCACCTTCCGTGTGGGACAAGGAGCCGGACGTTTGCCTTTTCGGGAACAGGCTCTGCCGAGGATGCGCACCGTGAGAGATTGCGTCTTTGGGAAAACAGAGATTCCCAGTGCGGTTGTGCCTGTGAATAGGCTGAAGGGGGAAGGTGAAGACCAGCAAGAGCTTTCCGGGCTGCCACCTTCCGTGTGGGACAAGGAGCCGGACGTTTGCCTTTTCGGGAACAGGCTCTGCCGAGGATGCGCACCGTGAGATGTTCCTTCTCTGGGCAAGCACAGATCCCCAGACCTGTTGTGCCTGTGAATAGGCTGCAGGGGGAAGGTGAAGACCAGCAAGAGCTTTCAGGGCTGCCACCTTCCGTGTGGGACAAGGAGCCGGACGTTTGCCTTTTCGGGAACAGGCTCTGCCGAGGATGCGCACCGTGAGAGATTGCGTCTTTGGGAAAGCAGAGATTCCCAGTGCGGTTGTGCCTGTGAATAGGCTGCAGGGGGAAGGTGAAGACCAGCAAGAGCTTTCCGGGCTGCCACCTTCCGTGTGGGACAAGGAGGCGGACGTTTGCCTTTTCGGGAACAGGCTCTGCCGAGGATGCGCACCGTGAGAGATTGCGTCTTTGGGAAAGCAGAGATTCCCAGTGCGGTTGTGCCTGTGAATAGGCTGCAGGGGGAAGGTGAAGACCAGCAACAGCTTTCAGGGCTGCCACCTTCCGTGTGGGACAAGGAGCCGGACGTTTGCCTTTTCGGGAACAGGCTCTGCCGAGGATGCGCACTGTGAGATGTTCCTTCTCTGGGCAAGCAGAGATCCCCAAACCTGTTGTGCCTGTGAATAGGCTGCAGGGGGAAGGTGAAGACCAGCAACAGCTTTCCGGGCTGCCACATTCCGTGTGGGACAAGGAGCCGGACGTTTGCCTTTTCGGGAACAGGCTCTGCCGAGGATGCGCAACGTGAGAGATTGGGTCTTTGGGAAAGCAGAGATCCCAAAACCTGTTGTGCCTGTGAATAGGCTGCAGTGGGAAGGTGAAGACCAGCAACAGCTTTCCGGGCTGCCACCTTCCGTGTGGGACAAGGAGCCCGATGTTTGCCTTTTCGGGAACAGGCTCTGCCGAGGATGCGCACTGTGAGATGTTCCTTCTCTGGGCAAGCAGAGATCCCCAAACCTGTTGTGCCTGTGAATAGGCTGCAGGGGGAAGGTGAAGACCAGCAAGAGCTTTCCGGGCTGCCACCTTCCGTGTGGAACAAGGAGCCGGACGTTTGCCTTTTCGGGAACAGGCTCTGCCGAGGATGCGCACCGTGAGATGTTCCTTCTCTGGGCAAGCACAGATCCCCAAACCTGTTGTGCCTGTGAATAGGCTGCAGGGGGAAGGTGAAGACCAGCAAGAGCTTTCAGGGCTGCCACCTTCCGTGTGGGACAAGGAGCCGGACGTTTGCCTTTTCGGGAACAGGCTCTGCCGAGGATGCGCACCGTGAGAGATTGCGTCTTTGGGAAAGCAGAGATCCCAAAACCTGTTGTGCCTGTGAATAGGCTGCAGGGGGAAGGTGAAGACCAGCAAGAGCTTTCAGGGCTGCCACCTTCCGTGTGGGACAAGGAGCCGGACGTTTGCCTTTTCGGGAACAGGCTCTGCCGAGGATGCGCACCGTGAGAGATTGCGTCTTTGGGAAAACAGAGATTCCCAGTGCGGTTGTGCCTGTGAATAGGCTGCAGGGGGAAGGTGAAGACCAGCAAGAGCTTTCCGGGCTGCCACCTTCCGTGTGGGACAAGGAGCCCGACGTTTGCCTTTTCGGGAACAAGCTCTGCCGAGGATGCGCACCGTGAGATGTTCCTTCTCTGGGCAAGCACAGATCCCCAAACCTGTTGTGCCTGTGAATAGGCTGCAGGGGGAAGGTGAAGACCAGCAAGAGCTTTCAGGGCTGCCACCTTCCGTGTGGGACAAGGAGCCGGACGTTTGCCTTTTCGGGAACAGGCTCTGCCGAGGATGCGCACCATGAGGGATTGCGTCTTTGGGAAAGCAGAGATTCCCAGTGCGGTTGTGCCTGTGAATAGGCTGCAGGGGGAAGGTGAAGACCAGCACCAGCTTTCATGGCTGCCACCTTCCGTGTGGGACAAGGAGCCGGACTTTTGCCTTTTCGGGAACAGGCTCTGCCGAGGATGCGCACCGTGAGAGATTGCGTCTTTGGGAAAGCAGAGATCCCAAAACCTGTTGTGCCTGTGAATAGGCTGCAGGGGGAAGGTGAAGACCAGCAACAGCTTTCCGGGCTGCCACCTTCCGTGTGGGACAAGGAGCCGGACGTTTGCCTTTTCGGGAACAGGCTCTGCCGAGGATGCGCACCGTGAGATGTTCCTTCTCTGGGCAAGCACAGATCCCCAAACCTGTTGTGCCTGTGAATAGGCTGCAGGGGGAAGGTGAAGACCAGCAACAGCTTTCCGGGCTGCCACATTCCGTGTGGGACAAGGAGCCGGACGTTTGCCTTTTCGGGAACAGGCTCTGCCGAGGATGCGCAACGTGAGAGATTGGGTCTTTGGGAAAGCAGAGATCCCAAAACCTGTTGTGCCTGTGAATAGGCTGCAGTGGGAAGGTGAAGACCAGCAACAGCTTTCCGGGCTGCCACCTTCCGTGTGGGACAAGGAGCCGGACGTTTGCCTTTTCGGGAACAGGCTCTGCCGAGGATGCGCACTGTGAGATGTTCCTTCTCTGGGCAAGCAGAGATCCCCAAACCTGTTGTGCCTGTGAATAGGCTGCAGGGGGAAGGTGAAGACCAGCAAGAGCTTTCCGGGCTGCCACCTTCCGTGTGGAACAAGGAGCCGGACGTTTGCCTTTTCGGGAACAGGCTCTGCCGAGGATGCGCACCGTGAGATGTTCCTTCTCTGGGCAAGCACAGATCCCCAAACCTGTTGTGCCTGTGAATAGGCTGCAGGGGGAAGGTGAAGACCAGCAAGAGCTTTCAGGGCTGCCACCTTCCGTGTGGGACAAGGAGCCGGACGTTTGCCTTTTCGGGAACAGGCTCTGCCGAGGATGCGCACCGTGAGAGATTGCGTCTTTGGGAAAGCAGAGATCCCAAAACCTGTTGTGCCTGTGAATAGGCTGCAGGGGGAAGGTGAAGACCAGCAAGAGCTTTCAGGGCTGCCACCTTCCGTGTGGGACAAGGAGCCGGACGTTTGCCTTTTCGGGAACAGGCTCTGCCGAGGATGCGCACCGTGAGAGATTGCGTCTTTGGGAAAACAGAGATTCCCAGTGCGGTTGTGCCTGTGAATAGGCTGCAGGGGGAAGGTGAAGACCAGCAAGAGCTTTCCGGGCTGCCACCTTCCGTGTGGGACAAGGAGCCCGACGTTTGCCTTTTCGGGAACAAGCTCTGCCGAGGATGCGCACCGTGAGATGTTCCTTCTCTGGGCAAGCACAGATCCCCAAACCTGTTGTGCCTGTGAATAGGCTGCAGGGGGAAGGTGAAGACCAGCAAGAGCTTTCAGGGCTGCCACCTTCCGTGTGGGACAAGGAGCCGGACGTTTGCCTTTTCGGGAACAGGCTCTGCCGAGGATGCGCACCATGAGGGATTGCGTCTTTGGGAAAGCAGAGATTCCCAGTGCGGTTGTGCCTGTGAATAGGCTGCAGGGGGAAGGTGAAGACCAGCACCAGCTTTCATGGCTGCCACCTTCCGTGTGGGACAAGGAGCCGGACTTTTGCCTTTTCGGGAACAGGCTCTGCCGAGGATGCGCACCGTGAGAGATTGCGTCTTTGGGAAAGCAGAGATCCCAAAACCTGTTGTGCCTGTGAATAGGCTGCAGGGGGAAGGTGAAGACCAGCAAGAGCTTTCAGGGCTGCCACCTTCCGTGTGGGACAAGGAGCCGGACGTTTGCCTTTTCGGGAACAGGCTCTGCCGAGGATGCGCACCGTGAGATGTTCCTTCTCTGCGCAAGCACAGATCCCCAAACCTGTTGTGCCTGTGAATAGGCTGCAGGGGGAAGGTGAAGACCAGCAAGAGCTTTCAGGGCTGCCACCTTCCGTGTGGGACAAGGAGCCGGACGTTTGCCTTTTCGGGAACAGGCTCTGCCGAGGATGCGCACTGTGAGATGTTCCTTCTCTGGGCAAGCAGAGATCCCAAAACCTGTTGTGCCTGTGAATAGGCTGCAGGGGGAAGGTGAAGACCAGCAACAGCTTTCCGGGCTGCCACCTTCCGTGTGGGACAAGGAGCCGGACGTTTGCCTTTTCGGGAACAGGCTCTGCCGAGGATGCGCACCATGAGAGATTGCGTCTTTGGGAAAGCAGAGATTCCCAGTGCGGTTGTGCCTGTGAATAGGCTGCAAGGGGAAGGTGAAGACCAGCAAGAGCTTTCAGGGCTGCCACCTTCCGTGTGGGACAAGGAGCCGGACATTTGCCTTTTCGGGAACAGGCTCTGCCGAGGATGCGCACCGTGAGAGATTGCGTCTTTGGGAAAGCAGAGATCCCAAAACCTGTTGTGCCTGTGAATAGGCTGCAGGGGGAAGGTGAAGACCAGCAACATCTTTCCGGGCTGCCACCTTCCGTGTGGGACAAGGAGCCGGACGTTTGCCTTTTCGGGAACAGGCTCTGCCGAGGATGCGCACCGTGAGAGATTGCGTCTTTGGGAAAGCAGAGATCCTAAAACCTGTTGTGCCTGTGAATAGGCTGCAGGGGGAAGGTGAAGACCAGCAACAGCTTTCCGGGCTGCCACCTTCCATGTGGGACAAGGAGCCGGACATTTGCCTTTTCGGGAACAGGCTCTGCCGAGGATGCGCAGCGTGAGATGTTCCTTCTCTGGGCAAGCACAGATCCCCAAACCTGTTGTGCCTGTGAATAGGCTGCAGGGGGAAGGTGAAGACCAGCAACAGCTTTCAGGGCTGCCACCTTCCGTGTGGGACAAGGAGCCGGACGTTTGCCTTTTCGGGAACAGGCTCTGCCGAGGATGCGCGCCATGAGAGATTGCGTCTTTGGGAAAGCAGAGATTCCCAGTGCGGTTGTGCCTGTAAATAGGCTGCAGGGGGAAGGTGAAGACCAGCAAAAGCTTTCCGGGCTGCCACCTTCCGTGTGGGACAAGGAGCCGGACGTTTGCCTTTTCGGGAACAGGCTCTGCCGAGGATGCGCACCGTGAGAGATTGCGTCTTTGGGAAAGCAGAGATCCTAAAACCTGTTGTGCCTGTGAATAGGCTGCAGGGGGAAGGTGAAGACCAGCAACAGCCTTCCGGGCTGCCACCTTCCGTGTGGGACAAGGAGCCGGACGTTTGCCTGTTCGGGAACAGGCTCTGCCGAGGATGCGCACCATGAGAGATTGCGCCTTTGGGAAAGCAGAGATTCCCAGTGCGGTTGTGCCTGTGAATAGGCTGCAGGGGGAAGGTGAAGACCCGCAAGAGCTTTCAGGGCTGCCACCTTCCGTGTGGGACAAGGAGCCGGACGTTTGCCTTTTCGGGAACAGGCTCTGCCGAGGATGCGCACCGTGAGATGTTCCATCTCTGGGCAAGCAGAGATCCCCAAACCTCTTGTGCCTGTGAATAGGCTGCAGGGGGAAGGTGAAGACCAGCAAGAGCTTTCCGGGCTGCCACCTTCCGTGTGGGACAAGGAGCCGGACGTTTGCCTTTTCGGGAACAGGCTCTGCCGAGGATGCGCACCGTGAGATGTTCCTTCTCTGGGCAAGCACAGATCCCCAAACCTGTTGTGCCTGTGAATAGGCTGCAGGGGGAAGGTGAAGACCAGCAACAGCTTTCAGGGCTGCCACCTTCCGTGTGGGACAAGGAGCCGGACGTTTGCCTTTTCGGGAACAGGCTCTGCCGAGGATGCGCACCGTGAGAGATTGCGTCTTTGGGAAAGCAGAGATTCCCAGTGCGGTTGTGCCTGTGAATAGTCTGCAGGGGGAAGGTGAAGACCAGCAACAGCTTTCCGGGCTGCCACCTTCCGTGTGGGACAAGGAGCCGGACGTTTGCCTTTTCGGGAACAGGCTCTGCCGAGGATGCGCACCGTGAGATGTTCCTTCTCTGGGCAAGCACAGATCCCAAAACCTGTTGTGCCTGTGAATAGGCTGCAGGGGGAAGGTGAAGACCAGCAACATCTTTCCGGGCTGCCACCTTCCGTGTGGGACAAGGAGCCGGACGTTTGCCTGTTCGGGAACAGGCTCTGCCGAGGATGCGCACCGTGAGATGTTCCTTCTCTGGGCAAGCAGAGATCCCAAAACCTGTTGTGCCTGTGAATAGGCTGCAGGGGGAAGGTGAAGACCAGCAAGAGCTTTCAGGGCTGCCACCTTCCGTGTGGGACAAGGAGCCGGACGTTTGCCTTTTCGGGAACAGGCTCTGCCGAGGATGCGCACCGTGAGAGATTGCGTCTTTGGGAAAGCAGAGATCCCAAAACCTGTTGTGCCTGTGAATAGGCTGCAGGGGGAAGGTGAAGACCAGCAACAGCTTTCCGGGCTGCCACCTTCCGTGTGGGACAAGGAGCCGGACGTTTGCCTTTTCGGGAACAGGCTCTGCCGAGGATGCGCACCGTGAGAGATTGCGTCTTTGGGAAAGCAGAGATCTCAAAATCTGTTGTGCCTGTGAATAGGCTGCAGGGGGAAGGTGAAGACCAGCAACAGCTTTCAGGGCTGCCACCTTCCGTGTGGGACAAGGAGCCGGACGTTTGCCTTTTCGGGAACAGGCTCTGCCGAGGATGCGCACCGTGAGGGATTGCGTCTTTGGGAAAGCAGAGATTCCCAGTGCGGTTGTGCCTGTGAATAGGCTGCAGGGGGAAGGTGAAGACCAGCAACAGCTTTCCGGGCTGCCACCTTCCGTGTGGGACAAGGAGCCGGACGTTTGCCTTTTCGGGAACAGGCTCTGCCGAGGATGCGCAGCGTGAGATGTTCCTTCTCTGGGCAAGCACAGATCCCCAAACCTGTTGTGCCTGTGAATAGGCTGCAGGGGGAAGGTGAAGACCAGCAAGAGCTTTCAGGGCTGCCACCTTCCATGTGGGACAAGGAGCCGGACGTTTGCCTTTTCGGGAACAGGCTCTGCCGAGGATGCGCACCGTGAGCTGTTCCTTCTCTGGGCAAGCACAGATCCCAAAACCTGTTGTGCCTGTGAATAGGCTGCAGGGGGAAGGTGAAGACCAGCAAGAGCTTTCCGGGCTGCCACCTTCCGTGTGGGACAAGGAGCCGGACGTTTGCCTTTTCGGGAACAGGCTCTGCCGAGGGTGCGCACCGTGAGATGTTCCTTCTCTGGGCAAGCACAGATCCCCAAACCTGTTGTGCCTGTGAATAGGCTGCAGGGGGAAGGTGAAGACCAGCAACAGCTTTCAGGGCTGCCACCTTCCGTGTGGGACAAGGAGCCGGACGTTTGCCTTTTCGGGAACAGGCTCTGCCGAGGATGCGCAATGTGAGAGATTGCGTCTTTCGGAAAGCAGAGATCCGAAAACCTGTTGTGCCTGTGAATAGGCTGCAGGGGGAAGGTGAAGACCAGCAACAGCTTTCCGGGCTGCCACCTTCCATGTGGGACAAGGAGCCGGACATTTGCCTTTTCGGGAACAGGCTCTGCCGAGGATGCGCACCGTGAGATGTTCCTTCTCTGGGCAAGCACAGATTCCCAAACCTGTTGTGCCTGTGAATAGGCTGCAGGGGGAAGGTGAAGACCAGCAAGAGCTTTCAGGGCTGCCACCTTCCGTGTGGGACAAGGAGCCGGACGTTTGCCTTTTCGGGAACAGGCTCTGCCGAGGATGCGCGCCATGAGAGATTGCGTCTTTGGGAAAGCAGAGATTCCCAGTGCGGTTGTGCCTGTAAATAGGCTGCAGGGGGAAGGTGAAGACCAGCAACAGCTTTCCGGGCTGCCACCTTCCGTGTGGGACAAGGAGCCGGACGTTTGCCTTTTCGGGAACAGGCTCTGCCGAGGATGCGCACCGTGAGAGATTGCGTCTTTCGGAAAGCAGAGATCTCAAAACCTGTTGTGCCTGTGAATAGGCTGCAGGGGGAAGGTGAAGACCAGCAACAGCTTTCAGGGCTGCCACCTTCCGTGTGGGACAAGGAGCCGGACGTTTGCCTGTTCGGGAACAGGCTCTGCCGAGGATGCGCACCGTGAGAGATTGCGTCTTTGGGAAAGCAGAGATTCCCAGTGCGGTTGTGCCTGTGAATAGGCTGCACGGGGAAGGTGAAGACCAGCAAGAGCTTTCAGGGCTGCCACCTCCCGTGTGGGACAAGGAGCCGGACGTTTGCCTTTTCGGGAACAGGCTCTGCCGAGGATGCGCACCGTGAGAGATTGCGTCTTGGGGCAAGCACAGATCCCCAAACCTGTTGTGCCTGTGAATAGGCTGCAGGGGGAAGGTGAAGACCAGCAAGAGCTTTCCGGGCTGCCACCTTCCGTGTGGGACAAGGAGCCGGACGTTTGCCTTTTCGGGAACAGGCTCTGCCGAGGATGCGCACCGTGAGATGTTCCTTCTCTGGGCAAGCACAGATCCCCAAACCTGTTGTGCCTGTGAATAGGCTGCAGGGGGAAGGTGAAGACCAGCAACAGCTTTCTGGGCTGCCACCTTCCGTGTGGGACAAGGAGCCGGACGTTTGCCTTTTCGGGAACAGGCTCTGCCGAGGATGCGCACCGTGAGATGTTCCTTCTCTGGGCAAGCAGAGATCCCAAAACCTGTTGTGCCTGTGAATAGGCTGCAGGGGGAAGGTGAAGACCAGCAAGAGCTTTCAGGGCTGCCACCTTCCGTGTGGGACAAGGAGCCGGACGTTTGCCTTTTCGGGAACAGGCTCTGCCGAGGATGCGCACCGTGAGATGTTCCTTCTCTGGGCAAGCAGAGATCCCAAAACCTGTTGTGCCTGTGAATAGGCTGCAGGGGGAAGGTGAAGACCAGCAAGAGCTTTCAGGGCTGCCACCTTCCGTGTGGGACAAGGAGCCGGACGTTTGCCTTTTCGGGAACAGGCTCTGCCGAGGATGCGCACCGTGAGATGTTCCTTCTCTGGGCAAGCACAGATCCCCAAACCTGTTGTGCCTGTGAATAGGCTGCACGGGGAAGGTGAAGACCAGCAACATCTTTCCGGGCTGCCACCTTCCGTGTGGGACAAGGAGCCGGACGTTTGCCTTTTCGGGAACAGGCTCTGCCGAGGATGCGCACCGTGAGAGATTGCGTCTTTGGGAAAGCAGAGATCGTAAAACCTGTTGTGCCTGTGAATAGGCTGCAGGGGGAAGGTGAAGACCAGCAAGAGCTTTCAGGGCTGCCACCTTCCGTGTGGGACAAGGAGCCGGACATTTGCCTTTTCGGGAACAGGCTCTGCCGAGGATGCGCACCGTGAGATGTTCCTTCTCTGGGCAAGCACAGATCCCCAAACCTGTTGTGCCTGTGAATAGGCTGCAGGGGGAAGGTGAAGACCAGCAACAGCTTTCCGGGCTGCCACCTTCCGTGTGGGACAAGGAGCCGGACTTTTGCCTTTTCGGGAACAGGCTCTGCCGAGGGTGCGCACCGTGAGATGTTCCTTCTCTGGGCAAGCACAGATCCCAAAACCTGTTGCGCCTGTGAATAGGCTGCATGGGGAAGGTGAAGACCAGCAACAGCTTTCAGGGCTGCCACCTTCCGTGTGGGACAAGGAGCCGGACGTTTGCCTTTTCGGGAACAGGCTCTGCCGAGGATGCGCACCGTGAGATGTTCCTTCTCTGGGCAAGCACAGAGTCCCAAACCTGTTGTGCCTGTGAATAGGCTGCACGGGGAAGGTGAAGACCAGCAACAGCTTTCAGGGCTGCCACCTTCCGTGTGGGACAAGGAGCCGGACGTTTGCCTTTTCGGGAACAGGCTCTGCCGAGGATGCGAGCCATGAGAGATTGCGTCTTTGGGAAAGCAGAGATTCCCAGTGAGGTTGTGCCTGTAAATAGGCTGCAGGGGGAAGGTGAAGACCAGCAACAGCTTTCCGGGCTGCCACCTTCCGTGTGGGACAAGGAGCCGGACGTTTGCCTTTTCGGGAACAGGCTCTGCCGAGGATGCGCACCGTGAGAGATTGCGTCTTTGGGAAAGCAGAGATCTCAAAACCTGTTGTGCCTGTGAATAGGCTGCAGGGGGAAGGTGAAGACCAGCAACAGCTTTCAGGGCTGCCACCTTCCGTGTGGGACAAGGAGCCGGACGTTTGCCTTTTTGGGAACAGGCTCTGCCGAGGATGCGCACCGTGAGAGATTGCGTCTTTGGGCAAGCAGAGATTCCCAGTGCGGTTGTGCCTGTGAATAGGCTGCAGGGGGAAGGTGAAGACCAGCAACAGCTTTCCGGGCTGCCACCTTCCGTGTGGGACAAGGAGCCGGACGTTTGCCTTTTCGGGAACAGGCTCTGCCGTGGATGCGCACCGTGAGATGTTCCTTCTCTGGGCAAGCAGAGATCCCCAAACCTGTTGTGCCTGTGAATAGGCTGCAGGGGGAAGGTGAAGACCAGCAAGATCTTTCAGGGCTGCCACCTTCCGTGTGGGACAAGGAGCCGGACGTTTGCCTTTTCGGGAACAGGCTCTGCCGAGGATGCGCACCGTGAGATGTTCCTTCTCTGGGCAAGCACAGATCCCCAGACCTGTTGTGCCTGTGAATAGGCTGCAGGGGGAAGGTGAAGACCAGCAAGAGCTTTCAGGGCTGCCACCTTCCGTGTGGGACAAGGAGCCGGACGTTTGCCTGTTCGGGAACAGGCTCTGCCGAGGATGCGCACCGTGAGAGATTGCGTCTTTGGGAAAGCAGAGATTCCCAGTGCGGTTGTGCCTGTGAATAGGCTGCAGGGGGAAGGTGAAGACCAGCAACAGCTTTCCGGGCTGCCACCTTCCGTGTGGGACAAGGAGCCGGACGTTTGCCTTTTCGGGAACAGGCTCTGCCGAGGATGCGCACCGTGAGATGTTCCTTCTCTGGGCAAGCACAGATCCAAATACCTGTTGTGCCTGTGAATAGGCTGCAGGGGGAAGGTGAAGACCAGCAACAGCTTTCCGGGCTGCCACATTCCGTGTGGGACAAGGAGCCGGACGTTTGCCTTTTCGGGAACAGGCTCTGCCGAGGATGCGCAACGTGAGAGATTGGGTCTTTGGGAAAGCAGAGATCCCAAAACCTGTTGTGCCTGTGAATAGGCTGCAGTGGGAAGGTGAAGACCAGCAACAGCTTTCCGGGCTGCCACCTTCCGTGTGGGACAAGGAGCCGGACGTTTGCCTTTTCGGGAACAGGCTCTGCCGAGGATGCGCACTGTGAGATGTTCCTTCTCTGGGCAAGCAGAGATCCCAAAACCTGTTGTGCCTGTGAATAGGCTGCAGGGGGAAGGTGAAGACCAGCAAGAGCTTTCCGGGCTGCCACCTTCCGTGTGGAACAAGGAGCCGGACTTTTGCCTTTTCGGGAACAGGCTCTGCCGAGGATGCGCACCGTGAGATGTTCCTTCTCTGGGCAAGCACAGATCCCCAAACCTGTTGTGCCTGTGAATAGGCTGCAGGGGGAAGGTGAAGACCAGCAAGAGCTTTCCGGGCTGCCACCTTCCGTGTGGGACAAGGAGCCCGACGTTTGCCTTTTCGGGAACAAGCTCTGCCGAGGATGCGCACCGTGAGATGTTCCTTCTCTGGGCAAGCACAGATCCCCAAACCTGTTGTGCCTGTGAATAGGCTGCAGGGGGAAGGTGAAGACCAGCAACAGCTTTCAGGGCTGCCACCTTCCGTGTGGGACAAGGAGCCGGACGTTTGCCTTTTCGGGAACAGGCTCTGCCGAGGATGCGCACCATGAGGGATTGCGTCTTTGGGAAAGCAGAGATTCCCAGTGCGGTTGTGCCTGTGAATAGGCTGCAGGGGGAAGGTGAAGACCAGCACCAGCTTTCATGGCTGCCACCTTCCGTGTGGGACAAGGAGCCGGACTTTTGCCTTTTCGGGAACAGGCTCTGCCGAGGATGCGCACCGTGAGAGATTGCGTCTTTGGGAAAGCAGAGATTCCCAGTGCGGTTGTGCCTGTGAATAGGCTGCAGGGGGAAGGTGAAGACCAGCAAGAGCTTTCAGGGCTGCCACCTTCCGTGTGGGACAAGGAGCCGGACGTTTGCCTTTTCGGGAACAGGCTCTGCCGAGGATGCGCACCGTGAGATGTTCCTTCTCTGGGCAAGCACAGATCCCCAAACCTGTTGTGCCTGTGAATAGGCTGCAGGGGGAAGGTGAAGACCAGCAACAGCTTTCAGGGCTGCCACCTTCCGTGTGGGACAAGGAGCCGGACGTTTGCCTTTTTGGGAACAGGCTCTGCCGAGGATGCGCACTGTGAGATGTTCCTTCTCTGGGCAAGCAGAGATCCCAAAACCTGTTGTGCCTGTGAATAGGCTGCAGGGGGAAGGTGAAGACCAGCAACAGCTTTCCGGGCTGCCACCTTCCGTGTGGGACAAGGAGCCGGACGTTTGCCTTTTCGGGAACAGGCTCTGCCGAGGATGCGCACCATGAGAGATTGCGTCTTTGGGAAAGCAGAGATTCCCAGTGCGGTTGTGCCTGTGAATAGGCTGCAGGGGGAAGGTGAAGACCAGCAAGAGCTTTCAGGGCTGCCACCTTCCGTGTGGGACAAGGAGCCGGACGTTTGCCTTTTCGGGAACAGGCTCTGCCGAGGATGCGCACCGTGAGAGATTGCGTCTTTGGGAAAGCAGAGATCCCAAAACCTGTTGTGCCTGTGAATAGGCTGCAGGGGGAAGGTGAAGACCAGCAACATCTTTCCGGGCTGCCACCTTCCGTGTGGGACAAGGAGCCGGACGTTTGCCTTTTCGGGAACAGGCTCTGCCGAGGATGCGCACCGTGAGAGATTGCGTCTTTGGGAAAGCAGAGATCCTAAAACCTGTTGTGCCTGTGAATAGGCTGCAGGGGGAAGGTGAAGACCAGCAACAGCTTTCCGGGCTGCCACCTTCCATGTGGGACAAGGAGCCGGACATTTGCCTTTTCGGGAACAGGCTCTGCCGAGGATGCGCACCGTGAGATGTTCCTTCTCTGGGCAAGCACAGATCCCCAAACCTGTTGTGCCTGTGAATAGGCTGCAGGGGGAAGGTGAAGACCAGCAACAGCTTTCCGGGCTGCCACCTTCCGTGTGGGACAAGGAGCCGGACTTTTGCCTTTTCGGGAACGGGCTCTGCCGAGGATGCGCACCGTGAGATGTTCCTTCTCTGGGCAAGCACAGATCCCAAAACCTGTTGCGCCTGTGAATAGGCTGCATGGGGAAGGTGAAGACCAGCAACAGCTTTCAGGGCTGCCACCTTCCGTGTGGGACAAGGAGCCGGACGTTTGCCGTTTCGGGAACAGGCTCTGCCGAGGATGCGCACCGTGAGATGTTCCTTCTCTGCGCAAGCACAGATCCAAATACCTGTTGTGCCTGTGAATAGGCTGCAGGGGGAAGGTGAAGACCAGCAACAGCTTTCCGGGCTGCCACATTCCGTGTGGGACAAGGAGCCGGACGTTTGCCTTTTCGGGAACAGGCTCTGCCGAGGATGCGCAACGTGAGAGATTGGGTCTTTGGGAAAGCAGAGATCCCAAAACCTGTTGTGCCTGTGAATAGGCTGCAGTGGGAAGGTGAAGACCAGCAACAGCTTTCCGGGCTGCCACCTTCCGTGTGGGACAAGGAGCCGGACGTTTGCCTTTTCGGGAACAGGCTCTGCCGAGGATGCGCACTGTGAGATGTTCCTTCTCTGGGCAAGCAGAGATCCCAAAACCTGTTGTGCCTGTGAATAGGCTGCAGGGGGAAGGTGAAGACCAGCAAGAGCTTTCCGGGCTGCCACCTTCCGTGTGGAACAAGGAGCCGGACGTTTGCCTTTTCGGGAACAGGCTCTGCCGAGGATGCGCACCGTGAGATGTTCCTTCTCTGGGCAAGCACAGATCCCCAAACCTGTTGTGCCTGTGAATAGGCTGCAGGGGGAAGGTGAAGACCAGCAAGAGCTTTCAGGGCTGCCACCTTCCGTGTGGGACAAGGAGCCCGACGTTTGCCTTTTCGGGAACAAGCTCTGCCGAGGATGCGCACCGTGAGATGTTCCTTCTCTGGGCAAGCACAGATCCCCAAACCTGTTGTGCCTGTGAATAGGCTGCAGGGGGAAGGTGAAGACCAGCAACAGCTTTCAGGGCTGCCACCTTCCGTGTGGGACAAGGAGCCGGACGTTTGCCTTTTCGGGAACAGGCTCTGCCGAGGATGCGCACCATGAGGGATTGCGTCTTTGGGAAAGCAGAGATTCCCAGTGCGGTTGTGCCTGTGAATAGGCTGCAGGGGGAAGGTGAAGACCAGCACCAGCTTTCATGGCTGCCACCTTCCGTGTGGGACAAGGAGCCGGACTTTTGCCTTTTCGGGAACAGGCTCTGCCGAGGATGCGCACCGTGAGAGATTGCGTCTTTGGGAAAGCAGAGATTCCCAGTGCGGTTGTGCCTGTGAATAGGCTGCAGGGGGAAGGTGAAGACCAGCAAGAGCTTTCAGGGCTGCCACCTTCCGTGTGGGACAAGGAGCCGGACGTTTGCCTTTTCGGGAACAGGCTCTGCCGAGGATGCGCACCGTGAGATGTTCCTTCTCTGGGCAAGCACAGATCCCCAAACCTGTTGTGCCTGTGAATAGGCTGCAGGGGGAAGGTGAAGACCAGCAACAGCTTTCAGGGCTGCCACCTTCCGTGTGGGACAAGGAGCCGGACGTTTGCCTTTTTGGGAACAGGCTCTGCCGAGGATGCGCACTGTGAGATGTTCCTTCTCTGGGCAAGCAGAGATCCCAAAACCTGTTGTGCCTGTGAATAGGCTGCAGGGGGAAGGTGAAGACCAGCAACAGCTTTCCGGGCTGCCACCTTCCGTGTGGGACAAGGAGCCGGACGTTTGCCTTTTCGGGAACAGGCTCTGCCGAGGATGCGCACCATGAGAGATTGCGTCTTTGGGAAAGCAGAGATTCCCAGTGCGGTTGTGCCTGTGAATAGGCTGCAGGGGGAAGGTGAAGACCAGCAAGAGCTTTCAGGGCTGCCACCTTCCGTGTGGGACAAGGAGCCGGACGTTTGCCTTTTCGGGAACAGGCTCTGCCGAGGATGCGCACCGTGAGAGATTGCGTCTTTGGGAAAGCAGAGATCCCAAAACCTGTTGTGCCTGTGAATAGGCTGCAGGGGGAAGGTGAAGACCAGCAACATCTTTCCGGGCTGCCACCTTCCGTGTGGGACAAGGAGCCGGACGTTTGCCTTTTCGGGAACAGGCTCTGCCGAGGATGCGCACCGTGAGAGATTGCGTCTTTGGGAAAGCAGAGATCCTAAAACCTGTTGTGCCTGTGAATAGGCTGCAGGGGGAAGGTGAAGACCAGCAACAGCTTTCCGGGCTGCCACCTTCCATGTGGGACAAGGAGCCGGACATTTGCCTTTTCGGGAACAGGCTCTGCCGAGGATGCGCACCGTGAGATGTTCCTTCTCTGGGCAAGCACAGATCCCCAAACCTGTTGTGCCTGTGAATAGGCTGCAGGGGGAAGGTGAAGACCAGCAACAGCTTTCCGGGCTGCCACCTTCCGTGTGGGACAAGGAGCCGGACTTTTGCCTTTTCGGGAACGGGCTCTGCCGAGGATGCGCACCGTGAGATGTTCCTTCTCTGGGCAAGCACAGATCCCAAAACCTGTTGCGCCTGTGAATAGGCTGCATGGGGAAGGTGAAGACCAGCAACAGCTTTCAGGGCTGCCACCTTCCGTGTGGGACAAGGAGCCGGACGTTTGCCGTTTCGGGAACAGGCTCTGCCGAGGATGCGCACCGTGAGATGTTCCTTCTCTGCGCAAGCACAGATTCCCAAACCTGTTGTGCCTGTGAATAGGCTGCACGGGGAAGGTGAAGACCAGCAACAGCTTTCAGGGCTGCCACCTTCCGTGTGGGACAAGGAGCCGGACGTTTGCCTTTTCGGGAACAGGCTCTGCCGAGGATGCGCGCCATGACAGATTGCGTCTTTGGGAAAGCAGAGATTCCCAGTGAGGTTGTGCCTGTAAATAGGCTGCAGGGGGAAGGTGAAGACCAGCAACAGCTTTCAGGGCTGCCACCTTCCGTGTGGGACAAGGAGCCGGACGTTTGCCTTTTCGGGAACAGGCTCTGCTGAGGATGCGCACCGTGAGAGATTGCGTCTTTGGGAAAGCAGAGATCTCAAAACCTGTTGTGCCTGTGAATAGGCTGCAGGGGGAAGGTGAAGACCAGCAACAGCTTTCAGGGCTGCCACCTTCCGTGTGGGACAAGGAGCCGGACGTTTGCCTTTTCGGAAACAGGCTCTGCCGAGGATGCGCACCGTGAGAGATTGCGTCTTTGGGAAAGCAGAGATTCCCAGTGCGGTTGTGCCTGTGAATAGGCTGCAGGGGGAAGGTGAAGACCAGCAACAGCTTTCAGGGCTGCCACCTTCCGTGTGGGACAAGGAGCCGGACTTTTGCCTTTTCGGGAACAGGCTCTGCCGAGGATGCGCACCGTGAGATGTTCCTTCTCTGGGCAAGCACAGATCCCCAGACCTGTTGTGCCTGTGAATAGGCTGCAGGGGGAAGGTGAAGACCAGCAAGAGCTTTCCGGGCTGCCACCTTCCGTGTGGGACAAGGAGCCGGACGTTTGCCTGTTCGGGAACAGGCTCTGCCGAGGATGCGCACCGTGAGAGATTGCGTCTTTGGGAAAGCAGAGATTCCCAGTGCGGTTGTGCCTGTGAATAGGCTGCAGGGGGAAGGTGAAGACCAGCAACAGCTTTCAGGGCTGCCACCTTCCGTGTGGGACAAGGAGCCGGACGTTTGCCTTTTCGGGAACAGGCTCTGCCGAGGATGCGCACCGTGAGATGTTCCTTCTCTGGGCAAGCACAGATCCCCAAACCTGTTGTGCCTGTGAATAGGCTGCAGGGGGAAGGTGAAGACCAGCAACAGCTTTCAGGGCTGCCACCTTCCGTGTGGGACAAGGAGCCGGACGTTTGCCTTTTCGGGAACAGGCTCTGCCGAGGATGCGCACCGTGAGATGTTCCTTCTCTGGGCAAGCACAGATCCCAAAACCTGTTGTGCCTGTGAATAGGCTGCAGGGGGAAGGTGAAGACCAGCAAGAGCTTTCAGGGCTGCCACCTTCCGTGTGGGACAAGGAGCCGGACGTTTGCCTTTTCGGGAACAGGCTCTGCCGAGGATGCGCACCGTGAGAGATTGCGTCTTTGGGAAAGCAGAGATCCCAAAACCTGTTGTGCCTGTGAATAGGCTGCAGGGGGAAGGTGAAGACCAGCAACAGCTTTCAGGGCTGCCACCTTCCGTGTGGGACAAGGAGCCGGACGTTTGCCTTTTCGGGAACAGGCTCTGCCGAGGATGCGCACCGTGAGATGTTCCTTCTCTGGGCAAGCACAGATCCCCAAACCTGTTGTGCCTGTGAATAGGCTGCAGAGGGAAGGTGAAGACCAGCAAGAGCTTTCAGGGCTGCCACCTTCCGTGTGGGACAAGGAGCCGGACGTTTGCCTGTTCGGGAACAGGCTCTGCCGAGGATGCGCACCGTGAGAGATTGCGTCTTTGGGAAAGCAGAGATTCCCAGTGCGGTTGTGCCTGTGAATAGGCTGCAGGGGGAAGGTGAAGACCAGCAACAGCTTTCCGGGCTGCCACCTTCCGTGTGGGACAAGGAGCCGGACGTTTGCCTTTTCGGGAACAGGCTCTGCCGAGGATGCGCACCGTGAGAGATTGCGTCTTTGGGAAAGCAGAGATTCCCAGTGCGGTTGTGCCTGTGAATAGGCTGCAGGGGGAAGGTGAAGACCAGCAAGAGCTTTCCGGGCTGCCACCTTCCGTGTGGGACACGGAGCCCGACGTTTGCCTTTTCGGGAACAGGCTCTGCCGAGGATGCGCACCGTGAGACATTGCGTCTTTGGGAAAGCAGAGATTCCCAGTGCGGTTGTGCCTGTGAATAGGCTGCAGGGGGAAGGTGAAGACCAGCAACAGCTTTCCGGGCTGCCACCTTCCGTGTGGGACAAGGAGCCGGACGTTTGCCTTTTCGGGAACAGGCTCTGCCGAGGATGCGCACCGTGAGATGTTCCTTCTCTGGGCAAGCACAGATCCCCAAACCTCTTGTGCCTGTGAATAGGCTGCAGGGGGAAGGTGAAGACCAGCAACAGCTTTCCGGGCTGCCACATTCCGTGTGGGACAAGGAGCCGGACGTTTGCCTTTTCGGGAACAGGCTCTGCCGAGGATGCGCAACGTGAGAGATTGGGTCTTTGGGAAAGCAGAGATCCCAAAACCTGTTGTGCCTGTGAATAGGCTGCAGTGGGAAGGTGAAGACCAGCAACAGCTTTCCGGGCTGCCACCTTCCGTGTGGGACAAGGAGCCGGACGTTTGCCTTTTCGGGAACAGGCTCTGCCGAGGATGCGCACCGTGAGATGTTCCTTCTCTGGGCAAGCACAGATCCCAAAACCTGTTGTGCCTGTGAATAGGCTGCAGGGGGAAGGTGAAGACCAGCAAGAGCTTTCCGGGCTGCCACCTTCCGTGTGGGACAAGGAGCCGGACGTTTGCCTTTTCGGGAACAGGCTCTGCCGAGGATGCGCACCGTGAGATGTTCCTTCTCTGGGCAAGCACAGATCCCCAAACCTGTTGTGCCTGTGAATAGGCTGCAGGGGGAAGGTGAAGACCAGCAACAGCTTTCAGGGCTGCCACCTTCCGTGTGGGACAAGGAGCCGGACGTTTGCCTTTTTGGGAACAGGCTCTGCCGAGGATGCGCACTGTGAGATGTTCCTTCTCTGGGCAAGCAGAGATCCCAAAACCTGTTGTGCCTGTGAATAGGCTGCAGGGGGAAGGTGAAGACCAGCAACAGCTTTCCGGGCTGCCACCTTCCGTGTGGGACAAGGAGCCGGACGTTTGCCTTTTCGGGAACAGGCTCTGCCGAGGATGCGCACCATGAGAGATTGCGTCTTTGGGAAAGCAGAGATTCCCAGTGCGGTTGTGCCTGTGAATAGGCTGCAGGGGGAAGGTGAAGACCAGCAAGAGCTTTCAGGGCTGCCACCTTCCGTGTGGGACAAGGAGCCGGACGTTTGCCTTTTCGGGAACAGGCTCTGCCGAGGATGCGCACCGTGAGAGATTGCGTCTTTGGGAAAGCAGAGATCCCAAAACCTGTTGTGCCTGTGAATAGGCTGCAGGGGGAAGGTGAAGACCAGCAACATCTTTCCGGGCTGCCACCTTCCGTGTGGGACAAGGAGCCGGACGTTTGCCTTTTCGGGAACAGGCTCTGCCGAGGATGCGCACCGTGAGAGATTGCGTCTTTGGGAAAGCAGAGATCCTAAAACCTGTTGTGCCTGTGAATAGGCTGCAGGGGGAAGGTGAAGACCAGCAACAGCTTTCCGGGCTGCCACCTTCCATGTGGGACAAGGAGCCGGACATTTGCCTTTTCGGGAACAGGCTCTGCCGAGGATGCGCACCGTGAGATGTTCCTTCTCTGGGCAAGCACAGATCCCCAAACCTGTTGTGCCTGTGAATAGGCTGCAGGGGGAAGGTGAAGACCAGCAACAGCTTTCCGGGCTGCCACCTTCCGTGTGGGACAAGGAGCCGGACTTTTGCCTTTTCGGGAACGGGCTCTGCCGAGGATGCGCACCGTGAGATGTTCCTTCTCTGGGCAAGCACAGATCCCAAAACCTGTTGCGCCTGTGAATAGGCTGCATGGGGAAGGTGAAGACCAGCAACAGCTTTCAGGGCTGCCACCTTCCGTGTGGGACAAGGAGCCGGACGTTTGCCGTTTCGGGAACAGGCTCTGCCGAGGATGCGCACCGTGAGATGTTCCTTCTCTGCGCAAGCACAGATTCCCAAACCTGTTGTGCCTGTGAATAGGCTGCACGGGGAAGGTGAAGACCAGCAACAGCTTTCAGGGCTGCCACCTTCCGTGTGGGACAAGGAGCCGGACGTTTGCCTTTTCGGGAACAGGCTCTGCCGAGGATGCGCGCCATGACAGATTGCGTCTTTGGGAAAGCAGAGATTCCCAGTGAGGTTGTGCCTGTAAATAGGCTGCAGGGGGAAGGTGAAGACCAGCAACAGCTTTCAGGGCTGCGACCTTCCGTGTGGGACAAGGAGCCGGACGTTTGCCTTTTCGGGAACAGGCTCTGCTGAGGATGCGCACCGTGAGAGATTGCGTCTTTGGGAAAGCAGAGATCTCAAAACCTGTTGTGCCTGTGAATAGGCTGCAGGGGGAAGGTGAAGACCAGCAACAGCTTTCAGGGCTGCCACCTTCCGTGTGGGACAAGGAGCCGGACGTTTGCCTTTTCGGAAACAGGCTCTGCCGAGGATGCGCACCGTGAGAGATTGCGTCTTTGGGAAAGCAGAGATTCCCAGTGCGGTTGTGCCTGTGAATAGGCTGCAGGGGGAAGGTGAAGACCAGCAACAGCTTTCAGGGCTGCCACCTTCCGTGTGGGACAAGGAGCCGGACTTTTGCCTTTTCGGGAACAGGCTCTGCCGAGGATGCGCACCGTGAGATGTTCCTTCTCTGGGCAAGCACAGATCCCCAGACCTGTTGTGCCTGTGAATAGGCTGCAGGGGGAAGGTGAAGACCAGCAAGAGCTTTCCGGGCTGCCACCTTCCGTGTGGGACAAGGAGCCGGACGTTTGCCTGTTCGGGAACAGGCTCTGCCGAGGATGCGCACCGTGAGAGATTGCGTCTTTGGGAAAGCAGAGATTCCCAGTGCGGTTGTGCCTGTGAATAGGCTGCAGGGGGAAGGTGAAGACCAGCAACAGCTTTCAGGGCTGCCACCTTCCGTGTGGGACAAGGAGCCGGACGTTTGCCTTTTCGGGAACAGGCTCTGCCGAGGATGCGCACCGTGAGATGTTCCTTCTCTGGGCAAGCACAGATCCCCAAACCTGTTGTGCCTGTGAATAGGCTGCAGGGGGAAGGTGAAGACCAGCAACAGCTTTCAGGGCTGCCACCTTCCGTGTGGGACAAGGAGCCGGACGTTTGCCTTTTCGGGAACAGGCTCTGCCGAGGATGCGCACCGTGAGATGTTCCTTCTCTGGGCAAGCACAGATCCCAAAACCTGTTGTGCCTGTGAATAGGCTGCAGGGGGAAGGTGAAGACCAGCAAGAGCTTTCAGGGCTGCCACCTTCCGTGTGGGACAAGGAGCCGGACGTTTGCCTTTTCGGGAACAGGCTCTGCCGAGGATGCGCACCGTGAGAGATTGCGTCTTTGGGAAAGCAGAGATCCCAAAACCTGTTGTGCCTGTGAATAGGCTGCAGGGGGAAGGTGAAGACCAGCAACAGCTTTCAGGGCTGCCACCTTCCGTGTGGGACAAGGAGCCGGACGTTTGCCTTTTCGGGAACAGGCTCTGCCGAGGATGCGCACCGTGAGATGTTCCTTCTCTGGGCAAGCACAGATCCCCAAACCTGTTGTGCCTGTGAATAGGCTGCAGAGGGAAGGTGAAGACCAGCAACAGCTTTCAGGGCTGCCACCTTCCGTGTGGGACAAGGAGCCGGACGTTTGCCTGTTCGGGAACAGGCTCTGCCGAGGATGCGCACCGTGAGAGATTGCGTCTTTGGGAAAGCAGAGATTCCCAGTGCGGTTGTGCCTGTGAATAGGCTGCAGGGGGAAGGTGAAGACCAGCAACAGCTTTCCGGGCTGCCACCTTCCGTGTGGGACAAGGAGCCGGACGTTTGCCTTTTCGGGAACAGGCTCTGCCGAGGATGCGCACCGTGAGAGATTGCGTCTTTGGGAAAGCAGAGATTCCCAGTGCGGTTGTGCCTGTGAATAGGCTGCAGGGGGAAGGTGAAGACCAGCAAGAGCTTTCCGGGCTGCCACCTTCCGTGTGGGACACGGAGCCCGACGTTTGCCTTTTCGGGAACAGGCTCTGCCGAGGATGCGCACCGTGAGACATTGCGTCTTTGGGAAAGCAGAGATTCCCAGTGCGGTTGTGCCTGTGAATAGGCTGCAGGGGGAAGGTGAAGACCAGCAACAGCTTTCCGGGCTGCCACCTTCCGTGTGGGACAAGGAGCCGGACGTTTGCCTTTTCGGGAACAGGCTCTGCCGAGGATGCGCACCGTGAGATGTTCCTTCTCTGGGCAAGCACAGATCCCCAAACCTCTTGTGCCTGTGAATAGGCTGCAGGGGGAAGGTGAAGACCAGCAACAGCTTTCCGGGCTGCCACATTCCGTGTGGGACAAGGAGCCGGACGTTTGCCTTTTCGGGAACAGGCTCTGCCGAGGATGCGCAACGTGAGAGATTGGGTCTTTGGGAAAGCAGAGATCCCAAAACCTGTTGTGCCTGTGAATAGGCTGCAGTGGGAAGGTGAAGACCAGCAACAGCTTTCCGGGCTGCCACCTTCCGTGTGGGACAAGGAGCCGGACGTTTGCCTTTTCGGGAACAGGCTCTGCCGAGGATGCGCACCGTGAGATGTTCCTTCTCTGGGCAAGCACAGATCCCAAAACCTGTTGTGCCTGTGAATAGGCTGCAGGGGGAAGGTGAAGACCAGCAAGAGCTTTCCGGGCTGCCACCTTCCGTGTGGGACAAGGAGCCGGACGTTTGCCTTTTCGGGAACAGGCTCTGCCGAGGATGCGCACCGTGAGAGATTGCGTCTTTGGGAAAACAGAGATTCCCAGTGCGGTTGTGCCTGTGAATAGGCTGCAGGGGGAAGGTGAAGACCAGCAAGAGCTTTCCGGGCTGCCACCTTCCGTGTGGGACAAGGAGCCGGACGTTTGCCTTTTCGGGAACAGGCTCTGCCGAGGATGCGCACCGTGAGATGTTCCTTGTCTGGGCAAGCACAGATCCCCAAACCTGTTGTGCCTGTGAATAGGCTGCAGGGGGAAGGTGAAGACCAGCAAGAGCTTTCAGGGCTGCCACCTTCCGTGTGGGACAAGGAGCCGGACGTTTGCCTTTTCGGGAACAGGCTCTGCCGAGGATGCGCACCGTGAGATGTTCCTTCTCTGGGCAAGCACAGATCCCAAAACCTGTTGTGCCTGTGAATAGACTGCAGGGGGAAGGTGAAGACCAGCAAGAGCTTTCAGGGCTGCCACCTTCCGTGTGGGACAAGGAGCCGGACGTTTGCCTTTTCGGGAACAGGCTCTGCCGAGGATGCGCACCGTGAGAGATTGCGTCTTTGGGAAAGCAGAGATCCCAAAACCTGTTGTGCCTGTGAATAGGCTGCAGGGGGAAGGTGAAGACCAGCAACAGCTTTCAGGGCTGCCACCTTCCGTGTGGGACAAGGAGCCGGACGTTTGCCTTTTCGGGAACAGGCTCTGCCGAGGATGCGCACCGTGAGAGATTGCGTCTTTGGGAAAGCAGAGATTCCCAGTGTGGTTGTGCCTGTGAATAGGCTGCAGGGGGAAGGTGAAGACCAGCAAGAGCTTTCCGGGCTGCCACCTTCCGTGTGGGACAAGGAGGCGGACGTTTGCCTTTTCGGGAACAGGCTCTGCCGAGGATGCGCACCGTGAGAGATTGCGTCTTTGGGAAAGCAGAGATTCCCAGTGCGGTTGTGCCTGTGAATAGGCTGCAGGGGGAAGGTGAAGACCAGCAACAGCTTTCCGGGCTGCCACCTTCCGTGTGGGACAAGGAGCCGGACGTTTGCCTTTTCGGGAACAGGCTCTGCCGAGGATGCGCACCGTGAGATGTTCCTTCTCTGGGCAAGCACAGATCCCCAAACCTGTTGTGCCTGTGAATAGGCTGCAGGGGGAAGGTGAAGACCAGCAACAGCTTTCCGGGCTGCCACATTCCGTGTGGGACAAGGAGCCGGACGTTTGCCTTTTCGGGAACAGGCTCTGCCGAGGATGCGCAACGTGAGAGATTGGGTCTTTGGGAAAGCAGAGATCCCAAAACCTGTTGTGCCTGTGAATAGGCTGCAGTGGGAAGGTGAAGACCAGCAACAGCTTTCCGGGCTGCCACCTTCCGTGTGGGACAAGGAGCCGGACGTTTGCCTTTTCGGGAACAGGCTCTGCCGAGGATGCGCACTGTGAGATGTTCCTTCTCTGGGCAAGCAGAGATCCCAAAACCTGTTGTGCCTGTGAATAGGCTGCAGGGGGAAGGTGAAGACCAGCAAGAGCTTTCCGGGCTGCCACCTTCCGTGTGGGACAAGGAGCCCGACGTTTGCCTTTTCGGAAACAAGCTCTGCCGAGGATGCGCACCGTGAGATGTTCCTTCTCTGGGCAAGCACAGATCCCCAAACCTGTTGTGCCTGTGAATAGGCTGCAGGGGGAAGGTGAAGACCAGCAAGAGCTTTCAGGGCTGCCACCTTCCGTGTGGGACAAGGAGCCGGACGTTTGCCTTTTCGGGAACAGGCTCTGCCGAGGATGCGCACCATGAGGGATTGCGTCTTTGGGAAAGCAGAGATTCCCAGTGCGGTTGTGCCTGTGAATAGGCTGCAGGGGGAAGGTGAAGACCAGCACCAGCTTTCATGGCTGCCACCTTCCGTGTGGGACAAGGAGCCGGACTTTTGCCTTTTCGGGAACAGGCTCTGCCGAGGATGCGCACCGTGAGAGATTGCGTCTCTGGGCAAGCACAGATCCCAAAACCTGTTGCGCCTGTGAATAGGCTGCATGGGGAAGGTGAAGACCAGCAACAGCTTTCAGGGCTGCCACCTTCCGTGTGGGACAAGGAGCCGGACGTTTGCCGTTTCGGGAACAGGCTCTGCCGAGGATGCGCACCGTGAGATGTTCCTTCTCTGGGCAAGCACAGATTCCCAAACCTGTTGTGCCTGTGAATAGGCTGCACGGGGAAGGTGAAGACCAGCAACAGCTTTCAGGGCTGCCACCTTCCGTGTGGGACAAGGAGCCGGACGTTTGCCTTTTCGGGAACAGGCTCTGCCGAGGATGCGCGCCATGACAGATTGCGTCTTTGGGAAAGCAGAGATTCCCAGTGCGGTTGTGCCTGTGAATAGGCTGCAGGGGGAAGGTGAAGACCAGCAACAGCTTTCAGGGCTGCCACCTTCCGTGTGGGACAAGGAGCCGGACGTTTGCCTTTTCGGGAACAGGCTTTGCCGAGGATGCGCACCGTGAGATGTTCCTTCTCTGGGCAAGCACAGATCCCCAAACCTGTTGTGCCTGTGAATAGGCTGCAGGGGGAAGGTGAAGACCAGCAACAGCTTTCAGGGCTGCCACCTTCCGTGTGGGACAAGGAGCCGGACGTTTGCCTTTTCGGGAACAGGCTCTGCCGAGGATGCGCACCGTGAGATGTTCCTTCTCTGGGCAAGCACAGATCCCAAAACCTGTTGTGCCTGTGAATAGGCTGCAGGGGGAAGGTGAAGACCAGCAAGAGCTTTCAGGGCTGCCACCTTCCGTGTGGGACAAGGAGCCGGACGTTTGCCTTTTCGGGAACAGGCTCTGCCGAGGATGCGCACCGTGAGAGATTGCGTCTTTGGGAAAGCAGAGATCCCAAAACCTGTTGTGCCTGTGAATAGGCTGCAGGGGGAAGGTGAAGACCAGCAACAGCTTTCAGGGCTGCCACCTTCCGTGTGGGACAAGGAGCCGGACGTTTGCCTTTTCGGGAACAGGCTCTGCCGAGGATGCGCACCGTGAGATGTTCCTTCTCTGGGCAAGCACAGATCCCCAAACCTGTTGTGCCTGTGACTAGGCTGCAGAGGGAAGGTGAAGACCAGCAACAGCTTTCAGGGCTGCCACCTTCCGTGTGGGACAAGGAGCCGGACGTTTGCCTGTTCGGGAACAGGCTCTGCCGAGGATGCGCACCGTGAGAGATTGCGTCTTTGGGAAAGCAGAGATTCCCAGTGCGGTTGTGCCTGTGAATAGGCTGCAGGGGGAAGGTGAAGACCAGCAACAGCTTTCCGGGCTGCCACCTTCCGTGTGGGACAAGGAGCCGGACGTTTGCCTTTTCGGGAACAGGCTCTGCCGAGGATGCGCACCGTGAGAGATTGCGTCTTTGGGAAAGCAGAGATTCCCAGTGCGGTTGTGCCTGTGAATAGGCTGCAGGGGGAAGGTGAAGACCAGCAAGAGCTTTCCGGGCTGCCACCTTCCGTGTGGGACACGGAGCCCGACGTTTGCCTTTTCGGGAACAGGCTCTGCCGAGGATGCGCACCGTGAGACATTGCGTCTTTGGGAAAGCAGAGATTCCCAGTGCGGTTGTGCCTGTGAATAGGCTGCAGGGGGAAGGTGAAGACCAGCAACAGCTTTCCGGGCTGCCACCTTCCGTGTGGGACAAGGAGCCGGACGTTTGCCTTTTCGGGAACAGGCTCTGCCGAGGATGCGCACCGTGAGATGTTCCTTCTCTGGGCAAGCACAGATCCCCAAACCTGTTGTGCCTGTGAATAGGCTGCAGGGGGAAGGTGAAGACCAGCAAGAGCTTTCCGGGCTGCCACCTTCCGTGTGGGACAAGGAGCCGGACGTTTGCCTTTTCGGGAACAGGCTCTGCCGAGGATGCGCACCGTGAGATGTTCCTTCTCTGGGCAAGCACAGATCCCAAAACCTGTTGTGCCTGTGAATAGGCTGCAGGGGGAAGGTGAAGACCAGCAAGAGCTTTCAGGGCTGCCACCTTCCGTGTGGGACAAGGAGCCGGACGTTTGCCTTTTCGGGAACAGGCTCTGCCGAGGATGCGCACCGTGAGATGTTCCTTCTCTGGGCAAGCACAGATCCCCAAACCTGTTGTGCCTGTGAATAGGCTGCAGAGGGAAGGTGAAGACCAGCAACAGCTTTCAGGGCTGCCACCTTCCGTGTGGGACAAGGAGCCGGACGTTTGCCTTTTCGGGAACAGGCTCTGCCGAGGATGCGCACCGTGAGAGATTGCGTCTTTGGGAAAGCAGAGATTCCCAGTGCGGTTGTGCCTGTGAATAGGCTGCAGGGGGAAGGTGAAGACCAGCAACAGCTTTCCGGGCTGCCACCTTCCGTGTGGGACAAGGAGCATGACGTTTGCCTTTTCGGGAACAGGCTCTGCCGAGGATGCGCACCGTGAGATGTTCCTTCTCTGGGCAAGCACAGATCCCCACACCTGTTGTGCCTGTGAATAGGCTGCAGGGGGAAGGTGAAGACCAGCAAGAGCTTTCAGGGCTGCCACCTTCCGTGTGGGACAAGGAGCCCGACGTTTGCCTTTTCGGGAACAGGCTCTGCCGAGGATGCGCACCGTGAGATGTTCCTTCTCTGGGCAAGCACAGATCCCCAAACCTGTTGTGCCTGTGAATAGGCTGCAGGGGGAAGGTGAAGACCAGCAACAGCTTTCAGGGCTGCCACCTTCCGTGTGGGACAAGGAGCCGGACGTTTGCCTTTTCGGGAACAGGCTCTGCCAAGGATGCGCACCATGAGGGATTGCATCTTTGGGAAAGCAGAGATCCCCAAACCTGTTGTGCCTGTGAATAGGCTGCAGGGGGAAGGTGAAGACCAGCACCAGCTTTCAGGGCTGCCACCTTCCGTGTGGGACAAGGAGCCGGACGTTTGCCTTTTCGGGAACAGGCTCTGCCGAGGATGCGCACCGTGAGAGATTGCGTCTTTGGGAAAGCAGAGATTCCCAGTGCGGTTGTGCCTGTGAATAGGCTGCAGGGGGAAGGTGAAGACCAGCACCAGCTTTCAGGGCTGCCACCTTCCGTGTGGGACAAGGAGCCGGACGTTTGCCTTTTCGGGAACAGGCTCTGCCGAGGATGCGCACCGTGAGATGTTCCTTCTCTGGGCAAGCAGAGATCCCAAAACCTGTTGTGCCTGTGAATAGACTGCAGGGGGAAGGTGAAGACCAGCAACAGCTTTCAGGGCTGCCACCTTCCGTGTGGGACAAGGAGCCGGACGTTTGCCTTTTCGGGAACAGGCTCTGCCGAGGATGCGCACCGTGAGAGATTGCGTCTTTGGGAAAGCAGAGATCCCAAAACCTGTTGTGCCTGTGAATAGGCTGCAGGGGGAAGGTGAAGACCAGCAAGAGCTTTCAGGGCTGCCACCTTCCGTGTGGGACAAGGAGCCGGACGTTTGCCTTTTCGGGAACAGGCTCTGCCGAGGATGCGCACCGTGAGGGATTGCGTCTTTGGGAAAGCAGAGATTCCCAGTGCGGTTGTGCCTGTGAATAGGCTGCAGGGGGAAGGTGAAGACCAGCAAGAGCTTTCCGGGCTGCCACCCTCCGTGTGGGACAAGGAGCCCGACGTTTGCCTTTTCGGGAACAGGCTCTGCCGAGGATGCGCACCGTGAGACATTGCGTCTTTGGGAAAGCAGAGATTCCCAGTGCGGTTGTGCCTGTGAATAGGCTGCAGGGGGAAGGTGAAGACCAGCAACAGCTTTCCGGGCTGCCACCTTCCGTGTGGGACAAGGAGCCGGACGTTTGCCTTTTCGGGAACAGGCTCTGCCGAGGATGCGCACCATGAGGGATTGCATCTTTGGGAAAGCAGAGATCCCAAAACCTGTTGTGCCTGTGAATAGGCTGCAGGGGGAAGGTGAAGACCAGCAAGAGCTTTCAGGGCTGCCACCTTCCGTGTGGGACAAGGAGCCGGACGTTTGCCTTTTCGGGAACAGGCTCTGCCGAGGATGCGCACCGTGAGATGTTCCTTCTCTGGGCAAGCACAGATCCCCAAACCTGTTGTGCCTGTGAATAGGCTGCAGAGGGAAGGTGAAGACCAGCAACAGCTTTCCGGGCTGCCACCTTCCGTGTGGGACA
Organism: Haliaeetus albicilla; assembly: GCF_947461875.1. Lineage (NCBI taxonomy): Eukaryota > Metazoa > Chordata > Aves > Accipitriformes > Accipitridae > Haliaeetus > Haliaeetus albicilla. The sequence continues at coordinate 3,688,517 of NC_091512.1, forward strand.
AGGAGCCGGACGTTTGCCTTTTCGGGAACAGGCTCTGCCGAGGATGCGCACCATGAGGGATTGCATCTTTGGGAAAGCAGAGATCCCAAAACCTGTTGTGCCTGTGAATAGGCTGCAGGGGGAAGGTGAAGACCAGCACCAGCTTTCATGGCTGCCACCTTCCGTGTGGGACAAGGAGCCGGACGTTTGCCTTTTCAGGAACAGGCTCTGCCGAGGATGCGCACCGTGAGAGATTGCGTCTTTGGGAAAGCAGAGATCCCAAAACCTGTTGTGCCTGTGAATAGGCTGCAGGGGGAAGGTGAAGACCAGCAAGAGCTTTCAGGGCTGCCACCTTCCGTGTGGGACAAGGAGCCGGACGTTTGCCTTTTCGGGAACAGGCTCTGCCGAGGATGCGCACTGTGAGATGTTCCTTCTCTGGGCAAGCAGAGATCCCAAAACCTGTTGTGCCTGTGAATAGGCTGCAGGGGGAAGGTGAAGACCAGCAACAGCTTTCCGGGCTGCCACCTTCCGTGTGGGACAAGGAGCCGGACGTTTGCCTTTTCGGGAACAGGCTCTGCCGAGGATGCGCACCATGAGAGATTGCGTCTTTGGGAAAGCAGAGATTCCCAGTGCGGTTGTGCCTGTGAATAGGCTGCAGGGGGAAGGTGAAGACCAGCAAGAGCTTTCAGGTCTGCCACCTTCCGTGTGGGACAAGGAGCCGGACGTTTGCCTTTTCGGGAACAGGCTCTGCCGAGGATGCGCACCGTGAGATGTTCCTTCTCTGGGCAAGCACAGATCCCCAAACCTGTTGTGCCTGTGAATAGGCTGCAGGGGGAAGGTGAAGACCAGCAACAGCTTTCCGGGCTGCCACCTTCCGTGTGGGACAAGAAGCCGGACGTTTGCCTTTTCGGGAACAGGCTCTGCCGAGGATGCGCACCGTGAGAGATTGCGTCTTTGGGAAAGCAGAGATCCCAAAACCTGTTGTGCCTGTGAACAGGCTGCAGGGGGAAGGTGAAGACCAGCAAGAGCTTTCAGGGCTGCCACCTTCCGTGTGGGACAAGGAGCCGGACGTTTGCCTTTTCGGGAACAGGCTCTGCCGAGGATGCGCACCGTGAGAGATTGCGTCTTTGGGAAAGCAGAGATTCCCAGTGCGGTTGTGCCTGTGAATAGGCTGCAGGGGGAAGGTTAAGACCAGCAAGAGCTTTCCGGGCTGCCACCTTCCGTGTGGGACAAGGAGCCGGACGTTTGCCTTTTCGGGAACAGGCTCTGCCGAGGATGCGCACCGTGAGACATTGCGTCTTTGGGAAAGCAGAGATTCCCAGTGCGGTTGTGCCTGTGAATAGGCTGCAGGGGGAAGGTGAAGACCAGCAACAGCTTTCAGGGCTGCCACCTTCCGTGTGGGACAAGGAGCCGGACGTTTGCCTTTTCGGGAACAGGCTCTGCCGAGGATGCGCACCGTGAGATGTTCCTTCTCTGGGCAAGCACAGATCCCCAAACCTGTTGTGCCTGTGAATAGGCTGCAGGGGGAAGGTGAAGACCAGCAACAGCTTTCCGGGCTGCCACCTTCCGTGTGGGACAAGGAGCCGGACGTTTGCCTTTTCGGGAACAGGCTCTGCCGAGGATGCGCACCGTGAGAGATTGCGTCTTTGGGAAAGCAGAGATTCCCAGTGCGGTTGTGCCTGTGAATAGGCTGCAGGGGGAAGGTGAAGACCAGCAACAGCTTTCCGGGCTGCCACCTTCCGTGTGGGACAAGGAGCCGGACGTTTGCCTTTTCGGGAACAGGCTCTGCCGAGGATGCGCACCGTGAGATGTTCCTTCTCTGGGCAAGCACAGATCCCCAAACCTGTTGTGCCTGTGAATAGGCTGCAGGGGGAAGGTGAAGACCAGCAACAGCTTTCCGGGCTGCCACCTTCCGTGTGGGACAAGGAGCATGACGTTTGCCTTTTCGGGAACAGGCTCTGCCGAGGATGCGCACCGTGAGATGTTCCTTCTCTGGGCAAGCACAGATCCCCACACCTGTTGTGCCTGTGAATAGGCTGCAGGGGGAAGGTGAAGACCAGCAAGAGCTTTCCGGGCTGCCACCTTCCGTGTGGGACAAGGAGCCGGACGTTTGCCTTTTCGGGAACAGGCTCTGCCGAGGATGCGCACCGTGAGAGATTGCGTCTTTGGGCAAGCACAGATCCCAAAACCTGTTGTGCCTGTGAATAGGCTGCAGGGGGAAGGTGAAGACCAGAAAGAGCTTTCAGGGCTGCCACCTTCCGTGTGGGACAAGGAGCCGGACGTTTGCCTTTTCGGGAACAGGCTCTGCCGAGGATGCGCACCGTGAGAGATTGCGTCTTTGGGAAAGCAGAGATTCCCAGTGCGGTTGTGCCTGTGAATAGGCTGCAGGGGGAAGGTGAAGACCAGCAACAGCTTTCCGGGCTGCCACCTTCCGTGTGGGACAAGGAGCCGGACTTTTGCCTTTTCGGGAACAGGCTCTGCCGAGGATGCGCACCGTGAGATGTTCCTTCTCTGGGCAAGCACAGATCCCCAAACCTGTTGTGCCTGTGAATAGGCTGCAGGGGGAAGGTGAAGACCAGCAACAGCTTTCCGGGCTGCCACCTTCCGTGTGGGACAAGGAGCCGGACGTTTGCCTTTTCGGGAACAGGCTCTGCCGAGGATGCGCACCATGAGGGATTGCATCTTTGGGAAAGCAGAGATCCCAAAACCTGTTGTGCCTGTGAATAGGCTGCAGGGGGAAGGTGAAGACCAGCACCAGCTTTCATGGCTGCCACCTTCCGTGTGGGACAAGGAGCCGGACGTTTGCCTTTTCAGGAACAGGCTCTGCCGAGGATGCGCACCGTGAGAGATTGCGTCTTTGGGAAAGCAGAGATCCCAAAACCTGTTGTGCCTGTGAATAGGCTGCAGGGGGAAGGTGAAGACCAGCAAGAGCTTTCAGGGCTGCCACCTTCCGTGTGGGACAAGGAGCCGGACGTTTGCCTTTTCGGGAACAGGCTCTGCCGAGGATGCGCACTGTGAGATGTTCCTTCTCTGGGCAAGCAGAGATCCCAAAACCTGTTGTGCCTGTGAATAGGCTGCAGGGGGAAGGTGAAGACCAGCAACAGCTTTCCGGGCTGCCACCTTCCGTGTGGGACAAGGAGCCGGACGTTTGCCTTTTCGGGAACAGGCTCTGCCGAGGATGCGCACCATGAGAGATTGCGTCTTTGGGAAAGCAGAGATTCCCAGTGCGGTTGTGCCTGTGAATAGGCTGCAGGGGGAAGGTGAAGACCAGCAAGAGCTTTCAGGTCTGCCACCTTCCGTGTGGGACAAGGAGCCGGACGTTTGCATTTTCGGGAACAGGCTCTGCCGAGGATGCGCACCGTGAGAGATTGCGTCTTTGGGAAAGCAGAGATCCTAAAACCTCTTGTGCCTGTGAATAGGCTGCAGGGGGAAGGTGAAGACCAGCAACAGCTTTCCGGGCTGCCACCTTCCATGTGGGACAAGGAGCCGGACATTTGCCTTTTCGGGAACAGGCTCTGCCGAGGATGCGCACCGTGAGATGTTCCTTCTCTGGGCAAGCACAGATCCCCAAACCTGTTGTGCCTGTGAATAGGCTGCAGGGGGAAGGTGAAGACCAGCAACAGCTTTCCGGGCTGCCACCTTCCGTGTGGGACAAGGAGCCGGACGTTTGCCTTTTCGGGAACAGGCTCTGCCGAGGATGCGCACCGTGAGATGTTCCTTCTCTGGGCAAGCACAGATCCCAAAACCTGTTGTGCCTGTGAATAGGCTGCAGGGGGAAGGTGAAGACCAGCAACAGCTTTCCGGGCTGCCACCTTCCGTGTGGGACAAGGAGCCGGACGTTTGCCTTTTCGGGAACAGGCTCTGCCGAGGATGCGCACCGTGAGATGTTCCTTCTCTGGGCAAGCACAGATTCCCAAACCTGTTGTGCCTATGAATAGGCTGCACGGGGAAGGTGAAGACCAGCAACAGCTTTCAGGGCTGCCACCTTCCGTGTGGGACAAGGAGCCGGACGTTTGCCTTTTCGGGAACAGGCTCTGCCGAGGATGCGCGCCATGACAGATTGCGTCTTTGGGAAAGCAGAGATTCCCAGTGAGGTTGTGCCTGTAAATAGGCTGCAGGGGGAAGGTGAAGACCAGCAAGAGCTTTCAGGGCTGCCACCTTCCGTGTGGGACAAGGAGCCGGACGTTTGCCTTTTCGGGAACAGGCTCTGCCGAGGATGCGCACCGTGAGAGATTGCGTCTTTGGGAAAGCAGAGATCTCAAAACCTGTTGTGCCTGTGAATAGGCTGCAGGGGGAAGGTGAAGACCAGCAACAGCTTTCAGGGCTGCCACCTTCCGTGTGGGACAAGGAGCCGGACGTTTGCCTTTTCGGAAACAGGCTCTGCCGAGGATGCGCACCGTGAGAGATTGCGTCTTTGGGAAAGCAGAGATTCCCAGTGCGGTTGTGCCTGTGAATAGGCTGCAGGGGGAAGGTGAAGACCAGCAACAGCTTTCAGGGCTGCCACCTTCCGTGTGGGACAAGGAGCCGGACTTTTGCCTTTTCGGGAACAGGCTCTGCCGAGGATGCGCACCGTGAGATGTTCCTTCTCTGGGCAAGCACAGATCCCCAGACCTGTTGTGCCTGTGAATAGGCTGCAGGGGGAAGGTGAAGACCAGCAACAGCTTTCCGGGCTGCCACCTTCCGTGTGGGACAAGGAGCCGGACGTTTGCCTGTTCGGGAACAGGCTCTGCCGAGGATGCGCACCGTGAGAGATTGCGTCTTTGGGAAAGCAGAGATTCCCAGTGCGGTTGTGCCTGTGAATAGGCTGCAGGGGGAAGGTGAAGACCAGCAACAGCTTTCAGGGCTGCCACCTTCCGTGTGGGACAAGGAGCCGGACGTTTGCCTTTTCGGGAACAGGCTTTGCCGAGGATGCGCACCGTGAGATGTTCCTTCTCTGGGCAAGCACAGATCCCCAAACCTGTTGTGCCTGTGAATAGGCTGCAGGGGGAAGGTGAAGACCAGCAACAGCTTTCAGGGCTGCCACCTTCCGTGTGGGACAAGGAGCCGGACGTTTGCCTTTTCGGGAACAGGCTCTGCCGAGGATGCGCACCGTGAGATGTTCCTTCTCTGGGCAAGCACAGATCCCCAAACCTGTTGTGCCTGTGAATAGGCTGCAGGGGGAAGGTGAAGACCAGCAAGAGCTTTCAGGGCTGCCACCTTCCGTGTGGGACAAGGAGCCGGACGTTTGCCTTTTCGGGAACAGGCTCTGCCGAGGATGCGCACCGTGAGAGATTGCGTCTTTGGGAAAGCAGAGATCCCAAAACCTGTTGTGCCTGTGAATAGGCTGCAGGGGGAAGGTGAAGACCAGCAAGAGCTTTCAGGGCTGCCACCTTCCGTGTGGGACAAGGAGCCGGACGTTTGCCTTTTCGGGAACAGGCTCTGCCGAGGATGCGCACCGTGAGATGTTCCTTCTCTGGGCAAGCACAGATCCCCAAACCTGTTGTGCCTGTGAATAGGCTGCAGAGGGAAGGTGAAGACCAGCAACAGCTTTCAGGGCTGCCACCTTCCGTGTGGGACAAGGAGCCGGACGTTTGCCTGTTCGGGAACAGGCTCTGCCGAGGATGCGCACCGTGAGAGATTGCGTCTTTGGGAAAGCAGAGATTCCCAGTGCGGTTGTGCCTGTGAATAGGCTGCAGGGGGAAGGTGAAGACCAGCAACAGCTTTCCGGGCTGCCACCTTCCGTGTGGGACAAGGAGCTGGACGTTTGCCTTTTCGGGAACAGGCTCTGCCGAGGATGCGCACCGTGAGATGTTCCTTCTCTGGGCAAGCACAGATCCCCAAACCTGTTGTGCCTGTGAATAGGCTGCAGGGGGAAGGTGAAGACCAGCAAGAGCTTTCCGGGCTGCCACCTTCCGTGTGGGACAAGGAGCATGACGTTTGCCTTTTCGGGAACAGGCTCTGCCGAGGATGCGCACCGTGAGATGTTCCTTCTCTGGGCAAGCAGAGATCCCAAAACCTGTTGTGCCTGTGAATAGGCTGCAGGGGGAAGGTGAAGACCAGCAAGAGCTTTCAGGGCTGCCACCTTCCGTGTGGGACAAGGAGCCGGACGTTTGCCTTTTCGGGAACAGGCTCTGCCGAGGATGCGCACCGTGAGATGTTCCTTCTCTGGGCAAGCACAGATCCCCAAACCTGTTGTGCCTGTGAATAGGCTGCACGGGGAAGGTGAAGACCAGCAAGAGCTTTCAGGGCTGCCACCTTCCGTGTGGGACAAGGAGCCGGACGTTTGCCTTTTCGGGAACAGGCTCTGCCGAGGATGCGCACCGTGAGATGTTCCTTCTCTGGGCAAGCACAGATCCCCAAACCTGTTGTGCCTGTGAATAGGCTGCAGAGGGAAGGTGAAGACCAGCAACAGCTTTCAGGGCTGCCACCTTCCGTGTGGGACAAGGAGCCGGACGTTTGCCTGTTCGGGAACAGGCTCTGCCGAGGATGCGCACCGTGAGAGATTGCGTCTTTGGGAAAGCAGAGATTCCCAGTGCGGTTGTGCCTGTGAATAGGCTGCAGGGGGAAGGTGAAGACCAGCAACAGCTTTCCGGGCTGCCACCTTCCGTGTGGGACAAGGAGCTGGACGTTTGCCTTTTCGGGAACAGGCTCTGCCGAGGATGCGCACCGTGAGATGTTCCTTCTCTGGGCAAGCACAGATCCCCAAACCTGTTGTGCCTGTGAATAGGCTGCAGGGGGAAGGTGAAGACCAGCAAGAGCTTTCCGGGCTGCCACCTTCCGTGTGGGACAAGGAGCATGACGTTTGCCTTTTCGGGAACAGGCTCTGCCGAGGATGCGCACCGTGAGATGTTCCTTCTCTGGGCAAGCACAGATCCCCAAACCTGTTGTGCCTGTGAATAGGCTGCAGGGGGAAGGTGAAGACCAGCAAGAGCTTTCAGGGCTGCCACCTTCCGTGTGGGACAAGGAGCCGGACGTTTGCCTTTTCGGGAACAGGCTCTGCCGAGGATGCGCACCGTGAGATGTTCCTTCTCTGGGCAAGCACAGATCCCCAAACCTGTTGTGCCTGTGAATAGGCTGCACGGGGAAGGTGAAGACCAGCAAGAGCTTTCAGGGCTGCCACCTTCCGTGTGGGACAAGGAGCATGACGTTTGCCTTTTCGGGAACAGGCTCTGCCGAGGATGCGCACCGTGAGATGTTCCATCTCTGGGCAAGCACAGATCCCCAAACCTGTTGTGCCTGTGAATAGGCTGCAGGGGGAAGGTGAAGACCAGCAAGAGCTTTCAGGGCTGCCACCTTCCGTGTGGGACAAGGAGCCGGACGTTTGCCTTTTCGGGAACAGGCTCTGCCGAGGATGCGCACCGTGAGATGTTCCTTCTCTGGGCAAGCACAGATCCCCAAACCTGTTGTGCCTGTGAATAGGCTGCAGGGGGAAGGTGAAGACCAGCACCAGCTTTCAGGGCTGCCACCTTCCGTGTGGGACAAGGAGCCGGACGTTTGCCTTTTCGGGAACAGGCTCTGCCGAGGATGCGCACCGTGAGAGATTGCGTCTTTGGGAAAGCAGAGATTCCCAGAGCGGTTGTGCCTGTGAATAGGCTGCAGGGGGAAGGTGAAGACCAGCAAGAGCTTTCCGGGCTGCCACCTTCCGTGTGGGACAAGGAGCCCGACGTTTGCCTTTTCGGGAACAGGCTCTGCCGAGGATGCGCACCGTGAGACATTGCGTCTTTGGGAAAGCAGAGATTCCCAGTGCGGTTGTGCCTGTGAATAGGCTGCAGGGGGAAGGTGAAGACCAGCAACAGCTTTCCGGGCTGCCACCTTCCGTGTGGGACAAGGAGCCGGACGTTTGCCTTTTCGGGAACAGGCTCTGCCGAGGATGCGCACCGTGAGATGTTCCTTCTCTGGGCAAGCACAGATCCCCAAACCTGTTGTGCCTGTGAATAGGCTGCAGGGGGAAGGTGAAGACCAGCAACAGCTTTCAGGGCTGCCACCTTCCGTGTGGGACAAGGAGCCGGACGTTTGCCTTTTCGGGAACAGGCTCTGCCAAGGATGCGCACCATGAGGGATTGCATCTTTGGGAAAGCAGAGATCCCAAAACCTGTTGTGCCTGTGAATAGGCTGCAGGGGGAAGGTGAAGACCAGCACCAGCTTTCCGGGCTGCCACCTTCCGTGTGGGACAAGGAGCCGGACGTTTGCCTTTTCAGGAACAGGCTCTGCCGAGGATGCGCACCGTGAGAGATTGCGTCTTTGGGAAAGCAGAGATCCCCAAACCTGTTGTGCCTGTGAATAGGCTGCAGGGGGAAGGTGAAGACCAGCAACAGCTTTCAGGGCTGCCACCTTCCGTGTGGGACAAGGAGCCGGACGTTTGCCTTTTCGGGAACAGGCTCTGCCGAGGATGCGCACCGTGAGATGTTCCTTCTCTGGGCAAGCACAGATCCCCAAACCTGTTGTGCCTGTGACTAGGCTGCACAGGGAAGGTGAAGACCAGCAAGAGCTTTCAGGGCTGCCACCTTCCGTGTGGGACAAGGAGCCGGACGTTTGCCTTTTCGGGAACAGGCTCTGCCGAGGATGCGCACCGTGAGAGATTGCGTCTTTGGGACAGCAGAGATTCCCAGTGCGGTTGTGCCTGTGAATAGGCTGCAGGGGGAAGGTGAAGACCAGCAACAGCTTTCCGGGCTGCCACCTTCCGTGTGGGACAAGGAGCCGGACGTTTGCCTTTTCGGGAACAGGCTCTGCCGAGGATGCGCACCGTGAGATGTTCCTTCTCTGGGCAAGCACAGATCCCCAAACCTGTTGTGCCTGTGAATAGGCTGCAGGGGGAAGGTGAAGACCAGCAACAGCTTTCCGGGCTGCCACCTTCCGTGTGGGACACGGAGCCCGACGTTTGCCTTTTCGGGAACAGGCTCTGCCGAGGATGCGCACCGTGAGATGTTCCTTCTCTGGGCAAGCACAGATCCCCACACCTGTTGTGCCTGTGAATAGGCTGCAGGGGGAAGGTGAAGACCAGCAACAGCTTTCCGGGCTGCCACCTTCCGTGTGGGACAAGGAGCCGGACGTTTGCCTTTTCGGGAACAGGCTCTGCCGAGGATGCGCACCGTGAGATGTTCCTTCTCTGGGCAAGCACAGATCCCCAAACCTGTTGTGCCTGTGAATAGGCTGCAGGGGGAAGGTGAAGACCAGCACCAGCTTTCAGGGCTGCCACCTTCCGTGTGGGACAAGGAGCCGGACGTTTGCCTTTTCGGGAACAGGCTCTGCCAAGGATGCGCACCATGAGGGATTGCATCTTTGGGAAAGCAGAGATCCCAAAACCTGTTGTGCCTGTGAATAGGCTGCAGGGGGAAGGTGAAGACCAGCACCAGCTTTCAGGGCTGCCACCTTCCGTGTGGGACAAGGAGCATGACGTTTGCCTTTTCAGGAACAGGCTCTGCCGAGGATGCGCACCGTGAGAGATTGCGTCTTTGGGAAAGCAGAGATCCCCAAACCTGTTGTGCCTGTGAATAGGCTGCAGGGGGAAGGTGAAGACCAGCAACAGCTTTCAGGGCTGCCACCTTCCGTGTGGGACAAGGAGCCGGACGTTTGCCTTTTCGGGAACAGGCTCTGCCGAGGATGCGCACCGTGAGAGATTGCGTCTTTGGGAAAGCAGAGATTCCCAGTGCGGTTGTGCCTGTGAATAGGCTGCAGGGGGAAGGTGAAGACCAGCAACAGCTTTCCGGGCTGCCACCTTCCGTGTGGGACAAGGAGCATGACGTTTGCCTTTTCGGGAACAGGCTCTGCCGAGGATGCGCACCGTGAGATGTTCCTTCTCTGGGCAAGCACAGATCCCCACACCTGTTGTGCCTGTGAATAGGCTGCAGGGGGAAGGTGAAGACCAGCAACAGCTTTCCGGGCTGCCACCTTCCGTGTGGGACAAGGAGCCCGACGTTTGCCTTTTCGGGAACAGGCTCTGCCGAGGATGCGCACCGTGAGATGTTCCTTCTCTGGGCAAGCACAGATCCCCAAACCTGTTGTGCCTGTGAATAGGCTGCAGGGGGAAGGTGAAGACCAGCAACAGCTTTCCGGGCTGCCACCTTCCGTGTGGGACAAGGAGCCGGACGTTTGTCTTTTCGGGAACAGGCTCTGCCGAGGATGCGCACCGTGAGATGTTCCTTCTCTGGGCAAGCACAGATCCCCAAACCTGTTGTGCCTGTGAATAGGCTGCAGGGGGAAGGTGAAGACCAGCAACAGCTTTCAGGGCTGCCACCTTCCGTGTGGGACAAGGAGCCGGACGTTTGCCTTTTCGGGAACAGGCTCTGCCGAGGATGCGCACCGTGAGATGTTCCTTCTCTGGGCAAGCACAGATCCCAAAACCTGTTGTGCCTGTGAATAGGCTGCAGGGGGAAGGTGAAGACCAGCAACAGCTTTCAGGGCTGCCACCTTCCGTGTGGGACAAGGAGCCGGACGTTTGCCTTTTCGGGAACAGGCTCTGCCGAGGATGCGCACCGTGAGAGATTGCGTCTTTGGGAAAGCAGAGATTCCCAGTGCGGTTGTGCCTGTGAATAGGCTGCACGGGGAAGGTGAAGACCAGCAACAGCTTTCAGGGCTGCCACCTTCCGTGTGGGACAAGGAGCCGGACGTTTGCCTTTTCGGGAACAGGCTCTGCCGAGGATGCGCACCGTGAGATGTTCCTTCTCTGGGCAAGCAGAGATCCCAAAACCTGTTGTGCCTGTGAATAGGCTGCACGGGGAAGGTGAAGACCAGCAAGAGCTTTCAGGGCTGCCACCTTCCGTGTGGGACAAGGAGCCGGACGTTTGCCTTTTCGGGAACAGGCTCTGCCGAGGATGCGCACCGTGAGAGATTGCGTCTTTGGGAAAGCAGAGATCCCAAAACCTGTTGTGCCTGTGAATAGGCTGCAGGGGGAAGGTGAAGACCAGCAACAGCTTTCAGGGCTGCCACCTTCCGTGTGGGACAAGGAGCCCGACGTTTGCCTTTTCGGGAACAGGCTCTGCCGAGGATGCGCACCGTGAGACATTGCGTCTTTGGGAAAGCAGAGATTCCCAGTGCGGTTGTGCCTGTGAATAGGCTGCAGGGGGAAGGTGAAGACCAGCAACAGCTTTCCGGGCTGCCACCTTCCGTGTGGGACAAGGAGCCGGACGTTTGCCTTTTCGGGAACAGGCTCTGCCGAGGATGCGCACCATGAGGGATTGCATCTTTGGGAAAGCAGAGATCCCAAAACCTGTTGTGCCTGTGAATAGGCTGCCCGGGGAAGGTGAAGACCAGCAACAGCTTTCAGGGCTGCCACCTTCCGTGTGGGACAAGGAGCTGGACGTTTGCCTTTTCAGGAACAGGCTCTGCCGAGGATGCGCACCGTGAGAGATTGCGTCTTTGGGAAAGCAGAGATCCCAAAACCTGTTGTGCCTGTGAATAGGCTGCAGGGGGAAGGTGAAGACCAGCAAGAGCTTTCAGGGCTGCCACCTTCCGTGTGGGACAAGGAGCCGGACGTTTGCCTTTTCGGGAACAGGCTCTGCCGAGGATGCGCACCGTGAGATGTTCCTTCTCTGGGCAAGCACAGATCCCCAAACCTGTTGTGCCTGTGAATAGGCTGCAGAGGGAAGGTGAAGACCAGCAACAGCTTTCAGGGCTGCCACCTTCCGTGTGGGACAAGGAGCCGGACGTTTGCCTTTTCGGGAACAGGCTCTGCCGAGGATGCGCACCGTGAGAGATTGCGTCTTTGGGAAAGCAGAGATTCCCAGTGCGGTTGTGCCTGTGAATAGGCTGCAGGGGGAAGGTGAAGACCAGCAAGAGCTTTCCGGGCTGCCACCTTCCGTGTGGGACAAGGAGCCGGACGTTTGCCTTTTCGGGAACAGGCTCTGCCGAGGATGCGCACCGTGAGATGTTCCTTCTCTGGGCAAGCACAGATCCCCAAACCTGTTGTGCCTGTGAATAGGCTGCACGGGGAAGGTGAACACCAGCAACAGCTTTCCGGGCTGCCACCTTCCGTGTGGGACAAGGAGCCGGACGTTTGCCTTTTCGGGAACAGGCTCTGCCGAGGATGCGCACCGTGAGATGTTCCTTCTCTGGGCAAGCACAGATCCCCAAACCTGTTGTGCCTGTGAATAGGCTGCAGGGGGAAGGTGAAGACCAGCAACAGCTTTCCGGGCTGCCACCTTCCGTGTGGGACAAGGAGCCGGACGTTTGCCTTTTCGGGAACAGGCTCTGCCGAGGATGCGCACCGTGAGAGATTGCATCTTTGGGAAAGCAGAGATCCCAAAACCTGTTGTGCCTGTGAACAGGCTGCAGGGGGAAGGTGAAGACCAGCAAGAGCTTTCAGGGCTGCCACCTTCCGTGTGGGACAAGGAGCCGGACGTTTGCCTTTTCGGGAACAGGCTCTGCCGAGGATGCGCACCGTGAGAGATTGCGTCTTTGGGAAAGCAGAGATTCCCAGTGCGGTTGTGCCTGTGAATAGGCTGCAGGGGGAAGGTGAAGACCAGCAAGAGCTTTCCGGGCTGCCACCTTCCGTGTGGGACAAGGAGCCCGACGTTTGCCTTTTCGGGAACAGGCTCTGCCGAGGATGCGCACTGTGAGAGATTGCGTCTTTGGGAAAGCAGAGATTCCCAGTGCGGTTGAGCCTGTGAATAGGCTGCGCGGGGAAGGTGAAGACCAGCAACAGCTTTCAGGGCTGCCACCTTCTGTGTGGGACAAGGAGCCGGATGTTTGCCTTTTCGGGAACGGGCTCTGCCGAGGATGCGCACCGTGAGAGATTCCGTCGTTGGGAAAGCACAGATCCCAAAACCTGTTGTGCCTGTGAATAGGCTGCGCGGGGAAGGTGAAGACCAGCACCAGCTTTCAGGGCTGCCACCTTCTGTGTGGGACAAGGAGCCGGACGTTTGCCTTTTCGGGAACAGGCTCTGCCGAGGATGCGCACCGTGAGATGTTCCGTCTTTGGGAAAGCACAGATCCAAATACCTGTTGTGCCTGTGAATAGGCTGCACGGGGAAGGTGAAGACCAGCAACAGCTTTCAGGGCTGCCACCTTCCGTGTGGGACAAGGAGCCGGACGTTTGCCTTTTCGGGAACAGGCTCTGCCGAGGATGCGCACCGTGAGAGATTGTGTCTTGGAAAAGCACAGATCCCAATACCTGTTGTGCCTGTGAATAGGCTGCACGGGGAAGGTGAAGACCAGCAAGAGCTTTCAGGGCTGCCACCTTCCGTGTGGGACAAGGAGCCGGACGTTTGCCTTTTCGGGAACAGGCTCTGCCGAGAATGCGCACCATGAGATGTTCCTTCTCTGGGCAAGCACAGATCCCAAAACCTTTTGTGCCTGTGAATAGGCTGCACGGGGAAGGTGAAGACCAGCAACAGCTTTCAGGGCTGCCACCTTCCGTGTGGGACAAGGAGCCGGACGTTTGCCTTTTCGGGAACAGGCTCTGCCGAGGATGCGCACCGTGAGATGTTCCTTCTCTGGGCAAGCACAGATCCCAAAACCTGTTGTGCCTGTGACTAGGCTGCAGGGGGAAGGTGAAGACCAGCAACAGCTTTCAGGGCTGCCACCTTCCGTGTGGGACAAGGAGCTGGACGTTTGCCTTTTCGGGAACAGGCTCTGCCGAGGATGCGCACCGTGAGATGTTCCGTCTTTGGGAAAGCACAGATCCCCAAACCTGTTGTGCCTGTGAATAGGCTGCAGGGGGAAGGTGAAGACCAGCAACAGCTTTCAGGGCTGCCACCTTCCGTGTGGGACAAGGAGCCGGACGTTTGCTTTTTCGGGAACAGGCTCTGCCGACGATGCGCACCGTGAGATGTTCCTTCTCTGGGCAAGCACAGATCCCCAAACCTGTTGTGCCTGTGAATAGGCTGCAGGGGGAAGGTGAAGACCAGCAAGAGCTTTCCGGGCTGCCACCTTCCGTGTGGGACAAGGAGCTGGACGTTTGCCTTTTCGGGAACAGGCTCTGCCGAGGATGCGCACCGTGAGATGTTCCTTCTCTGGGTAAGCACAGATCCCAAAAACTGTTGTGCCTGTGACTAGGCTGCACGGGGAAGGTGAAGACCAGCAAGAGCTTTCAGGCCTGCCACCTTCCGTGTGGGACAAGGAGCCGGACGTTTGGCTTTTCGGGAACAGGATCTGCCGAGGATGCGCACCGTGAGATGTTCCTTCTCTGGGCAAGAACAGATCCCAATACCTGTTGTGCCTGTGAATAGGCTGCATGGGGAAGGTGAAGACCAGCACCAGCTTTCAGGGCTGCCACCTTCCGTGTGGGACAAGGAGCCGGACGTTTGTCTTTTCGGGAACAGGCTCTGCCGAGGATGTGCATCGTTAGAGATTGCGTCTCTGGGAAAGCAGAAATTCCCAGTGCGGTTGTGCCTGTGAATAGGCTGCAGGGGGAAGGTGAAGACCAGCAACAGCTTTCCGGGCTGCCACCTTCCGTGTGGGACAAGGAGCCCGACGTTTGCATTTTCGGGAACAGGCTCTGCCGAGGATGCGCACCGTGAGATGTTCCTTCTCTGGGCAAGCACAGATCCCAAAGTCAGTTGTGCCTGTGAATAGGCTGCCCGGGGAAGGTGAAGACCAGCAACAGCTTTCAGGGCTGCCACCTTCCGTGTGGGACAAGGAGCCGGACGTTTGCCTTTTCGGGAACAGGCTCTGCCGAGGATGCGCACCGTGAGAGATTGTGTCTTGGAAAAGCACAGATCCCAATACCTGTTGTGCCTGTGAATAGGCTGCACGGGGAAGGTGAAGACCAGCAACAGCTTTCAGGGCTGCCACCTTCCGTGTGGGACAAGGAGCCGGACATTTGCCTTTTAGGGAACAGGCTCTGCCGAGGATGCGCACCGTGAGAGATTGCGTCTTTGGGAAAGCAGAGATTCCCAGTGTGGTGGTGCCTGTGAATAGGCTGCAGGGGGAAGGTGAAGACCAGCAACAGCTTTCAGGGCTGCCACCTTGCGTGTGGGACAAGGAGCCGGACGTTTGCCTTTTCGGGAACAGGCTCTGCCGAGGATGCGCACCGTGAGATGTTCCTTCTCTGGGCAAGCACAGATCCCAAAACCTGTTGTGCCTGTGACTAGGCTGCAGGGGGAAGGTGAAGACCAGCAACAGCTTTCAGGGCTGCCACCTTCCGTGTGGGACAAGGAGCTGGACGTTTGCCTTTTCGGGAACAGGCTCTGCCGAGGATGCGCACCGTGAGAGATTGCGTCTTTGGGCAAGCACAGATCCCAAAACCTGTTGTGCCTGTGAATAGGCTGCAGGGGGAAGGTGAAGACCAGCAACAGCTTTCAGGGCTGCCACCTTCCGTGTGGGACAAGGAGCCAGACGTTTGCTTTTTCGGGAACAGGCTCTGCCGACGATGCGCACCGTGAGATGTTCCTTCTCTGGGCAAGCAGAGATCCCAAAACCTGTTGTGCCTGTGACTAGGCTGCAGGGGGAAGGTGAAGACCAGCAAGAGCTTTCAGGGCTGCCACCTTCCGTGTGGGACAAGGAGCTGGACGTTTGCCTTTTCGGGAACAGGCTCTGCCGAGGATGCGCACCGTGAGATGTTCCTTCTCTGGGCAAGCACAGATCCCAATATCTGTTGCACCTGTGAATAGGCTGCATGGGGAAGGTGAAGACCAGCACCAGCTTTCAGGGCTGCCACCTTCCTTGTGGGACAAGGAGCCGGACGTTTGTCTTTTCGGGAACAGGCTCTGCCGAGGATGTGCATCGTTAGAGATTGCGTCTCTGGGAAAGCAGAAATTCCCAGTGCGGTTGTGCCTGTGAATAGGCTGCATGGGGAAGGTGAAGACCAGCACCAGCTTTCAGGGCTGCCACCTTCCGTGTGGGACAAGGAGCCCGATGTTTGCATTTTCGGGAACAGGCTCTGCCGAGGATGCGCACCATGAGATGTTCCTTCTCTGGGCAAGCACAGATCCCAAAGTCAGTTGTGCCTGTGAATAGGCTGCAGGGGGAAGGTGAAGACCAGCAACAGCTTTCAGGGCTGCCACCTTCCGTGTGGGACAAGGAGCCGGACGTTTGCCTTTTCGGGAACAGGCTCTGCCGACGATGCGCACCGTGAGATGTTCCTTCTCTGGGCAAGCACAGATCCCCAAACCTGTTGTGCCTGTGAATAGGCTGCACGGGGAAGGTGAAGACCAGCAAGAGCTTTCAGGGCTGTCACCTTCTGTGTGGGACAAGGAGCCGGACGTTTGCCTTTTCGGGAACAGGCTCTGCCGAGGATGCGCACCGTGAGATGTTCCTTCTCTGGGCAAGCATAGATCCCAATACCTGTTGTGCCTGTGACTAGGCTGCACGGGGAAGGTGAAGACCAGCACCAGCTTTCAGGGCTGCCACCTTCCGTGTGGGACAAGGAGCTGGACGTTTGCCTTTTCGGGAACAGGCTCTGCCGAGGATGCGCACCGTGAGAGATTGCGTCTTTGGGAAAGCACAGATCCAAATACCTGTTGTGCCTGTGAATAGTCTGCACGGGGAAGGTGAAGACCAGCAACAGCTTTCAGGGCTGCCACCTTCCGTGTGGGACAAGGAGCCGGACGTTTGCCTTTTCGGGAACAGGCTCTGCCGACGATGCGCACCGTGAGATGTTCCTTCTCTGGGCAAGCACAGACCCCAAAACCTGTTGTGCCTGTGACTAGGCTGCACGGGGAAGGTGAAGACCAGCACCAGCTTTCAGGGCTGCCACCTTCCGTGTGGGACAAGGAGCTGGATGTTTGCCTTTTCGGGAACAGGCTCTGCCGAGGATGCGCACCGTGAGAGATTGCGTCTTTGGGAAAGCAGAGATTCCCAGTGCGGTTGAGCCTGTGAATAGGCTGCGCGGGGAAGGTGAAGACCAGCACCAGCTTTCAGGGCTGCCACCTTCCGTGTGGGACAAGGAGCCGGACATTTGCCTTTTCGGGAACAGGCTCTGCCGAGGATGCGCACCGTGAGAGATTGCGTCTTTGGGAAAGCAGATATTCCCAGTGTGCTTGTGCCTGTGAATAGGCTGCAGGGGGAAGGTGAAGACCAGCAACAGCTTTCCGGGCTGCCACCTTCCGTGTGGGACCAGGAGCCGGACGTTTGCCTTTTCGGGAACAGGCTCTGCCGAGGATGCGCACCGTGAGATGTTCCTTCTCTGGGCAAGCACAGATCCCAAAACCTGTTGTGCCTGTGAATAGGCTGCAGGGGGAAGGTGAAGACCAGCAACAGCTTTCCGGGCTGCCACCTTCCATGTTGGGACAAGGAGCCGGACGTTTGCCTTTTCGGGAACAGGCTCTGCCGAGGATGCGCACCGTGAGAGATTGCGTCTTTGGGAAAGCAGAGATTCCCACTGCGGTTGAGCCTGTGAATAGGCTGCAGGGGGAAGGTGAAGACCAGCAACAGCTTTCCGGGCTGCCACCTTCCGTGTGGGACAAGGAGCCGGACGTTTGCCTTTTCGGGAACAGGCTCTGCCGAGGATGCGCACCGTGAGAGATTGCGTCTTTGGGCAAGCACAGATCCCAAAACCTGTTGTGCCTGTGAATAGGCTGCAGGGGGAAGGTGAAGACCAGCAACAGCTTTCAGGGCTGCCACCTTCCGTGTGGGACAAGGAGCCAGACGTTTGCTTTTTCGGGAACAGGCTCTGCCGACGATGCGCACCGTGAGATGTTCCTTCTCTGGGCAAGCAGAGATCCCAAAACCTGTTGTGCCTGTGACTAGGCTGCAGGGGGAAGGTGAAGACCAGCAAGAGCTTTCAGGGCTGCCACCTTCCGTGTGGGACAAGGAGCTGGACGTTTGCCTTTTCGGGAACAGTCTCTGCCGAGGATGCGCACCGTGAGATGTTCCTTCTCTGGGCAAGCACAGATCCCAATACCTGTTGCGCCTGTGAATAGGCTGCATGGGGAAGGTGAAGACCAGCACCAGCTTTCAGGGCTGCCACCTTCCTTGTGGGACAAGGAGCCGGACGTTTGTCTTTTCGGGAACAGGCTCTGCCGAGGATGTGCATCGTTAGAGATTGCGTCTCTGGGAAAGCAGAAATTCCCAGTGCGGTTGTGCCTGTGAATAGGCTGCATGGGGAAGGTGAAGACCAGCACCAGCTTTCAGGGCTGCCACCTTCCGTGTGGGACAAGGAGCCCGATGTTTGCATTTTCGGGAACAGGCTCTGCCGAGGATGCGCACCATGAGATGTTCCTTCTCTGGGCAAGCACAGATCCCAAAGTCAGTTGTGCCTGTGAATAGGCTGCAGGGGGAAGGTGAAGACCAGCAAGAGCTTTCAGGGCTGCCACCTTCCGTGTGGGACAAGGAGCCGGACGTTTGCCTTTTCGGGAACAGGCTCTGCCGACGATGCGCACCGTGAGATGTTCCTTCTCTGGGCAAGCACAGATCCCCAAACCTGTTGTGCCTGTGAATAGGCTGCAGGGGGAAGGTGAAGACCAGCACCAGCTTTCAGGGCTGCCACCTTCCGTGTGGGACAAGGAGCCGGACGTTTGCCTGTTCGGGAACAGGCTCTGCCGAGGATGCGCACCGTGAGAGATTGCGTCTTTGGGAAAGCACAGATCCAAATACCTGTTGTGCCTGTGAATAGTCTGCACGGGGAAGGTGAAGACCAGCAACAGCTTTCAGGGCTGCCACCTTCCGTGTGGGACAAGGAGCCGGACGTTTGCCTTTTCGGGAACAGGCTCTGCCGACGATGCGCACCGTGAGATGTTCCTTCTCTGGGCAAGCACAGACCCCAAAACCTGTTGTGCCTGTGACTAGGCTGCACGGGGAAGGTGAAGACCAGCACCAGCTTTCAGGGCTGCCACCTTCCGTGTGGGACAAGGAGCTGGATGTTTGCCTTTTCGGGAACAGGCTCTGCCGAGGATGCGCACCGTGAGAGATTGCGTCTTTGGGAAAGCAGAGATTCCCAGTGCGGTTGAGCCTGTGAATAGGCTGCGCGGGGAAGGTGAAGACCAGCACCAGCTTTCAGGGCTGCCACCTTCCGTGTGGGACAAGGAGCCGGACGTTTGCCTTTTCGGGAACAGGCTCTGCCAAGGATGCGCACCGTGAGAGATTGCGTCTTTGGGAAAGCAGATATTCCCAGTGTGCTTGTGCCTGTGAATAGGCTGCAGGGGGAAGGTGAAGACCAGCAACAGCTTTCCGGGCTGCCACCTTCCGTGTGGGACAAGGAGCCGGACGTTTGCCTTTTCGGGAACAGGCTCTGCCGAGGATGCGCACCGTGAGATGTTCCTTCTCTGGGCAAGCACAGATCCCAAAACCTGTTGTGCCTGTGAATAGGCTGCAGGGGGAAGGTGAAGACCAGCAACAGCTTTCCGGGCTGCCACCTTCCATGTTGGGACAAGGAGCCGGACGTTTGCCTTTTCGGGAACAGGCTCTGCCGAGGATGCGCACCGTGAGAGATTGCGTCTTTGGGAAAGCAGAGATTCCCACTGCGGTTGAGCCTGTGAATAGGCTGCAGGGGGAAGGTGAAGACCAGCAAGAGCTTTCCGGGCTGCCACCTTCCGTGTGGGACAAGGAGCCGGACGTTTGCCTTTTCGGGAACAGGCTCTGCCGAGGATGCGCACCGTGAGAGATTGCGTCTTAGGGAAAGCACAGATCCAAATACCTGTTGTGCCTGTGAATATGCTGCAGGGGGAAGGTGAAGACCAGCAACAGCTTTCCGGGCTGCCACCTTCCGTGTGGGACAAGGAGCCGGACGTTTGCCTTTTCGGGAACAGGCTCTGCCGAGGATGCGCACCGTGAGATGTTCCTTCTCTGGGCAAGCACAGATCCCAAAACCTGTTGTGCCTGTGAATAGGCTGCACGGGGAAGGTGAAGACCAGCACCAGCTTTCAGGGCTGCCACCTTCTGTGTGGGACAAGGAGCCGGATGTTTTCCTTTTCGGGAACAGGCTCTGCCGAGGATGCGCACCGTGAGATGTTCCTTCTCTGGGCAAGCACAGATCCCAAAGTCAGTTGTGCCTGTGAATAGGCTGCCCGGGGAAGGTGAAGACCAGCAACAGCTTTCAGGGCTGCCACCTTCCGTGTGGGACAAGGAGCCGGACGTTTGCCTTTTCGGGAACAGGCTCTGCCGAGGATGCGCACCGTGAGATGTTCCGTCTTTGGGAAAGCACAGATCCAAATACCTGTTGTGCCTGTGAATAGGCTGCACGGGGAAGGTGAAGACCAGCAACAGCTTTCAGGGCTGCCACCTTGCGTGTGGGACAAGGAGCCGGACGTTTGCCTTTTCGGGAACAGGCTCTGCCGAGGATGCGCACCGTGAGAGATTGTGTCTTGGAAAAGCACAGATCCCAATACCTGTTGTGCCTGTGAATAGGCTGCACGGGGAAGGTGAAGACCAGCAACAGCTTTCAGGGCTGCCACCTTGCGTGTGGGACAAGGAGCCGGACGTTTGCCTTTTCGGGAACAGGCTCTGCCGAGGATGCGCACCGTGAGAGATTGTGTCTTGGAAAAGCACAGATCCCAATACCTGTTGTGCCTGTGAATAGGCTGCACGGGGAAGGTGAAGACCAGCAACAGCTTTCAGGGCTGCCACCTTCCGTGTGGGACAAGGAGCCGGACGTTTGCCTTTTCGGGAACAGGCTCTGCCGAGGATGCGCACCGTGAGAGATTGCGTCTTTGGGAAAGCAGAGATTCCCAGTGTGGTGGTGCCTGTGAATAGGCTGCAGGGGGAAGGTGAAGACCAGCAACAGCTTTCAGGGCTGCCACCTTGCGTGTGGGACAAGGAGCCGGACGTTTGCCTTTTCGGGAACAGGCTCTGCCGAGGATGCGCACCGTGAGAGATTGTGTCTTGGAAAAGCACAGATCCCAAAACCTGTTGTGCCTGTGAATAGGCTGCACGGGGAAGGTGAAGACCAGCAACAGCTTTCAGGGCTGCCACCTTCCGTGTGGGACAAGGAGCCGGACATTTGCCTTTTAGGGAACAGGCTCTGCCGAGGATGCGCACCGTGAGAGATTGCGTCTTTGGGAAAGCAGAGATTCCCAGTGTGGTGGTGCCTGTGAATAGGCTGCAGGGGGAAGGTGAAGACCAGCAACAGCTTTCAGGGCTGCCACCTTCCGTGTGGGACAAGGAGCCGGACGTTTGCCTTTTCGGGAACAGGCTCTGCCGAGGATGCGCACCGTGAGATGTTCCTTCTCTGGGCAAGCACAGATCCCAAAACCTGTTGTGCCTGTGACTAGGCTGCAGGGGGAAGGTGAAGACCAGCAACAGCTTTCAGGGCTGCCACCTTCCGTGTGGGACAAGGAGCTGGACGTTTGCCTTTTCGGGAACAGGCTCTGCCGAGGATGCGCACCGTGAGAGATTGCGTCTTTGGGCAAGCACAGATCCCAAAACCTGTTGTGCCTGTGAATAGGCTGCAGGGGGAAGGTGAAGACCAGCAACAGCTTTCAGGGCTGCCACCTTCCGTGTGGGACAAGGAGCCAGACGTTTGCTTTTTCGGGAACAGGCTCTGCCGACGATGCGCACCGTGAGATGTTCCTTCTCTGGGCAAGCAGAGATCCCAAAACCTGTTGTGCCTGTGACTAGGCTGCAGGGGGAAGGTGAAGACCAGCAAGAGCTTTCAGGGCTGCCACCTTCCGTGTGGGACAAGGAGCTGGACGTTTGCCTTTTCGGGAACAGGCTCTGCCGAGGATGCGCACCGTGAGATGTTCCTTCTCTGGGCAAGCACAGATCCCAATATCTGTTGCGCCTGTGAATAGGCTGCATGGGGAAGGTGAAGACCAGCACCAGCTTTCAGGGCTGCCACCTTCCTTGTGGGACAAGGAGCCGGACGTTTGTCTTTTCGGGAACAGGCTCTGCCGAGGATGTGCATCGTTAGAGATTGCGTCTCTGGGAAAGCAGAAATTCCCAGTGCGGTTGTGCCTGTGAATAGGCTGCATGGGGAAGGTGAAGACCAGCACCAGCTTTCAGGGCTGCCACCTTCCGTGTGGGACAAGGAGCCCGATGTTTGCATTTTCGGGAACAGGCTCTGCCGAGGATGCGCACCATGAGATGTTCCTTCTCTGGGCAAGCACAGATCCCAAAGTCAGTTGTGCCTGTGAATAGGCTGCAGGGGGAAGGTGAAGACCAGCAAGAGCTTTCAGGGCTGCCACCTTCCGTGTGGGACAAGGAGCCGGACGTTTGCCTTTTCGGGAACAGGCTCTGCCGACGATGCGCACCGTGAGATGTTCCTTCTCTGGGCAAGCACAGATCCCCAAACCTGTTGTGCCTGTGAATAGGCTGCACGGGGAAGGTGAAGACCAGCAAGAGCTTTCAGGGCTGTCACCTTCTGTGTGGGACAAGGAGCCGGACGTTTGCCTTTTCGGGAACAGGCTCTGCCGAGGATGCGCACCGTGAGATGTTCCTTCTCTGGGCAAGCATAGATCCCAATACCTGTTGTGCCTGTGACTAGGCTGCACGGGGAAGGTGAAGACCAGCACCAGCTTTCAGGGCTGCCACCTTCCGTGTGGGACAAGGAGCTGGACGTTTGCCTTTTCGGGAACAGGCTCTGCCGAGGATGCGCACCGTGAGAGATTGCGTCTTTGGGAAAGCACAGATCCAAATACCTGTTGTGCCTGTGAATAGTCTGCACGGGGAAGGTGAAGACCAGCAACAGCTTTCAGGGCTGCCACCTTCCGTGTGGGACAAGGAGCCGGACGTTTGCCTTTTCGGGAACAGGCTCTGCCGACGATGCGCACCGTGAGATGTTCCTTCTCTGGGCAAGCACAGACCCCAAAACCTGTTGTGCCTGTGACTAGGCTGCACGGGGAAGGTGAAGACCAGCACCAGCTTTCAGGGCTGCCACCTTCCGTGTGGGACAAGGAGCTGGACGTTTGCCTTTTCGGGAACAGGCTCTGCCGAGGATGCGCACCGTGAGAGATTGCGTCTTTGGGAAAGCAGATATTCCCAGTGTGCTTGTGCCTGTGAATAGGCTGCAGGGGGAAGGTGAAGACCAGCAACAGCTTTCCGGGCTGCCACCTTCCGTGTGGGACCAGGAGCCGGACGTTTGCCTTTTCGGGAACAGGCTCTGCCGAGGATGCGCACCGTGAGATGTTCCTTCTCTGGGCAAGCACAGATCCCAAAACCTGTTGTGCCTGTGAATAGGCTGCAGGGGGAAGGTGAAGACCAGCAAGAGCTTTCCGGGCTGCCACCTTCCATGTTGGGACAAGGAGCCGGACGTTTGCCTTTTCGGGAACAGGCTCTGCCGAGGATGCGCACCGTGAGAGATTGCGTCTTTGGGAAAGCAGAGATTCCCACTGCGGTTGAGCCTGTGAATAGGCTGCAGGGGGAAGGTGAAGACCAGCAACAGCTTTCCGGGCTGCCACCTTCCGTGTGGGACAAGGAGCCGGACGTTTGCCTTTTCGGGAACAGGCTCTGCCGAGGATGCGCACCGTGAGAGATTGCGTCTTTGGGCAAGCACAGATCCCAAAACCTGTTGTGCCTGTGAATAGGCTGCAGGGGGAAGGTGAAGACCAGCAACAGCTTTCAGGGCTGCCACCTTCCGTGTGGGACAAGGAGCCAGACGTTTGCTTTTTCGGGAACAGGCTCTGCCGACGATGCGCACCGTGAGATGTTCCTTCTCTGGGCAAGCAGAGATCCCAAAACCTGTTGTGCCTGTGACTAGGCTGCAGGGGGAAGGTGAAGACCAGCAAGAGCTTTCAGGGCTGCCACCTTCCGTGTGGGACAAGGAGCCGGACGTTTGCCTTTTCGGGAACAGGCTCTGCCGAGGATGCGCACCGTGAGATGTTCCTTCTCTGGGCAAGCACAGATCCCAATACCTGTTGCGCCTGTGAATAGGCTGCATGGGGAAGGTGAAGACCAGCACCAGCTTTCAGGGCTGCCACCTTCCTTGTGGGACAAGGAGCCGGACGTTTGTCTTTTCGGGAACAGGCTCTGCCGAGGATGTGCATCGTTAGAGATTGCGTCTCTGGGAAAGCAGAAATTCCCAGTGCGGTTGTGCCTGTGAATAGGCTGCATGGGGAAGGTGAAGACCAGCACCAGCTTTCAGGGCTGCCACCTTCCGTGTGGGACAAGGAGCCCGATGTTTGCATTTTCGGGAACAGGCTCTGCCGAGGATGCGCACCGTGAGATGTTCCTTCTCTGGGCAAGCACAGATCCCAAAGTCAGTTGTGCCTGTGAATAGGCTGCAGGGGGAAGGTGAAGACCAGCAAGAGCTTTCAGGGCTGCCACCTTCCGTGTGGGACAAGGAGCCGGACGTTTGCCTTTTCGGGAACAGGCTCTGCCGACGATGCGCACCGTGAGATGTTCCTTCTCTGGGCAAGCACAGATCCCCAAACCTGTTGTGCCTGTGAATAGGCTGCAGGGGGAAGGTGAAGACCAGCAAGAGCTTTCCGGGCTGCCACCTTCCGTGTGGGACAAGGAGCCGGACGTTTGCCTGTTCGGGAACAGGCTCTGCCGAGGATGCGCACCGTGAGAGATTGCGTCTTTGGGAAAGCACAGATCCAAATACCTGTTGTGCCTGTGAATAGTCTGCACGGGGAAGGTGAAGACCAGCAACAGCTTTCAGGGCTGCCACCTTCCGTGTGGGACAAGGAGCCGGACGTTTGCCTTTTCGGGAACAGGCTCTGCCGACGATGCGCACCGTGAGATGTTCCTTCTCTGGGCAAGCACAGACCCCAAAACCTGTTGTGCCTGTGACTAGGCTGCACGGGGAAGGTGAAGACCAGCACCAGCTTTCAGGGCTGCCACCTTCCGTGTGGGACAAGGAGCTGGATGTTTGCCTTTTCGGGAACAGGCTCTGCCGAGGATGCGCACCGTGAGAGATTGCGTCTTTGGGAAAGCAGAGATTCCCAGTGCGGTTGAGCCTGTGAATAGGCTGCGCGGGGAAGGTGAAGACCAGCACCAGCTTTCAGGGCTGCCACCTTCCGTGTGGGACAAGGAGCCGGACGTTTGCCTTTTCGGGAACAGGCTCTGCCGAGGATGCGCACCGTGAGAGATTGCGTCTTTGGGAAAGCAGATATTCCCAGTGTGCTTGTGCCTGTGAATAGGCTGCAGGGGGAAGGTGAAGACCAGCAACAGCTTTCCGGGCTGCCACCTTCCGTGTGGGACCAGGAGCCGGACGTTTGCCTTTTCGGGAACAGGCTCTGCCGAGGATGCGCACCGTGAGATGTTCCTTCTCTGGGCAAGCACAGATCCCAAAACCTGTTGTGCCTGTGAATAGGCTGCAGGGGGAAGGTGAAGACCAGCAACAGCTTTCCGGGCTGCCACCTTCCATGTTGGGACAAGGAGCCGGACGTTTGCCTTTTCGGGAACAGGCTCTGCCGAGGATGCGCACCGTGAGAGATTGCGTCTTAGGGAAAGCACAGATCCAAATACCTGTTGTGCCTGTGAATATGCTGCAGGGGGAAGGTGAAGACCAGCAACAGCTTTCCGGGCTGCCACCTTCCGTGTGGGACAAGGAGCCGGACGTTTGCCTTTTCGGGAACAGGCTCTGCCGAGGATGCGCACCGTGAGATGTTCCTTCTCTGGGCAAGCACAGATCCCAAAACCTGTTGTGCCTGTGAATAGGCTGCACGGGGAAGGTGAAGACCAGCACCAGCTTTCAGGGCTGCCACCTTCTGTGTGGGACAAGGAGCCGGATGTTTTCCTTTTCGGGAACAGGCTCTGCCGAGGATGCGCACCGTGAGAGATTGCGTCTTTGGGCAAGCACAGATCCCAAAACCTGTTGTGCCTGTGACTAGGCTGCACGGGGAAGGTGAAGACCAGCAACAGCTTTCAGGGCTGCCACCTTCCGTGTGGGACAAGGAGCCGGACGTTTGCCTTTTCGGGAACAGGCTCTGCCGACGATGCGCACCGTGAGAGATTGCGTCTTTGGGAAAGCAGAGATTCCCAGTGCGGTTGAGCCTGTGAATAGGCTGCGCGGGGAAGGTGAAGACCAGCACCAGCTTTCAGGGCTGCCACCTTCCTTGTGGGACAAGGAGCCGGACGTTTGCCTTTTCGGGAACAGGCTCTGCCGAGGATGCGCACCGTGAGATGTTCCTTCTCTGGGCAAGCACAGATCCCAAAACCTGTTGTGCCTGTGACTAGGCTGCACGGGGAAGGTGAAGACCAGCAACAGCTTTCAGGGCTGCCACCTTCCGTGTGGGACAAGGAGCGGGACGTTTGGCTTTTCGGGAACAGGCTCTGCCGAGGATGCGCACCGTGAGATGTTCCGTATTTGGGAAAGCACAGATCCCAATACCTGTTGCGCCTGTGAATAGGCTGCATGGGGAAGGTGAAGACCAGCACCAGCTTTCAGGGCTGCCACCTTCCGTGTGGGACAAGGAGCCGGACGTTTGTCTTTTCGGGAACAGGCTCTGCCGAGGATGTGCATCGTTAGAGATTGCGTCTCTGGGAAAGCAGAAATTCCCAGTGCGGTTGTGCCTGTGAATAGGCTGAAGGGGGAAGGTGAAGACCAGCAACAGCTTTCCGGGCTGCCACCTTCCGTGTGGGACAAGGAGCCGGACGTTTGCATTTTCGGGAACAGGCTCTGCCGACGATGCGCACCGTGAGATGTTCCTTCTCTGGGCAAGCACAGATCCCAAAACCTGTTGTGCCTGTGAATAGGCTGCAGGGGGAAGGTGAAGACCAGCAAGAGCTTTCCGGGCTGCCACCTTCCGTGTGGGACAAGGAGTCGGACGTTTGCCTTTTCGGGAACAGGCTCTGCCGAGGATGCGCACCGTGAGATGTTCCTTCTCTGGGCAAGCACAGATCCCCAAACCTGTTGTGCCTGTGAATAGGCTGCAGGGGGAAGGTGAAGACCAGCAACAGCTTTCCGGGCTGCCACCTTCCGTGTGGGACAAGGAGCCGGACGTTTGCCTTTTCGGGAACAGGCTCTGCCGAGGATGCGCACCGTGAGATGTTCCGTCTTTGGGAAAGCACAGATCCCAAAACCTGTTGTGCCTGTGAATATGCTGCATGGGAAAGGTGAAGACCAGCAACAGCTTTCAGGGCTGCCACCTTCCGTGTGGGACAAGGAGCCGGATGTTTGACTTTTCGGGAACAGGCTCTGCCGAGGATGCGCACCGTGAGATGTTCCTTCTCTGGGCAAGCACAGATCCAAATACCTGTTGTGCCTGTGAATAGGCTGCACGGGGAAGGTGAAGACCAGCAACAGCTTTCCGGGCTGCCACCTTGCGTGTGGGACAAGGAGCCGGACGTTTGCCTTTTCGGGAACAGGCTCTCCTGAGGATGCGCACCGTGAGATATTGTGTCTTGGGAAAGCACAGATCCAAATACCTGTTGTGCCTGTGAATAGGCTGCAGGGGGAAGGTGAAGACCAGCAACAGCTTTCAGGGCTGCCACCTTCCGTGTGGGACAAGGAGCCGGACGTTTGCCTTTTCGGGAACAGGCTCTGCCGAGGATGCGCACCGTGAGAGGTTGCGTCTTAGGGAAAGCACAGATCCAAATACCTGTTGTGCCTGTGAATAGGCTGCAGGGGGAAGGTGAAGACCAGCAACAGCTTTCCGGGCTGCCACCTTCCGTGTGGGACAAGGAGCCGGACGTTTGCCTTTTCGGGAACAGGCTCTGCCGAGGATGCGCACCGTGAGATGTTCCTTCTCTGGGCAAGCACAGATACCAAAACCTGTTGTGCCTGTGAATAGGCTGCACGGGGAAGGTGAAGACCAGCAACAGCTTTCCGGGCTGCCACATTGCGTGTGGGACAAGGAGCCGGACGTTTGCCTTTTCGGGAACAGGCTCTGCCGAGGATGCGCACCGTGAGATGTTCCTTCTCTGGGCAAGCACAGATCCCAAAACCTGTTGTGCCTGTGACTAGGCTGCACAGGGAAGGTGAAGACCAGCACCAGCTTTCAGGGCTGCCACCTTCTGTGTGGGACAAGGAGCCGGACGTTTGCCTTTTCGGGAACAGGCTCTCCTGAGGATGCGCACCGTGAGATATTGTGTCTTGGGAAAGCACAGATCCAAATACCTGTTGTGCCTGTGAATAGGCTGCAGGGGGAAGGTGAAGACCAGCAACAGCTTTCAGGGCTGCCACCTTCCGTGTGGGACAAGGAGCCGGACGTTTGCCTTTTCGGGAACAGGCTCTGCCGAGGATGCGCACCGTGAGAGGTTGCGTCTTAGGGAAAGCACAGATCCAAATACCTGTTGTGCCTGTGAATAGGCTGCAGGGGGAAGGTGAAGACCAGCAAGAGCTTTCCGGGCTGCCACCTTCCGTGTGGGACAAGGAGCCGGACGTTTGCCTTTTAGGGAACAGGCTCTGCCGAGGATGCGCACCGTGAGATGTTCCTTCTCTGGGCAAGCACAGATCCCAAAACCTGTTGTGCCTGTGACTAGGCTGCAGGGGGAAGGTGAAGACCAGCAACAGCTTTCAGGGCTGCCACCTTCCGTGTGGGACAAGGAGCCGGACGTTTGCCTTTTCGGGAACAGGCTCTGCCGAGGATGCGCACCGTGAGATGTTCCTTCTCTGGGCAAGCACAGATCCCAAAACCTGTTGTGCCTGTGACTAGGCTGCACAGGGAAGGTGAAGACCAGCACCAGCTTTCAGGGCTGCCACCTTCTGTGTGGGACAAGGAGCCGGATGTTTGCCTTTTCGGGAACAGGCTCTGCCGAGGATGCGCACCGTGAGACATTCCGTCGTTGGGAAAGCACAGATCCCCAAACCTGTTGTGCCTCTGAATAGGCTGCAGGGGGAAGGTGAAGACCAGCAAGAGCTTTCAGGGCTGCCACCTTCCGTGTGGGACAAGGAGCCGGACGTTTGCCTTTTCGGGAACAGGCTCTGCCGACGATGCGCACCGTGAGAGATTGCGTCTTGGGAAAGCAGAGATTCGCAGTGCGGTTGAGCCTGTGAATAGGCTGCGCGGGGAAGGTGAAGACCAGCACCAGCTTTCAGGGCTGCCACCTTCCGTGTGGGACAAGGAGCCGGACGTTTGCCTTTTCGGGAACAGGCTCTGCCGAGGATGCGCACCGTGAGAGATTGCGTCTTTGGGAAAGCACAGATCCCAAAACCTGTTGTGCCTGTGAATAGGCTGCAGGGGGAAGGTGAAGACCAGCAACAGCTTTCAGGGCTGCCACCTTCCGT
Source organism: Haliaeetus albicilla (assembly GCF_947461875.1). Taxonomy (NCBI): domain Eukaryota; kingdom Metazoa; phylum Chordata; class Aves; order Accipitriformes; family Accipitridae; genus Haliaeetus; species Haliaeetus albicilla. The sequence goes on from NC_091512.1 coordinate 3,717,396, forward strand.
GTGGGACAAGGAGCCGGACGTTTGCCTTTTCGGGAACAGGCTCTGCCGAGGATGCGCACCGTGAGATGTTCCTTCTGTGGGCAAGCACAGATCCCGAAACCTGTTGTGCCTGTGAATAGTCTGCAGGGGGAAGGTGAAGACCAGCAACAGCTTTCAGGGCTGCCACCTTCCGTGTGGGACAAGGAGCCGGACGTTTGCCTTTTCGGGAACAGGCTCTGCCGAGGATGCGCACCGTGAGATGTTCCGTATTTGGGAAAGCACAGATCCCAAAACCTGTTGTGCCTGTGAATAGGCTGCACGGGGAAGGTGAAGACCAGCACCAGCTTTCAGGGCTGCCACCTTCCGTGTGGGACAAGGAGCCGGACGTTTGCCTTTTCGGGAACAGGCTCTGCCGAGGATGCGCACCGTGAGAGATTGCGTCTTTGGGACAGCACAGATCCAAATACCTGTTGTGCCTGTGACTAGGCTGCACGGGGAAGGTGAAGACCAGCAAGAGCTTTCAGGGCTGCCACCTTCCGTGTGGGACAAGGAGCCGGACGTTTGCCTTTTCGGGAACAGGCTCTGCCGAGGATGCGCACCGTGAGAGATTGCGTCTTTGGGAAAGCACAGTTCCAAATACCTGTTGTGCCTGTGACTAGGCTGCAGGGGGAAGGTGAAGACCAGCAACAGCTTTCAGGGCTGCCACCTTCCGTGTGGGACAAGGAGCCGGACGTTTGCCTTTTCGGGAACAGGCTCTGCCGAGGATGCGCACCGTGAGATGTTCCTTCTCTGGGCAAGCACAGATACCAAAACCTGTTGTGCCTGTGAATAGGCTGCAGGGGGAAGGTGAAGACCAGCAACAGCTTTCCGGGCTGCCACATTGCGTGTGGGACAAGGAGCCGGACGTTTGCCTTTTCGGGAACAGGCTCTGCCGAGGATGCGCACCGTGAGATGTTCCTTCTCTGGGCAAGCACAGATCCCAAAACCTGTTGTGCCTGTGACTAGGCTGCACGGGGAAGGTGAAGACCAGCACCAGCTTTCAGGGCTGCCACCTTCTGTGTGGGACAAGGAGCCGGACGTTTGCCTTTTCGGGAACAGGCTCTCCTGAGGATGCGCACCGTGAGATATTGTGTCTTGGGAAAGCACAGATCCAAATACCTGTTGTGCCTGTGAATAGGCTGCAGGGGGAAGGTGAAGACCAGCAACAGCTTTCAGGGCTGCCACCTTCCGTGTGGGACAAGGAGCCGGACGTTTGCCTTTTCGGGAACAGGCTCTGCCGAGGATGCGCACCGTGAGAGGTTGCGTCTTAGGGAAAGCACAGATCCAAATACCTGTTGTGCCTGTGAATAGGCTGCAGGGGGAAGGTGAAGACCAGCAACAGCTTTCCGGGCTGCCACCTTCCGTGTGGGACAAGGAGCCGGACGTTTGCCTTTTAGGGAACAGGCTCTGCCGAGGATGCGCACCGTGAGATGTTCCTTCTCTGGGCAAGCACAGATACCAAAACCTGTTGTGCCTGTGAATAGGCTGCAGGGGGAAGGTGAAGACCAGCAAGAGCTTTCAGGGCTGCCACATTGCGTGTGGGACAAGGAGCCGGACGTTTGCCTTTTCGGGAACAGGCTCTGCCGAGGATGCGCACCGTGAGATGTTCCTTCTCTGGGCAAGCACAGATCCCAAAACCTGTTGTGCCTGTGACTAGGCTGCACAGGGAAGGTGAAGACCAGCACCAGCTTTCAGGGCTGCCACCTTCTGTGTGGGACAAGGAGCCGGACGTTTGCCTTTTCGGGAACAGGCTCTCCTGAGGATGCGCACCGTGAGATATTGTGTCTTGGGAAAGCACAGATCCAAATACCTGTTGTGCCTGTGAATAGGCTGCAGGGGGAAGGTGAAGACCAGCAACAGCTTTCAGGGCTGCCACCTTCCGTGTGGGACAAGGAGCCGGACGTTTGCCTTTTCGGGAACAGGCTCTGCCGAGGATGCGCACCGTGAGAGATTGCGTCTTTGGGAAAGCACAGTTCCAAATCCCTGTTGAGCCTGTGAATAGGCTGCAGGGGGAAGGTGAAGACCAGCAACAGCTTTCAGGGCTGCCACCTTCCGTGTGGGACAAGGAGCCGGACGTTTGCCTTTTCGGGAACAGGCTCTGCCGAGGATGCGCACCGTGAGATGTTCCGTCCTTGGGCAAGCACAGATCCCAAAACCTGTTGTGCCTGTGAATAGGCTGCAGGGGGAAGGTGAAGACCAGCAAGAGCTTTCAGGGCTGCCACCTTGCGTGTGGGACAAGGAGCCGGACGTTTGCCTTTTCGGGAACAGGCTCTGCCGAGGATGCGCACCGTGAGATGTTCCGTATTTGGGAAAGCACAGATCCAAATACCTTTTGTGCCTGTGAATAGGCTGCAGGGGGAAGGTGAAGACCAGCAAGAGCTTTCCGGGCTGCCACCTTCCGTGTGGGACAAGGAGCCGGACGTTTGCCTTTTCGGGAACAGGCTCTGCCGACGATGCGCACCGTGAGATGTTCCTTCTCTGGGCAAGCACAGACCCCAAAAGCTGTTGTGCCTGTGACTAGGCTGCACGGGGAAGGTGAAGACCAGCAACAGCTTTCCGGGCTGCCACCTTCCGTGTGGGACAAGGAGCCGGACGTTTGCCTTTTCGGGAACAGGCTCTGCCGAGGATGCGCACCGTGAGATGTTCCTTCTCTGGGCAAGCACAGAACCCAAAACCTGTTGTGCCTGTGAATAGGCTGCACGGGGAAGGTGAAGACCAGCAACAGCTTTCAGGGCTGCCACCTTCCGTGTGGGACAAGGAGCCGGACGTTTGCCTTTTCGGGAACAGGCTCTGCCGAGGATGCGCACCGTGAGATGTTCCTTCTCTGGGCAAGCACAGATCCCAAAACCTGTTGTGCCTGTGAATAGGCTGCACGGGGAAGGTGAAGACCAGCAACAGCTTTCAGGGCTGCCACCTTCCGTGTGGGACAAGGAGCCGGACGTTTGCCTTTTCGGGAACAGGCTCTGCCGAGGATGCGCACCGTGAGAGATTGCGTCTTGGGAAAGCACAGATCCCAAAACCTGTTGTGCCTGTGACTAGGCTGCAGGGGGAAGGTGAAGACCAGCAAGAGCTTTCAGGGCTGCCACCTTCCGTGTGGGACAAGGAGCCGGATGTTTGCCTTTTCGGGAACAGGATCTGCCGAGGATGCGCACCGTGAGATGTTCCTTCTCTGGGCAAGCACAGATCCCCAAACCTGTTGTGCCTGTGAATAGGCTGCAGGGGGAAGGTGAAGACCAGCAACAGCTTTCAGGGCTGCCACCTTCCGTGTGGGACAAGGAGCCGGACGTTTGCCTTTTCGGGAACAGGCTCTGCCGACGATGCGCACCGTGAGATGTTCCTTCTCTGGGCAAGCACAGATCCCCAAACCTGTTGTGCCTGTGACTAGGCTGCACAGGGAAGGTGAAGACCAGCAACAGCTTTCAGGGCTGCCACCTTCCGTGTGGGACAAGGAGCCGGACGTTTGCCTTTTCGGGAACAGGCTCTGCCGACGATGCGCACCGTGAGAGATTGCGTCTTTGGGAAAGCAGAGATTCCCAGTGCGGTTGAGCCTGTGAATAGGCTGCGCGGGGAAGGTGAAGACCAGCACCAGCTTTCAGGGCTGCCACCTTCCGTGTGGGACAAGGAGCTGGATGTTTGCCTTTTCGGGAACAGGCTCTGCCGAGGATGCGCACCGTGAGAGATTGCGTCTTTGGGAAAGCAGAGATTCCCAGTGCGGTTGAGCCTGTGAATAGGCTGCGCGGGGAAGGTGAAGACCAGCACCAGCTTTCAGGGCTGCCACCTTCCGTGTGGGACAAGGAGCCGGACGTTTGCCTTTTCGGGAACAGGCTCTGCCGAGGATGCGCACCGTGAGAGATTGCGTCTTTGGGAAAGCAGATATTCCCAGTGTGCTTGTGCCTGTGAATAGGCTGCAGGGGGAAGGTGAAGACCAGCAACAGCTTTCCGGGCTGCCACCTTCCGTGTGGGACCAGGAGCCGGACGTTTGCCTTTTCGGGAACAGGCTCTGCCGAGGATGCGCACCGTGAGATGTTCCTTCTCTGGGCAAGCACAGATCCCAAAACCTGTTGTGCCTGTGAATAGGCTGCAGGGGGAAGGTGAAGACCAGCAACAGCTTTCCGGGCTGCCACCTTCCATGTTGGGACAAGGAGCCGGACGTTTGCCTTTTCGGGAACAGGCTCTGCCGAGGATGCGCACCGTGAGAGATTGCGTCTTTGGGAAAGCAGAGATTCCCACTGCGGTTGAGCCTGTGAATAGGCTGCAGGGGGAAGGTGAAGACCAGCAAGAGCTTTCCGGGCTGCCACCTTCCGTGTGGGACAAGGAGCCGGACGTTTGCCTTTTCGGGAACAGGCTCTGCCGAGGATGCGCACCGTGAGAGATTGCGTCTTAGGGAAAGCACAGATCCAAATACCTGTTGTGCCTGTGAATATGCTGCAGGGGGAAGGTGAAGACCAGCAACAGCTTTCCGGGCTGCCACCTTCCGTGTGGGACAAGGAGCCGGACGTTTGCCTTTTCGGGAACAGGCTCTGCCGAGGATGCGCACCGTGAGATGTTCCTTCTCTGGGCAAGCACAGATCCCAAAACCTGTTGTGCCTGTGAATAGGCTGCACGGGGAAGGTGAAGACCAGCACCAGCTTTCAGGGCTGCCACCTTCTGTGTGGGACAAGGAGCCGGATGTTTTCCTTTTCGGGAACAGGCTCTGCCGAGGATGCGCACCGTGAGAGATTGCGTCTTTGGGCAAGCACAGATCCCAAAACCTGTTGTGCCTGTGACTAGGCTGCACGGGGAAGGTGAAGACCAGCAACAGCTTTCAGGGCTGCCACCTTCCGTGTGGGACAAGGAGCCGGACGTTTGCCTTTTCGGGAACAGGCTCTGCCGACGATGCGCACCGTGAGATGTTCCTTCTCTGGGCAAGCACAGACCCCAAAACCTGTTGTGCCTGTGACTAGGCTGCACGGGGAAGGTGAAGACCAGCAAGAGCTTTCAGGGCTGCCACCTTCCGTGTGGGACAAAGAGCTGGATGTTTGCCTTTTCGGGAACAGGCTCTGCCGAGGATGCGCACCGTGAGAGATTGCGTCTTTGGGAAAGCATAGATTCCCAGTGCGGTTGAGCTTGTGAATAGGCTGCGCGGGGAAGGTGAAGACCAGCACCAGCTTTCACGGCTGCCACCTTCCGTGTGGGACAAGGAGCTGGACGTTTGCCTTTTCGGGAACAGGCTCTGCCGAGGATGCGCACCGTGAGAGATTGCGTCGTTGGGAAAGCACAGATCCCCAAACCTGTTGTGCCTGTGAATAGGCTGCAGGGGGAAGGTGAAGACCAGCAAGAGCTTTCAGGGCTGCCACCTTCCGTGTGGGACAAGGAGCCGGACGTTTGCCTTTTCGGGAACAGGCTCTGCCGACGATGCGCACCGTGAGAGATTGCGTCTTTGGGAAAGCAGAGATTCCCAGTGCGGTTGAGCCTGTGAATAGGCTGCGCGGGGAAGGTGAAGACCAGCACCAGCTTTCAGGGCTGCCACCTTCCTTGTGGGACAAGGAGCCGGACGTTTGCCTTTTCGGGAACAGGCTCTGCCGAGGATGCGCACCGTGAGATGTTCCTTCTCTGGGCAAGCACAGATCCCAAAACCTGTTGTGCCTGTGACTAGGCTGCACGGGGAAGGTGAAGACCAGCAACAGCTTTCAGGGCTGCCACCTTCCGTGTGGGACAAGGAGCGGGACGTTTGGCTTTTCGGGAACAGGCTCTGCCGAGGATGCGCACCGTGAGATGTTCCGTATTTGGGAAAGCACAGATCCCAATACCTGTTGCGCCTGTGAATAGGCTGCATGGGGAAGGTGAAGACCAGCACCAGCTTTCAGGGCTGCCACCTTCCGTGTGGGACAAGGAGCCGGACGTTTGTCTTTTCGGGAACAGGCTCTGCCGAGGATGTGCATCGTTAGAGATTGCGTCTCTGGGAAAGCAGAAATTCCCAGTGCGGTTGTGCCTGTGAATAGGCTGAAGGGGGAAGGTGAAGACCAGCAACAGCTTTCCGGGCTGCCACCTTCCGTGTGGGACAAGGAGCCGGACGTTTGCATTTTCGGGAACAGGCTCTGCCGACGATGCGCACCGTGAGATGTTCCTTCTCTGGGCAAGCACAGATCCCAAAACCTGTTGTGCCTGTGAATAGGCTGCAGGGGGAAGGTGAAGACCAGCAAGAGCTTTCCGGGCTGCCACCTTCCGTGTGGGACAAGGAGTCGGACGTTTGCCTTTTCGGGAACAGGCTCTGCTGAGGATGCGCACCGTGAGATGTTCCTTCTCTGGGCAAGCACAGATCCCCAAACCTGTTGTGCCTGTGAATAGGCTGCAGGGGGAAGGTGAAGACCAGCAACAGCTTTCCGGGCTGCCACCTTCCGTGTGGGACAAGGAGCCGGACGTTTGCCTTTTCGGGAACAGGCTCTGCCGAGGATGCGCACCGTGAGATGTTCCGTCTTTGGGAAAGCACAGATCCCAAAACCTGTTGTGCCTGTGAATATGCTGCATGGGAAAGGTGAAGACCAGCAACAGCTTTCAGGGCTGCCACCTTCCGTGTGGGACAAGGAGCCGGATGTTTGACTTTTCGGGAACAGGCTCTGCCGAGGATGCGCACCGTGAGATGTTCCTTCTCTGGGCAAGCACAGATCCAAATACCTGTTGTGCCTGTGAATAGGCTGCACGGGGAAGGTGAAGACCAGCAACAGCTTTCCGGGCTGCCACCTTGCGTGTGGGACAAGGAGCCGGACGTTTGCCTTTTCGGGAACAGGCTCTCCTGAGGATGCGCACCGTGAGATATTGTGTCTTGGGAAAGCACAGATCCAAATACCTGTTGTGCCTGTGAATAGGCTGCAGGGGGAAGGTGAAGACCAGCAACAGCTTTCAGGGCTGCCACCTTCCGTGTGGGACAAGGAGCCGGACGTTTGCCTTTTCGGGAACAGGCTCTGCCGAGGATGCGCACCGTGAGAGGTTGCGTCTTAGGGAAAGCACAGATCCAAATACCTGTTGTGCCTGTGAATAGGCTGCAGGGGGAAGGTGAAGACCAGCAACAGCTTTCCGGGCTGCCACCTTCCGTGTGGGACAAGGAGCCGGACGTTTGCCTTTTCGGGAACAGGCTCTGCCGAGGATGCGCACCGTGAGATGTTCCTTCTCTGGGCAAGCACAGATACCAAAACCTGTTGTGCCTGTGAATAGGCTGCACGGGGAAGGTGAAGACCAGCAACAGCTTTCCGGGCTGCCACATTGCGTGTGGGACAAGGAGCCGGACGTTTGCCTTTTCGGGAACAGGCTCTGCCGAGGATGCGCACCGTGAGATGTTCCTTCTCTGGGCAAGCACAGATCCCAAAACCTGTTGTGCCTGTGACTAGGCTGCACAGGGAAGGTGAAGACCAGCACCAGCTTTCAGGGCTGCCACCTTCTGTGTGGGACAAGGAGCCGGACGTTTGCCTTTTCGGGAACAGGCTCTCCTGAGGATGCGCACCGTGAGATATTGTGTCTTGGGAAAGCACAGATCCAAATACCTGTTGTGCCTGTGAATAGGCTGCAGGGGGAAGGTGAAGACCAGCAACAGCTTTCAGGGCTGCCACCTTCCGTGTGGGACAAGGAGCCGGACGTTTGCCTTTTCGGGAACAGGCTCTGCCGAGGATGCGCACCGTGAGAGGTTGCGTCTTAGGGAAAGCACAGATCCAAATACCTGTTGTGCCTGTGAATAGGCTGCAGGGGGAAGGTGAAGACCAGCAAGAGCTTTCCGGGCTGCCACCTTCCGTGTGGGACAAGGAGCCGGACGTTTGCCTTTTAGGGAACAGGCTCTGCCGAGGATGCGCACCGTGAGATGTTCCTTCTCTGGGCAAGCACAGATCCCAAAACCTGTTGTGCCTGTGAATAGGCTGCAGGGGGAAGGTGAAGACCAGCAACAGCTTTCAGGGCTGCCACCTTCCGTGTGGGACAAGGAGCCGGACGTTTGCCTTTTCGGGAACAGGCTCTGCCGAGGATGCGCACCGTGAGATGTTCCTTCTCTGGGCAAGCACAGATCCCAAAACCTGTTGTGCCTGTGACTAGGCTGCACAGGGAAGGTGAAGACCAGCACCAGCTTTCAGGGCTGCCACCTTCTGTGTGGGACAAGGAGCCGGATGTTTGCCTTTTCGGGAACAGGCTCTGCCGAGGATGCGCACCGTGAGACATTCCGTCGTTGGGAAAGCACAGATCCCCAAACCTGTTGTGCCTCTGAATAGGCTGCAGGGGGAAGGTGAAGACCAGCAAGAGCTTTCAGGGCTGCCACCTTCCGTGTGGGACAAGGAGCCGGACGTTTGCCTTTTCGGGAACAGGCTCTGCCGACGATGCGCACCGTGAGAGATTGCGTCTTGGGAAAGCAGAGATTCGCAGTGCGGTTGAGCCTGTGAATAGGCTGCGCGGGGAAGGTGAAGACCAGCACCAGCTTTCAGGGCTGCCACCTTCCGTGTGGGACAAGGAGCCGGACGTTTGCCTTTTCGGGAACAGGCTCTGCCGAGGATGCGCACCGTGAGAGATTGCGTCTTTGGGAAAGCACAGATCCCAAAACCTGTTGTGCCTGTGAATAGGCTGCAGGGGGAAGGTGAAGACCAGCAACAGCTTTCAGGGCTGCCACCTTCCGTGTGGGACAAGGAGCCGGACGTTTGCCTTTTCGGGAACAGGCTCTGCCGAGGATGCGCACCGTGAGATGTTCCTTCTGTGGGCAAGCACAGATCCCGAAACCTGTTGTGCCTGTGAATAGTCTGCAGGGGGAAGGTGAAGACCAGCAACAGCTTTCAGGGCTGCCACCTTCCGTGTGGGACAAGGAGCCGGACGTTTGCCTTTTCGGGAACAGGCTCTGCCGAGGATGCGCACCGTGAGATGTTCCGTATTTGGGAAAGCACAGATCCCAAAACCTGTTGTGCCTGTGAATAGGCTGCACGGGGAAGGTGAAGACCAGCACCAGCTTTCAGGGCTGCCACCTTCCGTGTGGGACAAGGAGCCGGACGTTTGCCTTTTCGGGAACAGGCTCTGCCGAGGATGCGCACCGTGAGAGATTGCGTCTTTGGGACAGCACAGATACAAATACCTGTTGTGCCTGTGACTAGGCTGCACGGGGAAGGTGAAGACCAGCAAGAGCTTTCAGGGCTGCCACCTTCCGTGTGGGACAAGGAGCCGGACGTTTGCCTTTTCGGGAACAGGCTCTGCCGAGGATGCGCACCGTGAGAGATTGCGTCTTTGGGAAAGCACAGTTCCAAATACCTGTTGTGCCTGTGACTAGGCTGCAGGGGGAAGGTGAAGACCAGCAACAGCTTTCAGGGCTGCCACCTTCCGTGTGGGACAAGGAGCCGGACGTTTGCCTTTTCGGGAACAGGCTCTGCCGAGGATGCGCACCGTGAGATGTTCCTTCTCTGGGCAAGCACAGATCCCCAAACCTGTTGTGCCTGTGAATAGGCTGCAGGGGGAAGGTGAAGACCAGCAACAGCTTTCCGGGCTGCCACATTGCGTGTGGGACAAGGAGCCGGACGTTTGCCTTTTCGGGAACAGGCTCTGCCGAGGATGCGCACCGTGAGATGTTCCTTCTCTGGGCAAGCACAGATCCCAAAACCTGTTGTGCCTGTGACTAGGCTGCACGGGGAAGGTGAAGACCAGCACCAGCTTTCAGGGCTGCCACCTTCTGTGTGGGACAAGGAGCCGGACGTTTGCCTTTTCGGGAACAGGCTCTCCTGAGGATGCGCACCGTGAGATATTGTGTCTTGGGAAAGCACAGATCCAAATACCTGTTGTGCCTGTGAATAGGCTGCAGGGGGAAGGTGAAGACCAGCAACAGCTTTCAGGGCTGCCACCTTCCGTGTGGGACAAGGAGCCGGACGTTTGCCTTTTCGGGAACAGGCTCTGCCGAGGATGCGCACCGTGAGAGGTTGCGTCTTAGGGAAAGCACAGATCCAAATACCTGTTGTGCCTGTGAATAGGCTGCAGGGGGAAGGTGAAGACCAGCAACAGCTTTCCGGGCTGCCACCTTCCGTGTGGGACAAGGAGCCGGACGTTTGCCTTTTAGGGAACAGGCTCTGCCGAGGATGCGCACCGTGAGATGTTCCTTCTCTGGGCAAGCACAGATACCAAAACCTGTTGTGCCTGTGAATAGGCTGCAGGGGGAAGGTGAAGACCAGCAAGAGCTTTCAGGGCTGCCACATTGCGTGTGGGACAAGGAGCCGGACGTTTGCCTTTTCGGGAACAGGCTCTGCCGAGGATGCGCACCGTGAGATGTTCCTTCTCTGGGCAAGCACAGATCCCAAAACCTGTTGTGCCTGTGACTAGGCTGCACAGGGAAGGTGAAGACCAGCACCAGCTTTCAGGGCTGCCACCTTCTGTGTGGGACAAGGAGCCGGACGTTTGCCTTTTCGGGAACAGGCTCTCCTGAGGATGCGCACCGTGAGATATTGTGTCTTGGGAAAGCACAGATCCAAATACCTGTTGTGCCTGTGAATAGGCTGCAGGGGGAAGGTGAAGACCAGCAACAGCTTTCAGGGCTGCCACCTTCCGTGTGGGACAAGGAGCCGGACGTTTGCCTTTTCGGGAACAGGCTCTGCCGAGGATGCGCACCGTGAGAGATTGCGTCTTTGGGAAAGCACAGTTCCAAATCCCTGTTGAGCCTGTGAATAGGCTGCAGGGGGAAGGTGAAGACCAGCAACAGCTTTCAGGGCTGCCACCTTCCGTGTGGGACAAGGAGCCGGACGTTTGCCTTTTCGGGAACAGGCTCTGCCGAGGATGCGCACCGTGAGATGTTCCGTCCTTGGGCAAGCACAGATCCCAAAACCTGTTGTGCCTGTGAATAGGCTGCAGGGGGAAGGTGAAGACCAGCAAGAGCTTTCAGGGCTGCCACCTTGCGTGTGGGACAAGGAGCCGGACGTTTGCCTTTTCGGGAACAGGCTCTGCCGAGGATGCGCACCGTGAGATGTTCCGTATTTGGGAAAGCACAGATCCAAATACCTTTTGTGCCTGTGAATAGGCTGCAGGGGGAAGGTGAAGACCAGCAAGAGCTTTCCGGGCTGCCACCTTCCGTGTGGGACAAGGAGCCGGACGTTTGCCTTTTCGGGAACAGGCTCTGCCGACGATGCGCACCGTGAGATGTTCCTTCTCTGGGCAAGCACAGACCCCAAAAGCTGTTGTGCCTGTGACTAGGCTGCACGGGGAAGGTGAAGACCAGCAACAGCTTTCCGGGCTGCCACCTTCCGTGTGGGACAAGGAGCCGGACGTTTGCCTTTTCGGGAACAGGCTCTGCCGAGGATGCGCACCGTGAGATGTTCCTTCTCTGGGCAAGCACAGAACCCAAAACCTGTTGTGCCTGTGAATAGGCTGCACGGGGAAGGTGAAGACCAGCAACAGCTTTCAGGGCTGCCACCTTCCGTGTGGGACAAGGAGCCGGACGTTTGCCTTTTCGGGAACAGGCTCTGCCGAGGATGCGCACCGTGAGATGTTCCTTCTCTGGGCAAGCACAGATCCCAAAACCTGTTGTGCCTGTGAATAGGCTGCACGGGGAAGGTGAAGACCAGCAACAGCTTTCAGGGCTGCCACCTTCCGTGTGGGACAAGGAGCCGGACGTTTGCCTTTTCGGGAACAGGCTCTGCCGAGGATGCGCACCGTGAGAGATTGCGTCTTGGGAAAGCACAGATCCCAAAACCTGTTGTGCCTGTGACTAGGCTGCAGGGGGAAGGTGAAGACCAGCAAGAGCTTTCAGGGCTGCCACCTTCCGTGTGGGACAAGGAGCCGGATGTTTGCCTTTTCGGGAACAGGATCTGCCGAGGATGCGCACCATGAGATGTTCCTTCTCTGGGCAAGCACAGATCCCCAAACCTGTTGTGCCTGTGAATAGGCTGCAGGGGGAAGGTGAAGACCAGCAACAGCTTTCAGGGCTGCCACCTTCCGTGTGGGACAAGGAGCCGGACGTTTGCCTTTTCGGGAACAGGCTCTGCCGACGATGCGCACCGTGAGATGTTCCTTCTCTGGGCAAGCACAGATCCCCAAACCTGTTGTGCCTGTGACTAGGCTGCACAGGGAAGGTGAAGACCAGCAACAGCTTTCAGGGCTGCCACCTTCCGTGTGGGACAAGGAGCCGGACGTTTGCCTTTTCGGGAACAGGCTCTGCCGACGATGCGCACCGTGAGAGATTGCGTCTTTGGGAAAGCAGAGATTCCCAGTGCGGTTGAGCCTGTGAATAGGCTGCGCGGGGAAGGTGAAGACCAGCACCAGCTTTCAGGGCTGCCACCTTCCGTGTGGGACAAGGAGCTGGATGTTTGCCTTTTCGGGAACAGGCTCTGCCGAGGATGCGCACCGTGAGAGATTGCGTCTTTGGGAAAGCAGAGATTCCCAGTGCGGTTGAGCCTGTGAATAGGCTGCAGGGGGAAGGTGAAGACCAGCACCAGCTTTCAGGGCTGCCACCTTCCGTGTGGGACAAGGAGCCGGACGTTTGCCTTTTCGGGAACAGGCTCTGCCGAGGATGCGCACCGTGAGATGTTCCTTCTCTGGGCAAGCACAGAACCCAAAACCTGTTGTGCCTGTGAATAGGCTGCTCGGGGAAGGTGAAGACCAGCAACAGCTTTCAGGGCTGCCACCTTCCGTGTGGGACAAGGAGCCGGACGTTTGCCTTTTCGGGAACAGGCTCTGCCGAGGATGCGCACCGTGAGATGTTCCTTCTCTGGGCAAGCACAGATCCCCAAACCTGTTGTGCCTGTGACTAGGCTGCACAGGGAAGGTGAAGACCAGCAACAGCTTTCAGGGCTGCCACCTTCCGTGTGGGACAAGGAGCCGGACGTTTGCCTTTTCGGGAACAGGATCTGCCGAGGATGCGCACAGTGAGAGATTGCGTCTCTTGGAAAGCAGAGATTCCCAGTGCGGTTGTGCCTGTGAATAGGCTGCAGGGGGAAGGTGAAGACCAGCAAGAGCTTTCAGGGCTGCCACCTTCCGTGTGGGACAAGGAGCCGGATGTTTGCCTTTTCGGGAACAGGATCTGCCGAGGATGCGCACCGTGAGATGTTCCTTGTCTGGGCAAGCACAGATCCCCAAACCTGTTGTGCCTGTGAATAGGCTGCAGGGGGAAGGTGAAGACCTGCAACAGCTTTCAGGGCTGCCACCTTCCGTGTGGGACAAGGAGCCGGACGTTTGCCTTTTCGGGAACAGGCTCTGCCGAGGATGCGCACCGTGAGAGATTGCGTCTTTGGGAAAGCACAGTTCCAAATACCTGTTGTGCCTGTGACTAGGCTGCAGGGGGAAGGTGAAGACCAGCAACAGCTTTCAGGGCTGCCACCTTCCGTGTGGGACAAGGAGCCGGACGTTTGCCTTTTCGGGAACAGGCTCTGCTGAGGATGCGCACCGTGAGATGTTCCGTCTTTGGGAAAGCACAGATCCAAATACCTTTTGTGCCTGTGAATAGGCTGCACGGGGAAGGTGAAGACCAGCAACAGCTTTCAGGGCTGCCACCTTCCGTGTGGGACAAGGAGCCGGATGTTTGCCTTTTCGGGAACAGGCTCTGCCGAGGATGCGCACCGTGAGATGTTCCTTCTCTGGGCAAGCACAGATCCCCAAACCTGTTGTGCCTGTGACTAGGCTGCACAGGGAAGGTGAAGACCAGCAACAGCTTTCAGGGCTGCCACCTTCCGTGTGGGACAAGGAGCCGGAGGTTTGCCTTTTCGGGAACAGGCTCTGCCGAGGATGCGCACCGTGAGAGATTGCGTCTTTGGGAAAGCACAGATCCAAATACCTGTTGTGCCTGTGAATAGGCTGCAGGGGGAAGGTGAAGACCAGCAACAGCTTTCAGGGCTGCCACCTTCCCTGTGGGACAAGGAGCCGGACGTTTGCCTTTTCGGGAACAGGCTCTGCCGAGGATGCGCACCATGAGATGTTCCTTCTCTGGGCAAGCACAGATCCCAAAACCTGTTGTGCCTGTGACTAGGCTGCACGGGGAAGGTGAAGACCAGCACCAGCTTTCAGGGCTCCCACCCTCCATGTGGGACAAGGAGCTGGACGTTTGCCTTTTCGGGATCAGGCTCTGCCGAGGGTGCGCACCGTGAGAGATTGTGTCTTTGGGAAAGCAGAGATTCCCAGTGTGGTTGTGCCTGTGAATAGGCTGCAGGGGGAAGGTGAAGACCAGCAAGAGCTTTCAGGGCTGCCACCTTCCGTGTGGGACAAGGAGCCGGACGTTTGCCTTTTCGGGAACAGGATCTGCCGAGGATGCGCACCGTGAGATGTTCCTTCTCTGGGCAAGCACAGATCCCCAAACCTGTTGTGCCTGTGAATAGGCTGCAGGGGGAAGGTGAAGACCAGCAACAGCTTTCCGGGCTGCCACCTTCCGTGTGGGACAAGGAGCCGGACGTTTGCCTTTTCGGGAACAGGCTCTGCCGAGGATGCGCACCGTGAGATGTTCCTTCTCTGGGCAAGCTCAGATCCCAAAACCTGTGGTGCCTGTGAATAGGCTGCAGGGGGAAGGTGAAGACCAGCAACAGCTTTCCGGGCTGCCACCTTCCGTGTGGGACAAGGAGCCGGACGTTTGCCTTTTCGGGAACAGGCTCTGCCGAGGATGCGCACCGTGAGATGTTCCGTCTTTGGGAAAGCACAGATCCAAATACCTGTTGTGACTGTGAATAGGCTGCACGGGGAAGGTGAAGACCAGCAACAGCTTTCAGGGCTGCCACCTTCCGTGTGGGACAAGGAGCCGGACGTTTGCCTGTTCGGGAACAGGCTCTGCCGAGGATGCGCACCGCAGAGAGTTTGTGTCTTGGAAAAGCACAGATCCAAATACCTGTTGTGCCTGTGAATAGGCTGCAGGGGGAAGGTGAAGACCAGCAACAGCTTTCCGGGCTGCCACCTTCCGTGTGGGACAAGGAGCCGGACGTTTGCCTTTTCGGGAACAGGCTCTGCCGAGGATGCGCACCGTGAGAGATTGCGTCTTTGGGAAAGCAGAGATTCCCAGTGTGGTTGTGCCTGTGACTAGGCTGCAGGGGGAAGGTGAAGACCAGCAACAGCTTTCAGGGCTGCCACCTTCCGTGTGGGACAAGGAGCCGGACGTTTGCCTTTTCGGGAACAGGCTCTGCCGAGGATGCGCACCGTGAGATGTTCCTTCTCTGGGCAAGCAGAGATCCCCAAACCTGTTGTGCCTGTGAATAGGCTGCACGGGGAAGGTGAAGACCAGCAACAGCTTTCAGGGCTGCCACCTTCCATGTGGGACAAGGAGCCGGACGTTTGCCTTTTAGGGAACAGGCTCTGCCGAGGATGCGCACCGTGAGATGTTCTGTCTTTGGGAAAGCACTGATCCCAAAACCTGTTGTGCCTGTGAATAGGCTGCACGGGGAAGGTGAAGACCAGCAACAGCTTTCAGGGCTGCCACCTTCGGTGTGGGACAAGGAGCCGGACGTTTGCCTTTTCGGGAACAGGATCTGCCGAGGATGCGCACCGTGAGATGTTCCGTCATTGGGAAAGCACAGATCCAAATACCTGTTGTGCCTGTGAATAGGCTGCAGGGGGAAGGTGAAGACCAGCAACAGCTTTCAGGGCTGCCACCTTGCGTGTGGGACAAGGAGCCGGACGTTTGCCTTTTCGGGAACAGGCTCTGCCGAGGATGCGCACCGTAGAGAGATTGTGTCTTGGAAAAGCACAGATCCAAATACCTGTTGTGCCTGTGAATAGGCTGCAGGGGGAAGGTGAAGACCAGCAACAGCTTTCAGGGCTGCCACCTTCCGTGTGGGACAAGGAGCCGGACGTTTGCCTTTTCGGGAACAGGCTCTGCCGAGGATGCGCACTGTGAGATGTTCCTTCTCTGGGCAAGCACAGATCCCGAAACATGTTGTGCCTGTGAATAGGCTGCACGGGGAAGGTGAAGACCAGGAACAGCGTTCAGGGCTGCCACCTTCCGTGTGGGACAAGGAGCCGGACGTTTGCCTTTTCGGGAACAGGCTCTGCCGAGGATGCGCACCGTGAGATATTGTGTCTTGGGAAAGCAGAGATCCCAAAACCTGTTGTGCCTGTGAATAGGCTGCACGGGGAAGGTGAAGACCAGCAACAGCTTTCAGGGCTGCCACCTTCCGTTTGGGACAAGGAGCCGCACGTTTGCCTTTTCGGGAACAGGCTCTGCCGAGGATGCGCACCGTGAGAGATTGCGTCTTTGGGAAAGCAGAGATTCCCGTGTGGTTGTGCCTGTGAATAGGCTGCAGGGGGAAGGTGAAGACCAGCAACAGCTTTCAGGGCTGCCACCTTCCGTGTGGGACAAGGAGCCGGACGTTTGCCTTTTCGGGAACAGGCTCTGCCGAGGATGCGCACCGTGAGAGATTGCGTCTTGGGAAAGCACAGATCCCAAAACCTGTTGTGCCTGTGACTAGGCTGCAGGGGGAAGGTGAAGAGCAGCAACAGCTTTCAGGGCTGCCACCTTCCGTGTGGGACAAGGAGCCGGACGTTTGCCTTTTCGGGAACAGGCTCTGCCGAGGATGCGCACCGTGAGATATTGTGTCTTGGGAAAGCACAGATCCCCAAACCTGTTGTGCCTGTGAATAGGCTGCAGGGGGAAGGTGAAGACCAGCAACAGCTTTCAGGGCTGCCACCTTCCGTGTGGGATAAGGAGCCGGACGTTTGCCTTTTCGGGAACAGGCTCTGCCGAGGATGCGCACCATGAGATGTTACTTCTCTGGGCAAGCACAGATCCCAAAACCTGTTGTGCCTGTGACTAGGCTGCACGGGGAAGGTGAAGACCAGCACCAGCTTTCAGGGTTGCCACCCTCCATGTGGGACAAGGAGCTGGACGTTTGCCTTTTAGGGAACAGGCTCTGCCGAGGGTGCGCACCGTGAGAGATTGTGTCTTTGGGAAAGCAGAGATTCCCAGTGTGGTTGTGCCTGTGAATAGGCTGCAGGGGGAAGGTGAAGACCAGCAAGAGCTTTCAGGGCTGCCACCTTCCGTGTGGGACAAGGAGCCGGATGTTTGCCTTTTCGGGAACAGGATCTGCCGAGGATGCGCACCGTGAGATGTTCCTTCTCTGGGCAAGCACAGATCCCCAAACCTGTTGTGCCTGTGAATAGGCTGCAGGGGGAAGGTGAAGACCAGCAACAGCTTTCAGGGCTGCCACCTTCCGTGTGGGACAAGGAGCCGGATGTTTGCCTTTTCGGGAACAGGCTCTGCCGAGGATGCGCACCGTGAGAGATTGCGTCTTTGGGAAAGCAGAGATCCCCAAACCTGTTGTGCCTGTGACTAGGCTGCACAGGGAAGGTGAAGACCAGCAACAGCTTTCAGGGCTGCCACCTTCCGTGTGGGACAAGGAGCCGGACGTTTGCCTTTTCGGGAAGAGGATCTGCCGAGGATGCGCACAGTGAGAGATTGCGTCTCTTGGAAAGCAGAGATTCCCAGTGCGGTTGTGCCTGTGAATAGGCTGCAGGGGGAAGGTGAAGACCAGCAAGAACTTTCAGGGCTGCCACCTTCCGTGTGGGACAAGGAGCCGGATGTTTGCCTTTTCGGGAACAGGATCTGCCGAGGATGCGCACCGTGAGATGTTCCTTGTCTGGGCAAGCACAGATCCCCAAACCTGTTGTGCCTGTGAATATGCTGCACGGGGAAGGTGAAGAGCAGCAACAGCTTTCAGGGCTGCCACCTTCCGTGTGGGACAAGGAGCCGGACGTTTGCCTTTTCGGGAACAGGCTCTGCCGAGGATGCGCACCGCAGAGAGATTGTGTCTTGGAAAAGCACAGATCCAAATACCTGTTGTCCCTGTGAATAGGCTGCAGGGGGAAGGTGAAGACCAGCACCAGCTTTCAGGGCTGCCACCTTCCGTGTGGGACAAGGAGCCGGACGTTTGCCTTTTTGGGAACAGGCTCTGCCGAGGATGCGCACCGTGAGAGATTGCGTCTCTTGGAAAGCAGAGATTCCCAGTGCCTGTTGTGCCTGTGAATAGGCTGCAGGGGGAAGGTGAAGACCAGCAACAGCTTTCAGGGCTGCCACCTTCCGTGTGGGACAAGGAGCCGGACGTTTGCCTTTTCGGGAACAGGCTCTGCCGAGGATGTGCACCGTGAGATTTTCCTTCTCTGGGCAAGCACAGATACCAAAACCTGTTGTGCCTGTGAATAGGCTGCACGGGGAAGGTGAAGACCAGCAAAAGCTTTCCGGGCTGCCACCTTGCGTGTGGGACAAGGAGCCGGACGTTTGCCTTTTCGGGAACAGGCTCTGCCGAGGATGCGCACCGTG